>NC_090444.1:386403639-387021287 GCF_031143425.1 Pleurodeles waltl | reverse complement strand
CCCAATGGCCATGCCCAGGGGACTTCTGTCCCCTGGGCATGGTCATTGGGCATAGTGGCATGTAGGGGGGCACAAATCAGGCCCCCCTATGCCACAAAAAATAAAATAAAAAAATACTTACCACAACTTACCTTTTCTTCCCTGGGATGGGTCCCTCCATCCTTGGGTGTCCTCCTGGGGTGGGCAAGGGTGGCAGGGGGTGTCCCTGGGGGCAGGGGAGGGCACCTCTGGGCTCATTTTGAGCCCACAGGTCCCTTAACGCCTGCCCTGACCCAGGCGTTAAATTCAGGCGCAAATGCGGGGTTTTTGCCCCGCCCACTCCCGGGCGTGATTTTTGCCCGGGAGTATAAATACCACGCACATGCCTGGGAGTCATTTTTTTAGACGGGAACGCCTACCTTGCATATCATTAACGCAAGGAAGGTGTTCACGCCAAAAAATGACGCTAACTCCATGAACTTTGGCGCTAGACGCGTCTAACGCCAAAGTATAAATATGGAGTTAGTTTTGCGTCGAATTTGCGTCTAAAAAAACGACGCAATTTCGGCGCAAACGGAGTATAAATATGCCCCCAAGTTTTTGGACCCCCCCTTTTTCTCGACCACCCCTGGACGGATCACCCCGAAGCTTTCCAGGCAGCAGCTGATGAGACTCGCACATTTTTTTGGAACATTTCTTGAAGATTCGTCAAGCTGTGCAAAAAGATATAGGCAAGTAAAAAAACACTTTAGATATAGGCAAGTAAAAAAACACTTTTTATATAAAAACTAGGTCATAACTACCTAGTGGTGACTATATTTTCTATATATATATATGTATATATATATATAGTTATATACCAGAGAGTATGACGAATGAGAGATGAGAGAGGTTTCATAAAGAGTGCTGTGAACTATGGTACATTTTTTCTATCAAGGCGTTCTGGGTACATCATAAAGCAAGAGGCCGAAGTCGGAGTAGTTTTTAAATGTCACCAGAGCCCTTAGATGTCAATATAGCGCCATATTACGAATTATGTAATTGTTTTGAAATTACATGTTTACTATGGGGAAGTTGGCTTCAAAAAAACTATTTTCTTCAAAGCGCAGATAACAATGAACAATAAAAGGAAGTAAACTGCTTAGCTTTTTTTTTTCCTAATAACAGTGGATTTTGGTGACGGCCAGCAGATTCATGTGAATCTGTGGCTGCATCATTTAACATAAATATGACACAATAAGTGGTAAATATGGCACATCAATAATTATGTGGTGAATTCATCCTCTCCTATTATTAACATACACAATCCTATTATTTGATAATGATAATAATACTAACAATCAAACATAAGGATTATAGCAATAATACCATTATTATCAATAGCAAAACTTGAAAAGAGTGACATATGTAGAACAAGCAAATCATTTTCGGATTTAATAAGCACGTCATTCAGATCTGTGACCATTTATCACCATACCGAGGGCATTATCACTCAGTTAATCACTAGCACGTCCATCAATCAAGTCTTATGATAGTAATTCCGACCACGAACGATTTCCGTTTTGTTCAGTGACCGCCGAACGGTAATATGTGTTTGCTCCAATTTCACAAATAATGTTATAGGGAAAGCAGCTAGCTATTTCGGTGGCCAGTGCTGTTGCCGCTTCAGCCGGCTTACGTGACCAATCGAATCACGTCCATGAATCCTTGAGGCAATTGGCTGCTTAGCATGCATTTCATCAAATTAAATGTATGCCCACAGCGACAAGTTGAACATTCTGTAAAACTTTTTATTTTAGATCTGATAAGCTGTGGAATGTACCAAATCCACTTTTGTGTTGACTAAACATTGACATATAAGGTTGAGCTGTCTCTCACTAATAACTGATCGCAGCAGATTTTCCAACTTCCATTGTAGGGACAAACAAAGTTGTTGCTCTGTGGCTTTAGTTCGCTTGCGTTGCTGCTCTGCTTTTGAAGACACCCTTAAATGGAGAAAAGGTAGAAACCTGCAAAGCGCTCCCTCTGTGTAGCTTACACGTACAGGAATGACTAGACAATGTTTCAGATATCATGGTCCTTAGTATACAACTACATTCCCGGGGAACGTGCACTATTAATAGTGATATTTCGCAAGTGAGGCTCAAAGATGTTTAATATTTAGTTGACCTCTAAAGCAACAAACATAAAATGCATAAAATTCGGGGCCTAATCACACAGGAATATTTATACGTGTATAGCCATCTTTACCTTTTTTACACCTTGACAGAATTCACAAATGAATTTCTGGCAGGTGTAAGGACTTACAAGAGGGTGGAAAGTAGTTATCCAAGGCATCGTTTGTATTGGGAGTTTGGATACATTCATCACCATCATTCTTTATTACCATACTAGATGCTAAAAATAACGCTCAAATAACAAGATGAGATCGAGAATTGTTTGAACAATAGGATAAGCCATTTTGGGCCACATGTACGTAGCCTTTTGCACGTCGCAAACGGCGAATCGGGCCGTGTGCGACATGCAAAATGCACTTTGGCATGTACCAAACCATTTTTGCGATTCAGTAAACTATTTACCGAATCGCAAAAAGGGATTGCGAGTTGCAATTAGGAAGGGGTGTTCCCTTCCTAATTGAGACTCGCAGTCCCATGTATGATTGTTTTGTGACCGCGAATGTGGTTGCAAAACAATCGCAGTTAGCACCAGTGTCACACTGGTGCTAACCCATTCACAAATGGGAAGGGGTCACATGGGACCCCTTCCCCTTTATGAATGTCAGTAAAAATATTTTTTAAGAAAAACGTTTCCTTTTTTGTTTTTGAAATGTATCTCGTTTTCCTTTAGGGAAAACGGGCTGCACTAAGAAAAAAAAACTGCTTTATTTAAAAGCAATCACAGACATGGTGGTCTGCTATCTCCAGCAGGCTACCATCCCTGTGAGGGCCGCCATTCCTAAGGGGGTCACAAATTACATCCTACCTCATGAATAGTCATGAGGTAGGGCATTTGCGACCCCCTTGGGAATGGCCCCCTTGCAAGTTGCAAATAGTGTCATTGACACTATGCAACATACGGTTTTGCGACTCTCAAATTTCGAGTTGCAAAACCAAAGTTTGATACATGTAGCCCTTAGTACTTAAGTGCTAACTTAAGGTGCAAAATAGCATAAAATACGTTATTACCACTTTGCAATTACAGAGCTAGGAGCTGGGGCCACTATTAGAGAATTTGGCAGTATATGTTTTATTTAGCAAAGCGCCTGGGTGGAATTTTAGGTATAAAGTGCGCCGTGCATCTGAAGTAATGTTATCAAATATTGCTTCATGCCCTCGGTGTGCTTTGTGTGCAGGTAGTTGCAAGTTAAGATGGACGAGCATGCTATGGCAATACGAACCTTAAGTTTAGTGTGCAAAAATGCATTCTGACCCCATTCCTCCATAGAAAAGATCAGATATGAGTACAACGTTGGAGGAATACGAGGGAAGGGCTTCCTCCACTGGGAAAATATTTTCCCTACGGGGAAAACAAAATTAACAAAAGTTTGTTTGCACGGCGATTATATTCCTCCTAAGAGGACTCGCTATGAAAAACTTCACACAACTGTTATAAGAGGCTACTGGAAAAGTCACTGAATACTCTGTGGACTATACATGGAACATGCACCTGGCCCTGCTTTTAAAGTGACCGTCAGTGAAAGATGGTGAATAGGAAAAATTAATAAAGGTAAGTTTGGGCACAAAAGGAGGTCTTTGCTCTGGGGTACTCTCCTGCCTGGGTACCTGCCAATAACTATGCCACACACAGAGCTGTAAATCCTGCGTCTTTATTCCTCTGCATATACCTGTGAACTCCAATATTCTAATTCAAGCTTTCATTACATTCTATTCTGGCAATTATGTCACACACATACGGAGTCTGTTAGGAGCCAGAAAGGTTCTGTCCTAAACCATGCAAGACAATATGGGTCTGATTACAACTTTGGCGGATAGGCTATTCCGTCACAAAAGAGAAGGACATCCCGTCCGCCGTATTACAAGTTCCATTATAACCTGTGGAACTTGTGAAACGGCAGGTGGGATATCAGTCACTTTTGAGACGTAGTAGCCTATCTGCCAAGGTCGTAATCAGGTCCTTTATCTCCCCCTATGTTAAATGGAACATTACAAATTCTTAGAAAATCAGCAGACACATGTATATATATAGAAACATGTACAACTATATCTCTTCGATCAAGCTTTGTGGCACTTTGATGATACCACCCGATATGGTTGCTGGAAGCTGTAACCTGTCCTCTTCAGTTTCAGGGATTGCCATAGTTAGTAAGGAGTCAGCAGCAGTCAGTGAATTTTCAATATCAGTATTTCTTTCACCATTTTGAGTTGAAGACCGACGAAACACTGGCCTAAAGTGAGAAGAGTCTCTGGTAACAGACTTCTCAGGGCACTGGGCGGTTACCAAATTTCCCTTGGTAAATACCACTTGGAAAGATTCTGCATTGTAGGGAGCATCAGATTATCTTTTGTGCATTTGTCAGGCAATCACCAAATCTTTTCTAAATGAGATGTCCTTTGCATGTCACCTCTTGTCTGCATAAGCCTACATTTTCTGCTTGTTAACCAAGTCCATTGTACGACTCATGTTTTTTGATTTGTTTTAAAACTTTCTTCAGTGACACAATGTCATAAAAGAAACAATACAAATATATTCATATGAACAACGTAATAATAAATTACTGCAACTTTTATACGTGCTTTCAACAGACAGTTCATGATATGTTTTCCACTAAAAACAATATATTTAAAACACCACCAAAAAGAAGTGAAAGAAACTAAATAAAGAATGTTTTTTTCCAGATACTAAATGCACCTCTAATAAAATTAAGGACAGCAAAATACATTTCTACCAAATCTAACTGTTGTAGTTACTGAAAGTTCAGTTTATAGTATCTAAAATTCAAAGGCTGTAAAAGAGGTACTAAAAACTGGGATCGTACTGTCTTATAAAGGGAACATTAAGCATGAGATGAGCAGTAGATTGATTGGAACAATTGGTGCAAGAGCACTTAGGAAGATTATTGAACCAGCTACCTTGTTGTGGGAAAGCAAAAAAGAAATGTAAGAAGCACAGCAGTAGCTTAATCAGACATATGGGCCCTCATTATGAACACAACGTGAAAGACCGCACTGTCAGCGGTGGCGGAAACTACCGCCAACAGGCTGGCGGGCTGGGACGCCAAATAATGAAGCACATGAAAAATAGGCAGCCTGAAAAACACTCACAGCTAGCAGAGGGCTGCCGACAATGAGGGAAGAGCCTGCCAACAGGCCGACGGAGAGGCCCTACCCGCCCAACAAATAATGAACACTAGACTACCGTCAGTTCCGGGGCGGGCACCACCGCCACTCAAAGCCAGACGGAAACGAACCAAATAAAAAGAAACGCTCACCAGGGGCAAGGGGGGGCAGGGGTGGGGTCTTACGTCTGGGGGGCTTGGGCCTACGTTTGGGAAGGGGAGGGGGTTTTGGTTTTGCTTTGGAAGGTGGGGGAGCGGGTTTGGACTGGGGGGTGGCAGATGGTCCAGGGCCAGCAAGGGGTCTCGTGCTTACTGGGGAAGGTGCACGGGAATGGGAAGGGCGGACAGGGGTGGACTTGGACGTGGAAGGTGTGGACACGGCAAGGAGGTGTGCACGTTTAGGGACAAGACAGGGTGGGCCAGTGGGTTCAAAAAGGTCTACACGGGATAGGAAAAGTTTCTTGGAGGCAGTCGGGGTGGACCTGGAGGAAGGTGTGGGAGTGGAAGTAGAGTGAGTGGTTGTTAGAGGTGTAGGTGTGCGTGACGTGGATGCAGGTGCCTCAACAGTATGCTGAGGTGTGGTGATTGTGTGTTGGGTGGGTGTCTGTGAATGTCTGAGTGTAATGGGAGGAGGGGGGTGGACACAGTGGGACAAAACAGGCTGTCAGTGTAAATGGATGTTGTCTGGGTGTCTGCAAGTTTAGTGAGTGTGCTGCAAGTGTTACTCAAAGTCGTTGTGGTGAGTGCAGGTGTGGTGTCTGGTGTACATGACTGGATGTCTGATGTTGTGGTGACTGCAAGAATGGGGTCAGCAACAGGGAATGAGGGTGCAGTGCTTTTGAGTGTGCATGTAGAGGTGACAGAAAGGGAGGCGGAAGAGGTGGACACAGTGGGGGAAGTGGATGTTGTTATGTGTGCCTTTGCATGTTGGCTGTGTGTATGCCTGTGGTGAGAGGCGTGGTGATTGTGTTTCTCTGTGTGCTTCTTGTGTGTTGAGGTGTGTGTATGGCTGCCTAAACGTGTGCTTGGGATGGGTAAAGGGAGAGGGGTGCTGGAAGGGTTAGAGGTGGTTGGATGGTGGACGTAAAGACCAGGGACACTGGCTGTCGTCTAAGAGGAGGCCAAAACCTGAAAAGAGCTCTGTAGGCCAGACATGGCACAGTGAATGCCTTCCAGGTATGCATAGCACTGCTGCATCTGGGATGCTAGCCCCTGGATGGCATTCACAATGGTTGTCTTCCTGACAGAGATGGTCCTCAGGAGGTCAATAGCCTCCTCAGTGAGGGCAGCAGAGCTGACTGGGGCGGGGGATGAGGTGCCCGGGGCGAAGGAGACACCCACCCTTCTGGGTGAGCAGGCACAGGCAACTGGGTGGGGTGCAACTGGGAGGGCGGTGATGGTATGGGGGTTGGGGGAAGAAGTCAAAGAATGGGTGGACCCAGTAGGGTCTGCCACCACCAAGGAGCTCCCATCGGAGGAGGTATCAGAGTCACTACCTCCAGCAGTAGTTGCCTCCCCCGTGGTACTTGCCTCGCCCTCCAACCCACTGGTCCCCTTGGTGTCGGTAGACTCTGCCTCCTTGGAACCGTGGGCCGCTGCATCCCCACTCGCTGGTGCCACTGCTCCCTCGCCAGATGATGCTACACACACAGCAGAAGAGTAAAGGGGTGGGGAGACAAAACAGGAGAGAGAATATTAAAATCTGAATGGATGTACATATCTGGTTCACCTATACTCTAACCCAGCTAATACACCAACATGCAGCACCTACAGCTATAGTCATGGCTCTGCCCCTGACTGCTGCCCACAACCCTAGTATACAACCATTTCCCACATTACAGAAGGACCTGAGGAACTGCAGACCTGCCCCTTATCATCTAACTGCCCATGGGGGCCATAATGCTAAATGAAATCAGTCAGAGTCCCTGCCACTAGACACCATACATACTACAGCACCCTCAGACATCCATCAAGGAGGCATTATATGGTCTTACTACTCCCCCCTTGTGTCTGCTGTGCAGCCTTCAAGCGCCCATCCAAGTCTGGATATGCTACCGGTAGAATGTGGCACATTAGGGGGGTCAGGGCCCGACGGGCACCCCTTCCTCGTTGGTAGGACTTCCCCAGCTAGGCCTCGCAGGTCTTCCTCGCCCAGCGGCGCAGGTCCTCCCACCACTTCCTGCAGTGGGTGCTCCGCCAGTTGTAGACCCCCAGGGTCTGCACCTCCCTGGCTATGGTCTGCCAGAATCCCCTCTTCTGATGTGCACTGACGTGTAGGGGACACCCAGAAAATAAACACTGAGGTCAGAAAAAGCACACTTGATACCGCTGGCCATATGTCCCTTATGGGACAGACACTTACAACAGCATTTCAGCACCTCACGCATGATGAATGTCATGCATTAAACTACTGTGCAGTTACAAATCGTGCACACATGCATCCAGCCATCCACCACCATCCAACACATCCATGCTCCCCATTCGCCTACTCACCTGCACCTCTGGTTGACCATATAACTTGGCATACAAGGGTCGGACCCCGTCCACCACCTTCTCTAGCTCCTCCGTGGTGAAGGCCGGGCCCTTTCCTCTGTGACTAGTGCCATTGCCAGGACCAGAGTAAGGACACAGCAGCACACTCAGTGGAGTTCTTGCATGCACGGAATCCGGGAGTCAAGTGAACCTGGGGTGACGAAATGGCGTACGCTCCGCGGCGGTGTGCACTGTCACCACCGGCGGCGATCATGATAGCCCATTGACAACCATGTTAACCAATGAATAGGTGCACGCCAGTGAACACCACCTTACGCCATTACGACAACCGCTAGCAGTATGAGGTCACTTCCACTGCTACATATCTGGATGACAGGGGGCTTTTTGCAAACTGCTATGCAATTATCATTCAGTTATTGGCCCCATGCAGGCCCTATGGACCCCAAACCTCAAACACATGCCCAAAATACAATTTACTCACCACAACAGTACAGATATATCAGTTAGGACATGTCAATCCAGTTTAACATCCTACATTGCTAATGTGTCACCTAAATGTTTGGCAGCAGTGTTGAATACACAATATGTTGTGGAAATTAATTTGTGTCCCTCACATGTGTTCTCCACTCCTCCTAGGTACAGACCCATGTGGCGAGGGAGGGCCCCATCTGTGTACAGACCACTTGTTGATTTGGAGACCATGGTGGAACGTCACATCATTATCAATTACAGACTCACTCGTGCTACTATTCATGAACTTTGTGCATTACTGGATCCAGTACTGAGACCGGCTAATCGGAATCAGCATGCCATCCCTACTGAAGTGCAAGTGCTCTCTGTACTTCATTTTCTGGCCACGGGCTCATTTCAGGTGATAGTGGGCATGGGTGCAGGGTTTTCACAGCCAATGTTTTGCCTTATCCTGTCCAGGCTCCTAGCTGTATTTGTACAACACCTGCAGTCATATGTGAGGTTTCCGCAAAGTGCTGAACTACCTGCCATCAGGTCTGACTTTTATGCCTTTGCCAACATTCCCCATGTAATAGGTGCCATTGATGGCACTAACATAGCTCTCATCCCCCCAAGAGTAAGAGAACAGGTGTACAGAAACAGGAACAACGTCCACTCTATGAACATTCAACTGGTGTGTACTGCAGACCAATACATCTCACATGTGAAAGCCATGTTCCCTGGATCAGTCCATGATTCATTTGTGCTGAGGAACAGCAGTGTGTCACACATGATGGAACAACTACAAGGGGACAGAGGATGGATCATAGGTGAGTGTGTCTGACACTTTTTCTGTACATAGCTGACAGCCAGGCTGTCTGCAACTGAGGGTAGTTAGTTACAGTCATGTTTTGCCCACTTTTGCAGGTGATTCTGGCTACCCCAACATGCATTGGCTCCTGACACCAGTGAGGAATTCTAGAACGCATGCAGAAAGGAATTACAATGAGGCCTATGGACGTACTAGGAGGGTGATTGAGGGCACTACAGGTCTCCTGAAGGCTAGATTCCATTGCCTCCATATCTCTGGGGGTTCCCTGTGCTATGGCCCTGAGAAGTTGTGTAGAATAGTGGTGGCATGCTGCATGCTGCACAATGTAGCTGTGAGGAAATCTATCCCCCTCTTGGAGAAAGAGGGTGCTGTATATCCAGACCAGCTTCCTCTGAGAGGGGATGAGAGTGATGGAGATGATGAAGAAGGGGGAAGATGTACACTCCAGGAACCAACTGATCCAACTATAGTTCCAGTGACTATGAGGTACTGTTCGTTGATGATGTTGTCTGTACTGAATACTGTCTGCCTGACATATTCTCTATGGGGGTGTGGGGTCTGTAGCCATTTACACTGTAACATGAATTTCAAGTGCCATGTGACATGATAAACAACTTGTTACACATTTCTGTTTACTCCACACCATGTTGTGCGTGGGGTGCAATTCCTGCAATAAAGGTCTGATTATTGAATTTAACTGGCAAATGCATTCACACTTCGATTTGATTAAACATAATGACAGGGGACATTGAAATTGGTGCACATGTGTTTTAATAAGTGCCAGTGATGAGAGTGGGCTGATGGTGGGTGTCCATAGTGGCTACAAGTTCCCCTGCACAGTTCTGGTAGTAACACTTGTGCTGGGTCCATCGTCATCCTGCCTGTTGGTAGGTGGTAACTGTGGCCTCTGTATTTGTGTTCTACCAGTCTGTGGCCTGGATACACTGGTGTGGAGTGGTTTGCCATGTACTGATGTTGGTGGTCGGGTGGTAGGGGTGTCAGTGGTGTCCTGGGAGGGGCTGCTGGATGGTGACAGTCCAGGACTGAGTGATGGGCCAGGGTATTCCTCACTGTCCAGAGTTCCCTCACCAGTGTCCTGAGTGGTGCCTCTGTCTCCATGTGGGGCGCTGGCAATCCTTAGCCTTTCCGTCAGGGTGGCATGGGTGGTGGTGCCTGTGGGGGGGAATGGACATGTCTGTTACATTTACAAAATTGGATGGAGTGTACAGGGTAGGCCTATTTTGTGCAGGTTTTCCACTGTTGGGGCATGTAGGGTCCATTTGTGAGGTTGCCATTGCATTTAGCATGGGGTGTGGAGGTGCATTGTGGGTGGTTTGGTGCCAATATGATATCTTGCAGGGAGGGGTGGCGGGCACAGGGGGAGGAACGTGGCCCTGTTAGTGGGTTAGTGGACATGCAAGGTGACTGGATGTAGTGATTGTGGGCAGGGTGGGGTGTGGTCCTGGTGGCAGTTGGAGGGGTGAGGTGGTGCATACATTACAGGTGTTGTGGATTCGGGTTAATTGTAGATGACTTCCCTGAGTCCATTCCTCCAGTGAGTCCAGTGAAGCCATCAGGGTGCAGGATGGCAGTACCTTTTCCTCTCAGTCGGTGTAGTTGGGGGGGTTGTTGGTGGAGGTCCTCCCCCAGTCTTCTGGACAGCAATGTTGTGCCTCAATGCCATTGACCTCACCTTCCCATGCAGGTGTGTGCTGGACCTGTGCACCGAAAATTTGTGGCTCGACCTTGAGTATCTCATCCACCATTGTTCTTAACTCCCTTTCTGTGAAGCATGGGTGCTTAGGGGGTGCCAAGGTGTGTGTTGTGGGTGGTGTGTGGATACTGGTGAGGGTGCTGTTGTGTGGTTGGGAGTGTGAGTTGTGTGTTGTTGCATTCAGCGTCTGCTTGTAGTGTTGTCAGTCTGGCTTCTACTATTGGCGATGCAAAGGATTGTGGGGTGTGTCTGTGAGTGTTTTATAGTGTTGTGGATGTGTGTCATGTATGTGGGTTTCAAACTTGCCAATGTGTGCATTTCTTGCTGTTGGGTCCCATTCCTGGCCGTGGTGGTCTGTACTGCCAATGGTCATTCGGCATCCACTAACTGCTGTGCTCGACGGTGGCGGGGTGGGATGTGCTGCCTTTCTGCCGACAAGACCCTGGCAGTGGCTGGTGGTAACAAAAATGTTGGCGGGTTCTGTTTTTGGCATCTTTATACTGTGGGTTTCTGTTCACCGCCAATGGTGGTATTCTGTTTACCGCCATATTCATAATGAGGGCCATAGGCTGAATTGCAAGTTGTCCATTAACGTTAAGCACAGCTTTAATTCAAAACCAGGTGATAAAGACAGATATTTTTCCTAAGAAGGCACCCAGAGACCATTAGCTCGTCGTAGGTTCAGTCAAGGAGCATAAAATAAAGACCTTATCTGAGCTTTCGGCGCAGGACATAATAGTTCAGGGTTGGGATACAGCTCTGGAAACCCTAAGTTTGAAAAGGTACTCTTAACATGGGTTAGCCATGGAATACTAGCCACCTTATCAAGGACCATGCAATTGAAATTATATTTTTAGTGAGACCCAGCTCAGTGATTGCCACACTTTAGCCCACAGCAAAAGAGGAGCCAGTTCTAAAAGATCTTCTAAATAGATCAGGTCAAACTCACTATGACAAAAGGTGGCTGTGCCTGAGAGCACTAAAGGTAATCTAAGCAGAAAGCTGTTTTGCAATTTCTGCAAAGAAATACTATTGCAATACCCCCATACACCTGCCCCATAAAAGGCAGCTGGGATGCATTTAGATTGATACAAAGCAGTCATCCTCTTTACAGGCCTGTGCCTCATTTGATACAAAACAAAATATGCCTTCAATTGCTCTTGAAAATTGGAGTGCTCTTAACGATAACAAAGGACCCCACTTAAACTTAGAGTCAAAAGGAACACCTAAATAAATAAAACTATTAACTTTTAAGATTGTTGACCCACCTATCTAATAATTGTTTGGTCTGGTACTTTTATGGCCACAGATTAAAAAAAGGACTGACAGATTAACCTTTAAAGCTAAGGGGGTCATGAAATCCAAAAAACCATCCAGCAGCTGCTGCAAACCATTTGCTGTCCTAGTTATGAGGACTGTGATATGCAATATCGGCATAAAGGAAGGTGGGACAATAATAACTTCCCACCCTCAGTATATCTGTCCTCTTTTGAAAAAACTCCACCCTCAAGTCCATTTTTATAAATTAATAATAAAAATTGATCTAAAATACAGCCTTACTGGACTCCTTGACTACAATATATGGCAGGCGTGTAGTCTCCAGAAGAAGAATAACGAATCCTTACTGAGGTATCCCAGTGTAAATAACATAAGAGCATAACTAATGGTTTTTTGACCCCCAAACTCTCTAAAATATTCCATAATTTTGAGTGATTGACAGTATCAAAAACCCACTAAGGTCAAATGCAGAGCGCTGTTTTTGGCATGTACATATTTGCTGATTAAAAGGGAGAGATCTAAATCTGTACATATAATCTGAAATGATATTATTTGTTGCTGCCCAGTCTTCCAATCTAATTAGAAGAAACCTGCCTAAAATCTTCATGGGTGAGTCCATCAGAGATATTGGGCGATAGCAAACAGGATTATTATTGTCCCCTGTCTTAAAAATGGGGACGGTGACTGCTTCTTTCCATGTGGGAATAAGGGGTCCAGTTATGGCAGCACAGAGAACATTTGTAAGGGGTGCAGAAATCTACATTTTCCTTAAAAATGTCCACTGGGACCCCATCTGGGCCTGTGGCTTTGACACTTTTGCTCTTCGTAATAGCTAGAGCTACATCTTCGGGCCCAAAGGTGAGGGTAAACTAAGATCCCCTCTCCCGATCAGATCATGTCAAGTCCCAGGGACATTGTTCTATATCGGTTTGTTGACCTGACAGCCTTAGGGTGGTCAACCCTAACTTTTTGCCTGCCTCCCTCCACATTTTGGACACTGTTTTTGCTGGTTTTAAGACTCTGTGTACTTTACCACTGCTAATCAGTGCTAAAGTGCATGTGCTCTCTCCCTTAAAACATGGTGACATTGGTGTATACCCAATTGGCATATTTAATCTACTTGTAAGTCCCAGTAAAGTGCACTACATGTGCCCAGGGCCTGTAGATGAAATGCTACTAGTGGGCCTGCAGCACTGATTGTACCGCCCACATAAGTAGCCTCTTAACCATGTCTCAGGCCAGCTACTCTAAGGCCTGTGTGTGCAGTTTCACTGCCACTTCGACTTGGCATTTAAAAGTACTTGCCAAGCCTTAAACATCCCTTTTTCTACATATGTCACCCCCTATGGTAGGCCCTTGGTACCCCATAGGGCAGGGTGCTATGTAGATTAAATGCAGGACATGTACCTTTGTAGTTTAGATGTCCTGGTAGTGTAAAACTCCTAAATTCGTTTTTACACTACTCTGAGGCCTGCTCCTTTCATAGGTTAACATTCGGGCTTCCCTCATATACCGTTTGAGTGGTAGATTCTGATCTGAAAGGAGTAACAAGGTCATATTTAGTATGGCCAGAATGGTAATACAAAATCCTGCTGACTGGCGAAGTTGGATTTAATATTACTATTTTAGAAATGACACTTTTAGAAAGTGAGCATTTCTCTGCGCGTAAATCCTTCTGTGCCTTACAATCCACGTCTGGCTAGGTTTCGTTGACAGCTCCCTTGTGCATTGACTCAGGCAACCCCAAACACAGGATGCTCAGTCACACTTGCATACATCTGCATATTGAATGGGTCTTCCTGGGCTGGGAGGGTGGAGGGCCTGACACTTACATGTCAAAGGACAGTAGCCTGTCCTCACACAAAGGAGTGCCACACACCCTACTGGGACCCTGGCAGACAGGATAGAATTGAAAAGGGACCTTGTGCTCTTCTAAGCCACTCTTTGAAGTCTCCCCACTTTAAAGTTACATTTGGGAATTTAATCAGGGTCTCTGACCCTACCAACTCAGACACTTCTGAACAAGATACCACTAGTGAAGAATCCATGAACCAGAACCTGCAACCTGCCAAGAAGAACTGCCTGGCTGCCCAACTCCCTTGGACTGCTTTTCTGAAAAGGACTGCTGCCTTGCTGTTGCCCCGCTGCCTTGCTGCTCTGGCTGTGCTTAGAAGTGCTCTCCAAGAGCTTGGATAGAGCTTGCCTCCTGTTCCCTGAAGTCTCAGGACCAAAAATACTTCATCTCTGCAAAAGAACTCCTTGTGCGACGAAAATCGACCCATAGCCTGCAAGAAACGTCACACAGTGTGAAAATCACCACACGCCGAGCTGGAACAACGCAGCCCAACTTCTCGACGAGAAGATCGACACAGCACCAGGGTTGCATCCGGAATTTCTACGCATGGCCCACTGTATTGACACAAAGCTGAACCAGAACGATGCAGCGCGACTTCCTGAAAGGAACCGACGCAGCGCCTGCTGTGTGGCAGAAATTTCCACACAACGCCCACCGGAACGGCGCAACCCCTGTGACTTCGTCCTGCACACCCAGGATTTCAACGCATCATCCCCGGAGCATCCGAAAACCCTGCAACCCAAAGAGGATCACAGTCTACGTGCCAGAAATCAATGCAAAGCCTGCCCTGCGTGGAAACTCAATAATTCATCGTCTGTGTGCGCCAGAAAAATCGACGCACTCCTCCCCGTTCTCCACGCAACTCCTCCTCTGTGGTCCCTTGCAGAGAATTTGAAAGCAAACCAGGTACTTTGTGCTTGCAAAAGACACTTGTTGCTTTTTAAAGACTAAAGACATTTTATATCATTTTTACTGTGATATTTCAACCTATACCTAATGAATCTTGATCATTTTGAACTGCATCTTACCAGATAAATATTATATATTTTTCTAAACACTGTGTGGTGTATTTTTGTGGTGCTATACTGTGTTATTGCATGATTTATTGCACAAATACTTTACACATTGCCTTCTAAGTTAAGCCTGACTACTCAGTGCCAAGCTACCAGAGGGTGGGCACAGGATCATTTGGATTGTGTGTGACTTACCCTGACTAGAATGAGGGTCCTTGCTTGGTCAGGTGGTAACCTGACTGCCAACCAAAGGCCCATTTCTAACAGGGTTTCACTTTTTAAATTAAAAAATGTGAGGAAAGTGAGCAATCTATGTTTCAGCCAAAATGAAGTAGTCAATGTTGGACAAAGGGCGTATGCTAAACAAGGGTTTATTACCTACTTCCCAAAAACTTTGGTGTCCTTTACTCCCCTGCTTTTAGGAGGTCGGCCCAGGCTGATTCTGTCACGCCGCGGCGGCCGTGGCCGCAAGCATGGGCCGCTGCGGCGGCGCAGCATTCGGTAAACACCGCGGCCTGCATGCAAGCCACGGGGGAAGCCGTGGCTTGCAGGCGGGCCGTGGGAGAAGCCGCGAGTCCGGCCAGGGGTCGCAGCACTCGCCGCGCCCCCTTCTTTCGTTTCTGCCCAAGGGCAGAAGCGGCAAGAGATGAGACCCCGAGTTGGGTCTCAAACCTGCCGCGCATAGCGCATTTAGTGCGCTTAACATTCTGCCATATTAGGAAACCCTCTTTTCCACCACTTACCGGCCATACAAGCAAAAGCCGGATGTTTGCACACGATTCTCTTTTATACATGTCCTTCTCTTTCCCAGCATGCTGCTCACTTCCTCTCCTCCCAGCATGCATTGCTTCTCTTTGTTTGGACGCATGTTCTTTATTCATTGTTATACTCTCTTCCCCAATCCAAGATGGTGATGTTTCTACTTCCTGTTTCCTACTTCCGGTCTAGGGGTATATAAGGGGAATTCAGCTTCTTGCTCATTGCGTTGCAACACTCCTTTGGTGGTAGTCACGCTCTGGCTGGTTTCCTCTTGTGGATCCAGCTATTCCTGACCTGTCTTCGTCTCCAGTTTTCCTGTACTCTCGGATCTTCAGTTCTAACGTCCTTGTGTCCTCCTTCTGTTTCAGGGAGGTTTTTTACCCTTTTGGGGTTTTTCCTCTGGGACTCCTTCTGGAGGGCACGGACTGTAGTGGCTTGCTATTGTCAAACAGCACCGTGGCTACCGGAAGGGGTCGCCCCTACCTCGGCCAGAGCAGAACCTGCCGGAATCGGGGTCGTTCACCCAACCCTCATCAACTTCGACGGTAAGCCCAGTGAAAACCGTGACAGATTCTCTAAGTTTGACTTTCTTACCGCTGAGTGTGGCTTTAAAAAAACAATCAAGCAGATTTAATATTCTTAGGATACTCCATGGCATTTCTTAGTAAAGTTGCCTATTATCATTCTGGAGGGTATATCAGTGGATAAAGAGTAAATCATTTGTTTAAAATATTGAGCCACTATTAAAGTCAAAAGCCGGGTCAGGTTAGCAGCATTCCACTTAATAAAGAGACCTCTGTTTGCGAAGAAAGCAATAGGAACTGACTCCACGATCCTGCCCACACCTGGCTGCTGAGAACTGTAAGTAAGAATAGGAAAGTTATGGTTGTTCCAAAAAATTGGCAATATTCTAAAATCTGAGATCAGAAAATTATAAACTTTTGATATTAGCATAAAATCAACCATATTATATGTTCCATCTTCTATAAAAGTTGGGTGAGGAATCAATGACACTGTGACTTACTGGCAAAAAAGAAGGTCATCATATTCAAGTCATCCCCATAAACTGTATGCTTGAAAATGGTACTTTCCTGATTGAACTGGTCCTCCAAGCCTCAGACCAGGCACAGGTCACCGATCCATAACAGACAGCAGGTGCTCTTATTGCAATTCAATTTTGCCACATGATTGGCCGACGTGTCTACCACATTTGAATAGGCACAGTCAAACAGATTGTAATAAAAGTTCATGATCATTATGTCTACTAAAGCTAAGCCAGACAATAACAAAACTTGGAACCAAGGAGTCGAAAACAAAAGCTCTACCCTAGGATAAGAAACATTTAGCAAAATCAAAATGGCTAGCCATCTCTTCATCCTCCCAGCTGGGGATGGACTTGTCTGAGTGCAAAAGGTTTGAAAGCCATCCACATATAAATCCTTAGTGGCCTAAGTTTCTTAAAGTCAAATTATTTCAAATCCCTAATAAAAGTGACCCAATATTAATTTGATTATTTAGAATAGGTCCCTGTGATGTTCCATGCTAACAATTTGCTGGGCATGGGAAACCGGATGGTCTTTAACTTGGTACTGTATTTTGAGGGGGCCCACTGAATGATGAAAGGCCAACTGTATACATGATTGTATCCAAAGATGGGGGCATTATCATGTTTTTACTATTGTCCCTTTAGGGGGTCCATTGAAGTAACTTGGTTGTCATTGCTTTCCCAAACATCAGAGTCACAGCACTTTCACATGTGGTCGAGTGAGGTGTAGAACAATAAGCTAGTAGAGTACAATTCAAGACAGTTTTTAGATTGAGCTTTTCAAGAGTTGCATGCTGTACTGCTCTCTTTAGTGTGCTCATAGAACACTCAACAAGTCGATTGACCTGTGGCCTCTCTTGATGCTTGATGTTCAGATTCTCCAAGAACTCTTTGTATTCTTTCCTACTATTCTTCACAATTAATGGGATGCTCCATATTCCACATATGCCACCTAGTTTTACAATAGCTAGTTCAGGAGTCATGGATGAGACATCTACAACCAAAGGAAAATGTTAGTATTCATCTACATCCAGCATTAGATGATGTGGTTTATCAATCGGACCAAAGAAATCCAAAGCTAATCTTTCCCTTGCAGATCTAGGGAGTTCTGACATGTTCAGAGTATGCTGAGTAACATTGGTTGACAGGCAACTTCAAATGTGACAGGCCTGGAGTTACTTTTCTACTCTTTCATCTAAGTATGGAAACCAAACTCAGACTCGGAGAGCTCTCTTTGTGGCAACCATACCACAATGTCGTTTGTGAGCCACTTCAATCACTTTCTGTTGCAGACTCAACGGAATCAGGATTCTTGACCCTCACAGTATAACTCCTTCCTGCGTTATGGGCAATTCATCTTTGATATTTTGTATTTTTGATATTCACCATCATCATTGAGAGGTCAAATGTGTTTGTTCCACAATTGATTATGTCCTTCAAATGCAGCAGGTCACCATCATGACTTGAGGCAGTGACAATCTGGGCTCATGATAAACCAGCTGGTGATCGTAATTTGAAAAATAAATTAATGTAAGCCTCAGTAGTTTTTAATGGAGTACCATGACCCTGTTTAGAGAGTCATAAAAAATAGTCAGCAGGATTCTGATCTTTTCTTGGAAGATGCAAAATTGTATAATAATACTCTTGTAATCGTAATCTCCCATCGTTCAATGCAAGAAAGCATCTTGGTTCTTGGATTGCCAAAGATGGTCAGCAAAGCTTGGTGATCAGTCACCAGTGTAAAAGGATTTTGGTACAGGAATATAGAAATTTTGACAAGCCCATACCACAGCCAAACTTTCTTTCCCAATTTGTGAGTAAGCAAGTTCTGTTTGAGACAGACTTCTACTAGCATAGATCACAATATGCCATCGAGCATTTGGGGTTCCATTATGCTGTGCAAGGATAACGCCTAAACAAGCTGGGTTAACTTCGACCACAAATTCTGTATGAAGCTTTGGATTGAAGTATGCCATTTCAGTATCATTTTCAATGGGAAGTTTGATTGTCTTGAAATTGTTCTCACATTCTTGTGACCAATGAAAAGACACATTTTTGCTTGTCAACTCTTATAGTGGAACACTAACAGTGGAAAAGTCTTGTATCAGTAATTGACTTTATGAACTGGGGTTTCTGATTGTCAGAGTAATTACCTTGTACAAGCTGGAACCACCACTTTAGTCAGGGTAAGTCAGATACACACTTAGAGATACCCTGTACTCACCCTCTGGTAGCCTGGCACAGAGAAGTCAGGCTTGCCTGGCACAGAGAAGTCAGGCTTATCTACAGAGGCAATGTGTAAAGAATTTGTGCATCACACACACAGCAACACAGTGACAACACCACAAATAGTACTCCATACAGAGCTGGAAAATAGATTATGGGGGTCATTACAACATTTGCGGTAAAAGCCGCTTACCGCCGTGCAGAAGACCGCCAATACACAGCCGCGGCCGCGGAATTCCGCCACAGCTATTATGACCCACATCTCGGAATCTGCCGAAATTCAGACACCCACACAAGTCCGCCACACCAAAGGTCAGTGATAAACTGGCGAAAACAAAACCTCCACCATCAACCCAACAGAAACACGCCCAAGCTATCACGACCCACGAATCCACGCAGCGTTCTTTCAACCGTGGTATTCCATTGGCGGTACACACCGCCGCGCTCAAAATACACACACATCTCCAAAGCACCGCCACATTGGACAATTCGAATTGCACACACCTGATACACATACAAACACCACTCCCACACACCCAATACAATATAAAACACACACCCACATCACCCACAAACCCCTACGACAAAAAATTATTGACAAAGGCCAGAGAGAGAGCACAGAATAGACAACCCCACCACACAGAGGCACACAATATCATCACCCACACAACATCCACGCATAAAACAGCACACACCACTACACATCACCACACTCATCACCACATACACCACCCCACACATCACCAACACCACCCCATGGCACGGCAAAGACACCCCAGGTTCTCCGAGGATGAGCTCAGGGTCATGGTGGAGGAAATCGTATGGGTAGAGTCACAGCTATTTGGATCACAGGTGCAGCACACCTCCATAGCTAGGAAGATGGAGCTATGGCGAAGAATAGTCGACAGGGTGAACGCAGTGGGACAACACCCAAGAAATCGGGAGGACATCAGGAAGAGGTGGAATGACCTACGGGGGAAGGTGCGTTCCGTTGTCTCCAGGCACAACATCGAGGTACAGCGGACTGGCGGCGGACCCTCACCTCCTCCCCCACAACTAACAACATGGGATGAGCAGGTCTTGACCATTATGCATCCTGAGGACCTCGCAGGAGTCGGTGGAGGAATGGACACTGGTAAGTCAAATCTTAACTATCATATCCCCCACCCTACCTGCATGCTATCACAGACCCCCACCCTCACCCACTCCCCTATCACTCCAACTCCTCACTAATGTACTAATAACACAAACCACCCATCCCAACACCAAGCTCTGCATGACACAACAAAGCATGGACATCCCTCAATAAAGCATGCCCGCTGCACATACCCATAACACCCCCCCCAACCATCATCACACAAGCCCCCACACAGGAATGTGAGCACTGGGGTACACGGTCACCCACCCATTGCACACCATGACACACACACATGCAATAATCATGCTTTTACACCCCTGCAGGACCACTACCCAACGTCAAAAGACAGGAGGGTCCAGACATCTCCACCCCACCCACAGAAGAGGCCCACAGTGATGA
The DNA here is from genome assembly GCF_031143425.1 of Pleurodeles waltl. Classification (NCBI taxonomy): domain Eukaryota; kingdom Metazoa; phylum Chordata; class Amphibia; order Caudata; family Salamandridae; genus Pleurodeles; species Pleurodeles waltl. The sequence continues at coordinate 387,000,810 of NC_090444.1, read as the reverse complement.
CAGCAGCTCTGGCCAACTGGATCCGGATGGCCAGCCCGGACCATCGTGGACCTCGGGACAGTCGGTTCCCCTCGCACAGGCACAGCCCAACACAGACCTTCCACCCTCTGGTAACACCAGCACAGCACCCACCCAGCGGGCCCATACCTCCTTACCCAGGACACGTCAATCAGCTGTGTGTCCACCACTACAGGGAACCCGGGATAACCCACCACCCCAACAACAACAGGGACCTGGGGACAGTGGTAGTGGGCACACGGTCCAGGGGACGGAGGCACAGGAACACAGGGGAACTGGGAGGGCTGCTGTGCGACAGGGGGCGGATAGGCCAAGGGAACCCACTCCCCACGAGGCCCTCTCCTCCATCATGGGAGCATACCACCACTCCCAGGAGACGATGGCGACGGTCCTGGCCAAGTTTCAGGAGACCCAGCGCCTGCAGGAGGACCAGTATTTGGGGTTCAGGGAGAAACTCAGAACCATCAGCTCCGCCCTGGGCACCATCGTAGGGGTGCTGAAGGACATACAGAACACCATGAGGGACACCGTGGCACTTCAAGGGGCCCCTGACACTAGCATGGACGATGAACTGCCCACCACCTCCGCCGGTGTTAGTGGACAGGACGCCCCGCCACAGGACCACCACACCAGCACCCCACCCCCTGCAGACGGAGAACCACCCTGCAAGCGGTCCCTGAGATCCAGGAACAGGACAGAGCACGATGGCAAGACCCCCGCCAAGAAATGAGACCACCCTGATTGTCATCCCACTGTCCCACTTTGTAACCCTGTCCATATTGGAACTGCCCCAGCTCCACTTCCTATGCCCATATGGGCAGTACACCTGTGAGACTAATAGACTGGACTCTGCCATGAACATTCCTCCACCATCACCCCTCACCATTTTACCACCCCCTCCAATAATTAGCACTTCAATAAACACCCTTGAACCACAAAACAATCTGGAGTCAGTCTGTGATTTCGAAATTGTGTATTAGCAATTACAGTGACAAAATCCGTTCTTAATAGTAATGTCAACATACCTATGTCACACATCACAAGTCCATGATGGATGCAAGCAGATGACACACGTTGGTAACCACACCTGTGAAACCGTAATGGAAATGTACAACTCAGTTACCAAATACTGGTTGAAATTGACAGACAGGATAGAGGTAGAAGTGTGAAAGTACTCGTAGTAGTCAAGAAAGTGTTCTCATCTGTGTGTCACTGGAAATATTGCTGTATGACTGAGTCCCTGTTGTCAATGTCTTCTTCCTCTGCTTCCTCCTCATCACTGTCCACAGGCTCCACGGCTGGAACACCGTCATCTGGACCATCCTCCTGCAGAAAAGGCACCTGGCGTCGCAAAGCAAGATTGTGAAGCATACAGCAGGCGATGATGATCTGGCACACCTTCCTTGGTGAGTAGAATAGGGAACCACCTGTCATATGGAGGCACCTGAACCTGGCCTTCAGGAGGCCGAAGGTGCGTTTGATCACCCTCCTAGTCCACCCATGGGCCTCATTGTAGCGTTCCTCTGCCCTGGTCCTGGGATTCCTCACTGGGGTCAATAGCCATGACAGGTTGGGGTAACCAGAGTCCCCTAATAGCCACACACGGTGCCTCTGGAGTTGACCCATCACATAAGGGATGCTGCTATTCCGCAGGATGTAGGCGTCATGCACTGAGCCAGGGAACATAGCATTTACCTGGGAGATGTACTGGTCTGCCAAACATACCATCTGGACAGTCATCGAATGATAACTCTTCCGGTTCCTGTACACCTGTTCACTCCTGTGGGAGGGGACCAGAGCTACATGGGTCCCATCAATGGCACCTATGATGTTGGGGATATGTCTCAGGGCATAGAAGTCACCTTTAACAGTAGCCAAATCCTCCACCTGAGGGAAAACGATGTAGCTCCTCATGTGTTTCAGCAGGGCAGACAACACTCTTGACAACACGTTGGAAAACATAGGGTGGGACATCCCTAATGCCATGGCCATTGTTGTTTGAAATGACCCACTTGCAAGGAAATGGAGTACTGATAGCACCTGCACTTGAGGGGGGATTCCTGTGGGATGGCGGATTGCTGACATCAGGTCTGGCTCCAACTGGGTACACAGTTCCTGGATTGTGGCACGCTCAAACCTGTAGGTGATGTTTAAATGTCGCTCCTCCATTGTCAACAGGTCCACCAGCGGTCGGTACACCGGAGGATTCCGCCATCTCCTCACATGTCCCAGCGGACGGTGCCTAGGAAGGACAAAAGCGACCACAGAGTCAAGCTACTCAGAGGTATGTACCCACAGCTACACAGAACACGAAACATAATCCAAAAAGTTGTCTGTATGTGTGTTGAGTCCAGGCCTAGTGATGCAGTTGAAAATGAAGCAATGTGGGCCCCTGAAATGGCGGCTGCCTAACCTCTAAACTGGGACAATTGGATGTGAGGTAACTGCGCTGGCGTTGTACACCGTCGCAGTAGGCGGTCGAAGACCGCGGCGCAATGCTACATTGGACCCTACGGGTCCCAGGAGCCAATGACGAAGTGCCCCGGCGGTGATGATACGCACCGCCGCGGACGTCACCGCCGCGGACGTGAGCGCCATTTTCTATCTGTTGAATCACTCAATATTTGATCTTCGACAGGAGAGGACCTATACTGCAAGTGCTGCTGTGACCTCGGTCTGGAAGAGACAATGGCATGTGCGTCTGGGGAAAGGGCCCCTGCCTTCACTGCACAGGAGTTGGAGAAGCTCGTGGATGGGGTCCTCCCCCAGTACACGCTACTCTACGGTCCTCCAGACCAACAGGTGAGTACATAGGGTGCAAGTTGTATGGGCAATGCCTGGGTGGAGAGGGCTGGTTGTAAGAAGGAATGGTGTACAGTTCTGCGAGCATGAAGGACTGTGAATGCATGTGCCACATGGCAAGGGCAGGGAAGTGGGCCACTCAGTTCGACGGTGCAGTTGGTAATGACTTCTCTTCTTCCCCTGTCCATGTCATGTAGGTCAGCACCCACCAGAAGAAGGATATTTGGCGTGCCATCGCCAAGGACGTCCGGACCCTGGGGGTCCACCAGAGACGGACATCCACTGCCGTAAAAGATGGGGGGACATTCGCCACTGGAGCAAGAAGACGGCAGAGGCTCAGCTGGTGATGGCCTCCCAACGTGGGAGGGGTGCCCGTCGCACCATGACCCCCCTGATGTTCCGGATCCTGGCGGTGGCCTACCCTGAGTTGGATGGGCACTTGAGGGCATCACAGCAGACACAAGGGGGTGAGTCAAACATCTTTCTGCTGACTTTGCGTGCAGTGGAGGGGTCTGGGTGGGGGAGGAGGGCTGTGGGTTTCCCTAGGCCAGGGCGAGTTCCGTAGGCTAGGCCCCTCCGTAATGCACGCCATGTGGCACTCCACCCCACCTCTGTAGAGTGCCAACTACAGGTATACATGCCCCTGTGTCATCTATGTGGGCAGATGTCCACCATAACCATGTAGGCCATATCCCAGGAACTGCATCTGTAGAGCCCAACAGCGCGGCGTAGTGCAGGGGGCTGCTGTGTCTGTACTGTCCGCCAACGGTAGCGGTAAGCCATGCACTCAACCTGTCTTTCTTCTGTCGCTCCCCCCCCCCTTTTTGTGGTCTCCCTGTTCTTTTGTGCATCAGCATCATCAGGCGGAGGTACAGTGGCACTGGAGCACGAGGGGGCTGCATCCCACATGGCCATGGAGGGCCACACCACGGACTCTGAATACACCAGTGGGACAGAGGGCGAGGGGAGCTTCACGGCGGTCACCGGATCAGCAACCAGTGACACGGACTCGTCCTCCGATGGGAGCTCCCTTGTGGTGGCGGCAACATCTGTGCCCCCAACTTCTACAGGTACAGCCGCCACCCCCCCTACCAGCACCGCCCTCCCAGCCGCCCCTCAGCCTTCGCCCTGTGCCCGCTCACCCAGGAGGGTGGGCATCACCTTCGCCCCAGGCACCTCAGACCCCGCCCCTGTCACCTCTGCTGCCCTCAGTGAGGAGGCCATTGACCTCCTCAGGTCACTCACTGTTGGGCAGTCTACCATTGTGAATGCCATCCAGGGTGTAGAAAGGGAGTTGCAACACACTAATGCATTCCTGGAGGGCATTCATTCTGGTCAGGCTGCCCATCATCGAACCCTGCAATCTCTGGCCTCAGCACTGATGGCAGCCATTGTCCCTGTGTCTAGCCTCCCCCCTCCAACTTCCTCCACCCAGACCCAATCCCTGTACCTCTGCCTATCCCAAGCACACCATCAGACCAGCATGCACACACCTCAACACACAAGGGAAGCTCAGGCAAACATAGGCACCACACATCCCACAGGCACTCACACAAGCATCACGCACATACAGACACACCAACATCAACTGCATCCACTGTGTTCCCCTCCTCATCGTCTCCCTCCCAGTCCTGTCTACAATCTCACCTGCATGAACTACCACTACAGCCACTAGGACTCGCACCAGAACACCCACTACCACACCCCGCTCACCTGCACTCACCACCCCCACTACCATTTACACGTCCCCTGTGTCCTCTCCCAGTGTGTCTGTGACGCCCCCTCCCAAAGTACACAAACGCGGGCACACACACACCCAACATCCATCCACCTCACGACAGCCTCCAGAACATGCACCTGCACCCAAATCATCTAAAGTAACACCTCCTACAACCACCTCCTCTTCCTCCACTCCCAGACCCCCTCCAGCTACCCGTCCCAGTGTTCGTCAGAAACTTTTTCTGAGCGACGTTGCCCTCTTTCCCACCACCCTACCCCCTCCAATTCATAGGTCCTGTACTAGCACCTCAGCCAAAAAATCTCCGGTACCAGTGGTGCCTGTTAGAGGTATTTGGAGTGCACCGGGCACCAGGGCAGCCAGTGTGACACGGAGCCAAAGCACAGCCAGTCCCCCCCTGTGAAGCACCAGAGGTTGGACACTGCCCGACGGGATACGGGGAAGACTCCAGCCGGCAAAGCCGCTCACAAGGGTCCCGGGGGGAGTGTTGACTCAGCTGTGACTCCTCCCAAGGTGGGGAAGGGGCAGAAGAAAGCGCCAAAGTCTGGGAAGGGCAGCACGGCGGAGAAGGACGCCATCATCCCCGCTGCCCAGGAGGACACCGGCAGCCCGATCGTCACTGGTCAGGAGACCACCGCCAGAGTCAGTGCCTAGGAGGGCAGCCCCATCGTCACTGGTCAGGAGACCACCGCCAGAGTCAGTGCCCAGGAGGGCAGCCTGATCGTCACTGGTCAGGAGACCACCGCCAGAGTCAGGGCCCAGGAGGGCAGCCCGATCGTCAGTGGTCAGGAGACCACCGCCAGAGTCAGTGCCCAGGAGGGCAACCCGATCGTCAGGAGACCACCGCCAGAATCAGTGCCCAGGAGGGCAGCCCCATTGTCACTGGTCAGGAGACCACCGCCAGAGTCAGTGCCCAGGAGGGCAGCCCCATCGTCAGTGGTCAGGAGACCACCGCCAGAGTCAATGCCCAGGAGGGCAGCCCCATCGTCACTGGTCACAAGACCACCGCCAGAGTCAGTGCCCAGGAGGGCAGCCCCATCGTCAGTGGTCAGGAGACCACCGCCAGAGTCAGTGCCCAGGAGGGCAGCCCGATCGTCACTGGTCAGGAGACCACCGCCAGAGTCAGTGCCCAGGAGGGCCCCGGCAGCCACAGCCCCGCTGGGCAATGAGGGACCGCCATGGCAAACACCGCTGCACAGGTCAGAGACAGCAAAGTCAAGCACTGCTGAACAGGGCAAAGACCGCCACGGCAAGCACCGCTGAACAGGGCAAAGACCGCCATGGCGAGCACCGCTGAACAGGGCAAAGACCGCCATAGCAAGCACCGCTGAACAGGGCAAAGACTGCCATGGCGAGCACTGCTGAACAGGGCAAGCACCGCTGAACAGGGCAAGCACCGCAAAGTCAAGCACCGGTAGCCCATGTGTGGCAGGGGCAGTGACTGAACTGGGACCGTCACGGGGAGAGTGATGCACTCTGGACAACAGTCCCCCTCCAGAACCAGTGGAGAACAGCATCCACTACCTCAGTCCTTAACAGGATGAAACACTCTGGGCACCAGTCGCCCTCCAGAACCAGTGGAGAACAGCATCCACTACCTCAGTCCTTAACAGGATGAAGCACTCTTGGCACTAGTCCCCCTCCAGAACCAGTGGAGACTGTCATCCACTTGTGAGACTGTGGCTTTGCACTCCCCAGGATGGTACAGTGGGCAACCCACCCACTGTAGAGACTTGTGAGACTGTGGCTTTGCACTCCCCAGGATAAAGCAGTGGGAAACCCACCCACGGAAAAGACTTGTGAGACTGTGGCTTTGCACTCCCCAGGATGGTACAGTCGGCAAGCCACCCACTGTAGAGACTTGAGAGACTGTGGCTTTGCACTCCCCAGGATAAAGCAGTGGGCAACCCACCCACTGAAAAGACTTGTGAGACTGTGGCTTTGCACTCCCCAGGATGGTACAGTGGGCAAGCCATCCACTGTAGAGACTTAAGAGACTGTGGCTTTGCACTCCCCAGGATAAAGCAGTGGGCAACACACACACTGAAAAGACTTGTGAGACTGTGGCTTTGCACTCCCCAGGATGGTACAGTGTGCAACCCACACACTATAGAGACTTGAGAGACTGTGGCTTTGCACTCCCCAGGATAAAGCAGTGGGAAACCCACCCGCTGAAAAGACTTGTGAGACTGTGGCTTTGCACTCCCCAGGATGGTACAGTGGGCAACCCACCCCCTGTAGAGACTCGAGAGACTGTGGCTTTGCACTCCCCAGGATAAAGCAGTGGGCAACCCACCCACTGAAAAGACTTGTGAGACTGTGGCTTTGCACTCCCCAGGATGGTACAGTGGGCAAACCACCCACTGAAAAGACTTGTGTGACTGTGGCTTTGCACTCCCCAGGATAAAGCAGTGGGCATCCCACCCACTGAAAAGACTTGTGAGACTGTGGCTTTGCACTCCCCAGGATGGTACAGTGGGCAACCCACCCACTGTAGAGACTTGAGAGACTGTGGCTTTGCACTCCCAAGGATACATCAATGGGCATGGAGCCCCATCGTGGATCTGGCGTGGTGCTGTCATCCGGCTGAGGTGCCCCCCTTCCCTTCCCCATTTCTGGTCAGGTATCTGATGTGGGCCTCGCCCATGCATTTTGGGCCCAGTGGTCCACAGACATTGAATGGTGCATACCTGCACTACTAATCGTGATGTATATTTTGTAGAATGTGTATATATATATACCTGTATATATTTCCTTACTGTATTTTGATATATTACAATGGTTGAACTCATTTCCTTTTGTCTTTGCATTCTTCCGGGGGGGTCGGGGGTTGTTACTGTGATGTTTGGATATGCTTTCGTGTGTGTGTTGTAGTGGGTGAGGGTCGGGTTGGGGGTGGGGGTGTTGCGTGTGTGTGTCCCTGACTTTTGCCTCCCCCCTCCCCTATGTCGTAGGTGCAGTACCCACCGTTGTCTTCGGCAGTGGCATTGCTGATGATCGTAGAGGAGCAGGAAGACTATCGCAGGGAGTATTTGGAGTTCCGGCTCCATGGTGCCCTCCTTCCTCGTGGAGTGTGTTGAGATGAGCGTTCTCCCATTGAAATGGCTGTTTCCGCCGTGTTTTTATCCACGGTGAATCCGCCCCGGAAAAGGTGGCGGATTGGTAGGTTGTAATAGTATGGGCAGTACTTTGTCTCCCGCCTGTCTGTTGGCAGTGACCGCTGCGCTGCTTGTCTGTACCACCGTGGCGGTCGGAGTGTTAAAGTGGCTGTCTTTCTTGGCGGTTTCCGCCACAGTCATAATTCCCTTTTTATTTCCACCTGCCTGTTTGCGGTCTTACCGCCGCTTTAACACCGTACCCCAGGTTTGTAATGACCCCCTATATTTTTATGAGTAAAACAAGACCAAAATGACAAACTTCCAATTAGTAAAAGTCGAGTTATGATTTTTTTAAGAATAAACCAAAAAAATAGTCCTGAGAAGCCAAACGTACTAAAAGGTTACTTCTGGTTATGTAGGCTGGGGTAAATCCAAAGTTTTGGCTGACCGTGCTGGAGGGCAGGCCAGCTACAGAACCCAAGCAGGGTCTGCTGAGAAGGTACTATGGATGGAAGAAGCGTTGCGGACTCAATCCATGGAGCAGTGGAGGAAACACTCTGCTGCAGAATGGGAAGATGTAGGCGATCATAAGTTCCGAGTTGTGCAGCGTAGAGGATGTGTCAAAGACCAGGTAGTATTGGGGGTCGAGGCGATGTGTCATCATCGAACTATTGGGCTGCAATGATGCTTTGGCACCAAGCAGCACAAGTTTGCATATGTTTCAGAATCCATGGATGATGAATCACGCAGTTGGGAATGTCTGTGCCTCAGGCAGCAGCGGAGATGTTTTAGTCTTGAGAGGAAATGTGCCAGTTTCTAATTGGTGTAATGTAGTAGATGCATTGGTTTTCTTGAGTTGCAGCACAGATACTCACTTCTAAGGGCCCAGGACTGGATTGGCACCACTTGGCAGAGCAGGACTCCCAGCAGACAGAGGTGCTGGTTGCAGGGTGCAGGCAGTCTTTATGTCCCTGAGACTTCAGGAGAACGGGGGCACGCCAACAAGCCAAAAAGCCCTTGGAGTCACTCTGGGTTCAGATAAGAGGGGTCCAGTCCTTCCTCAACAGGGCAGACACCAGCAGGCAGCAGGGTAATTAATCAAAGCAGAGAGCAATATTTCTTGGAAAGCAGTCCAGCAAAGTGGCCCTCATTGTAACACAGCAGCCCTTACTCCTGGCAGAGTTTTTCACATGTCCCGTAGTGTACTGATTTGGTAGGGTCAGAGACCCAGTTCTTGTACCCAAATGTGGCTTTCAGTGAGGATGACTTCAAAGAAGGACCTTTGAAGTGCACAGAGGTCCTTTCTTCCTAACCCTGCTCCAGGCTATTAGTAGGTGGGTAATCACCCCATTGTGGGGGGACAGTCACTGCCTATTCAGGTGTCTCAGGTCCTCTTCCTCCCTTCCTGCCCATGAAGAGCCATCAGAATGCAGATGAGTACTCAGACACACCTAACCGTATTGTGCATGTGGCTATCTAGAGGGGATGAACAAAGTGTGGCTGTCACGCACCTCAGACATGTATTGGAGAGTGGCTGCAGGTACACGGAGCTAAAATAGTAATGTTAAATCCGACTTTACCAGCAAAGAGGATTTATCATTACCATTCCAATGAAATGAAACAGCTGCTCCTTTCTGATTAGGAATTACAGCTTAAAAGTATATTAAGGAATTCCCAATGATAGCCTATGAGAGAAGTAGTCCTCACAGCAGTGAAAAGTGACTTTGGGAATTTTTGGCTAGTAGGACATGTGAAACCTAAAAGTAAATGTCCTACTATTCAGTTGCAAAGCATCCTGCCCTATGGGCTACCTAAGGTCTACCTTAGGGGGTGACCTATATGTAAAAAAACTGGAGTTTAAGGATTGGCAAGATGTTTTAAATGCCAAGTGGCAGTGAAACTGCACACAAAGGATCTGCAGTGGCAGGTCTGAAACAGTTTTAAAGGGCTATTTAAGTGGGTGGTGCAATCAGTGTGGCAGGTCACTGGTAACATTTAATTAACAGGCCCCCGGTATAAGGTATACCACCTTACGAGGGACTTACAAGTAAATGAAATATGCAAATTGTGTATACACCAATGTTACCATGATTAGGGAAGAAGTACATTCACTTTAGCATTGGTTAGCATTAATAAAATGCTCAGAGGCCTAAAGCCAACAAAAATATACAGCAAAAATATAAGGCAAGCAGGCAAAACATTTTTGGGGAAGACCATCCTAAGGCTGACATGTCTAACTTGTGTCCCACTAGCTGAAGGTGGGTAGAGCTAACTAACGTTTAAGGAGTTCTCATCACTAAGGAGGAAAAACTTAGATAGACTATCAGCTTTGGCGTGGTTTACACCTGGTCTGTCTTCCACCCTGAAGTCCATACCCTGTAGGGAGATGGACCAACTCAACAATTTTGAATTCTCACCCCTCATTTGCATGAGTTACCTGAGGGGCTTATGGGCAGTCTGAAACAGGAAGTGAGTGCTAAGGAGGTATGGCCTCAACTTCTTCAGTGCCCAAACCACAGCAAAAACTGCTCCCTCCATAGCACTCTACCTCTGTTCCCTGGGGAGTAACCTCCTGGAGGTGAAGGCTACAGGTTGGTCCAGTTCCTCTTCATTTAGTTGTGATAAAACCACCCCTATGCCATGTTCTGAGGCATCTGTTTGAATAATAAAGTCCTTGGAGAAGCCAGGGGCCTTGAGCACAGGGGCTCTGGACATGGCTTGCTTCAGGGAGTCAAATTCAAATGCTTTTTAGCACACCTGTGTCCAAATCACATTTCCGAGCTGCTTCTTAGAAGTCAGCTCTGTCAAGGGGGCCCCAATGATGTCATTTCCCATGACAAAACTCCTGTAGTACCCAGTGAGGCCCAAGAATACTCTGACCTCAGCCTGTGTTTTGGGGGGCTCTCAGGCTGCACATTACGCCTGCCCAACAGGTGTCCCACTCATACCACAGTCTCCTGCCCTATCTGGCGCTTACTGGCCTTGATAGTCAGACATCCCTGTTGCAGAGTCTCAAGCACTTCCTGGAGGTGAAATAGATGGTCCTTCCAGCTGCCTTTGAAGGCAGCTATGTCACCCAGATAGGCAGCTGTGAAGGCCTCCATACCAGTCAGGGTCTGGTTCACCAACCTCTGGAAGGTGGCAGGGGCATTCTTAAGTCCAAAGGGCATCACACAAAATTGGTAGTGACACTCTGGAGTGGAGAAGGCTGACCTCTCCTTGGCACCTACTGTTAGGGCAATCTGCCAGTGCTCTGATGTAAGATCAAGGGTACTTAAGTGCTGGGCAGTCCCTAACTGGTCAATTAGCTCATCAGCCAGGAGGGTGGAATAAGCATCTGTCTTAGTCACTGAATTCAGCCTTCGATAGTCCACACAAAACCTCAGTTCAGTTGTGGTGCCTGGTGGGGCAGCTTTTGGTACTAGGACAATAGGACTGGACCAGAGGCTACTGGAGGGTTCTCTCAACCCCAACTTCAGCACTTCAGGGACTTCACTCTTAATGTTGGCCCTCACCTTATCTGACAACCTGTAAGATGTATTCTTGACAGGGAAGTTGTCACCTGTGTCAACATCTTGGTTACACAGGTGGGTAATGCCAGGGACAAGGGAGAACAGAGAGGAGAACGGTCCCAACACTCTGCAGTAGTCCCTCTGTTGTTCAAGAGTTAGACTTGGCAAAATGATTACTCCCTCCACCAACCCATTCTTTTCCTTCTAGTCTAAGATATCAGGTAGAGGGCCACTCTTCTCTTGCCTTCCTCCATCTGTCACCAACAGTATGGTGTGCTCAGACCTCTCAAATTGGGGTTTGAGGTGATTGATATGGAGCTCCCTGAGGGGTTGCCTATGGTTCTTAAAGTCCACCAGGTAGGTGTCTTAACCCTTCCTCTCAATCACCTAAAAGGGTCCAGTCCATTGGTCCTGAAGGACCCTAGATTCACAGGTTCTATAACCCACACTTTCTGCCTTGGCAGGAAATCCACAGTTGTAGAAATATGGTAATACCACTCTTTCATCACAGCCTGGTTGACTTCTGAGTTGTCACAACCTTACTTCCACAACTTTTGTTTCTAGAAGACTAGCATGCAGCTCATATACATCCTGGGAGCTTGCTCCTATCCTTCCTTGAAAAAAACTCAAAGGTCCTCTGCCAGGGTGCCCATACAATAATTCAATGGGTCTGAAGTCACTTCCTTCTATGGTATCTCCACGTAGGCAAACAAGAGGCAAGGCAAGAGGATATCCCACTTTTTCTTCCAGGGCTTAGGTAGGCCTCTGATCATACCCTTCAGGATTTTGTTGAATCACTCATCAAGCCTGTTTGTGGGTGTAAGGAGTGGAGAACATGTAGGTTACCCCACACTTCCTCCACATTGACTGCATTCAAGCATACATGAGGTTCGTGCCTATGACAGACACAACTATCTTGAGGAAACCCACCCAGGTAAAAATCACCATCAGGGCCTTTGCCACTGCAGTTGCAGTTGTGGTCCTCAGAGGAATTTCCTCTGGGTACCTAGTGGCATGATCCACCTGAACCAGGATAAATCTGTTGCCTGATCCAGTCTGTGGATCCATAGACTCAACAATGTTGATTTCCACCCAACCAAATGGTGTGACAATGACAGGCAAAGAATTAAGGGGTTCTTTCAGCCTCTGCACTGCTGCTGCCCTATCACTAGCCTGGCAGGTAACAAACGTCCTGCATAATTCATCTGAGGAATTTCTGATTTTGGGCCATTAGAAGTGGGGAACAAGCCTTGCAATGCTCTTGTCTTGGCTCAAGTGTCCTGCCAGGGGAATCCTATGAGATAGCTCCAGTAGGAAGGCCCTGTAGCATTGGGGAACCACAAGGGCCCTTGTTGTCCCATGTACAGAAGCATTAGGCTCACTGTAAAAGAGGTTGTCCTCCCAGTAAATGTGATAGCTCCTAGACATATCAACTGCTGCTTGGGCTTCAGCCTGGCGGCTCATGCCCTCAAGGTTTGGATACTCCTTTTGTGTCCTACAGAAGTCCTCCTTGGTGGGGCCTTCTTCTACATTTCATCCAGCAAGTGTAGTCAGGTCACCAATGGAAGCAATGTCATCCTCAGTGGATTCCAGTGTGGACACCACAGGTGCCCCATTCATCTCACTAGGGTACACTCTGGAGCTGGTTTTCCACACCCTCTGCCTTTTCCCTTTTTAGCAGCTGGCTAGGCCATTGTTCCAGGATCCAGTCCTTTTTGACTCCTCTCCTGAACAGCCATAGACCTTGTCTTGACATAGATCCCATCAGATAACTCCAACATCTCCACATAAGTCTTGAGCACCACTTCTTTCCTCAAGCTCATTACCAAGCAAACACTCCATAGGCATGGCGGGCTCACAGCAACCTTCAGAAGTCCTGAACTGCCAGCCCACTCAAATGGAACAAGGGCCATGGGGTAGTGGCCCCCTCTGTTGTCAGCCACCACAACCTGGTGGAATGCATTTGGAATCATCTGCTCTGGGGATACCAGCTGACTCCTTATCATAATCATGCTGGTACCTCTATCCCTCAGAGCTGTCATACATACTCTTTTTTTACAACAAAAATGCTGGATTTGGGGTGGCAGCACCTCTGCTTGTAAGTGACTGAGTCACTCCCACACCAGTTGGCAACTGTCAGCCCAATCCTCCCGGCTCTCTAGCAGCACTTCACCCAAACCCAACCGGTAAAGGTGATTTGTGGCTACCTTGCACATGAAACTGAACCTCAGGGAAAGCATAGTGAACAAGCCTTACCCTTTTCTCTCCTAATACAGGTCTCTTACACACACGTAGGCAGGAAAAGAGAAGCAGGACAGTTTTCAATACATTTATTGAAAAGACTACAATCTAGGATAAAATGCATGTGCTGCAATGGTTAGGACAATGAGAAATAACAAAATCAGGATTGTGAAAATTAGATATGTAAAAATGAACAATCCCAACATATTACAATACATGGATGTTAGAAATGAGGTTTTTGGTTGGCAGTCAAGTTACCCTCTGTCCAAGCAAGAACCCTCACTCTAGTCAGGGTAAGTCACACACAATCCAAATGATCCTGTGCCCACCCTTTGGTAGCTTGGCACGAGCAGTCAGGCTTAACTTAGAAGGCAATGTGTAAAGTATTTGTGCAATAAATCATACAATAACACAAAATAGCACAACAAAAATACACCACACAGTGTTTAGAAAAATATATAATATTTATCTGGGTATTTGCAGGTCAAAACGATAAAAGATGCAATATGAAATTGTATAGATATCACTGAAAAGTGATATAAAGGCGGTCACCGCCATTTGGCCGCTCCGCGGTCAAAAGACCGCGGAGGCCATTCTGGCTTTCCCGCTGGGCCGGCGGGCGCCCGCCAAAGGAGCGCCCGCCGGCCCAGCGGGAAAGGCCCTGCAACATGGAAGCCGGCTCCGAATGGAGCCGGCGGTGTTGCAGGGGTGCGACGGGTGCAGTTGCACCCGTCGCGATTTTCACTGTCTGCTATGCAGACAGTGAAAATCATGCTGGGGCCCTGTTAGGGGGCCCCTGCACTGCCCATGCTAGTGGCATGGGCAGTGCAGGGGCCCCCAGGGGCCCCACGACACCCGTTCCCGCCATCCTGTTCCCGCCATCCTGTTCCTGGCGGTAAAAACCGCCAGAAACAGGGTGGCGGGAAGGGGGTCGGAATCTCCATGGCGGCGCTGCTTGCAGCGCCGCCATGGAGATGCAGCCCAGACAGGGGAAATCCGGCGGGAAACTGCTGGATCCCCTTTTCTGACCGCGGCTTTACCGCCGCGGTCAGAATGGGCAGGGAAGCACCGCCAGCCTGTTGGCGGTGCTTCCGTGGTCATCCACCCTGGCGGTCGATGACCGCAAGGGTTGGAATGACCCCCAAAGTGTCTTAAGTCTTTAAAAAGCAAACAAAGGGGGTCATTCCGACCCTGGCGGTTCAAGACCGCCAGGGCCGGGGACCACGGAAGCACCGCCAACAGGCTGCCGGTGCTTCCCAGCCCATTCTGACCGTGGTGGTAAAGCCGCGGTCAGAAAAGGGGATCCGGCGGTTTCCCACCGGATTTCCCCTGCATGGGCTGAATCTCCATGGCGGCGCTGCAAGCAGCACCGCCATGGAGATTCCGACCCCCTTCCCGCCATCCTGTTTCTGGTGGTTTTTACCGCCAGGAACAGGATGGCGGGAACGGGTGTCGTGGGGCCCCTGGGGGCCCCTGCACTGCCCATGCCACTGGCATGGGCAGTGCAGGGGCCCCCTAACAGGGCCCCATAAAGATTTTCACTGTCTGCTTAGCAGACAGTGAAAATCGCGACGGGTGCAACTGCACCCGTCGCACCCCTGCAACTCCGGCGGCTCCATTCGGAGCCGGCTTCCTTCTTGCAGGGCCTTTCCCGCTGGGCCGGCGAGCGCTCTTTTGGAGGTCGCCCGCCGGCCCAGCGGGAAAGCCAGAATGACCGCCAAAGTCTCTTTCAAGCACAAAGTACCTGGTTTAAAGTGGAAAATCTCCGCAAAGGGCCGCAGAGGAGGAGATACGTGGAAAAATGGTGTGTGCGTCGGTTTCGCCCCTTCACACACGGACTTGCATCGTTATTTTTCATACGGGGAAGTTGTGCATCGTTTTCCGTTGCGCGGACAGTCTCCTTCTGTGGTTTGCGGGATTACCAGATGTCCCGGGGTCTGTGCGTGGAATCCTAGGCTTTTTTTCCGGCTGCGCGTCGTTCCGGTGGGCTGTGCGTGAATCTTCTCCCTCACGGCAGGCATTGCGTCGATTTCCTTTCTGAAGTCGGGTGGCGTTGTCCAGGCGAGGCCGTGCATCGAAGTTCAGGTCGCACTGATGCTGTCGAGCGGTGTCTTTCCGTTTTGGCGTGCAGTGAATTTTTCACCGCGGAGCAAGCTGTGCGTCAAATCTTTCGGCGCACAAGGCGCCCAGTTGAAAAAGAGAAGTCTTTTTGGTCCTGAGACTTCAGGGAACAGGGGGAAGCTCTATCCAAGCCCTTGGAGAGCACTTCAGCAGCAAGGCAAGAGTTCAGCAAGGCAGCAGGGCAACAGCAAGGCAGCAGTCCTTTGTAGAAAGTAGTCAGGAGAGTCCTTTAGGCAGCCAGGCAGTTCTTCTTGGCAGGATGCAGGTTCTGGTTCCGGTTTCTTCTCCAGCAAGTGTCTGAGGTGGTAGGGCAGAGGCCGTGTTTTATACCCAAATGTGCCTTTGAAGTGGGGAAGACTTCAAAGAGTGGCTAAGAAGTGCACCAGGTCCCCCTTCAGTTCAATCCTGTCTGCCAGGGTCCCAGTAGGGGGTGTGGAAGTCCTTTGTGTGAGAGCAGGCCCTCCACCCTCCCAGGAAGACCCATTCAAAATGAAGATGTATGCAAGTGAGGCTGAGTCCCTTGTGTATGGGGTGTGTCTGAGTGAATGCACAAGGAGCTGTCAACTAAACCCAGCCAGACGTGGATTGTAAGGCACACAAAGATTTAAGTGCAAAGAAATGCTCACTTTCTAAAAGTGGCATTTCTAGAATAGTAATATTAAATCCAACTTCACCAGTCAGCAGGATTTTGTATTACCATTCTGGCCATACTAAATATGACTTTCCTACTCCTTTCAGATCAGCAGCTACCACTTCAATACTGTATGAGGGCAGCCCCAATGTTAGCCTATGAAGGGAGCAGGCCTCACAGTAGTGTAAAAACGAATTTAGGAGTTTTACACTACCAGGGCATGTAAACTACACAGGTACATGTCCTGCCTTTCACCCACACTGCACCTTACTCTAGAGGTTACCTAGGGCACACATTAGAGGTGACTTATATGTAGAGAAAGGGGAGGCTTAGGCTTGGCAAGTACTTTTAAATGCCAAGTCGAGGTGACAGTGAAACTGCACACACAGGCCTTGCAATGGCAGGCCTGAGACAAGGTAAAGGGGCTACTTAAGTGGGTGGCACAATCAGTGCTGCAGGCCCACTAGTAGCATTTAATCTACAGGCCATGGGCACATATAGTGCACATTACTAGGGACTTATAAGTAGATTAAATAGTCCAATCAGGTATGATCCAAGGTTACCATGTTTAAAGGGAGACAGCATATGCACTTCAGCACTGGTTTGCAGTGGTAAAGTGCGCAGAGTCTAAAAGCCAGCAAAAACATTGTCCAAAAAGTGGAGGGAGGCAGGCAAAAAGTTAGGGGTGACTACCCTAAGGCTGTCAGGTCTAACATGTGTCCCCCCCAGCTGAAAGTGGGGAGAGCTACCCAACCTCCTGGGAGCTCTCATCGCTAAGGCAGAAGTATCTGGAGAGACCATCAGCATTGGCGTGGTCAACCCCTGGGCGATGCTCCACCGTAAAGTCCATCCCCTGTAGGGAAATGGACCACCTCAAGAGTTTAGGATTTTCACCCCTCATCTGCATGAGCCATCTGAGGGGCCTGTGGTCTGTCTGAACCCGGAAGTGAATCCCAAACAGGTATGGCCTCAGCTTCTTCAGTGCCCAGACCACAGCAAAAGCTTCTCTCTCAATAGCACTCCACCTCTGTTCCCGTGGTAATAGTCTTCTGCTAATAAAGACTACTGGTTGGTCTAGGCCCTCCTCATTTAGCTATGGTAGGACCGCCCCTATGCCATGCTCTGAAGCGTCTGTCTGCACAATAAATTCCTTGGAGTAGTCAGGGGCCTTGAGCACGGGGGTCGTGCACATGTCTTCCTTCAGAGAGTCAAAGGCTTTCTGACAAGCCTCTGTCCAATTCACCAACCTAGGTTGTTTCTTGGAAGGGAGTTCTGTCAAGGGTGACACGATGGTACCATAGCCCTTGACAAATCTGCGGTAGTATCCAGTGAGGCCTAAAAAGGCTCTCACCTCAGTCTGTGTTCTAGGTGGTTGCCAGGCCTTGATAGTTTCAATCTTGGCCTGGAGTGGCTGCACCTTGCCACCACCTACTAGGTGTCCCAAGTACACCACGGAACCCTGCCCAATCTGGCACTTACTAGCCTTGATGGTCAGGCCTGCCTGTTGCAGGGCCTGAAGCACCTCCTGGAGGTGGAGCAGGTGTTCCTCCCAGCTGGAACTGTAGACAGCTATGTCGTCCAGGTAGGCTGCACAGAAGGCATCCTTGCCAGCTAGGACCCCGTTAACCAACCGTTGGAAGGTAGCAGGGCATTTTTCAACCCAAATTGCATCACCCGGAACTTGTAATGGCCATCAGGTGTGGAAAATGCTGATCTCTCTTTAGCCCCCTCAGTCAGGGCGATCTGCCAGTACCCTGAAGTAAGATCAAACGTACTCAGGAACTTGGCAGCGCCTAGTCTGTCAACGAGCTCATCAGCTCGGGGGATGGGGTGAGCATCAGTCCGTGTGACTGAGTTGAGACCCCGGTAGCCCACACAGAGATCTGGCTTCGCACCTGGGGCAGTAGCCTTAGGGACCAACACCACAGGGCTGGCCCAGGGGCTACTGGATTTCTCAATAACCCTTAAAGCTAACATCTTGGAGACCTCCTCCTTGATGCTGGCCTTCACCTTATCCGCTAACCTGTAAATTTTGTTCACAGGGAGACTGTCACCTGTGTCAATGTCATGAACACAGAGGTGGGTCAGTCCAGGAGTAAGGGAGAACAGGGGGGAGAACTGCTCCAACAGCTCATAGCAGTCTCCTCTCTGGTTTAGAGTCAGGGAGTCAGAGAGAATGACACCTCTCATGGGCCCATCACCTTCTTGGGCAGAGAGGAGGTCGGGGAGAGGTTCGCTCTCCTCTTCCTTTCCTTTATCTGTTGACTTCAGACCTCTCAAAATGAGGCTTCAGTCGGTTGACATGGAGCACCCTTAGGAGGTTCCTGGGGGATTGGAGGTCCACGAGGTAAGTGGCCTCCCCTTTCATCTCCTCTACTTTAAATGAGCGAGACCAGCGGTCCTGGAGAGCTCTAGGCTCTACTGGCTCCATTACCCACACTTTGTCTCCAGGTTGAAACTCTACCAGGGTGGCCTTCTGGTCATACCAGTGTTTCATTACCTCTTGACTGGCCTCAAGGTTACTTTTGGCCTCTTTCCAGAAGCGATTCATGTGGTTGCAGAGGGCCAACATGTAGCTGACCACATCCTGAGGGGGTGCCTTTGGAGCTTTCTCCAACCCCTCTTTGACAATGCTTAAGGGTCCCCTGACAGGGTACCCACAGAGAAGCTCAAAGGGACTGAACCCTACCCCCTTCTGGGGTACCTCTCTGTAAGCAGAGAGAAGGCATGGTAAGAGGACGTCTCATCTTACGCCTCAGGGCCTCAGGGAGGACACCAATCATGCCTTTCAAGGTCTTGTTGAATCTCTCCACAAGACCATTAGATTGGGGGTGTTAGGGTGTGGCGAACTTGTAGGTTACACCACACGCATCCCACATAGACTTCATGTATGCAGACATGAAGTTAGTGCCTCTGTCAGACACTATCTCCTTTGGGAATCCCACATGGGTAAATATCCCCATCAGAGTTCTGGTCACCACCAGTGCAGTTACGGTCCTCAGAGGGATTGCCTCTGGGTAACGGGTGGCATGGTCCACCAAAACCAGGATGAACCTGTTGCCTAGGGCAGTTTTGGGGTCCAATGGACCAACAATGTAGATGCCCACCCTTTCAAAGGGGGTGCCAACAACAGGAAGCGGAATCAGGGGGTCCTTAACCCTTTTTCCTGTTTTACCACTGGCCTGGCAGGTAGGACAGGATCTACAGAACGTATCTGAGTTTGTCCTTATTCTGGGCCAATAAAAGTGGGTGACAAGCCTGTCAAAGGTCTTGTCTTGCCCCAAATGTCCTGCCAGGGGAATGTCGTGAGCCAGACCCAGTAGGAAGGTTTGGTAACACTGGGGGAACACCAGCGCACGCGCTGCCCCAATGGCTGGAACCTTAGGCTCACTGTAGAGGAGATCATTCTCCCAATATATGTGGTGATCACCAGAGTCTTCACCTGCTGCCTGGGCTGAGGCTTGCTTCTTCATGCCCTCTAGAGTGGGACATTCTTTCTGCGCCTTGCAGAATTCCTCCCTGGTTGGTCCACCCTCAACTTGCCAGCCAGCAAGCTCAGGTAGATCACCTAGGGCGGCAATGTCTTCCCCAGTTGGCTCGGGGGCCTCCTCCTCAGGAACCCCGTCAACCACTGCGGGAACTTCTGGGACCGGTTTCCTGCGAGCCTTGCACCTCCTCTTGGCAGTTGTCTGGGCCATTGTTCCAGGCTCCAGACGCCCTTGACTTCCCTCTCGGTCAGCCATGGACCATGTGGTCATGCAGACCCACTCAGGCAATCCTAACATTTCCAAGTGAGACCTTAGCTCTACCTCCTTCCAGGTAGTGTGCTCAAGGTTGTTGCCTAACAGACAGTCTACAGGCATGGCAGGACTCACAGCTACTTTCAGAGTACCAGAGACCGCCCCCCCCCACTCAAAGGGAACCAGAGCAACCGGTAGGTGGCTCTCACGATTGTCAGCGACTATGACTTCGGTGAAATGTATTTGGGATGACCTGCTCTGCTGACACCAGCTGACCCTTGACAGTAGTCATGCTGGCTCCTGTGTCACGCAGAGCCTCCACCCTTTGCCCATTGATGGTGACCCACTGTCTATACTTGGAAGTATTGGCAGGCATGTGGGCTTTTGGCACCATCTCTGCATCCCCCAGGGACACTAGGGTTACCTCTGTCTGCACCCCAAAACTGTCTGGGACTGTCTCCTCCCCGAGCGCTACGCTAGCCAACCCAGGTGTCTGCCCTCCTTTGGGGGGCTGTGCCCTCTGGGGGCACTTGGAGTCGCCCTCAGAGTGCCCATACTTATTGCACTCCGAACAGTGGGGTACAAACCTCCCTGTCTTATGGTCAGTGAAACCTTTCTTTTGAGAATCAGACCGGGACTGGTTACCATTACTCCTTTGGGAACTATTTTGGGTGCCTTTTGAGAACTCCTTGTTTTAAAGTTTTTCTCCCCCCTCTTTCTTCTGATGGGAACCCTGACCACCTTTGTGGGTGTCCCCCCCAGATACCTTTTTGGACACTCTGGTACTAGTCCAGAGGTCCGCCTCCTCAGCAAGCTTCCTGGGATCAGTCAGCTTACTGTCAACTAGGTGCTGGAGCAACTCTGTAAAACAAATATTGAGCGTATGCTCTCTCAGAATCAGATTATACAATCCTGTGTAATCATCTACTTTGCAGCCCCGCACCCATCCATTCAGTGCCTTACTGGAAAAGTCAAAGAAATCTACCCATGTTTGTGTGGATAGTTTGGTGCTGTCCCTAAACCTCTGACGGTATTTCTCAGGGGTCAGTCCAAACTTGGCAATTAAAATGGCTTTCGGACATGGGTATGTGTTTTGATCTGGTTTGTCCAATCTGAGAAGTGCGTCCCTCCCCGAAGGTGGCACATAACTCCACATAGCTGTAACCCATTGCCCTTCAGGAACCTCATGAGCCCTTAGTGCAACTTCATAAGCAGCTAACCATTTATCTATGTCATCTCCCACCACCAAACTGGGCACCACATTTTTGGGTATACAAACCTTCTTTTCTCCAGCAGGTCCTGTCTGTATGCTGCCACCATTACTGCTGGATTCAGACTGCTTATCCTTGAGATCCAGCTCCTTGAGACTCAGTTCATGAGCCAACAAAAGTTTCTCTTCAGCCAAGGCTCTCTCAGCTGCTTGGGCTTCTCTTTCTGCCCTTCTTTCCTCCTGTTGAGCCTCAATTTTCAACCTTGCCATTTGCAATTGGAACTCCCTCTCTTCTCTCCTTTCCTCTGCGGTCAGGCCTTGCTCAGAGACACTGCTCCCTGGTCTGGAAGAGGGCACAATTTCAGTGGTAACATCACCCACTGATGGCAACAAATCCTCTGAGGGGCCATTTTCTGGCTCCTCTTCCTCATCATCCTCCTCTAAATGGGCTTCTGCCCAGGCCCTCAGCGCCACTTGAAAGTCCTCCTTTTTGGAGGCCCCTTGGGTGGGTACTCTCATCACCTTGCAGAACCCTTTTAGCTGTTTGACAGTATATGTATCCAACAGAGCTAAGTCAAAATCTCCTGCTTGAGACCAAGCCAGAGACATGTTGCGTGAGGATTTAGATTTAGAAAGTTGTCAGGAAAAAATTAATTTGCAAAAGAGATAAAAAATCAAGTTGACCTTCAACTGTGGGTAGGTAGTGAAATACTTAGCTACTGTATGTCACTGCACAAATACAAGTCCTATCCTCACCGCTGATCACCAATGTTAGAAATGGGTTTTTTGGTTGGCAGTCAGGTTACCCTCTGTCCAAGCAAGAACCCTCACTCTAGTCAGGGTAAATCACACAAAATCCAAATTATCCTGTGCCCACCCTCTGGTAGCTTGGCACGAGCAGTCAGGCTTAACTTAGAAGGCAATGTGTAAAGTATTTGTGCAATAAATCATACAATAACACAATATAGCACCACATAAATACACCACACAGTGTTTAGAAAAATATATAATATTTATCTGGGTATTTGCAGGTCAAAACGATAAAAGAGGCAATATGAAATTGTAGAGATGTCACTGAAAAGTGATATAAAGTGTCTTAAGTCTTTAAAAAGCAAACAAAGTCTCTTTCAAGCACAAAGTACCTGGTTTAAAGTGGAAAATCTCTGCAAAGGGCCGCAGAGGAGGAGATACGTGGAAAAATGGTGTGTGCGTCGGTTTCGCCCCTTCACACACGGACTTGCGTTGTTATTTTTCATGCGGGGAAGTCGTGCGTCGTTTTCTGGCGTGCAGACAGTCTCCTTCTGTGGTTCGCGGGATTACTAGATGTCCCGGGGTCTGTGTGTGGAATCCTAGGCTTGTTTTCCAGCTGCGCGTCATTCCGGTGGGCTGTGTGTGGAATCTTCTCCCTCACGGCAGGCGTCGTGTCAATTTCCTCTCTGAAGTCGGACGGCCTTGTCCAGGCGAGGCCGTGTGTTGAAGTTCCGGTCGCAGCGCAGGCGTCGCGTCGAGCGGCGTCTTTCCGGATCGGCGTGCAGTGAATTGTTCACCGCGGAGCAAGCTGTGCGTCTAATTTCTCGGCACACAAGGCGTCCAGTTGAAAAAGAGAAGTCTTTTTGGTCCTGAGACTTCAGGGAACAGGGGACAAGCTGTATCCAAGCCCTTGGAGAGCACTTCAGCAGCAAGGCAAGAGTTCAGCAAGGCAGCAGGGCAACAGCAAGGCAGCAGTCCTTTGTAGAAAGCAGTCAGGTGAGCCCTTTAGACAGCCAGGCAGTTCTTCTTGGCAGGATGCAGGTTCTGGTTCCGGTTTGTTCTCCAGCAAGTATCTGAGGTGGTAGGGCAGAGGCCCTGTTTTATACCCAAATATGCCTTTGAAGTGGGAAGACTTCAAAGAGTGGCTAAGAAGTGCACCAGGTCCCCCTTCAGTTCAATCCTGTCTGCCAGGGTCCCAGTAGGGGTTGTGGTAGTCCTTTGTGTGAGAGCAGGCCCTCCACCCTCCCAGACCAGGAAGACCCATTCAAAATGCAGATGTATGTAAGTGAGGCTGAGTACCCTGTGTTTGGGGTGTGTCTGTGAATGCACAAGGAGCTGTCAACTAAACCCAGCCAGACGTGGATTGTAAGGCACAGAAAGATTTAAGTGCAAAGAAATTCTCACTTTCTAAAAGTGGCATTTCTAGAATAGTAATATTAAATCCAACTTCACCAGTCAGCAGGATTTTGTATTACCATTCTGGCCATACTAAATATGACCTTCCTACTCCTTTCAGATCAGCAGCTACCACTTCAATACTGTATGAGGGCAGCCCCAATGTTAGCCTATGAAGGGAGCCGGCCTCACAGTAGTGTGAAAACGAATTTAAAATTAAAAAAATATGTTTATATAAATACACATATCCCAACATTACCCCCCCCCCAGTAAAAACATTATAACAAAAACCCACCCCCCAACAAACTTAACCTAAAAAATGCCTACCCTACACTAACCTAGTACTATCTAAAAGCCAACCCAAAACTAACAAAACCACAATAGGGAGAGGAAGGCACAAAGAATTATTCCAAATAGTCATAAAAATTATTATTTCTGTTTCTTGATGATTTTTTTCTTTATGAACTTTAACATTCTCCAGTTGTCAGCTGATTCCTCCTCCAGTTTGTCCAGTCGCTTGAGGATAGCATTCAGGTCTCTGCTGAGGTCCAGCTCAAACTGAGTTGGTATCCCGGCTGCTGGTGCTGTACCTGTGGCTGTGTGCTGACAGGTGGTGCGGGTGCTGATGTTGAGGGCGTAGGTGAAGCTGGGACCACCCTGCATCCCTGACGTACTGGTGCCTGTGTCCCTTGGTGCCTGCATCGTGGGACCACCATGTGGAAAGGCACTCAATATCTCAGAAACTCTCTTATGTCTGTAATGCCTGCCCATCCTGTGGTATCCCGTCTCCACTTCTAGGATGTGGTGGTAATGTTTTGCCCTCTTCATGAACAGTGCCTCTGCTCAAGAGTCATGTTGGCAGCTGACATAAAGACGTGCAAGCATCGGTATCACAGTGGGTAGTGTTTGCACAGAGTTTAAATTTGCACTGCAACAGCAACTAACACATACAGTCCCACACACATTCCACAACAATGACTTGATCCTCATCAATGTTTAAAACCAACCAGACATCACCAGTATCATGTACATGAAGTGAGATGATGGCAATCTAGAGTAAATCAAAAAGGCCCAGATCTGACAGGAACAAATACAACCCTCATCAACATTTGTGTCATCTAACATGTGAGGATCACGTGCCTCTACAGGTCTGAATTAACTGTGTCCTTGGCAATTAGGGAGCCTGGGCATGCTAGCCATCTCCTCAACACCACTGGTGATACATCACAGCCTAACCACTCATTATGGAATCAAGGTGTGGCCCATATCAGTGCGGGGCTGCTAACATTCAACCTGCTATTATGAGGTCAGTTAAATCTACAATCATGTGTCCTGGTGTAAGACCTGCCCTGCATATATGTGACAAGGGGCCACCCCATATCCCATTATGTGCCCACATGTACAACTGATGCTGTGTTGGCAGAAGAATGGTTGGCCAAAGTCTGAGCTGCATATCACAGTTGTCAACACATTACAGAACTGAAGTCCCCTACACTGTGCTATGTAGTCTTACATGTGTAAAATGGCATACACAAGGTGGCTGTATCGATGGCCTTAAGCCCACAGAGATATTGATACAGCGTTGGGTGCTGCAACAGTATCCTGAAAGATGTTACATCATTAGCACATGCATGTCATACATCATCAAGGTACCAGCTACACACACACAATTCACATCATTTGCATATGTGATGTGACCTACATCAGTCACAATTATCATGGTGGCAGGACCATGTTTTGAAAACTGCTGACATCTGGACCCATGTTCATGGGAAAATGGTGGAGCGCAATGCAGTGCCAAAATCTGCAGTGCCACGCTCCGTCAATTTCACATCACAGGGATGCACCGTATTTAATTGGAGAAGGCGCACACCTGTTTTGTCCCCTGCATTAGCTCTGAATTTAGCTGTCTGCACCAATGCAGGCATCCTTACACCGTCATGCATGGATGTCTACGTTGAGGGGTGTTATTGTTCATGTGCGGGCAGATGTCCCTTCCCGAACATAAACAATCACTTCTGTCAATTTTGCTCTTACTATGCATGCTGAAGAGGAGCATGCATAGAAAAAGGGAAAAATTAGGAGGATAAAAGTATTCCTCCTCGTAGTGCCTTGTTAACACCACCCCTCGGGTGGTGTTTGATTTTGGCATGCTCACAGCAACACCCATTGCACGTCCCTCTGACACCAAAAACTGCGTGGGAGGGGCCATTATTTACAATGAGGCTTAACGCCACAAAAAATTGTGTTACATCTTCTTGTTACTATGGAGCTGATGTTAGTGTGACTGGAGCGTCACATTAAGTGATGCACCAGTGGCACTAAGGGATCATATATATGACCCTTGGTGTGGGAGAATCATAGACGTTTCCCACAACCATCTGAAGTTGAGTTGTCCACAAACTGTGTACACTACTGACTGTTGTGCAGCACATAATGGCTCCCTGCTGTCCTACAAACACATTAGATCTGAAGGTTACTTAGTCACCTGTGGTGTGTGTGTTTCCTGCATAATCTAGTGACTTCTGCAGATAGTACCCACATCTGTACCATCATGTCAATAAGTATATGCTATGTGTGGAACACAATGCTGTCAATGGTGCTGTGACAAAGTGGTTGGCAACAGGCATGCTATGTACATGTACAGCTTCCCTGTGACCCACTCTTTGATGTCCCTGAGACTGCAGGAGAGCAAGGTATTGGAGTCACACAGGGGTCAGGTACTTACTCTGCAGGGCAGTAGGCTAACTTATCAAAGCAGAAACCAGTCCTTCTTTGAAATCAGGTCTGCAGAGTGACACTCCTTGTGGCACAGCAGTCCTTGATTCTGGCAGGGTTCTTCACAGGTCCAGTTGTGTACTGATTTGGTAGGGTCTGAGACCCAATTTATATGCTCTAATTTGCCTTTGAAGTTGGAGTAACTTTCTTCCTAGCATTGACTTTATACTATAAGTAGGTGGTAATCATCCCTTTGTGTGGGGACAGGCACATGTATAATTATCAACTCCTCTTCCTCTCTTGCTGCCCAGGATGAGCCATCAGAATGTAGATGAATGCAGATAATTATTCAGACACACCTAATTTCCCTGTGTTTGTGGCTATCTAGAGGGAAGTGCAGCTATCACCCACCCCTGACATATATTGGAGACAAGCTGCAGGCACACACATTTGTAAGAACAGAGAAACGCTGACTTTCTAAAAGTGCCATTTCTAAAATAGTAATGTTAAATCTGACTTTATCAGTAAATGGGATTTATCATTACCACTCCAATGATATGAAACATGATGCAGATACTCCTGTTGATCAGGAATTTCAGCGTAAAGGAATTCCCAATATTGGCATACGAGAGGAGTAGGCCTCACAATAGTGAAAAACAACTTTGGGAGTTTTTCACTACCAGGATATGTGAAACTTAAAAGTGCATGCCCTCAGTTTAAGTTACATAGCACCCTGCCCCATGTGCTACCTAGGGCCTACCTTAGTGGTGAATTACATGTAATAAAAGGGAAGTTTAAGGCTTGGCAATGGGTTTTACATGCCAAGTTGAAGTGGCAGTGATGCTACACACACTCTGCAATGTCAGCGTTGAGGCAGGTTTAAAGGACTAAATAAGTGTGTGGCACAATTAGTGCCACATGCCCACTAGTAGCATTTAATTTACAGGCCCTGGGTATAAGGTATACCATGTTACAAGGGACTTACAAGTAAATTAAATATGCCAGTTGTGCATACACCAATGTTATCATGTTTAGAGGAGAAGCACATGCACATTAGAATCAGTCAGCAGTTGTAAAATGCTCAGACCAAAAAACAGATACAGCAAAAATATGAGTCAAGACGGCAAAATGTTTGGTGGAAGAAAACCATAAGCCTGACAGGTCTAACACTGGCCATGCCAAGAAAGGAACGTACCATTGAAACATCATTCTCTGGGTCAGCATTTGAAAGAGCGTGTACTTTTACAGGATCAGGTGGCATGCCCCCATCAGAAAAGAAATGGACAAATAATTTCAGTTTTGTGTTGTTGAACTCACAGTTGTTTGCATTCAAAGTCAAACCTGCATCTTTGAGTAATTGGCATACTTGTGGGGAAGCTTTTTTGTGCTCCTTCTATGTAGCTCCGAAAACTAATATGTCATCGCTATAGTTGCTTTTGCTAATATTGCAGGTCATATTAAGTCGGCCCTTAGTGCCCCCACCGTAGCTCAAGCTGTGCTGCGCAGCAGACGGTTTTATAAGGCATGCTCCAAGGCTCATAGGGTGCTCATGGCCACTGTGCATAGGAGGAAGTGAGGAGGGCCAGGGCTTATTACCGCATGGCTCACTTGGAGAGGAAGAAGACTCTCAAGAAGGAGCTCTGGGAAAGGTTGTTGAGGCTAGCTCTCTGCACGATAGCACAGAGTTCTGGAGAGTTGTGAACAATCCTTTTTTTCCACTGATCAAGTGAGCATGCAGGCACTGATCATTCTCCCTCAGGCACAGCTGGACCATTTTGGGGTCATTTGCAACCTCGAGTCTGGTGAACCTTCTTTGCCTGAAGAGTGGGTGTCAACTGATCTTTGTTTTCAATGGAGGCAGTCAGGAAAGCCATCATGTCCCTCCCAGAGGGCTCAGATGGCATCCCAGGAGACTATTTGAATCAGAGGTTGATTTATGGGCCCCTACATTAACTCAGCACTTTAATGCGGCCACCGGGGGGACTCCCATACAGCTGGAAGCATTCTATTATTGTCCCCATTTTTAAGAAAGGCAATAGGGCTGACGCAGCTTGCTTCTGACCCACCTCATTGGTGGATAGTCAGGCCAAGGTGTTGGGAGGGTTATTTTGGATCACCTCCCCAATGGGGCTAAAGATATAAATATCCTCTCAGAAGCCCAGTATGGGTTTAGGGCCAGGCGAGGTACTGTCGATCAGACCTTGAACCTTTACATGTTGGTCGCGAAGTACACCAGGGTGAAGGAATGGGAAGTTCAGTTGGCCTTCATGGATCTAATATTGGCCTTCGATAGAGTAAACAGAGCTAAGCTCTCAGCCACACTTGATGCTATGGGGGTCAAACTGTCCCTGCTCTCCTTCTTGCATACTTGCGTGAGGGTTTATCCGCCTCCTTTAGATACGGGCAAGATGGGGAATGCACCTTGCTTCAAAAGGTGAAGAGGGTGTGTGTCAGAGGTACATTCTGGCCCCCTTTTCCCTTCACTCTTTACATTAATAGCCTGGAGGTGACCCTAATGGATTCTGGAGCAGACGTTCTGATCGCAGGCGGCTGACGTCTGCCTGTTCTTTTATATGCAGACGGTGCAGAACATATGCCACATACGGCTAAGGGCTACAGCCTCTCCTAGATCTTTTTGTCACTATATGGATGGGCTTGATCTCACCACCAACTATTCTAAATCTCATGTTATGGTGCTGGGCCCAAGGAATACTAGATCTAAAACCTTCTTGATTAAGGGCCAGCTTATTACAATTGTGGATCACTTTTCGTATTTAGGGATACTGCTAGACTCTACTTTCTACTGGCAACCTCTGCTAAAGAAAAACACTGTTAGGTTCAAATCTGCTATCAATGGGGTCAGTGTCCTGGCTAGGCACTTGGGAGGCAATGCTGAGAGTATTCAGGGCTAAGTGCATTACCATGGCTTGTTATGGATGTGACATATGTGGCTATATGTTGTGCTCTCAACTTCAGATAGTTGAGAATTCCTTCTTGAAAGGTCTTCTCAAAGTCTCTGAGAGCATGTTCTCTGAGAAGCTTCACAAGGAAGTGGGTCTGGGGTATATCTCCAACCTGATTGGACTGCATTGTTACTCTGGCTGTCCATTTGGCTGAAGAAGGACCTGTCTTTCAACAGGCTCATCTGACGTGATAGCCTGGCTTTGGATGATATGTCACGTATTCCCTGACTCTCAGACATTAGATGTACCCTAACCTCCCTGTGCCGCCCGAGCTTCTTGTAAAGCCGGAGCACATAGTTAAGAGGGATACTTCATGGTTAAAGCAGGCCTGTCTTGCTAGGGCGGATGTGGAATGAGAGGCCATGGCCCTCCACAAGAGCACTATGCACCATTTTGTTATGGTGAAAACTGTTCCTGGAACTGAGCCCACCTGACCCTCAAGATCTCTAATTTCCACTGCAGGTTGATAACCTATTTAAGATTCAACTTATTCCACCGACTTTTGTTGCCCGAAGGGTCTAGGTATAAAGTTTCAGCCCTTTCGGCTAGTCTCTGTAATGATGTTTCTCTCCCTGACATGCCCAAGATTTAATAACCTTCGGCACAAGTTTATTTGTCCAATCCTCCAGTCTATGTATACATTTTAACCAAGTGAGGCCTACTTTTCTTTTTCCTCAATTTTTAAAATTGCCCATTTTCTGCTTCTGCCTGAATCGCTTTTTATCTGGGGTGTTGCATGGCCGATACATTTTGGTATGTTTTCAGTAGGTTTATTCCCCTTTTAGTTATATGCTGTGATTTTAATTACGTTTTCAGCTTTCCATAGTGCATCATTTTCTTTTTTTATACATATATTTTGTAATCTGCAGTGGATGTGACTCAGAGTTCGTTTCTTGTGCCTATTATCATGTATACTTTTGTGATTTTCTTACAAAATCAAATACAGTTTATTTATCTATCTATATATCTATCCATCGCTATAATTGCATGCGTTCACAAAAGGCTGTATGAAACGCCTAATGACGTCTTGGAAACGTTCTGCTGCCGATGACACACCAAAACAAAGGGGCTTATTTACAAAAAACTAGTGCATCGTGATCAATGCAACAGTTTTCTTGCACTGCCCTGCACCCCTCCTAAAGACTCCATGGGAGCACTGTATTTACAAAACAGTGCTCCATGGCAGTGTCCACAAGGCCGTCAGACATTCTGACACAGTTTTGGGGCTAAACCTTAACATTGGTGGACTAGCATCGAAATGTTGATGCTAGTCCAGCAATGTGAAGCAGGCCCCATAGACAACAGCACAGCATCACTTGTAAAGTGTGCCCTGAGCAAGCATTAAAAAAATTACGCTATGCTTGCTCAGCATGGCAAAGTAAAATCTCACAGGTTTCACTGTGCCATTTCTGTGGGACTTTTAATGGGGGAATGCCTACCTTGCATACATTATACCTTACGCAGGTATGATGTGGTGCAAGGCTTTAGAAACTGGTGTAATGGTGACATTGCACTAGTTTGTAAATATGGCTTGGGGTGGGGGACTGTTTTGCGCCACCTTAGCGTAAACAAACTATGCTAAGGAGGTGCAAAATCCTTGTAAATGAGACCCTAAGTCTCTTGTATCTAAACAAAACAACATCTGTAGAAAAGGATGTAATGTAACTGCAGCTTTCTTCAAGTTCCAACTGATGATAACCTTTATTTCAATCAAGTTGAGAAAAGACCTTGGCTCCATTCAATTGTGTTATCATGTCAGAAATGTGTGGCCATGGACATTGTTCTTGTTCAGTTGCTTTGTTTGCCTGACGCATGTCAACGCATAAGCTCACAGCTCCTTCACTGTCCTTTTAGGGCACTACTAGTAGGGAAGAAACATATGGTGTTGGACCAGTGGAACACTCAATAATGTCATGCTTAAGTGCTGATTCAAGTTCTTTTTCAAAATCTTCTTGTAAATAAAAAGCAGCTCATCTATGTCTCTAAGCAACAGGGCAAACTTTCTCAATAATGTGCAGTTTACTTTTATAGTCTTTAGCTTTCCTAAACCATGAAAGAAATAAGGAAATTGACACACTTTTTTTTTGTTGAGCATTCATGTTATAATACACAGAATCCATATTATACACAGTTCCATGTCAGCAGCCGTGTTGAAACTGAGAAAACAGGTACTTGACGCTTTACCTTGAAGCATGTGCATCATTGCTTGTGCCTTCGTTTTCTTATGTTACACTGTTGCTGTAAATTAATCTTTGATGCAGCCCAAGTATATACTTTGATCTTTGATGGCGTAAGCCACTGTAATGGAGACAGTTCATTATGGGGGTCATTATGACCCCGGCGGTCGGCGATAAAGTGGCTGTAGTACCGCTAATAGGCTGGCAGTACTTACCACCACATTACAACATTAGCGGGTTGGCTGAAGCCAACATGCCAATGTACCTCTTCGACCGCCATGGCAGTAACAGTATCTCCAGCCCAGCGGGCACCATTGTGCCGCCTGAGGGATTATGATCCTGCCTACCGCCATGGTTTTTGTGGCGTTCATAACACCATGAAAACCATGGTGGTATGCCCTATCAGTGACAGGGAATTTGTTCCCTGTTACTGATAGGTGCCCCCCAATCCCCCTACCTTTCCAAAGACCCTCCCATCCCCCACCTCACCAAACACCCCCACCCCCCTACATCCACGTCCCAATTCACACACACACGCGCAGACACACACTCATTCACACATACATACATGCATGCATACATTCAATCACACACACATCCGCACACACTTCAAAACATACACGCAGACATGCATCACAAATACTATACATACACGCACTCAGACTTCCATACATTCACGCACGCAGTCAACATTCAACACACACCAGTAATCACGCACACACATACATGCACACTCCCCCACACACACAGCACCCCCCACCCCCCTCTCTGTCGGAGACCCGACTTACCTGGATCCAGGGGTTCGTCCAGCAGGAGACAGGACGGGACACTGCTACCACCAGCAGCACCTGCCAGCAGAACACTGCTAGGCCGTATTACTTGTCATAATATGGCTGGCGGCGGTCTACTGGTGTGGCACTGCTGGTGGTAGCAGCGCCACCTTACCGCCATCTGCCAGGATGGCCGCAGCCAGATTCCTGCACTTCTTGTGGCGAAAATCTGGCTGTGGTCATAAGATGGAGGATGGCTGGTAGCTACGGCAATGGTCTTTTGGCAGCCGTTGCCATGGTGGTAGGTGGTTTTTACCGCCAATGTTATAAAGAGGGCCTATATTTCTCTTTAGGCATTACGGTTATCAATGCACCATTGTTGATAATGAAAGTTATCAAACAAACATTTATTTTCAATGTAACCTTGGGACATCTTTGGCTTGTCAAAAGTTTTCCTCACATGCAACCAGTCAGACATGTGCGTGTTTCTCTGGTGTAAACATCAATTGCTTCCTTCACTTTCCCTTTTACAGAAGAACTGTTTGACAACAATTTAGATGACAATCAACTTCATTTAGTTTATTTTTGCCTCAACTGATGTTATCGCTTGGCCTTGTGGGCGTGCATTCAACATTGCTTCTGGAACGTTTTTCCAGCCATTTTGTCTTCATGCTGTGACACACTTACTTTTTCCTTTGCTTTATACACTGTCACAACATGGTTCTCTTTCACACAGCCTTTACATATCTGTCCAATGGCAGTACACTTTCCTTTGTGTGGAAATGAAAATTCACATCTAAAACTCTTCTTTTTACTTGCAGACATCACTTTATGTCCTTCAATATTTTACTTCGGATTACTTTTCACACTTATGAATGACTCGCTCTAGGCACCTCCAGTATCCATGTCAGCAGCTGTTTCTTAGCATGTTCCTCAGCTCTGGCTGCCTTCAACACTCCTTCAGGAGTTTCTCTCACCATTCATCTTCTGAATGAACCAGACAAGCATCCATCAATAACTCTAAAACACATGTCTTATTCATCATTTAATTCATTGGACTTACAGTGTTTGACTGCATAGAGGCTTTCCACAAATGTATCTATTGTTTCACCAACTCTTTGACATTCTTGACTGAAATCAATTAACTACAACCTTAATTCACTAACTGTTTTTGAGGGGGGGGCACTGGTATAAAACAAGAAAAGATAGACTTGCGTCACTGGGTCTGCTCCGCTGCCTTTTGACACTGCAGAGGGGCCTCTTAGCGTTGATTTGGGTGCGGTGCACTAGAAACAACAAGGAGCTGTTTACGAAGAGTTCTCAACTTATAGTGTTTAAACAATTATTTACAATAATATCACTTGCAGGTTTCATCACAAAAAATGTTCGAGATCAGGTACAAATCACAAGTAAGCTGGAATTTCAAGCAGTCACAGGAATGTCTTAGCATATGGGTGGTCATAACAACCCTGCCGGACGGTGTTAAAGTGGCGGTAAGACCGGCAACAGGCCGGCGGTAAAAATTTTGCAATTACGACCATGGCGGAAACAGCCAACAAAGACAGCCACTTTAACACTCCGACCGCCACGGCGGTACAAACAAACAGCGCGGCGGTCACCGCCAACAGACAGGCGGAGGACAAAGTACCGCCCACAGTATCACAACAGGCCAATCCACCACCTTTTCCGGGGCGGATTCACCGCGGATAAAAACACGGCGGAAACAGAATTTCGAAGGGAAAATGCTTTCCTCTACACACCCCACGAGGAACGAGGACACCATGGACCCGGAACTCCAAATTCTCCCTGCGATTGTCTTCCTGCTCCTCTACCAGGAGCACGAACGCCGGCGGCGAAGACCACTGTGAGTACTGCACCTACGACACAGGGGAGGGGGGAGGGAAAAAACAGGGACACACACATGCAACACCCCCACCCTCACCCACTACAACACACACACTAATACAGCATGATACATTACAGTTACACCGCCCAAACCCCCCTGATGAATGCAAATACAATAGAAAATGAGTGTAACCATTGTAATATATTAAAATCAAGTAGGCAAACATATATATATGCACCATGTACAAAATATATACCAAGCATAGTAGTCCAGGTAGTGCTCCAATTGAGTCCGTGGAACACTGGGCCCACACGGTATGGGCGAGGCCCACACAAGATCCCCGACCATGATGGAGAGAACACTGCAGGGGCATCAGAAAGCAACAAAACAGGCACCTCAGGGGGAGGGAAAGGGGGGCACCTCAGCCGGTTGAGTGCACGACGCCAAATCCACGAGAGGGCCACATGCCCACTGTTCCATCCTGTGGAGTGCAAAGCATCAGTCTCTCAAGTCTCTACAGTGGGTGGTTTTCCCACTGTTCAATCCTGGGGAGTGCAAAGCCACAGTCTCTCAAGTCTCTACGGTGGGTGGGTTGCCCTCGGTTCCATCCTGGGGAGTGCAACACCACAGTCTCTCAAGTCTCTACAGTGGGTGGTTTGCCCACTGTTCAATCCTGGGGAGTGCAAAGCCACAGTCTCCCAAGTCTCTACAGTAGGTGGGTTGCCCACTGTGCAATCATGGGGAGAGCAAAGCCACAGTCTCTCAAGTCTCTACAGTGGGTGGTTTGCCCACTGTTCAATCCTGGGGAGTACAAAGCCACAGTCTGTCAAGTCTCTACAGTGGGTGGGTTGCCCACTGTGCAATCCTGGGGAGTGCAAAGCCACAGTCTGTCAAGTGGATAACAGTCTCCACTGGTTTTGGAGGGGGCATGGTGCCCAGAGTGCTTCATCCTGCTAAGGAAAGAGGTAGTATATGGATCTCTCCACTGGTTCTGGAGGGGGCTTGGTGCCCAGAGTGCTACATCCTGCTAAGGACAGAGGTAGTAGATGGGGTTCTCCACTGGTTCTGGAGGGGGCATGGTGCCCAGAGTGCTTCATTCTGCCCATGACGGACTCAGTAGCGTCAGTGCCCTTGGCGCTGATGGGCCAGCGTTGCTTGAGACGGCAGTGCCCTGTTCAGCGGTGCTTGAGGCGGTGGTGCCCTGTTCAGAGGTGCTTGGAGCGGCGGTCTCCTTTGCAGTGACTCAGCTGCTGGCGGTCCTTCAAGGCCCAGCGGGGCTTGTGCTAGCGATCCTCTCTGTCCCAGCGGGGCTTGTGCTGGCGGTCCTTCATGGCCCAGCGGGGCTTTTGCTGGTGGTCCTTCATGGCCCAGCAGGGCTTGTGCTGGCGGTCCTTCATGGCCCAGCGGGGCTTGTGCTGGCAATGGCCTCCTGGGCAGCTGGGCTGGTGCTGGCGGTGGCCTCCTGGGCAGCTGGGCTGGTGCTGGCGGTGGCCTCCTGGGCAGCTGGGCTGGTGCTGGCGGTGACCTCCTGGGCAGCTGGGCTGGTGGCGGTGGCCTCCTGGGCAGCGGGGATGATGGCAGTCTTCTCCGCTATGCTGCTCCTCCCAGACTTGCTGGCGGTCCTTCATGGCCCAGCGGGGCTTGTGCTGGCGGTGGCCTCCTGGGCAGCTGGGCTGGTGCTGGCGGTGACCTCCTGGGCAGCTGGGCTGGTGCTGGCGGTGGCCTCCTGGGCAGCTGGGCTGGTGCTGGCGGTAACCTCCTGGGCAGCTGGGCTGGTGCTGGAGGTGACCTCCTGGGCAGCTGGGCTGGTGCTAGCGGTGGCCTCCTGGGCAGCTGGGCTGGTGGTGGTGGCCTCCTGGGCAGCGGGGATGATGGCAGGCTTCTCCGCCATGCTGCTCTTCCCAGACTTGCTGACTTTCTTGTGCCCCTTACCCACCTTGGAAGGTGTCACAGCTGACTCCACACTCCCAC
The DNA here is from genome assembly GCF_031143425.1 of Pleurodeles waltl. Lineage (NCBI taxonomy): Eukaryota > Metazoa > Chordata > Amphibia > Caudata > Salamandridae > Pleurodeles > Pleurodeles waltl. Next base: position 386,965,109 of record NC_090444.1, on the reverse strand, counting down.
CTGTACCCCTGGGAGCGGCTTTGGTGGCTGGAGTCTTCCCCCTCTCCCCCCGGGCACTGGCCAACTTCTGATGCTTCACAGGTGGGGGACTGTCTGTGCTGTGGCTCCGTGCCCCACTGGCTGCCCTGGTGGCCGGTGCACTCCATATTCCGGTGACTACAGGCACCACTGGTCCCGGAGATGTTGTGGCTGAGGTGCTAGTTCAGGACCTAGGAGACGGACGGGGTGGGGGAGGTGTCGGAAAGAGGTCAAGGTTGGATAGGAAAAGTTTTTGGGAGACACTGGGACGGGTAGCTGGAGGAGGTTTGGGAGTGGAGGAAGAGGTTGTGGTTGTAGGAGGTGTTTGTTTGCTGACTTTGGGTGGAGGTGCAAGCGCTGGAGGCTGTCGTGAGGTGGATGGCTGTTGGGTGGGTGTGTGCCTGCGTTTGTGTATCTTGGGAGGAGGCATCACAGACACACTGGGAGAGGACACAGGGGATGTTTGAATGGTAGTGGGGGTGGTGACTGCATGTGAGCGGGGTGTGGTGGGGGTGTGCTGGTGATGGTAGTAGTGGCTGTAGAGGTAGTGCATGCAGGTGTGAGTGTAGACGAGACTGGGAGGGAGGAGGGAGACGAGGAGGAGGGGGACACAGTGGAGGCAGTGGATGTTGGTGTGTCTGCATGTGTGTGATGCTTGCGTGAGTGCCTGTGGGATGTGTGGTGCTTATGATTGCCTGAGCTTCCCTTGTGTGTTGATGTGTGTGCATGCTGGTCTGCTTGTGATAGGATGGCGTACAGGGGGTTGGGTCTGGGTGGAGGAAGGTGGAGGGGGAAGGCTAGACACAGGGACAATGGCTGCCATCAGTGCTGAGGCCAGAGTCTGAAAAGCTCGCTGAAGGGCCGCCTGACCAGAATGAATGCCGTCCAGGAATGCATTTGTTTGTTGCAACTGCCATTCTACAACCTGGATGGCATTCAAAATGGTAGACTGCCCAACAGTGAGAGACCTGAGGAGGTCAATGGCCTCCTCACTGAGGGCAGCAGGGGTGACTAGGGCAGGGCCTGAGGTGCCTGGGGCAAAGGTGATGCCCACCCTCCCGGGTGAGTGGGCACGGGGCGAAGGCTGAGGGGCTGCTGGAAGGCCGGTGCTGGAAGGGGGGTGGCGGCTGTACCTGTAGATGGGGGGGCACAGATGTTGCCGCCACCACAAGGGAGCTCCCATCAGAGGACGAGTCCGTGTCACTGGTCTCAGCTCCTGTCCCCGCCGTGGAGCTCTCCTCGCCCTCCGTCCCACTGGTAAAGTCCGATTCCGTAGTGTGGCCCTCCATGGCCATGTGAGATGCAGCCCCCTCGTGCTCCGGTGCCACTGCTCCTCCGCCTGATGATGCTAAGGCACACAAGAACAGGGATACCACAAAAAGGGAGGGTTGAGTGCATGCATTACCGCTACAGTTGGCGGACATGACAGACACACAAGCCCCCTGCACTACGCCGCGCTCTTGGGCTCCACTGTTCAATTCCTGGGTAATGGCCTACTAGGCTATGGACGACATCTGCACACATGGATGACACAGAGACATGACTAGGTGTACTTGGCACTCTACAGAGGTGCGGTGGGGTGCCACATGGCCTGTCTTATGGAGGGACCTTGCCTACGGAACTCGCCCTGGCCTAGGGAAACCCACAGCCCACCTCCCCCACTCAGACATCTCCACTGCGCGCAAAATCAGCAGAATGCGAGTGTACTCACCCCCTTGTGGCTGCTGTGATGCCCTCAAGCGCCCATCCAACTCCGGGTACGCCACCACCAGGATCCTGAACATCAGGGGGGTCATGGTGCAACGGGCACCCCTCCCACGTTGGGAGACCATCCCCAGCCTCCGCCGTCTTCTTACTCCAGCGGCGAATGTCCTCCCATCTTTTCCGGCAGTGGGTGCTCCGTCTGTGGTAGACCCCCAGGGTCCGGACATCCTTGGCGATGGCACGCCAAATATATTTTTTCTGGTGGGCGCTGACCTACATAATTTGTACAGGGGGATGAGAAAGTTATTACCAACTGCACCGTCAAAGTGATTTGCCCCCATCCCTACCCTTGCCATGTGGCACATGCACTCACCGTCGTTTCATGCACGCCGCACTCTCCCCCCTTCCTTCTTACATCCACCCCTCTCCACACAGGCATAGCCCATACAGCATGCTCCCAGTGTACTTACCTGTTTGTTTGGAGGACCGTAGAGTAGCGTGTACTGGGGGAGGACCCATCCACGAGTTTCTCCAACTCCTCCGATGTGAAGGCAGGGGCCCTTTCCCCAGACACTCAAGCCATTGTCTCTTCCAGACCGAGGTCACAGCAGCACTTGCAGTGTAGGTCCTCTCCTGTCGAAGATCAGGTATCGAGTGATTGAACAGATAGAAAATGGCGGTCACGTTCGCGGCGGTGCCTACCGTCCCCGCCGGCGTACATCGTCATTGGCTCCTGGGACCCATAGCGTCCAATGTTAACCAATGCAGCATTGCGCCGCGGTCTTTGACCGCCTACCGCGACGGTGTACTACGCCAGCGCAGTTACCTCACATCCCATTGTCCCACTTTACAGGTCAGGCAGCCGCCATTTCAAGGGCCCACATGCCTTCATTTTCAACTGTGTCACACATACCTAGGCCTAGACTCAACACACATAAAGGCCACTTTTTAGATCATGAATGGTGTTCTGTGTAAGCTGTTGGTACGTACCTCTGAGTTGTTTGACTCTGTGCTCGCTGTTGTCCTTCATAGGCACCGTCCGCTGGGACATGTGAGGAGATGGCGGCATCCTCCGGTGTACCGCCCGTTGGTGGACCTGTCGACAATGGAGGAAAGACATGTGATAATCACATACAGGCTTGACCGTGCCACAATCCAGGAACTGTGTACTCAGTTGGAGCCAGACCTGATGTCAGCTATCCGCCATCCCACAGGAATCCCCCATCTAGTGAAGGTCCTGTCAGTGCTCCATTTCCTGGCCAGTGGTTCCTTTCAAACAACAGTGACCATGGCATCAGGGATGTCACAGCCAATGTTCTCTAACGTGTTGACCAGAGTTTTGTCTGCCCTGCTGAAACACATGCACAGCTACATCGTTTTCCCCCAGGTGGAGGATTTGCCCACAGTGAAAGGTGACTTCTATGACCTGGGACATATCCCCAACATCATTGGTGCCATTGATGGTACACATGTGGCATTTGTCCCCCCACGCAGGAATGACCAGGTGTACAGAAATCATAAAATCTACCATTCCATGAATGTGCAGATGGTGTGTGTGGCAGACCAGTACATCTCTCATGTGAATGCCAAGTATCCTGGCTCTGGTCATGACGCTTACATTTTGAGGAATAGCAGGATCCCTTATGTGATGGGGCAACTCCAGAGGCACCGTGTGAGGCTAATAGGTGAGCCCAAGGTCCCCACAAAGTATGAATAGGTGTCTGGGTATGGGTTAGTCCCTAAGGGTTGGTGTATGTGTAACAGATATCCCTCCACATTTGCACGTGACTCTGGTTACCCCAACCTGTCATGGCTACTGACCCCAGTGAGGAATCCCAGGATAAGGGCAGAGGAACGCTACAATGAGGTACATGGCCGAACTATGAGGATTGTAGAGCGGACTTTCGGCCTCCTGAAGGCCAGATTCTGGTGCCTCCATTTAACAGGTGGCTCCCTGTACTACTCACCGAAGAAGGTGTGCCAGATAATCATAGCATGCTGTATGTTGCACAACCTGGCTTTGCGACTCCAGGTGCCTTTTCTGCAGGAGGATGGGCCTGATGTTGGTCTTGTGGCAGCTGTGGACCCTGTGGACAGTGAAGAAGAGGAGGCAGAAGAAGAAGATATTAACAACCGAACAACATCATCATGCAGTACTTCCAGTGAGACACAGGTAAGAGACTGGCACTGCTCCTCTCATATCAGACTACTGTAGGACATTGTATAAGTCTGCCTTTTTACCTCTGTGTATGTACCCTGACAGTTCACTTTGGCTTTCCTTTTCACAGATCTGGGTACCCCATTTTGCCTTCTGCTATGTTCATTGCTGCCCAACAACTGTCATACTTTGGTATGTGCAAATGAACATTAACATTGATACTTTGTCAAAGAGGTTGTAATAACACATTTGTGAAAGTACAGACTGACTCCAGATTGTTTTGTGATTCAAGGGTGTTTATTTCAGTGCTAATAAGTGGAGGGGGATGTGCAATGGGCTGGGGTGATGGTGGAGGAATGTCCATGGTAGAGTCCAGTCTATTTGTATCAGAAGTGCATTGTCCAAGGGGGCATAGGAAGTGGAGCAATGACAGTGAAAGGTGGTCAGGGTGACATAGTCGGACAGAAGGGTGGCAATCAGGAGAGTCTTATTTCCTTGTGAGGGTCTTGGCAATGTTCTCTGTCTTGTGCCTGGATCGCAGGGACCGTTTGCGGGTGGTTCTCCTTCTGCAGGGGGTGGGTTGCTGGTGGCCTGTTGGTCCTGCGGCGGGACCACCTGTCCACTAGCGTGGGAACCACTGGCCAGGAAATGGAGCACTGACAGGACCTTCACTAGATGGGGGATACCTGTGGGCTGGCGGATAGCTGACATCAGGTCAGACTCCAATTGGGCACACAGTTCTTGGATTGTGGCACGATCAAGTCTGTAGGTGATAATGATGTATCTGTCTTCCATTGTCGACAGGACCACCAGGGGTCCGTACACCGGAGGATGATGCCATCTCATCATCTGCCCCAGCGGATGGGCCCTATGGAGGAGAATGGTGAGCAGAGGGTCATGTACCACATAGGCTGCACAAGGGTATTTTGCACTCATGTGATTTAATCGGTGTTTGGCGCTGTCTGTCCGTATTCCTGCCCAAATGTGCTGTGATGCAGTTAGGTGCCCTGTGATGTGCCCCCCTGAAATGGCGGCTGCCTGACCTGTAAGGAGGGACAAGGGGAAATGAGGTAACTGCGCTGGCATTGTGCAGCGTCGCGGTAGGCCCTATGGGTTCCAGGAGCCAATGACGATGTACACCGGCAGTGACGGTACGCACCGCTGTGTACGTGACCTCCACTATCTGTTCACTCACTTGATACCTGACCTTCAACAGGAGAGGACCTGCATTGCAAGTGCTGCTGTGACCTGAGTCTGGAAGCGACAATGGCTACAGTGTCTGGGGAAAGGGCCACTGCCTTCCCCGCGGAGGAGTTGGACAAACTGGTGGATGGGGTCCTACCCCAGTACACGCTATTCTACGGTCCTCCAGACAAACAGGTGAGTACACTGTGAGCATGATGGATGGGACATGAATTTATGGAGTGGTCTGGATGGAAGATACATGTTGGGGGGAGGGCTGTGGCCTGCATGTGAGGATGGTCAGTGTATGGATTTCAGGGCATGGGTGGGAACTGGTGGGCAATGAGTAAGAAAAACCGGATGGGGGAGTAAGTTCCATTCTTACTTTACCTTTCCTCTAGGTCAGCGTCCACCAGAAAAAGGGTATTTGGCATGCCATCGCCAAGGAAGTGTGGACCCTGGGCGTCTATCATAGACGGAGCATCCTCTGCCGCAAGATATGGAAGGACCTACGCCGCTGGAGCAAAAAGACAGCGGAGGCCCAGCTGGGGATGGCCTCCCAACGTGGAAGGGGTGCCTGTCGCACCATGACCCCCTTAATGTTCCGAATCCTGATGGTGGCATATCCGGAGTTGGATGGGCGCTTGAGGGCATCACAGTAGCCACAAGGGGCTGAGTATGTCTCATTCAGCTAATTCTGCGCGCTTTATGAGCTGTCTGGGTGGGGGATGTGGGCTGTGGGTTCCCCTAGGCCAGGGCGAACATGCTATGGTAGGTCCCTTGTTAGGCAGGCTCTGTGCCACTCCAACCCCAATAGTGGTAGTGGCCATCTACAATTAGTCAGGCTCCTGTGGGTTCCAAGTGTGTAGCAAATGGGCAGGTGATTTTCCTAAGAACTGTCAGTGCTTGGGCTAGTGCATAGGGCTGCTCCCTGTGTGTTGTGTACGCCAACGGTAGTGGTGTTGCTGGCATTGACCATGTGTCTCCTCTGTCTTCCCCCCCCTTTTTGTTTTGTCACCCTGTCCTTGCGTGCATTAGTATCATCTGGTGGAGGAGCAGTGGCACCGGAGCAGGAGGGAGCTGCAACCCACATGGCCAAGGACGGCGGTGAATGTACGGAGTCTGAAGGCACCAGTGGGATGGAGGGTGAGGGGAGCTCCACGACGGGGACAGGAGGAGACACCAGCGAAAGCGACTCCTCCTCTGATGGGAGCTCCCTTGCGGTGGCGGGCACATCTGTGCCCACCACAACAACAGGTACAGCCACCCCCCCCTACCAGCACCGCCCTCCCAGCAGCCCCTCCTTCGCCCCAGGCACCTCAGGCCCTGCCCAAGTCAGCCCTGCTGCCCTCAGTGAGGAGGCTATTGATCTCCTGAGATCCCTCACTGTTGGGCAGTCAACCATTTTGAACACCATCCAGGGTGTCGAGAGGCACTTGCAACAAACAAATGCATACCTGGAGGGCATTCATTCTGGTGTGGCGGCCCAACAGAGAGCATTTCAGGCTCTGGCCTCAGCACTGATGGCAGCCATTGTCCCTGTGTCCAGCCTCCCCCCTCCAACCTCCACTACCCAGACCCAATCCCCTCTACCTCACCCTATCCCAAGCACACCATCAGACCAGCATGCACCCACATCAACACACAAATGTGGCTCAGGCAAACATAAGCACCACACATCCCACACAAGCACCATACCCATGCAGACACACCAACATCCACTGCCTCCACTGTGTCCCCCTCCTCCACGTCCTCCACCTCTCTCCCAGTGTCGTCTCCACCCCCACCTGCATGCACTACATCCTCAGCCACTACCTCCATCACTCGCATGCCCATCACCACACATTGCTCACGTGCAATCACCACCCCACTAGCATTCAGACGTCCCCTGTGTCCTCTCCCAGTGTGTCTGTGAGCCCTCCTCCCAAAGTACGCAAACACCAGCACACATCCACTCAACAGCCATCCACCTCACAACAGCCATGCACCTTCACCCAAACTCAGCAGATGTACACCTCCTACAACCACTACCTCTTCCTCCAATCCTAAACCCCCTCCATCTTCCCATCCCAGTGTGTCAAAAAACTTTTCCTGGCTAGCATTGACCTCTTCCCTACACCTCCCCCCCCCGTCCTTCCCCTAGGGCCAGGTTGTCTAGAGCCCTGACCAGCACCTCAGCCACCAAATCCTCATCCAGTGTGGTCCCTGCAAGTCCGGCAACATCGAAGAGGCACCTGTCAGGGCTGCCAGTGTGCCACCTAGTGAAGTCAAGGACTACCCTATTCCGCCACTGGCCAAGGTAAAGAAGGGGCCAGCATGCAGAAGAGAAAAGCCGCACCAACCACCCAGTAAGGCCTCTTCCACAACCAAAGAGGACAGTGCCAAGGTCCCAGCAGCGACTTCCAAGGTGGGGAAGGGACACAAGAGCAAAGGGAAGTCAGCTCAGGGCACGGAGCCTCCGGGTGAGGGACTGGTGTCACCCCTTTCGCAAGACAACCCAGCAACCTGTACAGCGGTGGGCACTGCCACAACGACCGCCAACTGCACCGCCACCTGCACCGTCATCTGCACCGCCACCTGCATGGCAGCTGCCTCAACTACAGTCACCAGCATCATCCCCATTGGGCAGCCTTCTGAGGCTGCAGGAGATGGCCTGGTGTCTCCCTCCACAAGTGCAGACACCTGCACCACCATCAGCATCTCTGCCGCAGACATCGCCGCTGCCACACCACCTGCCCCGCGATGTGCCCAGCCAGTGCCACAACAGCGGACATCAGCAGCATCCCCAGTTGGCAGCCGTCCGAGGCTGCAGGAGACGTCCTGGACCCTGCACACACTACATGAGGCACCAGCACTGCCACTTCCAACAGTTTGCAGCCTTAGTCGTCGCAAGGAGGAGTGTGGCTCTGCCTCCATGGAGTAACATGCTACCTGTTACCAGTAAATCTCGTGGCTCAGATACCCAGGTGAGGGAAGGGGAACTGCCACACCGCTGGTGCAGCATCACTGGGCACCATGCCCCCTCCAGAACCAGTGGAGAACAGCATCCACTGCCCCAGTCCTTGGCAGGATGAAGCACTCTGGGCACCATGCCCCCTCCAGAACCAGTGGAGAACAGCATCCACTACCGCAGTCCTTGGCAGGATGAAGCACTCTGGGTATCAGGCCCCCTCCAGAACCAGTGGAGAACCACATCCACTACCCCAGTCCTTGGCAGGATGAAGCACGCTGGGCACCAGGCCCCCTCCAGAACCAGTGGAGAACAGCATCCACTAGAGAGATTGTGGCTTTGCACTCCCCAGGACCAAGCAGTGGACAACCCACCCACTTGAGAGACTGTGGCTTTGCACTCCCCAGGACCAAGCAGTGGGCAGTGCACCCACTTGAGAGACTTGAGAGACTGTGGGTTTGCAGTCCCCAGGAGCAAGCAGTGGGCAAACCACCCACTTGAGAGACTTGAAAGACTGTGGCTTTGCACTCCCCAAGACCAAGCAGTGGGCATGGAGCCCCCTCGAGGAGCAGTGGCATCGTCCCATCATCCAGCTGAGGTGCGACCCCTTCCCTTCCCCCTGAGGTGCCTGTGTTTTTTTCGACCTAATGCCCCTGCAGTGTTCTCTCTGTTTTGAGGCAGGTGTCATGTTTGGGCTTTTTGGGACAACTGGTACACGGACATTTAATGGTACAGTGTACGGACTTGTGTACTTGCTGTAGATATTTGTATATACTGATGATTTTATGTTATCTTGGGCTACCTGACTGTTCGATTATTACACTTGTTAAACTCATTTCATTTGGTCCTTGCATTCTTCCATGTGGTGGCAGGGTGTATCTGTGATGTATTTTGATTTGTGTATGTATGTTGTTGTGGGTGGGGGGTGGGGGTGTTGCGTGTTGCGTGTGTGTGTCACTCTCTTTTTCCTCCCCCTTCCCCTGTATCCTAGGTGCAGTACTCATCGTCATCGTTGCCGCCGTCTTTGATGTTCCTGGTAGATGAGGAGGTAAACCAACATTGATAACACATGTAACTCGGGCTCCATGGCGTCCTGGTTCCTCGTTGGGTTTTGAGAGGTGAGTGGTTTCCCTTCTGTGTACTGTTTCCTCCATGCTTTTAATGGCATTGGTACCTCCCCTGAAAAGCTGGCGGATTGGTGCCTTGTAATAGTGTGGGCGGTACATTGTCTTCTGCTTGTCTGTTGGTGGTTACCGCCGTGATGTTTGTTTCTATCGCCGTGGCGGTCGGAGTGTTAAAGTGGCTGTCTGTGTTGGCGGTTTCTGACATGGTCGTGATTCAATTTTTTTTACCGTCGGCCTGTTGGCGGTATTACTGCTGCTTTATCACCAACCGCCAGGGTTGTAATGAGGGCCTAAGTCTTCTCATCTCAGCATTAAGAAACGGCCAAGGGCAAAGAGGTTCATATCTCTCAAAGTCCATGGAAGATCTGCTCAAAGTCCAAACTGGAAACGGTAAATTAAAGTCCAAAATGAGCGATGATTTGTCCATCTCTCACACCCTATGAATCAAAAAGGTTAACTGTGCAATCATAATCAATTATATGACAGTCTTGTGAAACATCAGGAAAGATTCCCATTACCAACATGGGAAAGGCATCCATCTTCCTCTCCTGTAAAATTTGAAACAATTGTATATTGTCTATGTTCAGAGGTTCAAGGCTACTTTCTCAGACTCACTATGTGTAAAACAATACAACATCTATTTCAAAGCTAACATTCTATGGGAACGAAGTCTGAAAGAAATGACATGTTAGCAAGAGTGACTAAACATTTTTCCACAATTTTAGAATACAGGGCCTTGCAGGCCTCACATAGACTAACTAAAGTGAATTAATATTGCACATTCATTTCTGTTAAACAATGCACATGTATCATTTAAAGCATGCAGTTTTCATTAATAAGCTTTTCCAGTGTTTATGTTACAGTAGATTTAAAATGAAATAACTTTGTTATTTCACTCCTATAGGTATAATGGGGAACTACACTACGGACATTCTTCAAGTAACATTTAGAACATTTCCTTCTAGAAATTCATTATAGTTTTACTGAAAACTATCAATTAACATCACAGAGAAACACAGAGAATCAAATTAATTGGTTATAATTCAGGTTTTAGGGATAGTCCACATCACTTTAGATCACTGTTCCACAGTGAATGCACTTTAATACAGGCTTTCAGTGCACCACTTTACAGTTAGCATGCTAGAACTTCAAACTGCAAAATGCAAATTCCATCTCATGTAGGTGATTACTGTGACATCAAAAGTAGCAATAGCATTTCAGCTACATCAATCCCCCTCCAATGGCGAATCAAGCCATCACATCAGATTACATTCTCTCATATCAATGAGACAGTTCAAAATCTTTGAGGCCGTACCAGGTAAGATCTTCTGGACTCCTCTAACTGCTTAATGCCACTATAATAGATACTTTTTAAATTGTCAAGTTCAAACTCCTCATTCCTTTCTTCCCTTCTCAGCTCCCTTCATGTTCATTTTTTTCTATAACTTGTGAAGACCAAACACAACTGAGGCACACAAGACTATTATCTGCAAAGGTCTCAAAATACTGCTAACAAACCCACTACCTAGGTTTCTAAACCAACTGCTGAAAAAACACTCCCTAGAGCATCCCAGGCACCTGTTGCCTCTAAACTCCTTCAAATCCTCTTTCAGGTCAGTCATGTTCTTGATGTACTTTCTCAGCTCCTTACCATTGTCCGGTATGAAAGTGCAACATAGTTGAACTTTCAACATCTTGCAAACTCTGCCTTCTTTTTCAAGAAAGTAAGACGATTCTGCAAAACCACTGACCTTACGGCAACCATTTTTGTGTCAACTAACAAGAAGGCACCTGCTGTATCTGTGGACAGCATATCTACAATTGTTGATAACTTCCTTATCTTCAGATTATTTAGGATCACTCTTACAGATGGAGTCATTGCAACAAAATTATCTCTTACAATCTCTAAAGCACTGGCACCTCTTTTGACTCAGGTATTTGACTTCTCATCCCGCACAGGATTATCAAAATGTTCACCATGATAAAGCTTCTGAAAAACTACTACTAAATAACATGAACCATACCATCCTTTTGGCAGTCTAAAATGAGTATTGTTTCCATAAATGAAAGTAACTCCTGGAATTGCTGGATCTTGTCCATTCAACACAAAACTCCAAACATTCTTAAACAGAAATACATGTCTACACTCACTTGTCCCCACAAACTTTGTATCAGTCTTTGATCTGGGTCTGTAAACATATAGTTTTCTTACATTTTGCCAATCTTAAGTCAAGGCAGTTTGACTCCCTACTCCTGAATGGGCTTCTTCATCTTTCCTCCAAACTCACACTACTACTCCTACTTCTGCCTTTGCTTTAAGTGCTCTTCTTCTGTCTTCAGTTTGTTCTAGAAACTCCTTTTCTACTGACGTAAGAAAAGGTCAAATTATTGCAAGTGGCATACGCTGTTTTAAATGTCAATTTAGGCTCAAAGAACAGCCCACTGCGTCAATGTTTTTAGCTCTGGCAATGCTGCTCAAATGTTTCACAATGAGGGCAATTGGGAAGCCTAGGTCATAATTAGAATAATAATACTGAAAATACTCTTGCTGATACAAAAGAGTCAGCAACAATCTACAAGAAATTCCAAACGTCAAGGGGATACTATGATATGTGCTTTCCTCACTAACTGATGAAGGCAACTGAGTACATACATAGCAATTTTTAACATCCATGGTTTTAACATATTCATACAGTAATGTATAATAAGCATTTGAAGACAAATCGCCTCTAGAACCATCTGCATATAATCTTTTCTCATCTAGTGAATGCAATCTATAATCTGTGGGTTTTGTGGAGGTCGGGCACTTGTTCATTTAATGTTTCCTGTCCTAAATGGTGGTGTAGGCAAGCTTAATCCAATAAGCAATGCAATCATCAAAATAACTGTCACAACTAACACTCCTACCCAGAAGTATCTACGTTTACTAATCCTAGAGGAGTCTATGAGTTCTCTAATTTCAGACCAAAAATAAAAAATAAAAAATAAAAATGTAAAAGTGCAAGAATGCAACAAAATGTAAACAGCGGCAACAAAAATTCCAACTATTTCAGTTTTTCAGTCTTTCGTTGTGAGCAAAGCAACTAGCAAGAAAGATAAAACCATTTTTTTCAAAGTCTAGACTTACATTTGCAAAATATTCTTTAAATTGTTACAGGGTTCATCAAGGCCTCTAATAAACATTCAAATGTCTCTAATAAATGTCCCCAAACACAACTCCGTTTTCTACAGTACTAGGTCATTTTGTCAGCATTTGAGCTTTGCGGATCCAACTGTTTCTGACTCAGCCTTTCTGTACCAACCACTCCTGTTGACTAATTCAGACCCCCATCATACTGCAATTGTGCTCTTTCAGTTACTTGTGTTACCCCAAACAGCTTGACTAATCTGCTCACTTCATTTCACTGTAACCAGCCCTACAGGGACAGATGCTGTTTCATCAAGGGGACCTGGAACTTTGGGAGTGTGTGCACATCAATCCAGTTAGGGAGACCAGCAATCTTCACAACTGTTATAGTCACCAGCATGACCTGGTGTGGTCCCTTCCAACATGGTTCTAAGCAGGACATGTTTTTTCACCATGCCATAGTCACCTAGACACAAGTCATGGCACAACTTCTATTGCAGCTGGACCTCAGCTTCTCCAAACTGATGAGACACAGAATGAACCACGTCAGCAAATCCTTTGCAATAATCAAGTACCATGTCATCTGTAATGTTCACAAGTGCATTCACAGGCCCAGCTGGTAGTCTGATGGCATTACCCATGATAATCTGTTGTGGAGACAGTTCTGTTTTTCTGTCTGGAGTATTGTGTAAACTCATCAAAACAAGAGGCAATGCATCGGGCCATTTCAATCAGATGGAACCACAAAATTTTGTCAGTCAGGACTTCAAAGTTCCATTAACTTGCTCCACCAATCCAGAAGCTTCTGACCTGTAACTTCGATGTAGCCTTTGCTCAGCTTGTAAAGCCACACACAGTAATTTTAGGACTTCACTATTAAAGTGGGCCCTTCAGTCTGACTCTAGAAAAAAAAAGAAATCCAAACCTCTGAACTAATTTCCTAAGTAACAGCTTTCCTACTGTGAGACCATCATTTCTTCTGGTTGGATAAGTCTCAACTCAATGAGAGAAAACACACACAATAACAAGATGTATCTCAGTGCTTTGCACACGGGTAGCTCAATTAAATTGAGCTGCATCCTGTTGAAAGGTCCTCCTGATCTTCTTATGTGACTCAGTGTAACTGCTGTACGCTTACCTATATCCATCTGCTGATATATGACACACCTGTGACAAAGGGATCCTGCCATCAATCTGAATCTGGGGTTAAGCCAAGTTTGCCTAAACATCCAGCACATAGCATGACAACCAACATGAGCCCGGACCATGGTAATGCCTAGCCATAGGAGGTAACAAACTATTCAGCATCACAACTCTTCCATCATTTAAAACTCAAACACCAGGTTTATCTCTTTTGACACAACCTGCTCTAACCCAACACTGATGTTCTTCCTCTGACATTCTTTCTGCAATCTCTTAACTTCCTCCTATGCATAAGTAGCAGTTAACAGAAGATTGTGACTTGTCTCCTCATTTCCTTCTTTGGAGTACTCTCCTGTGAAGGCAGTACAATTAAAAGCACAGTATTTCACCACTTCATCGGGAAAACTATTGTCGAACATAATATAATCAGTGGCTTTGCGGTGCGCAGAACACTTCAGAGCTGCAATTTGGGCAGGCAACTGTAATACATTCAGAAGATTATAAACTTTTTCTCCATTCCTAATAGATGATCCAGAAAAGGTAATAAAACCTCCCTGGAAACATAACTGACCAAAATCATGAATGACACCTTAGCCATAAAGACTAACAGTGAAAATTGTCACCATCAGCTGTTCAGAAACATAGCATGCTCTTGTAAGAGCAACTAGTTCAGCTACTTGGGCAGAAAAAAACCATTGAAGCTAGGAGGCTTCAGCTAAATCAAAGACTGTACAAACTGCATAAGCAGCTCTCAGGGCACCATCATTGTATCTTAAAAGGAGTCATCCACGAACATCACATAATCAGATTCAAGAAGTGAAATATCTTGAATATCAGGTCTTGACTAGGTGCATAGTTCTGCGACATCTAAACAGTCGCTCAATTTCATCAGTACAATCACTTACATTTTTCTCATTAACAGGCAAAGGAAGTAAATTCACTGGGTTAAAAGTGGTACAGCACTTAAGAGAAACGTTCGGCACAATCAGTATGACTTGCACATACAGGTTGGATGAGCACTAGTGAAGTGCTTGGTCTTGGTGCGGGTTAACACAATTCCCATGGAGTGAGGCACAAAGCATTCAAAGGATGACCCATTAGAATGCTTTTGCACTGCTCAGTGCTGACACTAGCAGCTACAACCGCTTTGAGATGCCGGGCAAAGCTGAAGCTAAAGGATCATGCATGGCAGAAAAATAAGCCACTGATCTGTTCCCATTTTCATTGATTGAGTCAAAACTGAGAGAGCGCATCCCTCCCTCTCGCAACAGTACAAAGTAAAACATTTATTGTAATCAGGCGTTCCCAGAGCAGGGGCATGACAGAGATTTTCTCTCAGCTCTGTAAAGGCACGTATGTAATTGTCATACAGTGGTACCAGATCAGACACATCTTTGTGTGTCAGACTTTGTAAAGGCTTGGCCAAAAGGGAAAAGTTCAGAATCCACTGACGACAGTAGCCAATCGTTCTGTTGGTAATAATTTTGAGCGCAATTGATATTGACTCATATATTTTGTTTGATGTGCAACAACTTGTCATGATGCAGTTTGTATATGTCATTAACAAAATACAGTAATATCAGACCGACAACCTTTCTTTGTCATTTATATATTTTTACTGTATGCTTATGTTAACTCCCCATGACCTTTAGTATGTTCAATTAGCTTTTTGTGAGCAGGTAAACTGACATTTGTGGGTGAGAGCGCAGGACCACTTCTCTGTTTATCCACTTTTTTCTTGTATACCAACTTGCATAGCAAGTCGAGTCCAAGCAGTCTCATGAGACTTGAGTCACACACCACAAATTGGTGTTCAACCTGAAAATAATCTATTTTTACAGGAATGACTTCTACAACCTGAATCTCCTTTCCTGATAGAGGCAAGTTTGGTACTTCTGCAGGTTCTTACAGTAGCATTTGTAGCTTCTCTATCAACTAGAAAAGGCACACGGTAACAATTTACATCAACAAATGGACCATGTTGATCTACTTCTAAGGATGCACCCAGCATTTATTCCTCTTCTTCCTGGCACCTCAACTAGAAAATCTCTGAAAACACCTCATCACTCAAGTCAAACCAGGGAAACTGTGTTGTCAACTGGTTTGAATCTACCTTTGTCATTTGTTTGAATTCTGTCTGTTTGTCTGTTGTTGGGTCACCGGAGCTTTTGGAACCTGCATTTATTGTCTTTGGGACACATTTGGGTTTTGCATTCGGAGTCTCTGTACTCTCTGCATTCAAACTGATTACTTCCCTGCATTTGAACAAATCCATCATTCTGCATCTGATTATTATTCACATTAATGGGACACTCCCTCTTCCAATGGGCCAATTTGCTGCACATATGACACAAATTAGTTCTCTTTAAAGCCATCACATCCACACATACATTCTGATGTGCAGGAACAC
Source organism: Pleurodeles waltl (assembly GCF_031143425.1). Taxonomy (NCBI): domain Eukaryota; kingdom Metazoa; phylum Chordata; class Amphibia; order Caudata; family Salamandridae; genus Pleurodeles; species Pleurodeles waltl. The sequence goes on along the minus strand of NC_090444.1, from coordinate 386,949,293 downwards.
CTCATCCACTACCTTGTTGTTGATAACCATTACCTTGTATCATCTGAGTTCCCTGTCGATACACTCCCTGCATTCCACCAGTATTCCCTGCAAACTGTGTTTTCTGATTTCTCTGTGCAGCCTTCAACTGCATCACCATTAACTTTTCCTTCAACCTTTTCTCCTTTAACTCCAGTTCATCACTGCAGTACTTTGCATACCGCAGGATCTCATCACTTGGTTTCTTCTGCCAAAAAATTAAATGCTGTTGAATCAATGTATTGATTTTTGGCTTCAATCCCTGAACAAATCTGAACACAAAATGACCCATATGTTTCACCTCAATGTTTTCAGTACCACTGTAATGTTTGAAAGCCTGCAGCAATTTCTCATATTAGGAATACATCGACTCCTTACACTCCTCAGTTGTCTGTCAGTTCGCAGCCAAACAATATCTTTAGGGGACACTTTGGCAGTCATTATGAACATGGTGGGTTGGCCCGCCATGCCGGCTTTGGCAAGTGAAACCGTCAGCCGGCATGACGGGCCAACCCGCCACATAATGAACACAGTTGGGGCCGCCATCGGCAGCCCTCACTCACCACCAGGCTTCCTCCGTCAGACAGACGTCTTTTCTTTGCCCATCTGCCATCCCACTTATCTAATTTTCCACATTTTTGGATGTAACAAATATATTCTGTAATCTGAAATTTTATTCCTGAAGGCGTCATGGTCAAATTATCCTTGTCACTGAATTCTAAGTGATAGTTCCTTTTCAATGGCTTTGATTTTTATAAACCCACATTGTATCGCTCGGCTAATTCAGTCTATTGTAAGCTTGACCTGCACGTTTTCTAATGTCTTTGCATATAAACCACAGTTCGACTTCTCTGTTAGGTATCTAACTGAGCAGTGTCTACTGTTCCCAGTATCATCACATACAACTCAAATTTTAATTTGGGTAGGTCTAATGGTCTCTCTCTTTCTGTCTCTCTCTGGTGGACCTCAACTGATCTTCCACTGCAATATGTATTTCGTCCTGTTGCACCTGCCTAACTCAAATTATTCAGCCACTCATTTAATTCCTGAGCAATAAAACCACACAAACCTACTGGAGTATGCAACATTGCTTCTCCTCCTGAAGGACCTACAATTACTAAATCCTGGGTATTTGCAATAGGTATGCCTTCTCCTAAGGTGTAAAATGGTAAAGTCCTATTCAGAGTACTGCAACCATGGTTTGGGGTCTGTTCTGTTCTGGGCAGAAAATATGGTCAGGATCTCTGAGGAAGATTTGCATCAGGAGTAAATCCTGTTTTACTTGTCCTTGGAGTCGGATCTGAAATGCGTGTTGGGGTCAATGGTCTTGGAAGGGGAAGTATTCTTTCCATCCGTGAATCACTTAGACTAAGAAACCCCTGAACTCTTATTGATGGGAAACAGCCTTAACAATGCGGCTCGAGTCACGTTGTGCCTTTACAATGCGGCCTGAACCACAAATGCGTCTTTATAATGCATTCCTTTACCACGCAAGTCATTACAACGACTTGCCTTAGGGAAAGTGTTGTTGGACTGATGTTGGACTTTAAGTCCAACACTTTCCCTACTGTGGTGCTGACTGGAGTTGGAATAGTAAACTATACTATTCCAAAGTCCATCGCTTTTCCCAAGGCAAGCCGTTGTAATGACTTGCGTAGTAAAAGAATGCGTTACAGAGACGCATTTGTGGTTTCGGCCGCGTTCTTATGGCAGGCGTGCTAAAGACCTGCGTTGCTCCGACACACAACCCTTGTTGATGCATGACCATTTGGAGCAACTGGGGCTTTCAGGACTTTCAGAGCAGTTGAAACATTCTGGGCATTTAGGACATTTAATGCATGTGTGCTATTCCCTGTCATACCTAGACCATATAAAGGAACAATTGGATCTTTTGTCACTGGAACTGTTAATGCACCTGGATTTATGTAGTTCATCTGATTATGTGGCATTGCCATCCCTAAACTCTGTCCTGTCAATTGTGTATAGAAACCTTTTACTGCCTGATTTGAGTTTAAACTCTGCACAAGCTGATTTGGACTGAATTTTTGGGCAGGTTGATTCAAACTAAAATTCTGTGCTAGATGAATCACATTAGAAATCTGTATTGGCTGAATTGTGTTAAAACCCTGTCCCATTTGATTCACATTTGGACTCTGCACTGGCTGACTAGGATTTTGCACAACAGGTGCAGTAGGCACATCAAAAGTCACATTCTTTGGGGTTTCACTTGACATTCCTGTCTCCTTGGAATTCTATGGAGGCAGACGATTTCACAGTATTTAATTTATAAAATCATCATCCGAATCACTATCATAGGTTTCAACTTTTTCTCTGTCTGTGCTGCTTTTTCTGTCTTTTTCTTACTCTTTGGTTTGATGCTTTCTCCTTCCTCCTTTGTTACAGTGGGATACAATCTAGTTCCTTCTATTATATCTGTTCACCAAGCTGTTTGCTGTTTACCCCATCATGCCTCTGCAACTTTTCTTATTACTTTCTTCATTCTACCCTCATACTTTTCTTTCTGTCTCAGTTGAGCTATATATTCATAAGTAATAAGTGCTTCAAATTGTGGTGATCTCTGAAGCGCTCTCATCCCATATAACATTTGTCTCAGATTCTCAATAATCCTCCACTTGAATGCTTCATAGCGGAGAAATGCTAATGCACCTTCTTTCTCAGTAAGTGTTTGCCACTGGTCAAGCCACAAATATGCATAAAGACCTACTTTGAACCAGACATAATTACCTAGAGTACCTTTGGGTGGAGTCTTTATTACCTGTTTAAAAGGACAAATACATCTAATCTCATCAGGCTTTTCCATGCTTTAAAGAACTTCATTTTCAAATCAGATTCAATAATTCACAATTTGCCTTTTGTTTGAATCAGGGAGTAACTCAATTCCCACAATCCTCTATTCGATGTTAACAACCAATAGCAGTGTGACACTTTGCAACGTAAGCCACCAATACCAGTGCGGCTTCTCACCAACAGACCTATACCAGTGTGATACAATGTGACATCAGTCTTACACCTTGATCCACGTCACCCTACTTTATTATTTCTTTCACAATGACTCTTCACACAAACCTAATGCAAAACATTGCGAGCAAAAACCAACAACTGTCTGCTCACTAATGGATAGGGTAACCAAACTCTTCAAAAGCAGTACCGAGATACGTTTTCCGACTATGCTTTCACAATTATACAGCGAATGAGACTTGACCAACGGATCTTCCTCTAATTGATACAGTTCCCCCATGAGCACTCAGCATTCACTAATATCAATCACCCACACTCACACAATGAATACTATTGGCATTGTCGACATCTCACAACAAGCACACTGCAGACAATAACTTAACCAAGTGTCCTCTATACTTGAGAGTTATCTGGAGACCTTATGCCACAACCCATTAACCAACACAACTTCTTCACTGAAAGCCACACATTCACACAAAACTGAAAACTCTGCAAAACACTTCACAACATTACAGTTCACTGCAATTCAGAGGAGGAGCTACGGGCCATGGTGGAGGACATCTTCCAGGTAGAGGCACAGCTATTCGGATCACAGGTGCAGCAGACGTCCATTGCAAGGAAGTTGGAGCTATGGCGGAGAATCGTGGACAGGGTCAACGCCGTGGGACAGCACCCTAGAACAAGGGATGACTTCAGGAAGAGGTGGAACGACCTACGGGGGAAGGTACGCTCCGTGGTTTCAAGACACCAGATTGCTGTACAGAGGATTGGCGGTTCACCCCCTCCTCCTCCCCCACAACTAACAACATGGGAGGAACAAGTCTTGGCAATAATGCAACCTGAGAGCCTCGCAGGAGTAGCAGGAGGACTGGACTCTGGTAAGTCAAATCTTTAATACTTTATCCCCTACACCTACCTGCATGCCATCACATAACCCACCCTTTCCCAAACTCCCATCACTCCATCACCTCACATATGTCCCACTATCACAACCCACCCATCCCAATACCAAGCCCAGCATGCAACAACAATGCATGGACACCCATCACAGACCTGCATGGAAACCCATCACCCCAGCATACCCAATAGAGAGACTCACCCAGCCCACAAAATCACCACTCACACAAGACCAAGCCGACAGGGAAAGGACAATCATACAGGGAAACACACCCATTGCACAAGATGGCACACACAGATACATTAACAATTAATTTGCATCCCAACAGGACCTCTACCCAACGTCACCGGAGAGGAGGTGCCAGCTACATCCAGCCCCCCCCAAAGAAGAGGCTCACAGTGATAACAGCAGCTCTACACGCCTGGATCACGATGACCAACCTGGCCCATCAGGGACCTCTGGACAGTCGGTTACCCTGCCACACTCCCAGAAAACCACAGAACCTCCCTCCTCAGGAAACACCACCACAGCACCCATCCAGCGGGCCCATACCTCTGTTCCCAGGACATATCAATCAGCAGTGTGTCCACCACTACAAGGACCCCAGGCATCCCCACAAACCCAGGACGATCAGGGACCTAGGGTCAGTGGCAGTGGGCACACGGTTCAGGGGACGGAGGCACAGAACAACAGCGAAGCTGGGAGGACTGCTGTGCGACAGGGGGAGGACAGGCCCAGCAACCGACCCTCCACGAGGCACTCTCAAACATCATAGGAGCATACCACCATTCCCAGGAGACCATGGGCCAGGTACTGGCCAAGTTACAGGTGACCCAGCGGCTGCAGGAGGGACAGTACCTGGGGATCAGGGAGGACCTAACTAAAATATACACCATCCTGGTCACCATTGCAGGGGTGCTGGCTGACATGGGCAAGACCATGAGGGAGGCAGTGGCAGAACAAAGGGCCCATGATACTAGCCAAACCGAGGAACAGTGTTCCACCCTGCAAACAGTCCCTGTGATCCAGGCAAAAGCCAGAGAACATTGCCAAGACCCCCGCCAGGAAATAAGACTCTCCTGATTGTCACCCTTCTGTCCCACTATGTCACCCTGTCCACCTTGAACTGCCAGTGCTCCCCTTCCAGTGCCCCATTGGACCATGCACCTGTGAGACCAAGAGACTGGACTCTAATTGGACATTCCTCCACCATCACCCCAGCCCCTTGCACTTACCCCCATACTAATTTGCACAAAAAATAAACACCCCTGAAACACAAACCATACTGGAGTCAGTGTAATGATTAGAAAGATGTATTTTTACGACATTATCAAAGCATTGCAACGTCTATGTTCAGTGTAATATACCACAGGATGACGTTTGGTGGGCAGCAGTACATATAGCAGTAGCCAGAATGGGGGACACAGATCTGAAAATAGAGAATCCAAAGGGAACAGTCAGTGTCCATAGAGAGAGGCTAAAGGGCTGCCATGTACAATGTCCAAATGTTTACTGTAATGTAAATTTGAGTTAAAGTCTCTTACCTGTGTGTCACTGGAAGTACTGCTGCATAATGTTTGTTCTGTTGTCCACATCTTCTTTATCTGCCTCCTCTTCCTCACTGTCCACAGGCTCCACCGCTGCCACAAGACCACCTCCAGGCTCTTCCTCCTGTAGAAAAGGCACCTGGCAAATCACAGCCAGGTTGTGCAACATACAGCATGCCACGATGATCTGGCACACCTTATTCGGTGAGTAGTACAGGGGTCCACCTGTCAGATGGAGGCAACAGAACCTGGCCTTCAGGAGGCTGAAGGTTCTCTCAGTTATCCTCCTCGTATGCCCATGTGCCTCATTGTAATGATCCTCTGCCCTTGTCCTGGGATTCCTCACTGGGGTCAGTAGCCATGAGAGGTTGGGGTAACCAGAGTCACCTGCAAATATGAAGGGACAACTGTTAGACATACACTTCCCCTTAGGGACAACCCCATACTCAGACCCCAACTTATACTGTGTGGGGATCTTGGGCTCACCTATTAGCCACACCCGGTGCCTCTGGAGTTGCCCCATCACATAAGGGATGCTGCTATTCCTCAAGATATAGGCGTCATGCACTGAGCCAGGATATTTGGCATTCACATGGGAGATGTACTGGTCCGCCAAATACACCATTTGCACATTTAGAGAGTGAAAGCTTTTTCTATTCCTGTAGACCTGTTCATTTCTGCAGGGGGGGACAAATGCCACATGTGTACCATCAATGGCACCAATGATGTTGGGGATATGTCCCAGGGCATAGAGGTCAGCTTTCACTGTGGCCAAATCATCCAACTGGGGAAAACGATGTAGCTGCGCATGTGTATCAGAAGGCAGACAACACTCTGGTCAACACATTGGAAAACATTGGCTGTGACATCCCTGATGCCATGGCCTCTGTAGTTTGAAAGGAACCACTTGCCAGAAAATGGAGCACTGACAGAACCAGCACTAGAGGGGGTATTCCTGTGGGCTGACGGATAGCTGACATCAGGTCTGGCTCCAATTGTGCACACAGTTCTTGGATTGTGGCACGATCAAGTCTGTATGTGATGATAATGTGTCTGTCCTCCATTGTCGACAGGTCCTCCAGGGGTCTGTACACCGAAGGATGCTGCCATCTCATCATCTGCCTCAGCGGTTGTAGCCTATGGAGGAGAGCGGTGAGCAGAAGGTCATTTTCCAAATAGATGGAACAACTGTTTTTGAATTAATGTCACAGAAGCAGTGTGTGAATTTGAGAGTCAGTAGATGTGCCAATATGTGATGTGACGCAGCTAGGTGCCATGCCATGTGTCCCCCTGAAATGGCGGCTGCCTGACATGTGAGGAGGGACACGGGGAAATGAGGTAACTGCACTGGCGTTGTGCTGCGTCGCGGTAGGTGGTCGATGACCACTGCGCAACTCCGCATTGGTTATCGTTGAGCCCTATGGGTCCCAGGAGCCAATGGCGATGTACGCCGGCGGTGACGGTACGCACCGCCGCGGATGTCACCGCCATTTTCTAGCTATTCACTCACTTGCTACCTGACCATCAACAGGAGAGGACTTACACGGCAAGTGCTGCTAAGACCTGAGTCTGGAAGTGACAATGGCTAGAGTGTCTGGGGAAAGGGCCCCTGCCTTCACTGCGGAGGGGTTGGAGAAACTGGTGGATGCAGTCCTCCCCTAGTACACGTTACGCTATGGTCCTCCAGACAAACAGGTGAGTACACTGTGAGCATGATGTGTGGGCAATGCCTGTTTGGAGTGGTGTGGATGTAAGCCACATGTTGGGGGGTGATAAGGCGTCCTGGCTGCATGAGAGGTGGTCAGTGTATGTGCGTCAGGGCATGGGTGGGAACTGGTGGGCAATGAGTATGATGGTCAGGACAGGTGAGTAATTTCCTTTTCTGCTGTCTTTTCCCTGTAGGTCAGCGCCCACCAGAAAAAGGGTACTTGGTGTGCCATCGCCAAGGAGGTGTGGACCCTGGGGGTCTATCACAGGCAGAGCACCCACTGCCGCAAGAGATGGGAGGACCTGCGCTGCTGGACCAAGAAGATGGCGGAGGCCCAGCTAGGGCTGGTCTCCCAACGTGAAAGGGGTGCCTGTCGCACCATGACCCTCCTGATGTTCTGCATCCTGGCGGTGGCCTATCCAGAGTTGGATGGGCGCTTGAGGGCATCACAGCAGCCACAAGGGGGTGAGTACAGATTCAGAAAGCTGACTTTGTGCACTTTAGGAACTAGCAGGGTGGGGGATGGGGGGTGGGTGACCCTACGCCAGGGCGATCATGGCAGGGTAGGTCCCTTGTGTGCAGGCTCTTAAGCACTCCTACCCCAATGGTACAAGTGGCCAACTACTACTGGGCAGGCTCCTGTGGGTGTCAGGTGTGCAGATGCTGGCATTAGGCATTGTACCCCATGGGCTGGTGACTACCTTAGTGACTAGTTGGGCATGGCCTAGTGCACAGGGCTGCTCCCTGTGTGTTGTGTCTGCCAACGGTAGTATTGTTGCTGGCATTGGCCAAGTGTATCCTCTGTCTCTCCCCCCACTTTTTGTTTTGTCACCCTGTCCTTGTGTGCATTAGCATCATCTGGTGGAGGAGCAGAGGCATCGGTGACGGAGGGAGCTGCATCCCACATGGGCCTGGAGGCGGAATCCACTGAGGGTGAAGACACCAGTGGGACGGAGGACGAGGGGAGCTCCACGACCGCGACAGGAGGGGAGACCAGTGACAGCGATTCCTCCTCCGATGGAAGCTCCCTGGTGGTGGTGGACACCTCTGTGCCCACCCCAACAACAGGTACAGCCGCCACCCCCCCTACCACCACCGCATTCCCAGCAGCCCCTCAGTGTGTTTCCCGTGCCCGCTCACCCAGGAGGGTGGGCATCTCCTTCGCCCCAGGCACCTCAGTCCCTGCCCCAGTCAGCCCTGCTGCCCTCAGTGAGGCTATTGATCTCCTGAGATCCCTCTCTGTTGGGCAGTCAACCATTCTGAATGCCATCCAGGGTGTTGAGAGGCATTTGCAACAAACAAATGCATACGTGGAGGGCATTCATTCTGGCGTGGTGGCCCAACAGAGAGCATTTCAGTCTCTGGCCTCAGCACTAATGGCAGCCATTGTCCCTGTGTCCAGCCTCCCCCCTACAACTTCCAATACCCAGACCCAATTCCCTCTACCTTACCCTATCCCAAGCACACCTTCAGACCAGCATGCACACAACTCAACACACAAAAGTGGCTCAGGAAAACATAAGCACCACACATCATCACACAGGCACTCACACAAGCACCATACCCATGCAAACATACTAGCATCCACTTCCTCCACTGTGTCCCCCTCCTCCTCTTCGTCCATCTTCCTCCCAGTATCATCTCCACTCACACCTGCATGCACTACATCATCAGCCACTACCTCCATCACCAGCACGCCCATCACAATACACCCCTCACGAGCAGTCACCACCCCCATAACCATGCACACATCCCCTGTGTCCTCTCCCAGTCTGTGAGCCCTCCTCCCAAAGTACACAAACGCAGGCACACACCCACTCAACAGCCATCCACCTCACAACAGCATCCAGCCCATGCACCTTCACCCAAACTCAGCAGACGTACACGTCGTACAACTACTACCTCTTCCTACACTCCCAAACCCCCTCCATCTTCCCGTCCCAGTGTGTCTAAAAAAACTTTTCCTGGCTAACATTGACACCTCTTCCCTACGCCCCCCCCCCCCACGTCCTTCACCTAGGGCCAGGGTGTCAAGATCCCAGGTTAGCACCTCAGCCACCAAGTCGGTGTCCGCTGTTGTACCTGCAAATCCCAGGGGATCAAAGGGGGCCCCCGTCAGGGCTGGCAGTGTGCCACCGAACAATGCAAAGGACCAACCGATTCCACCACCTGCCAAGGTGAAGAAAGGGCCAGCATGCAGCACAGACAAGACGCACGACCCACCCAGCAAGGCCTCATCCAAAAAACAAGAGGACAGTGCCAAGGGCCCAGCAGTGTCTGCCAAGTTGGGGAAGGGAAAAAAACAAAGGGAAGGCATTTCAGGGCTCTGAGCCTCCAGGTGGGGGCCTGGTGACCACCATTAGTCCTGACAGCCCAGCAACCTGTCCCGCGGAAAGCACCGCCGCAAGCACCGCCACCTGCACCGCCACCTGCACTGCCGCTGCCACAACAACAGTCAGCAGCATCATCCCCAGTGGGCATCCGTCCGAGGCTGCTGGTGATGGCCTGGTGACTCCCTCCACTAGTACCAGCACCTGCACCATGGCCAGCTCCGGCAGCATCTCAGCCGCAGACACCGCCGAAGGCACCGCCACCTGCACTGCCATATGCACCGCCACATGCCCAGCTGGTGCCACTACATCGGACATCAGCAGCATCCCCAGTGGGCAGCCGTCCGAGGCTGCAGGAGACGGCCTGGACCCTGCACCCACCACTTGAAGCACCACCACCAGCACTGGCACTACCAGCAGTTTGCAGCATAAGTCACCGCAGGATGGAGTCTGGCTCTGCCTCCATGGAGTATCATGCTACCTGTTCCCTGCACATCTAGTGCCTTAGACACCCAGGTGAGGGAATGTGAACTGCCATACCCCAGGTGCAGCATCACTGGGTACAAGGCCCCCTTCAGAACCAGTGGAGATATGCATCCACTCCCCTTATCCTTGGCAGGATGAAGCAGACTGGGCACAAGGCCCCCTCCAGAACCAGTGGAGATATGCATCTACTCCCCCTATCCTTGGCAGGATGAAGCAGACTAGGCACAAGGCCCCCTCCAGAGCCAGTGGAACATGTCACCCACTTGAGAGACTGTAGCTTTGAACTCCTCAGGACCAAGCAGTGGGCAAACCACCCACTTGGGAGACTTGAGAGACTGTGGTTTTGAACTCCCCAGGACCAAGCAGTGGGCAAACCACCCACTTGAGAGACTTGAGAGACTGTGGCTTTGTGCTCCCCAGGACCAAGCAGTTGGCAAACCACCCACTTGAGAGACATGAGAGACTGTGGCTTTGCACTCCCCAGGACCAAGTAGCGGGCAAACCACCCACTTGAGAGACTGTGGCTTTGCACTCCCCGGGACATCGCTGTGGGCTTATTGCCCCTCCAGGAGCAGTGGTGTAGTACCATCTTCCGGCTGAGGTGCCCCCTCCCCTTCCCCCTGAGGTGCTTGTGTGTTTTCGACCTGATGCCCCTGCAGTGTTACCTCCGTTTTGAGGCAGGAGTCAAGTGTGGGCTTCTCCCATGTTTTTTTGGCCCACTGGTCCACGGGCATTTGCTAAGGACAGTGTACGGCCCTCTGTACATATTGTAAATATTTGTATATACTGCTGTTTACAATTGTTACCTTTATCTGCATTTTCTAAATATCACTTGTTTCACTCAATTCCTTTTGTCCTTGTGTTCTTCCATGGGGGCACGGGTTGTAAATGTAATGTTGCTGCATGTTTTTCTGTGTATGGTGTTGTGGGTGAGGGTGGGGTGTTGCATGTTGCGTGTGTGTGTCACTCTCTTTTTCCTCCCCCCCCCCTCCTGTGTGCTAGGTGCAGTACTCACCATGGTCGTCGCCGCCGCCTTCTTTGATATTCCTGGTGTATTAGCAGATACACCAGCATCGACATGACCTGTAGTTCGGGCTCCATGGCGTTCTGGTTCTTCGTTGAGTGTCGAAAGGTGAGTGGTTCCCCTTCCGTGTAGTGTTTCGGCTGTTCTTTTGATGTCGTTGGTACCACCCCGGAAAAGCTGGTGAATTGGTGCCTTGTAATAGCGTGGGCTGTACATTGTCTTCCGCCTGTCTGTTGCCGGTGACCGCTGCGGTGTTTGTTGCTACCGCCGTGGCAGTCGGTGTGTTAAAGTGGCTGACTATGTTGGCGGTTTCTGCCGTGGTCGTGATCCCATTTTTTTTACCGCCGGCCTGTTGGCGGTATTACCGTCGCTTTATCACCGACCGCCAGGGTTGTAATGAGGGCCTAAAAGTTCTAACCAGGTGATACAAAACATAAGAAGAGAACCTAGTGTTCTGAGAATAAACGTTGACCAGTTCTCCTAAGCATTTGCATAAATCTCAAATTATCTAATTCGTTATTTGCAATCAGTTGGAGATACCTTAAAGGTACAAAGTCCAATTTCTCCCAGTGTTGGGCTTCAAGACATGGGGACAACAAGCAAAAAGATCATAATAGAATAAACAAATTTGGAAAAACGACATTTGGGGCAGGATAAAGCTAACTAAAGTTGGCAAAAAGTAAGTAAAAAGGGAAGGTATCAGCACATCAGATGCTGAGTCAAGAGTTTTCTCATGAGTCAAAAGAAAAATCTAAGGGAGGAGATTTACGGAAAGTGGTGCTGCACTGAGCGCAGCGCCACTTTCCTTGCATCCCTTAGCGCCCCCCCTGCCACCACCATGTGGGCACCTAATTTAAAATACGGTGCACCATGACACATGGTAGGGGCAATAGCTTAATTTTTGTTTATGCTATTGATGTACTCTGCACTAGTAGCGCTACTCTTGTAGAGCACATAGGGGCCCATTATAAATAATGGTATGCCTCTTTTAAAACCTTGTGCCATTTTTATGCCCCCCCTTAAGGGGGGAATGCCCCCCTTGAATACATTATGCCTGGTGCAGGCATAATGAGGCACAAGGGTTTACAAAGTGTAAATATGGCACAGGGAAAATGCCCCTTTAGCACCGCCCTAATGTAAAAAAAAAGACACTAAGGTGGCGCTAGGAGCTCTTAAATATGCCCCTAAATTTTCTCATCTCAGCATTAAGGAAGGTGCGGAGCAAGGACAAAGAGATTTGTACCTCTCAAAGTCCATGGAAGATCTGCAAAACATCCAAATAGAGAATGGTAAATTCAAGTCCAAAATGCACGATGATTTGTCCATCCCTCATACCACACAAATCGTAAGGGTTAACTTTCCAATCATAATCCATCATATGACAGTCTTTTGAAACATCAGGTAAGATTCCCATTACCAACATGGGAAAGGCATTCATCTTTCTCTCCTGTACAATTTAAAACAATAGTATATCGGCTATGCTCAGACTTCCTGGATGTACTGGGTTCAAGGTTACTTTCTCAGGCTCACTAAGTGTAAAACAATAGAACATTTATTTCAAAGCTAACATTCAAGGGGAACAAAGACTGAAAGAAATGGCACGTTAGCACATTTCCTTCTAGAAATTCATTATCGTTTTAGTGAAAACTGTTAATTATCATGGCGAAACACGTAGAATCAAATTAAATGATTATACATGAAGTTTTAGGGCTATACCACATCACTTTAGATCACTCTTCTACAGTGAATGCACTAATGTAGGCTTTCAGTGCACTACTTTACAGTTAGCTTGATGGAGCTTCAAACCACAAAATGCAGACTCTGTCACATATAGATGATTACTGTGACATCAATGGTAGCAATAACATTTCAGCTACATCACACTAAATTCAGTCCCTGAGGGAAAAGATATTCAGGTTGTTCTATCAAAAGAAAAAAAGTAAGAGGAAACACTGGTGGGAAATGATTTAATCGGCCAGAAAGTAAAACCCTGGCCAAGAATATTTACACAAATAAATCCTTGTCTATTACAATACCTCTAAGACTGGTGGTGTGGCTCCTGGGCCTCCACTGGCACTGGGTCAGGAGTCATGTGAGAGCTTTGTGGAGGCCTGCAGGTCCACTCTGGGTCTTCATTGTGGCCCCAGTATTATCTGTGAACGGGGGGCAGGATTGAAACCAGCAGGGATTGACTGTCACACCTGTGTCCACCTCTGCAAAGCCCCAAGCAAGGCACAGGAGTCCAATCGAAACCACTCCAGTCCAAGACACCCCACCACAATCCAGTGCATTGGATCGGAGCAAGAGGTTTGTCCCACTCAATCATTTGAGTGACCTGATTGTAGAGTAGAAGTGAAATGATGTGACCAGCAGAGCGGGAGACATATGGGAGCAGGTGACAGTGACTGGGACAACAAAAATATCAGGAAGCACATGGGCCTGCAAAAGGACTTCGGAATTCCTCTGTCCAAGCCAAGGGATTCATACGGAGAAGAGTGCAATGGCCCCTACACCACAGATATGCCCACCCCAATAGATTGTAATTGACTGCATAGAAACTATCCACAGTGGAAATTAGGGTATGAAATTTGCAGGTGTAACCACCCCAAAAGATCAGAAGTTAGGGAAATACAAATTGGTGACACATCACTGAGCCTTGTATGACAGTCCACTTTTCATATTCTGTATAGCCATGTCCTATACCTTCTTTCTCTTGCTCTTTCTGCTGCAGCTATCACAGCGCGTAGAATAAGCATCTGCCAGCGCAGCTCATGTCAAATGCCAGGACCTTTAACTGATGTGTTTCCACCATTTTGACAGATCCCTTTCCTCTTGCACAACGACCCCCGTATTCAGCTCTCTCGAGGGACTTTTCTTTCCAAGAATCTCTTCTGACTCCTGGAGAACGGAGAGCAGCCAGAAAGGATGCACTCAGCGGCTTTTGTAAGTTCTAAATTTGGTGGCCCTCTCTGCCCCCCTCAACTATATCCCGTGCAAAGACTGGGTGTAGGAATCATGGGTGGGTTCTCTTCAGCCCACATTATGAGGTAGATTTCCTGCCGCTGGAAATTCTGCACTTCAGGTGTTGGTGGAGACGTACATTATGGCCACATTCATGGCTCACATTTCAGCTGTCTGGCTGCCCCCAACATGGAGACGATCGATGTGCTGGGCAAGTTTATATCATGCTCTCTGTCCATGGATTATGCACATTTTGATTGTGCAGAGACCCCGAATAAGGACAGGCAGTCTAAACCAGGGACACGGTTGAAAAAGTGCGTCATGGGCATGCTCATTTCTAGTGGCGAACTTTCTGCAGTGGTGTAAGATAACATATCAGGCGAGAACATAATAAAATTGACAGAGGGGTTTATGCTGGTTTAATAGTTCAGTGTATGTTGAAAAATATGCATGAGGAAAGAATTATCATGTTCAGACAGTTAGTAAACTATGACAAAGGCACAGATAAAACATTCAGAAAACGATCAAATATTTCTTTTGAAGGTCGGAAATGGGGCAAAATTAGAGATTTGCACTGTGTTAATGTGGCTTTAAATTCCTAGAGAGGATGACAGAGTTCATTTGAGTGTTAGATGTCGGATTTATATGCCTATCTGCTGTAATATTCCATTGGCCTCATTTCGCATTAGTAATATAGGAATAGTTTGCAGTTGAGGGTTAAATACTGGGTACATTTTCAAATGTTTTAAATTTACTGCATCTTAACGTTGACAAATTCTGTTTTTAGGCATTGGTAGGTATTTATTTATTTTGTAAGTTAATTAGATTCGTATGATTTGTGTGACCCATAAACAAACAAGTTATTCAAATAAATTAAACTAAATAAAATTCCTTCCTATTAAAATGAAGTTTGTTGAATTGCATCATGAACGTTTATGTCGCTTCCAGGGCAAATGAGTAATGTTTAGTGGGCAACAATTTCCAACAGTTATCGTTAGTACAGAATCATTACTGCACTTACAGTGCAACACCAAATTGGCATATACAAGGCAACGCGAAAAGACACAGGTGCCTACTGGCTTTTTCATATATAAACAAACATTGGCAAAGCCAATAGGTCTCGTCTATATAAGAGTTATTGGCTTTGGCAATGTGTTTTGCCATGTTATACATCAATGTGGCTGCTGTTCAGCATGGCTAAAAGTTAGTGGTGTGGGGTGCCAGAGTGGAGTGAGGGAGTACTGTGTCATAGAGTGGATCTGTTGGAATTTTGTAGAGCAAAGTAGGAGTAGTAGAATGTCATAGAGGTGAGTAGAGGGGAGCAGAGTTCAGTGGTTCAGTGGCAGAGATTGTTGTGGAGTAGGGTGGGGTGGAGTGGATTGATGTAGTTGGGTGGATGTGACTGGAGTGGAGTGGGTGCACTGTATTGGCGTAGAGTGGGATGGATTGAGTGTAGTGGGGTAGATTGGATTGGATTGGAGTAGGGTGGACTGACATGGGGTGAGGTGGATAGGATTGGGGTGGATTTGAGTGGGGTGGATTAGATTGGATTAAAGGAGGGTGTTTTGTACTGGAGCGATAGAGCTGGGGTGGGGAGTGGATTGGATTGGGGTGGGGTGGATTGTTTGGGAGTGCAGTGGAGTGGGGTGGATTAGATTGGACTGGAGCGTGGTTGGTTGGACTGCAGAAGGGTGGATTGGATTGGAGTGGGGTGGGTGGATTAGATTGGGGTGGGCTGGATGGATTGGAGCGGGGTGAGCTGGATGGATTGGAGTAGGGTGGACTGAACTGAGATTGGTTGAGGTGGATTGGATTGGGATAGACTGGGTGGATTGGAGTAAAGTGTGGTGGATTGGAGTGAGAGGGGAAGATTGGAGTGGGTCAGGGTGGATTGGAGTGAGGTGGATTGGATTGGTGTGGGTTGGATTGAAATGTGGTGGGGTGGACTAGATTGGGGTGTGGTTGGTTGCAGTGGGATTGATGGATTGGACTGGAGTGGGGTGCATTGAAGTGGGTGGATTGGAGTGTGGTGGGGTGGATACATTTTATTAGAGTGGTGTGGACTGAATTGGGGTGGGGTGGGGTGGATTGGAGTGGAGTGGGGTTGATTGCAAGGGGGTGGATTGCAGTTTAGTGGGTTAGATTGGAGTGTGGTGGATTGGAGTGTGGTGGATTGGAGTTGGCTGGATGGATTGGAGTGCAGTGGATTGAAATGGGATGGGTGGATTGGGATAGAGTGGGGTGGAATGGAACTGAGTGGGGTAGACTGGAGTGGGGTGAGTGTATTGAAATGGGGTGGGCAGACTGGAGGGGTAGATTGGATGAGGCGTTGGTGGGTTGGATTGGGGTGTGTTGTGTTGGATTGGATTGGGGTGGATTAGACTGGTGTGGATTGCTCTGAAGTGAGGTGGATTGGATTGGCATGGGGTGAATTAGACTGAAGTGGGGTGTATTGGATTGGGGTGTATCAAATTGGGGTGGGGTGGAGTTGAGTGGTTGGAGTGAGGTGGATTGGATTGAGAAGAGGGTTGGATTGAGTCGGGTGGATTAGGGTTTGGTGGGGTGGATTGGATTGAGTATGGTGGATTGGTTGGATTGGAGTGGGGTGTGGTGGAGTGGGGTGAATTGAAAAGTGGTGGGGTGGTTTGGATTGGGGTGTGGCTTGCTGCAATGGGATGGATTGATTTGGAGGTGGGTGGGGAGGAGTGGATTGGGGTGGAGTGTGTTGGATTGAAGTGGATTGAGTGGGATTGATTTCACAGAGATGGGGTGGATTGGACTGCAGTGGGGTGTATGGATTTGATCGGAGTGGGGTGGACTGAACTGGGGTGTGGTGGATTGGATTGGTGTGGGGTGGATTTAAGTGAGGTGGATTGGAGTGGAGTGGATCAGAGTGGGGTAGGCTGGATGGATTGGATTGGAGAGTAGTGAACTGAACTGGGATGGGGTGGATTGGGTAGACTGGGGTGGATTGAAATTTAGTGGGGTGGATTGGCGTAGAGTGAATGCATGGAAATGGGGTCCACTGGAGGGGTGGATTGGATTAGGGTGGGGTGGATTACGTTGGAGTGGGTTGGGTTGGATTGAGGTTGGGTGAATTGGACTGGGGTGGATTTTACTGGGGTCTGTTGGTCTGAGGTGGATTGCACTGTGGTGCGGTGGATAGTATTTGCATGGGGTGAATTAGACTGGAGTGGGGTGTATCAGATTAGGGTGTGTCAGAATGGGGTGGGTTGGAGCTGAGTGGAATGGAGTGAGGTCGATTGGAATGAGAGGGGTTGATTGAATTGAGTGGGGTAGATTAGGGTTCAGTGGGGTGGGATAGATTGGAGAGGGTAGGTTGGATTGAGTGAAGTGGATTGTGGTGGATTGGACTGGAGTGGATGGATTGGAGTGTGTTGGATTGGAGTGGGGTGGGTTAGGTTGTAGAGGGGTGAATTGGATGGATTTGGGGTGGGTTGATTGGAGAGGGGTGTACTGCATTGGTCTGGGGTAGATTAAGGTGGTTTGGAGCGGGTGGATTGGACTGGAGTAGGGTGGATTAATGTGGACTGGAATTAAGTGGGGTGGATTAAAGTGCATTGTATTGGAATGGGTGGATCAGAGAGAGGTGGATTGGGTAGCAGTGGACTTGGTTGGAGTGGGGTGGGTTGGAGTGGATTGGGTTGGATTGGATTAGATTGAGTGGGGTGAGTTGAAATGGAGCAGGGTGGGTTGGACAGGAGTGGGGTGGGTTGGATTGGAGTGGGTTGGATTGGAGCGAGATGGATAAGACTGGAGTGTGGGGACTGGACTGGAGTGAGGTGGATTAAACTGGAGTGGGGTTTATGAGACTGGGTTGGATTGGGGCTGGAGTGGATTGGGGTGGGGTGAGGTGGATTGGATTGGGGTGGGATGTCTTGGACTGAAGTGGTTTAGATTGGACTGGGCTGAATTAGGGTGGATTGGATTGATGTGTGGTGGACTGGATCGGAGTGGGGTTGATTGTGGTGGATTGGAGTCAGATGAGGTGAGGTGGATTGGATTGAAGTGGGGCAGACTGTTTTGAAATGGAGTGGGTTGTTTGGGTTTGGAGTGGGGTAGGTTCGAGTGGGGAAAATTGGAGTGGGGCAGATTGTTTCAGATTAAAGTGGGGCAGATTGGAGTGGGGAAGTGTTAGAAATGGGGTCTTTGGTTGACAGTCAGGTTACCCTGACTAGAGTGAGGGTCCTTGCTTGACTAACAGGATGGTTGTAGGGGCAGGTTGTTTTGGATTAAAGTGGGGCAGATTAGAGTGGGGCAGGTTGTTTTGGATTGAAGTGGGACAGATTGGAGTGGAGCAGATTGTTCTGGATTAGAGTGGGGCAGATTGGAGTGAGGCAGATTGTTCTGAATTCGAGTGGGCAGATTGGAATGGGGTGGATAGGATAGATTGTTTTGGATTGGAGTGGGGCAGATTGTTTTGGATTGGGGTGGGGCAGATTGGAATGGGGCAGATTGTATTAGGTGGATTGGAGTAGGATGCATTGGGTTGGTGTGGGATTAATTTAATGGGAGTGGAGTGATTGGATGGAAGTGGGGTGAATTGGAGTGGAGTGGGGTGGATTTGATTGGTGTGAGATGGACTGGATTGGAGTGGGCTGCATTGTTTTGGATTAGAGTGGGGTGTTTGAACTGGGACAGATTGTTTTGTATTGGAGTGGGGCAAACTGAAGAAGCGTGGACTGGAGTGGGACAGATTGTTTTGGAATGGAGTGGGGCAAACTAGAGTGGGGCAGATTGTTTTTGATTAAAGTGGGGCAGATTGGAGTGAGGCAGATTTTTTCAGATTGTAGTGGGCCAGATTGTTTTGGATTGCTGTGGGGAACAATGGAGTTGGGCAGATTGTTTCGGATTGGGTTAGAGTAGACTGTCTTGGATTGGGGCAGATTGGAGTTGGGCTGATTGGTTTGGATTGGAGTGGAGCAGATTGTTTTGGGTTGGAGTGGTGTAGATGGGAGTGTGGCATATTGTTTTGGACTGGCGTGCTGCATATTTCTTTTTATTTGGAGTGGGACAGATTGTTTTGGATTGGAGTAAGGCAGATTGTTTTGGAGTGGTGCAGATTGTGCTTGTTTTTGTCAGTTACAAGCCTTCTGTTTGCAGGGCACTAGAAAATAAAAAGAACAAAATAGTACCTCGATCACGTTGGAGCACTGGATGGGCACCAATTAAGTTGAATCAATCAGTGCTTGGTCCCTGCTCCACACAGAGGAATGGAAATTATGCTAGGCCTGTCTTGATGAATTACGAGGCTGTAAAGAACAGCCATCAAATGGTGAAAGACAGGGGTGCTCCAAGTCCTTTACTGTACAAAACAGAGTCTTGCAAGTGAGACCCATGTGCTAGTGAATGCACTCACTGGGTCAACCTTAAAAAAATGATTGTTAATGATGAGATGGTATTGAGGAATGGATAGTTCTGTCATGATCAAGAACAATTATTACCTGATGCCTCTTCGTGGACATACCATGACAACCACATACCCATTGATGAGAGTGCAACTACATCAACAGTTCTATGGCAGACTATCATTAGTATAAATGTATGAAAGCATTCAGTTGTGCATGTAGAATGTCACTCTCTGCACGTCTCATTTTACAGAAGTGCATGGGCCCTCAATGCCATGCTGTCAACCCTACAATATAGTTTCCGATTATCATAAATGTTCTATAAGGCACTGCATGAATTCATCTTCACCAGACAACTTGAAGGGTACCTGTAGGAGGCTGGCCTGGCTTGTGGTGGGTACCAGAGGTACTTACACCTTGTGCCAGGTCCAGTTATCCCTTATTAGTGTAAAAGAGGTGTTTCTAGCAGCTTAGGGTGATAGAAGGTAGCTATGGCAAAGCAGCTTAGGCTGAACTAGGAGACATGTAAAGCTCCTACTATACCACTGTGTCATATGCATAATATCATAAGAAAACACAATACACAGATATACTAAAAATAAAGGTACTTTATTTTTATGACAATATGCCAAAAGTATCTCAGTGAGTACCCTCAGTATGAGGATAAGATATATACACAAGATATATGTACACAAACCAAAATTATGCAGATAATAGCAAAAGGAAATAATGCAAGCAATGTAAAGTTACAGTAGATTGCAATAGGAGCACATAGGTATAGGGGCAACACAAACCATATACTCCAAAAGTGGAATGCGAACCACAAATGGACCCCAAACCTATGTGAGCTTGTAGAGGGTCGCTGGGACTGTAAGAAAACAGTGAGGGTTAGAAAAATAGCCCACCCCAAGACCCTGAAAAGTAGGTGTAATGTGCACCTATAACCCCCAGAGAGCACAGAAGTCGTGATAGGGGGATTCTGCAGGAAGAACAAACACCAGCAATGCAACAACAGTGGATTTCCGGACCTGAGTACCTGCAAGACAAGAGGACCAAGTCCAAGAGTCCCGACAGTGTCAAGAGTGGGCAGGAGCCCAGGAAATGTCAGCTGAGGGTGCAAAGAAGCTGCCACCTGTTGGAAGAAGCTTGGTGTTCTGCAAGAACGAAGAGGACTAGGAACTTCCCCTTTGGAGGATGGGTGTCCCACGTTGTGAAGAAGCTTGCAGAAAGACTGCAAACAAGCCTTGCTAGCTGCAAGGGTCGCTGTAAGGGTTTTTGGATGCTGCTGTGGCCCAGGAGGGACCAGGATGTCGCCACTTGGGTGAGGAGACATTTTGGGGGCACCCAGCAACGTAGGGAGCCCTCACAGAAGCAGACAGCACCCACAGAAGTACCTGAACAGGCACTTAGAAGAAAAATGAACTGGAGTCCACCCGAAGTCACAAAAGGGGGTCCCACGACACCGGAGGACAACTCAGAAGATTGTGCACTGCAGGTTAGAGTGTTGGGGACCCAGGCTTGGTTGTGCATGAAGGAAATCCTGGAAGAGTGCACAGGAGCCGGAGCAGCTGCAAATCACGCGGTACCCAGCAATGCAGTCTAGCATGGGGAGGCAAGGACTTACCTCCACCAAACTTGGACTGAAGAGTCACTGGACTGTGGGAGTCACTTGGACAGAGTTGCTGAGTTCCAGGGACCACTTGGAAACAGTTGAGAAAGCCGGCAGGATAAAGCGATACAAGGTTGCTAGTAGTTGTCTTGCTACTTTGTTGCAGTTTTGCAGGCGTCCTGAGCAGTCAGCGGCCGATCCTTTGGCAGAAGGTGAAGAGGGAGATGCAGAGGAACTCTGGTGAGCTCTTGCATTCGTTATCTGGTGAGATCCCCAAAGCAGAGACCCTAAATAGCCAGAAAAGGAGGTTTGGCTACCTAGGAAGGAGGATTGTCTACCAAGAGAGGTAAGAGCCTATCAGAAGGAGCCTCAGATGGCACTGGCCACTCAGAGCAGTCCAGTGTGCCACAGACACCTCTGTTTCCAAGATGGCACAGGTCTGGGACACACTGGAGGAGCTCTGGGCACCTCCCCTGGGAGGTGCAGGTCAGGGGAGTGGTCACTCCCCTTTCCTTTGTCCAGTTTCATGCCAGAGCAGGGCTGGGGGATCCCTGAACCGGTGTAGACTGGCTTATGCAGAGATGGGCACCATCTGTGCCCATCAAAGCATTTCCAGAGGCTGGGGGAGGCTACTCCTCCCCAGCCTTCACACCTATTTCCAAAGGGAGAGGGTGTTACACCCTCTCTCAGAGGAAGTCCTTTGTTCTGCCTTCCTGGGCCAGGGCTGCCTGGACCCCAGGAGGGCAGAAACCTGTCTGAGGGGTTGGCAGCAGCAGCAGCTGCAGTGGAGACCCCGGAAAGGCAGTTTGGCAGTACCCGGGTTCTGTGCTAGAGACCCGGGGGAACATGGAATTGTCCCCCCAATGCCAGAATGGCATTGGGGTGACAATTCCATGATCTTAGACATGTTACATGGCCATGTTCGGAGTTACCATGGTGACGGTGTACATAGATAGTGACCTATGTACAGTGCACGCGTGTAATGGTGTCCCCGCACTCACAAAGTCCGGGGAATTTGCCCTGAACGATGTGGGGGCACCTTGGCTAGTGCCAGGGTGCCCACACACTAAGTAACTTTGCACCCAACCTTCACCAGGTGAAGGTTAGACATATAGGTGACTTATAAGTTACTTAAGTGCAGTGGTAAATGGCTGTGAAATAACGTGGACGTTATTTCACGCAGGCTGCAGTGGCAGGCCTTGTAAGAATTGTCAGAGCTCCCTATAGGGGGCAAAAGAAATGCTGCAGCCCATAGGGATCTCCTGGAACCCCAATACCCTGGGTACCTCAGTACCATATATTAGGGAATTATATGGGTGTACCAGTATGCCAATGTGAATTGGTAAATTTAGTCACTAGCCTGTTAGTGACAAATTTGGAAAGCAGAGAGAGCATAACCACTGGGGTTCTGGTTAGCAGAGCCTCAGTGAGACAGTTAGGCTTCACACAGGGAACACATAAAGGCCACAAACTTATGAGCACTGGGGTCCTGGCTAGTAGGGTCCCAGTGACACATAACAAATATACTGACAACATAGGGTTTTCACTATGAGCACTGGGCCCTGGCTGGCAGGATCCCAGTGAGACAGTGAAAACACCCTGACATATACTCACAAACAAGCCAAAAGTGGGGGTAACAAGGCTAGAAAGTGGCGACTTTCTCACAGTACCTGAACCTGGTCATAGGATGAAAATCAACTTATGCTCCTTCAAGTACTCTATACAATTCCCTGGTTTTCCACATGTGGCAAATGTGAAGACCTCCGCAATATAATGGACTGATTTGTGACATTAAAGATAGATACCACACAAAGGCAAATGTATCAGATATAATACACAGAAAACCTTGAAAGTCAATTACTACCTGTAGAAGTGGTTGAATAAATGAAAGATAGTCATCCAGCACAGTGGCCAAGCACAGCACAATTACCAGTTGAGATGGCATGACTGACATATGGAAGTTAGATGTCCAGCAACAAAAATGCACTTTTTTCCGGGAAAAAACATCAGCCCCTATTTTTGGAATACATTGTGAATGGTAAGACATAATTGACCTGCTAATGTAACCATCCGTGTGAGACACATTTAATTTGTTACTCTTATTTGGGATGTGAGCTGAACTGTTAGACAGTAATCAAACAACAGGATTCAATTTGTTGCCAGGAGTTTTCAGAAGAATAAAGTATGTTATCAGCTACGAAGGGGCAGTTGATGCCTTATCGCAGATGGTGTGACCCTTCCTCACCTTAAAACTAGCTGTATGTGGCTTATTTTCCCCAGGCAGCTGCTTCTGGCTTATGTCACAATGAGCATCTATTTTAGCATCTGAAGGTAGTGGCAGATGATGGTGGATGTCTATGTGTGCTTGGTTTAGCAAAACGAGGCACATTTTAACAACATTTCAAAAATATTCTGAAATATCAATCAAAGCACCACCACTTCATGTGTGCACACCTGACAGCATATTCAATGGGATTTTTGACTAATCTATGTGTCTTGATGTACTATGACTTGGATGATAGAGGACAATCTCTAACCTGACATTAGCAGCATGGTCTTTTTGGGCAGCAAGTATCACCTGCAGAACATTGTATAAACACAATGTATCATCTTTGTGACATATTTTGATGTCAGTGGTATGTCTGAAAATAGTCACCCAAGATTAAGGGGCTCATTTTGACCCCGGTGGTAAAACCTGCCTACTGCTGTGGCGACGGCTGCCAAAAGACCATCGCCACTGCTACAGCCGTCCGCCATATCAGGACCACAGCCGGATTTCTTCCAGAAGGATGGCGGAAATCCGGCTGTGGCCATGCTGGCGGATGGTGGTAAAGTGGCGCTGCTGCCGGCAGCAGCGCCACACCAGTAGACTGCTGCCAGCTGTATTATGAGAATAATACGGCCTGGCGGTGTTCTGCTGGCAGCAGCGCCCGTCCCATCTCCTGACGGAGGACCCCCTGACTACAGGTAAGTCGGGTGCTCCGACAGGGGTGTGGGGTGGAGGGTGTTCTGTGTGTGGGGGGGTGTATGTATGTTTGTGTGTGCCTGTATGCAGGTGTGTGATGAATGTTTTGTGTGTGTGCATTTATAGATGTGTGCGTGCATGTAGAGTTGTGTGAATGCGTGTGTGGGTGTATGTATGTAAGTGTGTGTGGATGTGTGTGTGAATGGATGTATGCATGTGTGGATGAATGTTGGAATGGGTGTGTGTGTGTGCGTGTGTGAAGGGAGGGGTGTGTATGGGGGGTCTGGAGAGGAAGAGGGGTAGGGGGAAACCTGGGCAGGGGAAGAGGGGCGGAGAAGAACCCTATCATTGACAGGGAAGGGATTCCCTGTCACTGATAGTGCCTTCTGCCATGGTTTTCGTGGCTGTAAGGATGCCACAAAAACCATGGCGGTAGGTGAGGTCATAATCCCATAGGCGGGCAAGTGGCGGCCGCCAGGCTGGAGAGTGAATGCTCCAGCACGGCAGTCATTACCGCTGTGGCGGTTGGTGTGGTACATTGGCGGTTTGGCTTTAGACACTACCCCTTCCAATGGTCACCTTTTATCATGGAACGTTTCTGTTCATCGCAGGGAATCTTGCAGAGCATCAGGTAAAGAAGAAATTTCAGGATCACAGTAGCACTGTAAACATTTTTGCTATTTCTTAATACTGGCCTACATACACATAGAGGCATAAGTGTCACATGTGTACAATAAATTGGTCTAACCACATTGGATCGCATCCAACGGGAAGAAGTCTCACTTCGGGTATTGACTGTTGATAATATGTCAATAGTTGCTACATTGGTGGGAAAGACTTGGGGCTGGCAACTCGCTCAAGTATGGCATTCAATGTTTTATTCAGGAAAACTGAGACTGATTGGTGTAAATTCTATTGACCATCCCTGCAGTAATGTGAAATGATCCATTTGCACAGGAATGTAAATATCACCTCTGCTGACATGGCATTAGTTTTTGGAAGCCAGTAATCTTTGAAAGTGTAACCTAGTTTAGTCAGTTTCTCCCATAATCTCTGCAATATCAAGGAGTTGGATCCTTACACTCTTTGTGCATCATCCATAACCCTGTTGCCTCGAGCCTGGAAGGAGAGTTTGCCTGTGGTCAAACATTTGTAGTGAATCCTAGTTCGTTTTATTGGGATAACAGGAATTAGCTTAGCCTCTGGCTTGCAGACTCGTGCCCCCATCACCTAGTGACTTTTAACCTACTTAGCTTGCTCTGTCTTAGCCCATTTAATTATTTAATTCTTCTAAGATGGCTGCCTTGTTTATAGTTAGGCCGCTTGTTATTATTTGCATTATCAGTGCACCGCGCTAAGGAGCCAAGATCAAGCAACAAAGACAAACAAACAGTAGGTGTTCACACTTCGGGATTTTCGCTCTATACTTTCGAGGGATTGTTTATATTAATTGCCATCCCAAGCATGTCTGTTATCTATTGTTTGGGAACACACCTACTTCAGGGGTCCTGGTAGATCTGTGTTGGACTTTTGCTTATGCAGGGTCATCCCCAGTCTTTTTGCCTCCTGCCTCCTATTTTTTTCTGACCTGTTGCTGTTGGCTTTTCAACTCTGAGCACTTTACCACTGCTAACCAGTGCTAAAGTGCCTATGCTCTCCGTGTAAATTGTATGTAATTGGTTTATCCATGATTGGCATATTTGATTTACTAGTAAGTCCCTAGTAAGGTGCACTAGAGGTGCCAGGGCCTGTAAATCAAATGCTACTAGTGGGCCTGCAGCACTGGTTGTGCCACCCACATAAGTAGCTCTGTAATCATGTCTCAGACCTGCCATTGCAGTGTCTGTAAGTGTATTTTACACTGTAAATTCGACTTGGCAAGTGTACCCACTTGCCAGGCCTAAACCTTCCCTTTTCTTACATGTAAGGCACCCCTAAGGTAGGCCCTAGGTAGCCCCAAGGGCAGGGTGCAGTGTATGGATAAGGTAGGACATATAGTAATGTGGTTTATATGTCCTGACAGTGAAATACTGCCAATTTTGTTTTTCACTGTTGCAAGGCCTGTCTCTCTCATAGGATAATATGGGGGCTACCTTTAAATATGATTAAAGTGTAGATTCCCCTAGAGAGTAGATGGACATGTGGAGTTTGGGGTCCCTGAACTCACAATTAAAAAATACATCTTTTAGTAAAGTCGATTTTAAGATTGTGCGTTTGAAAATGCCACTTTTAGATAGTGAGCATTTTCTTGCTTAAACCATTCTGTGACTCTGCCTTGTTTGTGGATTCCCTGTCTGGGTCAGTTTGACAGTTGGGTTGTTTTTCACCTCGCACTAGACAGTGACACAAAGGGGGCTGGGGTGTAACCTGCATTTCCTGATTAGCCATCTCTGCTAGGAGGGAGGGGTGGAGTGGTCACTCTCATCTGAAAGGACTGTGCCTGCCTCTGACAATGCCAGCTCCAACCCCCTGCTGTGTGTCTGATGCCTTGCCTGGGCAAGGCAGGATTTCACAAGTAGGTGTGAGTCCCCTTTGAAGAAAGGTGACTTCAAAGACTAAAATGGGTATAAGAAGGGCACCCAGATCTACAGACTTTAGAAACACTTCTGGAACCAAGAGGAACCTCTGCCTGGAGAAGAGCTGATAGCTGAGGAAGAAGTGCTGCCCTGCCTGTGACTGTGCTTTGTGGAGCTTTCCTGCAGTGCTGCTTCTGCCAGAGTAAGAGGGCAAAGACTGGACTTTGTGTGCCTTCCATCTTGTGAAGAAATCTCCAAGGGCTTGAGTTAGAGCTTGTCTCCTGTTGTTTGAAGTCTCAGTGACAGCAAAGACTTCTCTCTGCCAGCACCTGGAGTCTCTGGAGAGACCCCTGCCCCGACAAGTGGTGCCCTATCCAGTCCCTGGGCCCTTGAAAGGAAAGCTGGTGGAATCCAAGGAAATCGACTTCGGATGACTTCGGACCGACGCCGCTGCTGAATCCGGTAACGCCGCCTGCACCTGATGCAGTGACCTTCGCTGGAACGCGACGCTCTTCGCAGGCCCGACGCCGAAGCAGCCCCGCTGAAGTCCGCGACTCCGTGGAAGTCGCCGCACCACGTCGTGACCGACGCCGCTCGAAGTGCACGGATTCAACGTTTCGCACTGACGCCGCGATTCCTGACTTCGCGCATCGGCTTGTTTTCACTCTTCACCAAAGGTACTGTACTTGGGGGTCTACACGACTCCGTGTCCGGCGCCGCTGGTGTCGGCTTGTTGGGAACGACTCCGTCACAACGCCGTGTTAACATCTCATCGAAGCATTTTTGTTTCTAAGCACTATTTTTGAGTTTAATCTTTAAAAAATCATAACTGGACTTGTGTATGTCGGATGTTTGTCGTTTTGGTCTTGTTTTGTTTAGATAAATATTCCCTATTTTTCTGAACCGGTGTTGTGTCATTTTGTAGTGTTTTCATTGAGTTACTGTGTGTGTTGGTACAAATACTTTACACCTAGCACTCTGAGGTTAAGCCTACTGCTCTGCCAAGCTACCAAGGGGGTAAGCAGGGGTTAGCTGAGGGTGATTCTCTTTTACCCTGACTAGAGTGAGGGTCCTTGCTTGAACAGGGGGTAACCTGACTGTCAACCAAAGACCCCATTTCTAACAATCTGTATAAATACATCACACTTTAGACAGATAATCAGAGGGATTCTGACCAGAGGGCATCGCCACCATCGCTGATATCAATGCTGCACATCGTCTTGACGCTGACCCAGTCTTCGTGTCTCTACGGAGTCTGAGATAGAGACCTCATTCCAAGGTAACGAGGGATGGGGGCTCCTCTCATAGACATGGCATTGGCAGATTAGGGTTAGCAAACCCAGCTCTCCTTTAGGTAGGAGGTTAGGCCTCTCACATTAGGGTATTAGGTCATATTACATCTCGTATGTCTTTTCTATACATTGCAAGATGGTGGGGGTCTTTGTAATAATGACTCTCGTCTTCACAATTCTGTTTCTTGTATTATTCATTATCCTAATCATTGCAGCCCATACAACATATCACAAACTGCAGTTGTGTCCAATAAAAGCTATTGAAACTTTACTGCATCTTTGTCATTGCCTATGTTTGTATGAGACATTATATTTCTGTGACAAAGGGGTAATCTCCGTTTAACCACGATACTCCCTCAGATGTCTTATTCGCGAGTCCATGCGTAAAGGCTGCCACAAATCACCTTTTGCTATTGTGTTTCTGGTGAGGTGCTGCTAGTGAGCCGGTAAGGTTGGGACAACAGTTGTGACTTGTTGTAGGATAGACATAGACACCTACAAACAAAAGTACTGTCATCCTTTATCCAGCAGTCTTGCCTAGAGCAAGAGTCCAAACTACGACATGACACCACCAACGATTGTGTTTAGGCACTAATTTACGGATACCGTGACTATCACTGTCTCACAGACAACAGGTACCCTAAGTACCATTATACGGAGACGTCCGTGGTCTTTGGGGAAATCCTCCTCAGCTGAAAAGGTAACACCTGATTGAGCTATAGGTTGTTCGAGCTCAAACTCATAAAAGGACTGAAACTCCCCATTTTGGTGTTCCGTTTTCTAAACAAAAATGGCTGCTGCCATAAACATTCCTATAAATGCTAGACATGCACTAACACAACATTTATTAACGCATGGCCTTACAGATGAGGGTGGGTGTTAGAAATGGGGTTTTTGGTTGGCAGTCAGGTTACCCTCTGTCCAAGCAAAAGCCCTCACTCTAGTCAGGGTAAGTCACACACTATCCAAGATTATCCTGTGCCCACCCTCTGGTAGCTTGGCACGAGCAGTCAGGCTTAACTTAGAAGGCAATGTGTAAAGTATTTGTGCAATAAATCATACAATACCACCATATAGCACCACAAAAATACACCACACAGTGTTTAGAAAAATATAGAATATTTATCTGGGTAATTGTAGGTCAAAACGATCAAAGTTGCAATACGAATTTGTAAAGATATCACTGAAAAGTGATATTAAGTGTCTTTAAGTCTTTAAAAAGCAATAAAGTGTCTTTCAAGCACAGAGTACCTGGTTTCTGGTGGGAAATCTCCTCAGAGGGCCACAGGAGAAGAGATGCGTGGAAAAAGGGGTGTGTGCGTCGATTTCCTCTCAGCACACACAGACTTGCGTCGTTCTTTTCCACGCGGGGAAGTCGGGCGTCGTTTTCCGGCGCGCAGACAGTCTCTTTTTGTGGATCGCGGGGATTACCAGATGTCCCGGGTCTGTGTGTGGATTCTCCTGCTTGTTTTCCGGCTGCGCGTCGTTCTGCGGGGCTGCGCGTCGAAGTTTCGATCTCACGGTAGGCGTCGCGTCGATTTCTCCTTGGAAGTCGGGCGGCGTTGTCCTTGCGAGGCCGTGCGTCGAAATTTTGGTCTCACGGCAGGCGTCGCGTTGATTTCTCCTTGGAAGTCGGGCGGCGTTGTCCTTGCGAGGCCGTGCGTCAAAGTTTCGCACTCACGGTAGGCGTCGCGTCGATTTCTCCTGGAAAGTCGGGCGGCTTTGTCCTTGCGAGGTTGTGCGTCGAAGTCTCGATCGTCCCGAGGGCGTCGCGTCGATCAGCGTCGGTGTGCAGCGTTTTTCTCGCCGCGAAACAAGCTGTGCGTCGAAATTTTCGGCGCACGGAGCGTCCAAGTGAAAGGAAGAAGTCTTTTTGGTCCTGAGACTTCAAGGAACAGGAGGCAAGCTCTATCCAAGCCCTTGGAGAGCACTTTCACAGCCAGACAAGAGTTCAGCAAGGCAGCAGGGCAACAGCAAGACAGCAGTCCTTTGTAGAAAGCAGACAGGTGAGTCCTTTGAGCAGCCAGGCAGTTCTTCTTGGCAGGATGTAGTTTCTGGTTCAGGTTTCTTCTCCAGCAAGTGTCTGATGAGGCAGGGCAGAGGCCCTGTTTTATACCCAAATGTGCCTTTGAAGTGGGGGAGACTTCAAAGAGTGGCTAAGAAGTGCACCAGGTCCCCTTTCAGTTTACTCCTGTCTGCCAGGGTCCCAGTAGGGGGTGTGGCAGTCCTTTGTGTGAGAGCAGACCCTCCACCCTCCCAGCCCAGGAAGACCCATTCAAAATGCAGATGTATGCAAGTGAGGCTGAGTACCCTGTGTTTGGGGTGTGTCTGAGTGAATGCACAAGGAGCTGTCAACCAAACCCAGCCAGACGTGGATTGTAAGGCACAGAAGGATTTAAGTGCAAAGAAATGCTCACTTTCTAAAAGTGGCATTTCTAGAATAGTAATATTAAATCCGACTTCACCAGTCAGTAGGACTCTGTATTACCATTCTGGCCATACTAAATATGACCTCCCTGCTCCTTTCAGATCAGCAGCTGCCACTTCAACAGTGTATGAGGGCAGCCCTAATGTTAGCCTATGAAGGGAGCAGGCCTCTCAGTAGTGTGAAAACGAATTTAGGAGTTTTACACTACCAGGACATATAACTACACAGGTACATGTCCTGCCTTTTACCTACACAGCACCCTGCCCTAGGGGTTACCTAGGGCACACCTTAAGGGTGACTTATATGTAGAAAAAGGGGAGTTCTAGGCTTGGCAAGTACTTTTAAATGCCAAGTCGAGGTGGCAGTGAAACTGCACACACAGGCCTTGCAAGGCAGGCCTGAGACAAGGAAAAAGGGGCTACTTAAGTGGGTGGCACAACCAGTGCTGCAGGCCCACTAGTAGCATTTAATTTACCAGCCCTATGCACATAAAGTGCACCTTCCTAGGGACTTATAAGTAAATTAATAGTCCAATCAGGTAGGATTCCAGGTTACCATGTTTTAAGGGAGAGAGCATATGCACTTTAGCACTGGTTAGCAGTGGTAAAGTGCGCAGAGTCTATAAACCAGCAAAAACAGTGTCCAAAAAAAATGGAGGGAGGCAGGCAAAAAGTTAGGGGTGACTACCCTAAGGCTGTCAGGTCTAACAGTGGGGATGTTACTCTTATAATAAAAGCTAATGAAGCATACCAAACAGAAACATTTTATTGTTGGGTCACCTTTCCTGAGGTGGATCAAAGAACACACACGTTCCACACATATGAAATTGCGAACGTACCTTTACGGTACCGAGCATACCAGTATCATGAAATATCGCTCACATACCAAGAGCACCAGAACTGGTTTGAAGGCGCCCTACCACATGTATTACAAAGAGTGGGGCTAGGTCCCTTAAGTAATGACGGACCGACTATGCCTATGTTCGCCACATACACACCTCACCCAGGCATACAAAATATGACAAGATCAGATCTGCAAGATTTATATAATTAATTAGTGACATTATATAGACGATTAGTTCAGTTCGTAATGCGAACATTGAACACAACACTAGCCCACCCAGCACCGCCAGCAATTGGCTACTGGGATTAATCCACAAACAGTGCATACTATCATGGGTAAAGTACCCGCAGAATGGGAAAAAATACTGTTCTGGATTGCCCAGAAAACTAATCACCTGGAAGATGTGTTTTCCCATACGGGACCACAGGAAAAACATAGACTGCTCACTATGTGCTTGCCCTTTGGGATGGTTCCCTCGGTGGATGACTGTGCCACATAGGGTACAGTCTTCGCTGCCACATATACTACTACACATGGTACCCCGACACTTGCCAATTTACCAGAAGTGTTAAAACAAAATACAAAATGAGTAATGGGCTCCACCAGCCCTGGATTTGGAGAGGAAATGAATGCGTAACTTTGACGCGGTTTCCTCAATAATACTCAGTAATATTAAAGGGGAAGCGGTAGCACTGGTAATACGCCAGCGTCTCCGGGAAACTCCACACCAGGAACAAGAGAGACAGCTACCGAATATAATTTCCAACACCTATACTAGTATAGGCCGGGATAGTTTGGGAGCCAAACCAAAGAAATTGGAGTTACAAGGTACCACCCATAAGGAAGGTACAAAGCAGGCACAAGAGGGCCCTAAGAAGCGCTGGGACAAACAAAAAGATTTAAAAGATAGAAGAAATAAGAGAGCTGATACTCCACACCTGGAGAACTCCGAAAGGAGATACAATCTCAGAAATAGGGAGAACATTAAAACTCCAGACAGATATACTGATTCACGTCCCTCTCGTTCCTTTCAGGACACACCGGATAGACGTAGCGAGAGAGGGGGCCATCCAGATGGACATCCTGAATACGTGAAAGAAAAGAAAGACCCACAGCAGTCTACCATTAAAAAAGAAGAAAAGACTCCTTAGCAAAAGCCACAGTTTAAAAAGAAAAAGGTAGCAGCACTGACAGCTAAAAATGCCAGTATACTTGAGAACACTGTTGAGGAACAAGACGTGGGCAGTGACTCTGTTAGACAGCGTAGCAGAGGTCACGATATGAAAGATCATCTGGATGCGACAGCAACTAGCGATTTAATTGCAGTTAAAACAGCAGACGGACGCGTTTTCCCCCCGACAGGGTTTATGATTTAAGAATTCAGATAGAGGGAGACGTGAAGCGCACTATATGTGTGATATTTTGGGATGAACTTCTGATATCCTATTGGCCGAAAGAGACTGGCCACCTGAACACATCCGTAAGCTCCAGCATGGGGAAGATGTCATTTTGCCTTCTTTCTCCGATCTTGTTCCGGAAAAAGAAAAAGAAGCCTATGCTGCTGAATGGGCTTTAGCGCAGGCACCTGCGTTATATCGCAATCATGTAGGTTGGGACAAGGAGTCTCCTTGTCATGCTATTCCCATTAGGTCTACACCCCAACCGCAGCAACAGCACCCTGTCAAACATGAAGTAAAAGCTCCGGTGAGGGAGATCCTCACCCAACTTGAGTACCAGGGAATAATTGAGCCCTGTACATATGCAATGAATAATCCGTTATTCCCCGGTGCAAAGCCAGACCATTCAATGAGAATAGTCATTGATTATAGACATTTAAATAGTCATACATACACATATTGTTAGAAATGGGGTTTTTGGTTGGCAGTCAGGTTGCCCTCTGTCCAAGCAAGAACCCTCACTCTAGTCAGGGTAAGTCACACACAATCCAAAATCAGCCTGTGCTCACCCTCCGGTAGCTTGGCACGAGCAGTCAAGCTTAACTTAGAAGGCAATGTGTAAAGCATTTGTGCAATAAATCATACAACACCATAGCATAACACCACAAGAATACACCACACAGTGGTTAGAAAAATATATAATATTTTTCTGGGTATCTTCAGGTCAAAACGATCAAAGTTGCAATACGAATTTGGAAAGATATCACTGAAAAGTGATATAAAGTGTCTTAAGTCTTTAGAAAGTAAACAAAGTCTCTTTCAAACACAAAGTACCTGGTTTCTGGTGGAAAATCTCCTCAGAGGGCCACAGGAGAAGAGGTACGTGGAAAACTGGTGTGTGCGTCGATTTCTCCTCAGCACACACGGACTTGCGTCGTTATTTTCCACGCGGGGAGTCGTGCGTCGTTTTCCGGCGTGCGGACGGTCTCTTACTGTGGTTTGCGGGGAGTACCAGATGTCCCGGGTCTGTGCGTGGATTTTCCTGCTTGTTTTCCGGCTACGCGTCGTTCTGCGGGGCTGCGCGTCGAAGTTTCGATCTCACGGCAGGCGTCACGTCGATTTCTCCTGTGGAGTCGGGCGGCGTTGTCCTTGCGAGGCCGTGTGTCAAAGTTTTGATCTCACGGCAGGCGTCGCGTCGATTTCTCCTGGGAAGTCGGCGGCGTTGTCCTTGCGAGGCCGTGCGTCAAAGTTTCGATCTCACGGCAGGCGTCGCGTCGATTTCTCCCGGGAAGTCGGGCGGCGTTGTCCTTGCGAGGCCGTGCGTCAAAGTTTCGGTCGTCCCGAAGGCGTCGCGTCGATCAGCGTCGGTGTGCGGCATTTTTTCTTGCCGTGGAACAAGCTGTGCGTCGAAAAGTTCGGCGCACGGAGCGTCCAAGAGGAAGAGAGAAGTCTTTTTGGTCCTGAGACTTCAGGGAACAGGAGGCAAGCTCTATCCAAGCCCTTGGAGAGCACTTTTACAGCCAGACAAGAGTTCAGCAAGGCAGCAGGCCAACAGCAAGGCAGCAGTCCTTTGTAGAAAAGCAGACAGGTGAGTACTTTGAGCAGCCAGGCAGTTCAGCAAGGCAGCAGGCCAACAGCAAGGCAGCAGTCCTTTGTAGAAAAGCAGACAGGTGAGTCCTTTGAGCAGCCAGGCAGTTCTTCTTGGCAGGATGTAGTTTCTGGTTCAGGTTTCTTCTCCAGCAAGTGTCTGATGAGGTAGGGCAGAGGCCCTGTTTTATACTAAGTTGTGCCTTTGAAGTGGGGGTGACTTCAAAGAGTGCTCTCCCTCTCCCTGACCAAAGACCCGCTCACCGCCAAAACAAACCTCCATGAGGGACTAAAATCCATCGCCGATTGGATGAACAACAGTAGCCTGAAACTCAACTCCGACAAGACGGAAGTCCTCATCCTCGGACGCACTCGCTCAGCCTGGAACGACTCATGGTGGCCCTCCGTCCTCGGACCCCCACCCACCCCTGCCAGCCACGCAAGAAACCTCGGCTTCATCCTGGACTCCGCCCTCACCATGTCCAAACAGGTCAGCGCCGTCTCCTCCTCCTGTTTCAACACCCTTCGAATGCTCCGCAGAATCTTCAAGTGGATTCCAACAGAAACCAGAAAGACGGTGACCCAGGCCCTCGTCAGCAGCAGACTTGACTACGGCAACGCACTCTACACAGGCATCCCAACCAAAGACATCAAACGCCTCCAACGTATCCAAAATGCCTCCGCCCGACTGATCCTCAACATACCCCGCCGAAGTCACATCTCCCCTCACCTAAAGGAACTCCACTGGCTCCCGGTAGACAAGAGGATCACCTTCAAACTCCTGACCCACGCTCACAAGGCACTTCACAACACCGGACCCTCCTACCTCAACACCAGACTCAACTTCTACACTCCAACACGTCAACTCCGATCCGCCAACCTCGCCCTCGCCATCGTACCCCGAATCCAGCGCAAGACATCCGGCGGCAGATCCTTCTCCTTCCTCGCCGCCAAGACCTGGAACTCTCTCCCCACATCTCTTCGCCAGACCAAGGACCTCCTCGCATTCAGAAGGCTCCTCAAGACCTGGCTCTTCGACCGCTAAACCAGCAGCGCTCCCCCCCCCCCCCCCCCCTCAGCGCCTCGAAACCCTGACGGGTACATAGCGCGCTTTATAAATACTATGATTGATTGATTGATTGATCTAAGAAATGCACCAAGCCCCCTTTCAGTTCAATCCTGTCTGCCAGAGTCCCAGTAGGGGGTGTGGCAGTCCTTTGTGTGAGGGCAGGCCCTCCACCCTCCCAGGCCAGGAAGACCCATTCAAAATGCAGATGTATGCAAGTGAGGCTGAGTACCCTGTGTTTGGGGTGTGTCTGAGTGAATGCACAAGGAGCTGTCAACTAAACCTAGCCAGACGTGGATTGAAGGGCACAACAAGGTTTTAGTGCAAAGAAATGCTCACTTTCTAAAAGTGGCATTTCTAGAATAGTAATATTAAATCCGACTTCACCAGTCAGAAGGATTTTATATTACCATTCTGGCCATACTAAATATGACCTTCCTGCTCCTTTCAGATCAGCAGCTGCCACTTCAACAATGTATGAGAGCAGCCCCAATGTTAGCCTATGAAGGGAGCAGGCCTCACAGTAGTGTAAAAACGAATTTAGGAGTTTTACACTACCAGGACATATAACCACACAAGTACATGTCCTGCCTTTTACCCACACAGCACCCTGCTCTAGGGGTTACCTAGGGCACACATTAGGGGTGACTTATGTATAGAAAAAGGGGAGTTCTAGGCTTGGCAAGTACCTTTAAATGCCAAGTCGAAGTGGCAGTGAAACTGCACACACAGGCCTTGAAATGGCAGGCCTGAGACAAGGTTAAGGGGCTACTGAGGTGGGTGGCACAACCAGTGCTGCAGGCCCACTAGTAGCATTTAATCTACCTGCCCTAGGCACATGTAGTGCACTCTACCAGGGACTTACAAGTAAATTAAATAGTCAATCATGGATAAACCAATCAGTAGTACAATTTACACAGAGAGCATATGCACTTTAGCACTGGTTAGCAGTGGTAAAGTGCCCAGAGGTCAAAAGCCAACAACAACAGGTCAGAAAAAATAGGAGGAAGGAGGCAAAAAAGTTTGGGGATGTCCCTGTCAAAAAAGCCAGGTCCAACACATATGCTATACAAAATTCACACCGCACAGCACTGATAAACAATATAGTGCATAAAAAATATAAAACAACATTAGACATATCTAATGGTTTTTTCTGCCAGAACTTAGCACATGAAAGTAGGGACCTGAGTGCATTCTGATTTGGCTCTCAGAAACGCTTTTGTCGTTTACCTCAAGGCTATAAAAATAGCCCAGGGCTATTTTCAGCCCGTGTAACATCAATATTACATGATATTGATTCCGAGGCGTTATCCTACTTGGATGACATATATCTCACAGACGACGACCTCGACATTCATCTTGCAAGGGTAGACCGGATCATTTTGGGATTTGCAGACCTCGGTTACAAAATCAACTTTTAGAAAAGCAAGATTGACTTTCTCAGTGTATTATTCCTGAGATATGAGCCATCGAATGAGGGAAAGAGCCTATCCCTGCACTTTCTAGAAACATGTGCTCAACTGCACCCTGCTAACACACTTAAGAAACTACAGTCATTACTAGGTTTCTTTAATTTTGGCAGAACATACATTCCAGATTATGCACAACGTATCAAGCCACTTTATGACTTGGTTCGGCCCAATTTTTCTAGCAGACACTGGACAATTGAACACACAAGCATACTTAGGGAAATACAACAGGACATGCTAGAAGCTAAACATTTACATACACATGATAATAAAACAAATTTGGTCATCAGAATAATTGCTGGTGCCATTGGATTTACTTATGTCACCTTCAATGAGGGTGACACGGTATCTATAGCATATAAATCACATTTGTACTCCAATGCAGAACAGCGTTTTGCACCTACAATAAAAAAGGTTTTCTGACGGCAGTTCAGATGGCCGTCATAAAAGAGAGGCCACTTGCCCAGGGGAAACGTATTATTGTTGTCTCCCCGGTGCCGGCCTTAGAGGCTGTCACCAAAGCAAGCGTTCCTAACGGTAAAGCATTACATCCACGTTGGATTCAATGGGCAACGTCTTTGACCGCCACTGGTGTCGATTACATTTTTGATCCAAAACTTCAGACACAAGAGTTTCTCCAGTACGAACAAGAGTACCCTGCTCCTCTAAATATCTTGCCACTAGACAAATACCATACTGTCATATACACTGACGGTTCAGCACAACCGGCTGTAGGTACTAAACATCAATACTCCGCAGCTTGCACAGCCGTGAGCAGAGTGATGGAAGATGGAGTCTTCCACTCACACAATACCTACACGCAGACCTTAGGAAACTGCACAGCCCAGCTGGCTGAACTTAAGCTCTTATACTAGAGCTCGAACATACAGAGCCAGGAAGCCTGACTTTAATAGTCTGTGACTCATATTACTGCGTACAGTCATACAATGATTATCTCAATCGTTGGAAGCAGAACGGGTTTAGAGACTCTAAAGGGAACACCATTAAACACAAAATATTGTGGGGGAGGGTGGCTGATCTTAAGGATAAGCTACGGCGTGTCCATGTAGTACATACATTGGGCCACCAACATGTAGGGGTACACGGTACCAGTAATACATTGGCTGATGAAGCGGCCAAGGCAGCAGTAGCTACGGCTTCTATGGCTGCAGTGACTCGTTCACAGACGAGATTGGATAATAACATTTTGATTGCCATGAAAGCTTCGGCTGCAGGCAAGCCCCTTCCGAAGGGATACCCTATGAACTATACTTACCATATCAGTGCACAGAATGTTCCCTATGCAACAATTCCTGGAGTTGGAGATCGAGTGATCCCCAACGAAGACCAGAGATTAGATCTAATTAAAGCAGCGCATGAGGGTGTCGCTTCTGCACATGCTGGTATATTGGCCACGATAACACTCTTACAGAAACGCTTCTGGTGGCCTGGTCAATGCAGACGAACAAAAAACTATGTCCTTTGCTGTGACATTTGCCAGCAGATAAAGGGCTCTAATGTCAAACGCCCACCGCAGACATCCCTCTTAGTGTCCAACAGGCCACTACAGTGTGTGTATCTGGACCATTGTGGTCCCTTACAGCCTGATGGTGCATACAAGTACATTCTAGTCGCTGTAGATTCTTGTTCTAGATTCCTGTGGGTATGGCCACAGTGGTCGGCTGACGCTCGGACTGTTATAAAAGACTTGCTGATCTTTATCGGTACATGTGCGGTTGCAGCATTCCACCCGGACCAGGGCCCTGCGTTTGCCTCTAAGGCATTCAGGGACACCATGGGGATGATGGGTGTTGAACTCCATTACTCCTCACCATACCATCCCGAGGGAAATTAGGTCGTGGAGAGGTGGAATCGTGATCTAAAGCAGTCCTTAACAGCTCGAGTATTAGGTTCAAGCTGCAGCTGGTTACATCACCTATATGGGGTCCAGAGAGCACTGAATAATCTGCCAACACGGTCCTTGGGGGGACGCACTCCATATGAGGTTCTCTTTGGGATACCTATGTATGTCCCAGATCTTGATGCCCCTGGTATGGTGGCAGCAGAAACACCATTTGACATAAATGAACGTCTTACTGTTTTACAGAAGCTTCAGCAATTTCGTGATGAAAAATCATCTGCAAGTGCTGCCACTTTAGGAATTAGGGATTTAGTGAAAACTTCGACTGGCTGGATTCCTAAAGTTGGGGATCTGGTTTGTGAGAAGATCGTTGTGAAGAAGGAATTCGGTCCATCATACAGAGCACCTGTACCAGTCGTGGGAATTCAAGGTACCAGGACTGTCATCTTACCGCCGCTGTCTGGCTCTAGAACGAACAGATTAATTTCCATCTATGACATCAAATTACACCATGTGGCCGATCCTTCACAATAGACAAAGAGGTCCCTTGGGTGGTTCCCAATCCCCTCTCACTACCCAACAGGCCATACATCTACATAGTAGGATGAACAACACTACTACGGACTATGCAACGATGTCCAATGCTATTCCAGATACCTCCTCGACCATGGGGAGGGCGGAAAATGAACTCTTGCTAGTTCCTGTCACCACTTCAGTGACCACTCCGGTCCATGATTTAGCTGTTTTTTACACATCACAGACTAATGACACCATCTACCAAGAGCCTCCACGTGAAGTGGACCAAAGTATGGATAGTGCACCGGCTCCGGTGTTCGCAGATACTGCCTCTGGCTATTTGATGGACATTGATGATTTTTCTTCAGACTCATCCACTACTGTGATTGACAGTGTTTCAAAAAGAAGTAAGCTGTATCAATGGCTTAAAAAGAACTATTGATATACTCATGGAACTATTTATGGTTCTGTTTGACATTTTTTGCATTATTTTTATGGATTGGTTTTGTGACTGTTTTCTTTTTGCTTATAAATGGTCACTATATTCCTGATCGCGCCTTTGTTGAGCCTGTTGATGAAGTTTTAACTCCATATCATTCCTCACATAAGGTCCGAAGAGACTTGTCCCCTGTAAATGTTACAGCAATACCGATTTCTGATGGGATTGTGTGGGACAAAGTTCCATTTGATATATACGTGCCTACAGAAATTATTCAAATACCATACGTGTTTAAAATTTCCATGACAGATGTAATTACACCTGATGTTGTCTCTGATGATTGGGATGTCCAAACTGTTGATTCCATGCTAACTGAAATGAAGGACTATTCCGCTTTTGAAAGTGATTATGTATATGAACATTGGGGACATTACTACCTACACCGTGCCACTAGATACAGGCCAGTATTAAACGACACACAGTGGGAACACTGTTCTACACCACCGGTGGGGAGCCCAAAATACTATAGTGATAAATTTACATATTTTTCTGGGCATGACACAAAAAAGCAGAGTCGTATTATTTTAAAATGCCTCCAGCACAAATTAGGAAAATTTTGCTAACTGACACAAAACTGATTTATTCAGATCCCTTTGTTTCCCGGCTCGCAGTTGAAGGCTACGAATACTGGAAGAGCACTATTGACTTGAAAAGTGTATGGGGAACACAGGATTGGCAGATGGAGGGTAGGGAAGTTTTATTTCGAGCATGCCTGATTCCTGTGCAAATGATTTTTTTAAATGACACTATTCAGCAGACATCCTGTCTAGGGTTAGCAAAAATTAAAGACATGAACACGCCCAGTATCCCCACTCGGGCAAGGTTTAAAGATTCGCAATACTTCCTTAATGTCACTGAGGAAAGGCTAGATGCAATGGTTAAGGCTGGTATCTATAATTCTTCACTTTCCAGTCCAGGCGGGTGGTTAATATGGCCCACAGACACTAATGAGTGTCAAGCGTGTTTTTTTAACTCTTCAGGGGGTTTTTCAATTAACAGGCCAGACCCTCGCTTTGTATCAGGTCAACATATGGGTATAGTTACAACATACAGTGTGGGAAAGCTGTGCCAGCAATGGGTACAGATCAACACGTTAGCCGCAGTTAAGAAACACCTGAACACTCTTTCTGAAGATGTAGACTTGCAGGATTTTCTGCTGGGTCCTTGAAAAAAGCACTTGAAAAGTTTTTTTTATGTGCTATGTACAATTAAATTTGGAAACTTTCACAGATTGAGGCTGCTGCGCGTTTTAGGCAATTGGATAAGGAAAATTTGGAAAAGGCTTTAGCGGTTGTCGACAACGGCATGAATACTCTGTCCAACAGGATTTATTCACTATCAAATATAGTGTCATCTGCTATTTGTATTACTCAGACAGACTTGTCCCAGTTATATCATGGGCAAACACAGCTACGTTGCATCATGCAGCTGGGTTGGTCTTTACAGACACTGAAAAATGGCCGTATTCCATGGAAGTATATTAAAGGGAGTGAATTTTTCACTGCTTTTAGTTTCTCCAAGGAACAACAGGCAATGGCTAAAAGGGAGGCTAGTTTCACCATGCTTCACGTAGAGAAGTTAGATAAGTTGCCCTTCACGGTAACAGAGAGTCCTTCAACTATCTGGCTCCTACATGGCATAAATAATTTACCGATTTCGACCTTTCGTTTCTCGAGCTGCATGAAACAACTTGCAGTGGAAAGGTACGAGCAACTACGAGATAGCTATATTAAGGAAGAGTGGGAGTTGCCCTTTGATTATAAGTGTCTGAACGGCGAAAGAGAGGTCTTTCTTAGCGTAAGTGAATGTGAGACTGCTATTAGTCATTCCATGATATGTAAGCAGGTGTCCCTTCATGGTCTTTGCAATGCAGGTGTCGCGAATTTGGCCTGTTTACTGAAGGGTACTCCGGTCCCTTTGATTCGCCCTGTATTTCATGTACTTTCCAATGGAAGTTATGTGGTACTGAACAATCAAAGTTGTTGTGGCATGTGACCAGGAATTGCCTACGCAATATTGGTCTCGAAGGTCGTTACGTGTTGTGGACATATTTTGTTCCCCCCACACGAGAGATAAAAGTATCTGACATGTTGCCCCACATAGATACTATTAATGTGAACTATGACAAGCTGAGCAGGCTAAAGGCGCTATCGTTTCAAAAACAGGTTGTCTTGACATCCGCAAAGGAGACGTATGCTCTCCAGATTACGATTATCAGCTGAGATACAATCCCTATTAAATACCAACTTCCCTAAGCACTTTGGAGAACTGGTATCCAGAATATTCAATGCTTCAAGCACCACTGAGATTGTTCATTTCTTTAAGGCTGTCGGGTCTGGTTTCGTGTCCATCTACCAGACTGTCTTCGGAGTCATCCCGTCAGCTATCCACTCGCTCTTCTCAAGCGTGTTTGATGGCTTTGCAATTATTTTGGCTTTGATTGGTGGACTACTACTGCTATTTCTTCTGATTCGCAGTGGTTGTTTCTTTCCAGCTACACAGAGCAATGGAGCCGCTCCCACCAACTCCACTGTGCCGTGAATGCATGGTTCGGATCTTCGGTGCACCCATGCTGGTGGAACTGGAGCACGACTGGTCGTTGTCATTTCGGCCCCTTCTCTGGTGCGTATAACCAGTCTTCTGCTGCATATAGTGCCTCTTTGAACATCTGCCTATCGTCTGTCTTGCTGTTGCACCAACATCTCCTGTGGACCACGAACTGCTAATGTCCCCGATGAGGGTTCATACTCGGTCATGACCCTTGAGACTGAGGTTGCTCCACGAGGACACCTACGAGCCTTCCGTTTTTAGATCTACCATGGACGAGGGAACTGCAACAAATGACGTTACACCAGAAAGTACTGCTCACTACTGCTCTGTGGATCCGTTTGTCCGCCCAGCACTCGATTTAACATCAGATGATGTTGACTCATTTTTTAGGTCATTGGTTGGTGACTTCGATGACACTCTTCAAGATCATGCGTACAGCAAATAACCGGTAAGGTTGGGACAACAGTTGGGACTTGTTGTAGGATAGGCATAGTCACCTACACACAAAAGTACTGTCATCCCTTAACCAGCAGTCTTGCCTAGAGCAAGAGTCCAAACTACGACACATTGACAGTCATTAGCTATTCTTATCCATGATGCTCAGTGTGTGTAGACAGATGCATGATCAGGAGTGTCAGGGTGTTGGTTCACGTGCCCCCTGATAGATTTACACTAGCCAGTATGCTCCCACAATTGTTCTCAAGTGGGCTACCTGTAATGTTATGTGGCAGCATTCTATCTAACTTCCTTAAAGTTCAGTTCTTAGCTTTTCTCCACGATGAAACTCCTTAGTACCATCACATACTCTACAAATACTTTAGTCATTTTCATCAGTATGTGGTTGCATATCAGAAATGCTAAAGAAATGCAGGCCCTCATTTATGGGGATTTAGCAGAGGGCAGAGAAGCAAGTCATCTTGCTGCTCTGCTCTACGTCAAAGTGAAAGGGCAGGAATGCACAGTATTTATCCAATAATGTGCATTCCTGTCCTTTCCCCTGCACTTGTGCCATTTTGGCAGCCTAGCACCAATGCAGGCACCCTTGCACCATAGTTGAAGGGTGGCTGTGTTGTTGGCAGGGTTGTCTAAGTGCAGGAAGAGGCACCTCTCTGTACAGAAACAATCCATAGAGGCATTTTCCTCTTTCTGTATGTGCTGCAGAAAGATGAAAAAAATAGAAGAAACAAAGATATTTCCCTTCTTTACACCTGCCCTGGGAAGGAATCAGATTTTGATGAATGTCCAGGCTTACAAGTCCTTGCAAAGCTGGGAGTGTGTCAAAACCAATGAGAGTTGTGTGGGAATACCCATCGCAATACCCTGGAATGCCTACCTTGCATAGAGTAAGGATGCAATGTTTTGCGCTACATTGCTTTACTCAAGATTTACGAGGCCACTCAAAGCCACACAAAGTGGCTTTGTGTGGCTTCATAAATCTGACTCAGAGTCTTGAGTGGGGTGACACAAGGCTCTCATACATATGCCCCAAAGTGTGATGGTTATTGAATTCAGATGCTGCTCTATTGAAAAAAATGGCCTTTCTGAATTGAGCAATATGTCTTTCCATATACATTAAAAGCTGTGAACCATATTTTATATGCTCGTCAACCTGAATAATATGATGATTATAATATGGTACCACCCGAAGT
Source organism: Pleurodeles waltl (assembly GCF_031143425.1). NCBI lineage: Eukaryota > Metazoa > Chordata > Amphibia > Caudata > Salamandridae > Pleurodeles > Pleurodeles waltl. The sequence continues at coordinate 386,905,726 of NC_090444.1, read as the reverse complement.
CCTCTACCCACCCTTTCCATGTATCTAAATGATAAGACATGCACAGTATAGTGCATTGTCACTGTCCCATACAGGCATCGGCCACAGCGTTATCAATGCTGACTGACAATAGTCATCTGACCACCTATGTCAACATGAGCATAACAGCAGCGGATGTGGACCGGGTTCAGACGGGACAGAAAAATAGGCTTGAACACCAAAATAAAAGTGCCCCACATTAGCAAATCAGATAGATGAAAAGTGTTCCAAAGCTGCAAATCAGGGCAATTTTGAATTTGTAAAGACAAGCTCGATATGTGTTTTGCAAGATATAGGTGACTGCATGTATCTGTGCTTGCTGAAGGGAATGTTTGCTGTAGTATCAGAGAAAATATAACAGCCTACCGGACCATAAGGCAGGGTCATAAACAGCCAACATAACAGTCCACAAACAGATCAGTCCTGGTGTTCCCAGATTGCCCTATAGGCAAGTCCGACCCTGGAGCGGACCATTGCGGTGTTGCCACTAAAATAAAGGCACTAATATTTTGACAATATATGTACTGCTACCTTTTCTTATGACTTTGGTTTGTAAACACCAATAACGCACTGTACATTTTACCCATTTAAAAATGAACTCTCAGTCGACATTCAAAAGAGAATTTCGAATGTAAATTGCCCCAATGTCCTTCATAATTTTTCCCAAAATGCTGATTTTACGCAACATTTATTAGCAACTGCTAAGATGTATGCAAAGTTGGAAATTGTTGGAATATTGAAGTAACAAATATTACTTATCACTTAATGGAAGACTATTGGTTAGCATGAGAAGCAGATTTATGCTGAACCCGCTTCTTCCTAATTTAAGAATAAAAAGAAAGAACAATGAGCTAATATGGTTTCTAAGAGTCTTAACGTGGGCATGGAAAATGCAGACCGACATTATAGTGATAATCAAGGGAAATCAATGCTGTCAGACAGATTAAGAATACTTTTGAAACCAGTTGTGGTGTGGAAAAGGGGCAGGGGTGCATGGTGGGGCGGTGGAATGTGACAACAAAACAAACAAAAAAATTAAATTATAATTTTTTTTAAACTTACCTGACTCCCCGCCACTGCACCACTCTTCTGGCTCCACTGCAGACGCAGGCTCCCAGCCTGCCCTGTGGCCAATCCTAATGATGATCTCATGCTGCTGGCAGCATGAAAGCAGCATTTGGATTGGCCGGAGTGCCATGGCTTGGCACTCCCAGGCAGTCTCGGAGCCTGTGCCTGCTCTTTCCAACACAGTGTCGGGTTGGAGAGAGCTCATTGCGCCTGTGTATTTGCCCGGTCTGAGACAGCCACTCCCCTCCCCTCAGTTCTCGTCACTTACATGCCCCAACCGTTTAAAAAGAAAATGATAATAAACGTAGTTCATTATCATTTTATTTTTAATGTTTTGCAGCTGCTGCCGCTGACGGTCAGGGGAAACGCTCCTCTGCAATAGCAGAGGAGCGGCTGCTGTTTGAAACTCCACAACAAGAAGTGATCATAGTCAATGAAATCAAAAGAATTCATTGCTCATGTTTCAGACGTGTCTTGGCTTCTCATGAACTCAAAAGTGTCAATACAGGTTTAATTGAAATGCTGGAATGAAGTGTATTCCATCTGATAATGATATTTTTCTTTAGTCATTTTGTATAGTTTCAATAGTTCAACTTTATGATTCAAAACCTCATCCTGCACAACAATGGGAAACTCCAGATCTCCTAGCTTAATATGCATTCCGAGTTACAACAAACTGTAAAAGTGCAAGGAAGAGCCCCACTCTGCTACAAAATGCCTGAAAGACTTGTGTCCAGTAGAGGGTGCTGGGGTCTGCCATGAAGACTTCGACCCCTCCTTTGTACAATGCACACACCCCTTCAGTGAGGCACAATTATGCCAAACAATGTAGGTGCTGAGCAAGCCCCAGTACAAGTTGAGATCCAATATGATCGAATAGATCTCAGTATAACATTGCTGATGAATTATGGCATCTCGAGTATACAAGAAGACTAATAGGCATGAACATCATCAAGAAGTCCGAATGGGAATGAAGAGGTCACAAATCATCATAAAAGCAGTGAAGCTCATATCTCTTCCCCTAACCATTATCCACGTTTAATGAACTAGCAGCCCAACACCACTGACTTCAATGGAAATGTTGGTTAGGTGCCCGAACAATTGCCTCAACGCTACCCATGCCACTAACAAAACAATAACAGGCATTGGCAATAGGTCTGGCTTTAAAGGAATGTTATGTGGTAATGTGAAGCAATACAAGTAAATAGCACGGGATGAGTCTGTATTCATCTGGAAGCAAAGAACTGCAGAATAATACTGTTGTAGGTTTAAAAGTTAAGGTTCAAATGCACTACGCAGCAAGACCTAAAATCCATGTAGGTCAATAACTGCCCTCCTCCTATCTCAGCTGATGGCAGTGAAAAAAACATAAAGTATCTAGCTTTCTAAGACACTGTGATAGAATCCCAGTGTCAAGTGTGTGCCTCTGAAATTTCAAGCTTAGACCGCTGGATAAATAAACAAATTATCACAGCTGCTGGTGGGCAGGCACTTTTTTGGCAAAACACACAGCTTCTGCCCAGTCACATGTACTCCTGGCTCCTAACATATGGGCAGAACCAAACCCCTCTCCAGTGATTCTCATGTAATTATCAAGCCAGACCATTAAAAGGTCCATACTCCCCAATTATCCAGCAGAAGACATGTAAAAGCTTATTCAAAACGACCCTACACAATTGATGAGTCAGAGTTTGAAACAGCAGTTGGAGCACTGGAGGAACACTTCAACCTACAGCTCAATCCGGATTATGAAAACAATCCCAATGGCAAGGATGGCATAAAGAAGGTCAGTCCCTGTGTACCTCATCTGCATGTCTCAGAGAGCTGGCCAGCACATGTGGATAATGGTCACATCAAACAGGAGGGTGCTCAAATTATTCAAGGGAGCTGATCTGTTATCCTGCTCAGGCTGATTCTCTAAGGGCTCCACATTTTCCTAGATGTAAATTCAGAAATACATCCCTCGCAAGTTGGGATCTATGCTGGCACACGTCTTAAAAACAGAATTTGGATTTGTGTAAACAAGGTAAAAGCAAGAAAGTCATATCACGCTTGCCCTTGGCAGTCAGATTTTACACCACTCACTCGAATGTGTGAGTACTGCAGCAATGAAATGCACTCATGCAACAAAAGCTGGTACTAGAAAAAACATGCTAAATATGAGAAAATATCAGCCATTTATCCAATGTATGCTGTGGCATACAGCCTGTCCAGCCAAGCCATAGACAACCGTATAGCACCAAAAGAGTGAAAAATTTGACAGACAGTGTCAACGTCTAGACCACTGAAAATGCATTACAACCAGTGGGAATGACATAGAAGTATTCTTTCACACTAGGTTTTTGGCTGAAACTGTACTACAACCAGTGGGAGTGACATAGAAGCATTCTTTCACACAAGGTTTTCGGCAGACGCTATGTTACGCTGTTACTCTGACCATGTGATCACTTCAGATCGTGCCAGATCTAGTCAGGTAGCGGTGATACTGTGGCATCCAAATGCCAGGCCAGTGCCAGTGATGGTGATTGGAGCCAAACCGTAGGGGCCGGGTGAGCCCGCCTCCTCAATCGGTCCTTCACACTTGCCCAGCTAGAGATCCCTACAAACCACCCATGCTTTGTATCTTCTGCCCTGCGCACCACGTCCAGCCCCTAGCTTCAGTTACATGGAGTAGTGCAGCTGCAGGGGGCTGTGGGTAGACCACAAAGATGGGATTCACTGTTGAAGGTGCAGGATTTGCAGAAGAATTTGGGAGGTCCGTGATAGACTTCACTAAGGAGAAAGAGGTGAGGAGGTGGCAGTGCCAGCGGTGAGTTGGCGGCAATTCGGTATGATGCCAGGCCAAGGGGCGAGCAGCTTGAGTGAACTGCCTGAGGACACCGATGCACTATCCTGCAGTTAAACTAGGTGGCTTCTTTCTCTGACCTAACCCAAGCAGACCCACATCCAGCTTGACCATATCTCAAGCCTTCCCAGCCTCCCAAGCCCATAATTCAAATGCCAGGCCTCCTAGCAGGTCACCAGAGAGGGTGCCACTAGGGCTCCTCTTTCAGAGGGGTTAGTGGTTTTGGTGGTGTGAGGAGGTGACTGGTCCAGGTACTAGTCAGTTGGTGCTCCGGACACTCCATCTCTGTGTGCATTCAGCACTAGCCTAAGTATACACATACAGTTTAAGAGACACCACCATGAGGTCAGGAGGGCTTAGAACTGCTCCACCAGCAGCAGTAGCAGCAAGAAGTCTCAAATGCAAATCCACAGACTGATTAACAGTCCTTCATCCCCATGGTGTCTGACCTCTTCAAAAAATCCAAAGAGTGTAGAGTGACATCACCAACTCAGCCAGTATCAGTAAAGGTCCCGAGGTGGATGAGAATGGGGGTCAACACCCAGTGTCCAACTCCAGTATGATTTCCCCTGAAGTACACACCACAGGAAATAGTGCATTGAGCTCACTACACCAATCACTCATTTTGACCATAGACCACATTTTTGCCAATAGTTCGGATTGTATTCAGTTTGGTCTGTCTGCTCCTCATGGTCAATTTAACCATCAAACTCCTTTCCTTTTTTGTCCCAAACCGTGTCCTTGCGGGAACCAATCATAGTATTCTGAGGGCCCATTTACCCCAAGAAATGGACAGGCAAGAAGGAAGCCTGGAATGTGAGGATGTCAAACATCTAAACAATGTAACCTAGGCCTTTTCTCCCAAACCTTTGGATAGCTGGCCTATAAGTGCAAGCCAGTGATTGAGGAAACTAAAAGTATAACTCCTGGATCTACATAGCATTCTCTTAGTCTCACCTGCCAGGGTCGTCACCAACAATTTTAAACAAGCAAGCACCTACTGCACATAAACGTGCAGTTACTCAAGAAAGAGGGATTAGCAGTAATACATAATGTTGGACCTCAAGCCTAGATACCTTACAAACAACCGTGAAAGCAATGAACTTCCATTTTGGTGAAGTTGGAACTGCAGGTTGACCTACTAAACACCGTGGCAACATGCCTCCCAGGAATAGACACCGAATTGGAGGTTCTAAATAATCTCCAGAGTCCAGTGAGACCCAGAAGTTACATTTGCCTTGTGTCACGTTTCATCTATATTGGAAAACCTGTGTACACTGCTGCAGTTTCTCAGCAGCCTCGTAGAGGAGTTAAAGAAAAGTATGAGCCATGGTCATTTATCAAAAGTGATAAAGAAAGAATTCACTTAACACTCAACATAGCTCCATCTCGACTTCTGGAGACAAAGGTTCATGACGTTCCTGCTCATGATATCCATTGCAAGTACAATATTAACGTATGCTGAAGTTACCTTATTGGTGGCAGGTGTAACCCATAAGCTCTCACCCAAAGCAAAACACCTGATACCTAGACCGCTCACACTTGGAGTAACAGCTGACCTACGGCAGGAGCTCCTAACCTTTAATGCCAAGGTGCACAAGAGGACATTTCTAAACCAATAACCCTTCTGGCCCCTCCAGTGCTCCCTACAAGCGAATGTACAGCACACATGCCACACAAATATTCACCTACAGGTGCCTGTGCAGTCAGGACATAATGTAGCACCCATAATTGGCACTTAGGATCAGGCACATCAAACCCTGGGCGCCACAACACAGGGTGATGAGGTGCCCGACCTAGCCAATAAAATCAGGAGTAAACATATACCATTGTCAAAGCGAGAGCACAAAAGGCTCCATAAACTATGGAAATGCGACTCCAAAAAAGGTGTCCAGGAGACTAAGAACACTGAAAGTAGATAATTTCCAATCTTTAAACTCGGGTCGGACAGGACGGTCGACCAGAACCTGGGGAAAACATTTATCAACCTAGCCAGACTGCAACCATTACTGCAGTCATTTCAAGTTCTAGCGGGGCAAGAGTTAGCCCACCCAGGGAAAATATTCCCTCAGAATCAATGCATTCACCATTACTGGACAAGAGAGACACGAGCCAAAAGGATCACAAAACACTAAAAGAAAAAAATACAAACTGATCTCAGCCAAGCACCCAATAAAATGGGTATCGTCACTGACAGGACACTGTCCAAGCAAATAGGTAATACAGTTTTGCTAGTTTCCCATTATACATAACTAAGGCCTCATGATCAACTCTGGTAACCTGAAAAACTCTTTAAGAGTACTAAGATTCCAGAAAATCTTAATTGATCAGACACCTCATCTGTAGCATTTACAAAACCCAGAAGAATGCAAGTGACAAAGCCCAGGCTGAGAACTATGGCATCTCAGTAACTAGCCATAAATGTATTTGGAGAAAAAGACACGTTTTGGAGATGGGGCATCAAGATCTCGCCCTTTTACGAAAATCGCTATCCATCTCTTTTAGCCATCGCTCATGAGACTTCAGAAGTAATGCAGCCAGATGGTCTGCATCACCTGCATGAAAATCTACCTCAGGCAGTTCATTAGTACAGGGAACCAATGCTCATGATTCGCGGACTGAAAAGAAATAGGTGTCACACATCCTATTTTCCATCCTTAGAAACCCCATTGGCAATGTGAATTCACGTCAAATGGATCAAACTCGGAAAGGTTTAACAATGGTACATTCCATTTAGGAAGCACCCCATTGTGTCAGTGCCCTTGTAAAGTCCAATTGGTCATAGCTCCCCTCTGTATTAGCAGAAAAAAAGGGAATTACGGATGAGTAACGTAGAGTGACCACTTGTAACTGAAAAGAAGGCAAGTGATAAAAATGGACCGGTTGCAGCCTCATTTCATATCTGTTCATGGAATATATCAGGAATCCATATGAAGGTCACTAACGTTGAAGTAGTAGACTTCCTCAGGAAGTTCCAGTCATACTCCTACAAGGGACATGGGCTGAGCATTCAGTGCCCTTGATGGGGTACATGGAATTTCCCAAGAACTTAACCAGTTTGAGGGTCTGATTTAGATCTTGGCGGAGGTAATATTCTGGCACAAATGCGACAGATATCCCGTCTTCCTTATTACAATCTCACTGGATGTCCTGTGATTGCATAAGGCAGACGGGATATCTGTGACGTTTGTGAGGGAGTACTCCCCTCCTCCAAGATCTGAATCAGGCCCTAAATTCCAAAGCAGGGCTGAGCAACATACACCTCACTGCAACCGAAACCACAGGTCAACAGATCACCTCTCAAGAGAACTGGCTCCAGCTAGTCAACATTGAGGCCTGGGCCCAAAAGGTAAAACATCCATTAATACTACTGAATGTTTATCTTAATCCTGCTCATACGATAGAGTCAGCAGCCAGACTGATCCTGGAAATTACCATAACGATCTGAAATCAGCTCATGATGAATAATTCATAATAATTTTCAGGGATTTTAATTCAAACCTCTTTAACCTGCAAGTGTGATATAAATTCCTCAGCATATAGTGCAGTTCCTCCGTTAAGAGGAAGCGATTGCCAGGGTACTAGGGTCACTTTGTGGTTAACAGCCTTAGAGCTACGATCCTAAAAGGGAGACTTAGAGGGGGTAAAACCTCGGCTTGGACGATATCTCGAAAAAGTCCACCAACTTAATGGACTATACGGCCACTTCTCTGGCTCTTTTCATATGTGTCGCAGTCTTTACAACTGAAGAGTGCCAAAAAATGACCACAACCCACGGATGACAGTGGTAAATCTCGAGTCGGATCTTCTCTTTACAGTCAATATTTTAATTTCTGACTCAAATTCAGAAAACTTGAAGCGTGTGCGATGACAAGTACAACCGCAAGAAGCATCTCTGAGGACTGCATGAAACTATTAGTCGGATGTTCACTCGCAATGTCCGATGCAATTAACAAATGGGAACAGTATTGCAAGGCTCTGGTAACAAAGGATGGCAGCAAGAATGCCTTCTCTTTTCAACTAACTGCTAACCTGAAAATCTTGCTGTGGATGTCAAAAATCTCATTACAACAAAACGGGCATTAAATAGAGATCACTGCCTCTTGAAACGCATTATCTGTTTAAGGCACAAGAAGATAACATCCAAGCAACAGTATTTTGCTTCATACGTGCAACACCAGAGATTCTAGAGATTCTGGGAAAATAATTAATGAATGAATGGATCACACTGCGGTTTATGGTGCAAACATAAGCAAGGAGTCCAGGGTACACCATCTGTGGAAATACCATTCAATAAAGTCAGAGGTGCCATTGAATGAGAAGACTCTGGCTCTTTGACAAATGCACAATTACCCATAACAGTATTACCAATATCACCAATGCCAGGACACTATGTAGCTCACTGAACGTCCAGAGGATCTAGCAGCACATCCACCTAAATCCCCACAACAGGCCAGCTCGATTTAAGGGCGCCAACAAGGATGGATGTAATTGAGGAGGGTTGCTAATTCAGTGTACAAGATCAGCCGTAGCTAAGACCAGGAAGGGGCTATCTAACAGGCAATCAGGGATAGCTTATTTGAAAACAAGCCTAATAGAAACTATCAAAAGGAAGAGTAGGACAGAAAGTACCCAGGGTGTAATGGACTAACCTTTGCCCTGTTCACAGCGTTCCCAGAGTTGTAGGCAAAAAAAAATCAACTCCCTTTTCAATGTGGTGAGCCTCCACCAGGTAGACTCAGACTCCTGTTGCGGATCAATAATCCAACCAATTTTAAAGTATTGATAGAGGCAACACAGAAAATTACCGATTAGAAGTCCCGTTCAACATTGACTCCAAGTGCTACGCAAGGCTAGTACTGCAGGTTTGGGTTGGCATTTAGTCCATGGAACCAAACAGGAATTCATACAGGTCAGGGAACATCATCAAATCTGGCAACTGTAACACTCTGCATTGAAAAGGTCTTTATTGCAAAATCAACACTTTACGCCTGTAGTATCGATTTTAAGGCAGAATTCGACAGGGTACCTCAAGATAAACTTTGGGAGAAACTCAATAGTATTCTCTACAACAAAAATTGGTTATCTGTTAAACTCAGAGATGGCACTAAGCTCTCTCAAAAATCCACATTACAGTCAACCTGAAACAAAATTGTGTTTTTCACCCTTATTGTTTAATATCTACATTTCAAGCCTGTCTACAAAATTCGATCTCATAAATGCACGTCCCCCAAATTTAGGGGGCTGCCGCCTTACTCACATTTTATACACCAGTGATTTGCTCCTGATGAGTCTGACCCCTTTAGGACTGCAATATCTTCTGGACATTCTGTCATACTTCGCAAAGTAACGCAAACTTGAAACAATTATAAAAATAAAAGCTGTTAAATTTAGCAAGAAGATATACAAACCGGGATCATGGTTTCTAGATGGGTTCCTGTTATTCGTCGAATCAAGCACTATGATATCTATCTAAGGCAGCTTCCCTGACCTCAGGATTTCTCATACTTTCAAGATCTCTACAAGAACTCATTTAAGGGACATTAAAGGAGGGCCTGGCGATGAAGCTGCTTCCATCCTTACCTATGGTTGCAAAATAATGGCAGGAAAGAACGTGGCAAGGTTGTTAGATCTGCTATGGGACCATGTATAGGTTTTCAAACTACACAGCGCAGGGACAACTGCGCCTAGATCTGGGTTTAAGAAAACAATCCCTTGCCATAAAATGCTCCTTTCCAAAGAGGTGCCATAGATTCAGACTGGCAGGGAACAACTCATTAGTGCACGCGTTAGGCTGAAAAAAATAAGTAGAACTCAAAATCCATATTCAGACACTGTTTCGGCAATGCTCTGCAGTTGCTGCTGGGTACTGATTTATGGAGTACTATGGTTTCAACTGGTGAATTAACATAAATTCTCACCAAAACCACCAGATTTCTTTTCATGTAAAAAGATAAAAATATCCTGAAGTCGCAAGCGCATGGCTGGCAAATCATGTATTCCTACAAGCCTCGCAAACCACAGCCCTACTTCGACTTTGGATTCCCATTCTACATCAAGCTTCAGCTTATGCTCTGTTTAGGAATCCAACCAATTTAGGACCAATTACCAGCCTGGATAAAACCTGCCAAGACAGATGACAGGCTCTGCGGGGCGGAAATGAGACCCTAATACATGTTCACTGCATCTGCCTGGCAATGTTGCCGAACCGTAGAAGGATGCTGCACGGTGCCTTCATTCAGGAAGCCATGGGATCATGTAGGCAACCCCTTATAACTGCACTCAACCCAGAATACACACACCTAAACATCTGGGTGGTAAAGTTCGAAGAAATATCTGAAGCAAGCACAAAGACCATCATGAGGAAATTATAAAATACAAAGGGCGTTGCAGCTGAGCCCCGCCCCTCGGTCAATTTGACACCAGGAGGCTGACAGTAGCGCCGAGGTCAGCAAGGACTGTCGAGGCTGAGCACCGAGTCTATAACACATTTTTGCACCGCTATGCCCACAGTTGGGCACTATCATTCCAATTTATCTGGTATAGCTAACCCCCCGTTCCAACACTGATGTTAGAGGTTGATGTGCTGTGGTTAGTACACGATGCTGCGGCTGAGCACTGATGCTTTAATCAATGATGCACACACAGGCCCACGGCTGAGCATGGTCATCTTATTATACTTTGCATAGCCATACTCTTGACTTAATATATCATGAGAGAACATGTTGCATCTTCCTTTCTGACTAATTTTCACCATGCGACTGACAGTGGCGCTGTGGTCAGAAACAGTTGTTGTGGCTGGGCACTGACACTTTAATAAATTCTACATAGCCATGCTTGTGGCCGAGCACTGCCCCCTTAGTAATCCTGTCACAGCCAGGCCCAGGTCCTTTCATTGACGTCGGAGACCGACAGTTGTGCTGTGCTCTGCTTAGGACGCTGAGGCTGAGCATTGCCACGCCAATACAGTTGGCACAGCTATTTTTATGGCTGAGCACTGACACTTTAACGCACTTTGCATAGACAAACCCATGATTTACTACCTAACGAGAATATGTGGCATATTAGACTGTATTTTATGTTTTCTTTATTTAAATGAATTAGCAATTATTAGGTATTTGATCACAGTTCTGCATATTTCCAATTTTATTACTATTTTATTGTTTGAAGATGTAATGGTTTTAATTAAATATGCACGCTAGAAATAAACTTGAACTTGAAGTATTCTTACCCACACTGGTGAGACATCACCCATACCCTCACCAAATGCAACCATGTCTTGACATATATCATAAACGACACAAGGGCTTCAGTGACTGCAATGGAAAAGTCACAATATGAAGCATCCAAACCATGTTTAAACCTTCTTTTTCTCTGCCAATAGAATATATGTTTGTGAGGGACATGATAACCTGCCTGTTTCAGAAACTGAACATTTCATCACAACCATACAATAGGAGGACAAGATAATTACAGTCAAATTTTGGTAATTCGAATTTCCACAGAAACGTCACTCAGCTGGCAGGCAGTGGAGGACCTCAAACTCACCCACTTTTAACGACTCACAGTGCCTTGAAACTGGATGACATATTTCACCAGCACCTGTTTTTTGGGCAAGGCTGCCCGGCAGGCAACCAGTCCAGCTCGACATTGCCTTTCCACATCAGGTCCGAAGTCAAAAAGGACGCACAGAGACCGCAGAGGAGGTGATGTGTGGAAAACAAAGGGTGTGCGTCGGATTTCTGGGCACACATAAACGATGAGTCAATCCTTTTCCACGCTGCAAGGACTTTGTGTCAAATTCCGACAAACAGGCTTGAATCCTCTTTGCGATGAGGGGTCTTTCGATGCCCAGGGATGATGCGTGGAAATCCTGGGCGTGCAGGACGAAGTCACAGGTGCTGCGCCGATCCGGTGGGCGATGCGTCAGAGTTTTTGTTGCATAGCAGGAGCTGTATCAATTCCTCCTGCATGAAGTTGGGCTGCGTCGTTCTGGCTCAGCGATGCGTCAATCCAGTGGGCTGTGCATCGAAGGCCAGTAGCAACGCTGGTGCTGCTTCGATCTCCACTAGGGGAGCTAGGCTGCATCATTCCGCCAGGCTGTGCGTCGATTTTCACCGCACAAGCAGTTTCTTTGTTGAGATCAAGTCTTTTTGGTCCTGAGACTTCAGGAAACCGGAACCAAGCTCAATCCAAGCCCTTGGCGAACACTTCATAGCAGAGCCAGAGGCCAGCAAGGCAGCAGGGCAACAGCAAGGCAGCAGACCTTCACAGCAAAGCAGTCCAGGTGAGTCCTTTGGGCAGCCAGCTAGCTCCTCTTGGCAGGTTGCAGGGTCTGGTTCAGAGTATTTGTCCCAGGAAGTGTCTAAGTTGGTAGGGTCAGGGACCCAGTTTATATACCCAAAAGTGCCTTTGAAGTTGAGGAGACTTCTAATAGTGGTTTTGAAGTGCACAATCGAATTTAGGAGTTTTCTACTGCCAGGTATATGTCCTGCCTTTTACCTACATAGCACCCTGCCCTGTGCCTTACCCATGGTCTACCTTAGGGGTGACTTATATGTAGAAAAAGGGAAGTTTCATGCTTGGCAAGTACTTTTAAATGCCAAGTCAAAGTGGCAGTGAAACTGCACACAGGCCTTGCAATGGCAGGCCTGAGACATGGTTAAGGGGTACATATGTGGGTGGCACAATCAGTACTGCAGGACCACTAGTAGCAATTACAGGCCCTGGGGATATGCAATGTACCTTACTAGGGGCTTACAAGTAAATTAAATGCCAATTGGGTATGAGCCAATGTCACCATGTTTTATGGGAGAGAGCATGTGCACTTTAGCACTGGTTAGCAGTGGTAAAGTGCACAGAGTCCTAAAACCAGCAAAAACTGTGTCAAAAAGTGGAGGGTGGCACACAAAGAGTTGGGTGTGACCACCCTAAGGCTGTCAGGTCTAACAAACAAACCTGAGCAACCATGGCCATTCACACCTGCATTGATATGTCTCTTTCTAAGCCACTCAAATAAGCATGAACTGCACCTAGCTCCCACAATACGTGTCTTGTTGGCTGACCCAAATGGGAAAAAATGGGTCTTGAAGCTTGACCAGAATAGGGTCACCACCAACTTCAGCAAGCTGAAAGCAATCACTAAATCAAAAATTTTCAGCACACGTGAGACTTTGAAGACACAAAAGCTTTAGAATTTCATCTGCTGGTAAAATGTTTCAAAAGGACAGTCATGAAGCAAAACTGGGACTGAGTGCTGTCATGAAAGAGAGTGGTGATATCCTTATCTATGTGACCTTCCTCACCTACACCTTCATGCGTCATTCAACACATCTCTGAATGCGGCCTCACATGGTATCAAAACAAATGTGAGTTAATGAAATAAAGCCTTGATTTCTTTGGCTGCATCTTCTTGGGGAAAGCGCAACAAGTGAACCTGAAAAAAGAATAAGACATTAACAGCAGCACCCTCTCAAAAAGTGCCTGCTCTTAAGAAGCTTCCTTGACATGGCCCCATACTATTGCTGATTCAATCTGAATCAGGAAACAATCAGAGAAGCCCTAAGGGAGCTAATATGCTTTTTGATCAGTGACTGAAATACACACAACTGCTTTTCTGACCCCAAGTGGTGTTGTGTTCCATGGTACAGCTATAAAATACCCAATGAAAATGCTGGACTTGGTGTGGATACAAGCCTGTTTTGTTTGGATGTTGTCCTGCTTGAACAACAAAGTGGCAATGTCTGGGCCCCAATTGCCTGGGCAAATCAATCATAGACAAAATGGCTGTATTGCCAATAGGGGGCACATTCCCTGTTTGCGCCATGGTGCACCATTAAACAGGTGTGCCATGTGCCAACAACGAAACTGCACCCCAATGTGATGAAGGTGCTGCCTTCAAGGCAGCCATGAACTTCTGCTTCTCAAAGGGCAGCACATTCAATGAAATATGGAGCAGCTGTTCAAAAGCTGCTTTGTGTTTCACAGTGCAGACAGCAACTCACCTGCAGTGTCAAGAGGAGTCAGAGATGTCCCTGCAGGTGGGTGCAGTGAGTTACCACACCCACCTGCATGGGGATGTCTCTGGGGTCCATAGGACCCTCTTTTGAACCCTCAGAAGAGCTTCCTTTAGGGGCCACTGAGTGTGCAACCTATGGGCATGTTTGCCTCTGTGACCTCTCAGTATTAACATCCCCATGCAAAAGAGGGAACAACCTTTCACAATAGCTCTGGTGCACATCAGTATTACAGAAGGGGCTGCACAAGCATCTATGGCTCCTTCTGTAATACCAAAGTGGGTCACTTCTGTAATACCAAAGTGCCCAGGTGTGCATAAAGTGAGCATACTCACCCATTGCACTCCCTGGGCTCTTTCTGTAAAACAGACCCAGGTCTAGATACTTGCAATTATAGGAAGAGGTGAAGGAAATACAAGGGGGGTGCATCTTTAGTTGTTTGCTCTCTGATTCCATATGTTCACTGACTGCAAATATCTACTGCCCCTGTTATAATATATAGCACCTCACCCACCTCTGTGCTTCCCAGCTTCAGATGTATTCACTTGCTCTCTGCTACAGACATGGGCTGAACAATTTTCAACAGAATACATTTTTTACAATCCGTGGCCAGTTAATCCAAACAGAAAGGGTGCAATGGGGAACTCTTAAAGGCATGTCTACCTGCTCACCAAAGCCCATGTCCTGTTGCCCTATTTAATGAGGAAATTGAGGATGTTACTCATCACGACTGGTGCCAACTGCATGCTACAGAGGAGGTACAAAACCAAGATTGGAAACACTTTTTGGAAGGGCACAACCAGTGCAGAAACTCAAGCCTGCAGCTACACTCCTTGGAAACTCCAAGATGATTTGAGCACTTTGATGAACTGAGCACGCTCACAAAGCCCTCAATGACACTGGACCGGCCTACCTCAACGAACGAGTCAACGTCCACATACCAACTCGACAGCTCCGCGCCGCAGACATCACCCTCGCTACAGTCCCTGCATCAAACGCACCACCTCTGGCAGCAGATGCTTCTCCCACCTCGCCGCCAAGACCTGGAACTCCCTCCCCACCAACCTATACAAGACCCAGGACCTCCTAACCTTCAGAAAGCACCTTTCAAGCAGTAGCCCCCCGCGCCTTGAGACCCTACCGGGTGAGTAGTGTGCTTAAGAAATTATTTTATTGATTGATTGATTGAGCACTGCCACAAATGGAATGATGCTAATGCCCTCATTATGAGTGGCATGCTGTTTGGTATGATATTTATTGCATTTGATAAATAATGGTGACACAGGAATCATTACTTATCAGGTGTAACAAGTGACACTCTCTGAAGTATTGTTATGGTCCCTTGCACCTATTACAAGTTCCTTCACAGTAATGGGGAACAACATTCAGATTTTGGTGCTCAACACACCAAAATCTGCTTGCCAAGTAGTTTTTCCCATATTAAAATCCTGCATGTTTGAGCTAATGTATAACAGTTAAAAAAAAAAAGCTACAGAGTTATTAACTTAATTTTAAATTAATTCTTTATATTATTTAAATATAATAAATTAAATAAAAATATGTTTTTCTGAATATTAACAAAAGCAATCCCACATAACGTAAAAACGTTTTTAGTATGGATTAATAATTATTGAAAGTGATCTTTAGAATTAATTAAAAGTATTTTAATACAATTTTAATAAAAAATAATGTCACACTAATTTATGCTTGAAAAAGATGTGGAAATATTTTATAATTAAATAATAAATATGTTTTTATTTCAAGATGTTTTTAACCTCAGAATATATTTATTTATATTTGTAACTATTTTAAATATTTTACTTTAGTTTAACATTATTTCATTTTAACTCCCTAGTAAGTTTCGTTTTAATTCCGTAGTAAGTTACTTTCTAGGCGAGGGTGTTGCACTACTAGAGGCTGGCCATGTGTGGTGCTGGATTTATTACTGTTTCTTTTTAAGGCATTAGTAACAGACACATGTACATTTGGCCCCACTCCTTTTTTTAAGGGGGTGGAGTTGCGTAATTCTAACATTTAGAGTAACTGTGCACTCCTATATTGTGAATAGCTAATAAGTAGTAAGGTCAGTCTAGAGTATAAGAGTAAATTTCACATGCAAATTACTTGGAAGTGTTAGTTACCTTATTGAATAGCACCGAGTGAGCGTAAGGATCCTCAGGAGTGGCCAGGATGTAATTTGGAGGATATAACACAGCCATGGCTGATCACCTGTTCGTTGGTGCAGGGAAGAGGCCAGCACATTGGAGAAATACAGAGATCAGGAGAGGCAAATAACTATGAATCAGAGGAGGCTGCGCTGAAAAGGCAGCACACCCAGAGTCAGGATCGAATGAGTGTAGTTCTGTGCAGATTTAGTAATTTGGAACAGTCGTACTATAGCAGGGACTTGTTTACGACAAGAAATTGTGAAGACCAATTATTTTGTGGATGATATTTGTTATGGTCGATTTGCTTGTAGCCCATATTTCCACTCTGTTTCAAAACTGTCGGCGTGTTTTACACGTATGTTTTCATTGTTGACCAGACGGTTAATTGCCACTTTCTTTTTCAAACCAGTTGTTAAGAATCTGCTTCAAATCAATCGTTTTTCCATAAATTCCTGTGCTTATACCATGCAATTTTGTTATTCAGATATTCCGAGAAGAGTGACCGCCTGAGAAGTTTGAAGTCAAGCAGTAATTGGTGGATTCGACATACCCACTTCAAGGAGCCTGCATGGAATAATTGAGGTGAGAGCAAATACGACCTGTAACCTCTGCCAGCAACTTAGGCCTGACAGGTGCTATGTTTTAACCAATTAACAACTGCAAAGCAACAGGAAACTTTTGTAAACGAGCAAAACAAGTCTAATAAGTGAAGCAGGTCCAAGGCTGAGGCTATGAAAGGTGTGGAAAACACGTGAAAAATACTCATTAAAACGGTCCTTTCGGCATATTGATTATTCGATGCATTTTAACCCAATTTATGGAGGTACTATGGACCAGTCTTTTCTCTGCTGTTCTGAACTCAGCTGCGAAATGTACAGGATGGAGGCCTATTATTCGGACACGATAAGATGTGCTGTTCTTTTTGCGCTGCACTCGAATGCAATGATTTATGTATCGGAGAATAATATTTTCCCAAAGAACATCATTAAATGGAAAGAAACTGACGGCAGAAAAGGAAGGCGCAGTTTCTCTTGCCAACAACTGTAGTTCCAACTACGACATCGTGCAATCAGCCGACAGGCTGCTTTAGAATCATGCACAATTTAGAATGATAACAGACAGCAACAGTAACAAGAACATTCTCAGATGTGACATAATTTCGAACAAATTGTAAGACCAATTAGTGCATAAAGCCCTAAGGGGCAGATTTATTTCCGCCCCTTAGCGCCCCCCACGCCACTATGTGTGCGCCGTATTCAATATACGGTGCACAATGGCAGTAGTTAGGGAACTAGCATCAGAATTTTTGAGGTTAGTCTGGCACTTTGCAGGATTAGCATAAAAAATGTTGACGCTAATCCTGCAAACCACCCAGAGGCCCATTGTAAATATGGTGCAGTGTTTTTGGCCTTCTAACGGCACATTAGTGTAAAAAAATTGTACTAATGTGGCGTTGGAATGGCACTAGGGGCTCTTAAACATGCCCCTTCTTTGCTTCATTTTTTTTGGCACTTTTAAGGCCTGCTCAGAGCAGGCGTTTAAAGGAGGCTTCCATTGCTTACAAAGGGCCTCTGGGTGCTTTGCAGGATTAGCAACAACATTTGTTACTCTAATCCTGCAAAGTGTCAGACTAGCGTAAAAAATTCTGAAGCCAGTCCCCTAATTACTACCATGGTACGCTGTATTTTAAATACGGTGCACATATAGTGATGTTAGGGGGGCCCTAAGGTGCGCAAGAAAAGTGGCGACTTTAACTTATATATGCCCTGAAATCTTTTAGACTTCTTTGCGCCATTTTTTCAGCCACCCTAATGGGGGAACGCCCCCCTTGCTTAAATTATGCCTGATGCAGGCGTAATGTGGCTCAAGAGGTTACAAAGTGGCACAAAGCAAGCAAAGCAATGCAATGCAAATATGGTGCAGCGTTTTTGGCCAACTAACGACACATTAGCATGAAAAAAATGAAGCTAATCTGTCGTCAGGATGGTGCTGGGCCCTCCTAAAACTGGGCCTAGGTCCACATTAATGGTCAATTTGAAATGGGACCTGCGTCTTGTCACGTGATGGTACCTTTTGAAAATATTATGAGCAATTACGTCATAAACTCATTCGCTCAAGTTAGGCATTTTATGGTATTATCACCAGTATTTTACTGGCATTAAGGGCACAGATTTCATGTTCTATGATGCATTTGCTGCACCACACAGGTTCTTCTGTACAACTCTAAATACGAAGAAATGTACACGTGTAAAAATGGCAATTCTCAGAGGTTTTACTACATAGAGAATCAGGATTTTACTAAAGACTAGGAGGCCAGCATTATTCATTACCCTTTATTCACCACTTCTGTGCAGCTCCTTTAAAGACTTACAGAACCAAATGAAGTCACAATAAAAAAGAACCATAAGAGCCCATATAACTCCATAACAACGGTCCTCTTCCTCTTTTGTTTCTTTGAAATCTTCAACCTCCTTCTTCACCTTCTTCAAATTCCCCTCGCTTGAAGGATAAGCCTTCTAACTTCTCATATGTCTAGAAAAATATTTAAAAAACATTGAAATGAACTCAACATAAAAGTGCTAACCTGAAACCAAAAAAGTTAACACTTCTCATATTATTGTATTATGCTCCAATATTTCAATTTACGCCAATCCTTACAATCTTCCAGGGGTGGGAGCGGAGGGATAATGCTAGCCTCCTTGTCTTTAATAAAATCCTGATTCTCTATAAAGTAAAACCTCTGAGAATCGCCATTTTATGTCAAGACAGGAGGCTAGCATTATGCATGTTTAAAGCTTAAACTGCTAATACTGCTACGTGTTCAATTGGTTTGAAATAGAATTCCCTAAACATCTCCTCACTAGACCAATCAGCTGTTTTCATCATTTCTTCCCACTTTCCACCTCTTAAGAAAGTTTTGAAGCCATAGCTCCCCTTACAGAATGAGCTGTAAACATTTTCAAATTTATACCAGTCTATCCATCACATTCTTCACCCATCTAGCAATCGTAGCTGCAGATACCACCCTGTATGGTCTTGCATACGAAATCAAAAGTTGATTTGTTCCTTCCGATCTAAGCTCACACATTCTATTCTCATGCACTCTTTTACACACCTTACTACACACAAATCTGGATGTTCATCAAACCTTGGATAAAATATATTCTCTGTCATTGTTTTTGTTCTATTTCTTACTACAAATAAAATTCCTTGCAGTTGATAAAATCTATGTGATAACTCTAGAGCTTTTACAACTGAAACTCTTTTATAATAATTCATACACAAGAAAGTTGCAACTTACCATGTCAACTGTTTGTTCGTCAAATATTTATTCGATGGCCATTTTCTAAACAAATCAAATATCAGCCTAAAATCCCATAAAGTAGTATATCTATTTTTTTGGTGGTCTTTTCCATCTCATCCCTTCCAGAATTTTACATATCAATGTATTCTTCCCTATAGAAGACCCAAACAATGTCCTGGTGCAATTGCAGATCTGTAACAATTTATTGTTCTACAACCTGAGACCTTCTTGAACAATTCTGCTAGGAAATTAGCTTTCATAACTTCATCCACTTCCCCGGGATCCAAATTCCTCTCAGTGCACCAACATACTCATACCTTCCATGCACTCTTATACCTTTTCCTTGTTACTAGAGCCCATGAATCATATAATACTTCTGAAGCATCTCCAGATAGTTCTCTGAAATGCTCATCTCTCCTGGAATCTTCCAAACTAGAAGGTTGAGCATCCCCGATTCTACCAGGGATGTTCTTGATCGTTTACGTCCTTCAAAGGACCCTTGCATGCTTCTATTAAAATTGGATCCTCCACTGCCGGCTCCATAACCGAAGGAAACCACACCTGAGTTGTCCAAAATGGAGTCACTAACACCAACTGACATTTTTGTCTCCTCACCTGCATAACTCCTCTCTGAATCATACAGAAAGGAGGAAAAGCATAACCTAGAAACTTGCACCAATCCATACTGAATGCATCTCCTGCATTTGCCCCCGGATCTGGACGCCAACTCACATAATTCTCCAATTGATTTGTTAACCGAGATGCAAAGAGATCTATCTCTAGTGACCCCCAGATTCTGTGTATGTCTTGAAAAACGTGAGGCATGATCCCCTCAACAAATTAATATCTAGATCTGTTCCTTTCACTTAATACTTCTCTACCATATCAAAAATCCTGGCTGATGTCCCCAACACATCTAGCAGCCTATCTTCACATTGCTTTAATGATCTTTCCAAACCCTTTCTTGGATCTCGGCCTAGTTTAAGTAAGTAGGTAATCAAATCCAGATCCAGGTTTGGAGTCATTGAATCTTTCTCCCCAATAACTGGGCATGAGCATTCAGCTCTCATAGTATTTCTCTTATTCCTCTCCAAAGGCTTCCTTATTTTCTGCTTTATGTATTCTGCAACATGATGCATAGGCCACCATTCCGCACTACGCAGATGCTTCACATCAGATGGCTCGAATAAAGCATGTCCCAAAGGATCCTTCACGTCTTTTCTCTGTTCTATCTCTGTTTTATCTAGTATATTAAGCTCATCCATTTCATTATCATTACTCATATCCAGAATGTATTGATCCAACTCATCCGAATATTCGTTATCATCGCAGCCGGATTTACCTGCCATTTCCTTTCCAGGGTTGTCCTGCCTTTCCATTGTGCTGCTTAGGACACCTGAAACCAACTTCTTTTTAAATTCCAGACATTCCCCTTCATATTCCTCTTCTCTTAATTGCTTTCTCTTATTTAAACCTTTCCATCTGGCCCTCTTTTCTCTGTTTCCTCCTCATCTGAAAGATACCAATGTTGATCCTCCTCTATTAACCTACCTTTCTTAGTACATTCTTTCCAGAATTTTGTTAATGCTGTTTTAACTGTCTCCCCAACGTCCTTCAAAATTAATCCCCTTATATTCTCCTCCTGAATATCCCTGTTTCAAACATCCATTTCCTCTGCCAAATTATATTTTCCCACATAAAAAAAAAAAATCTCCTTTAATATAATTTTCAAAATGATTCTGTTGTTTTCCTTTTAAAAAAAAAATATTCCCTTCCTATTTTTCAGTAACGTGCACACTTCCCTTTGAAATAAAAATGCATTCATTGCCTCCCAACAGCCTTTCTGTTATGCTTGCAGGCTGTTGCTGAGCAACCATCATAATGTGATGTCCTACCATCACCCGTTTACAAAATGTGCCCAATTTCCTTCAAAAATAGACTCAAAAGAGTCTATTTAATGTACGTGCCCGTACCTGTACAATTCAGCGCACAGTGCGCTCCAGCCTGCTGCTGCCACGAGAGCGCAGCACAGTCCAGCCTGTTCCTCACAGCTCACGTGCTGCACTCATACGAGTGAGATGTGTACGCAGCATTTTTTAACATCCGAACGCACACCCACTTGCGAGCAGCTGACTCTAAAGAAAAATCAACGATTACCATTAACCTTCACATCTACGTAGGTAAAAAACTCAAAACAATTGTATTTTTTTCTTGAAATTTTCATCCTAAGCATTTTCCTCTTTGTTAATACATATGTATAAAACCTGCTACATTTCTAGATGCCCCACTATAACTAGACGATATTAATGAATAATAAAACACTACATTTACCCAAAAATTGGGTCTAAACTTTCAAAAAAAGCTTCCTAAACTACCAATTTCCACTCAATTACAACAGAAGTCAAATATCACAAAATATTCATAAATAAAATAAGAGAATACGTATCTGCACAGAAGCAGCAAACAAAAGAGGAAGAGGACTGTTGTTATGGAGTTATATCGGCTGTTATGGTTCTTTGTTATTGTGACTTAATTTGGTTCTATAAGTCTTTAAAGGAGCTGCACAGAAGTGGTGAATAAAAGGACAATGCATAATGCTAGCCTCCTGTCTTGACATAAAATCTGCTTAACAGCATATTTCCACTTTAGCATACTGCTCTATATGAGTTCTTTGGCAGCTCTCTGTTTTTGTGTTGTGTGTTACAATTGTATATAGCGCGAACCAGGACTGAGAGCATTAGGGCGCTTCACATGAGGACCAGAATGTAGTATACATTTTTGTATCCACTCTGAGGTTACGTGAATTGCCCTTAGTCACAGGATGTTGAGCTGAGGCAGGGATTTGAGCCTCGGTCCCCAGTTCCACAGTCGACAGCTACTTTAGTATGAATCGTATTTCTGGTCATGCAGTCTTTGAAGTGTTGTATTGACCCGAGGCCCACACTTAAAAGGAGGCTCTGTGCATTCCTTATTTTACTTCTAAATAAATAATTCAGTATAACAATCCAGTATAACATCCTTTACTTATAAAACACATTTTAAATGGGCTCATTTTAAATTGAGAATATTCCTAATGGGGTCACTACTGCACTGGTGGGCAAAATAATCTTTAATAGACTGAGCAAGGGAATCTAAAGTGCACTTTAAGAGAGTGGGTTAAATATTTCGAGAATCATTTGGATTATGTTTATCAGATTAGGTAACACGTAAGTGATTGGGTAAATTGTTATGTGAAAGTACCTGTCTGTATTTTATTCCTATGTTTTTTTCCTGTATGATGACTTCTGATACTTGTGCAATAGCCATTACAGCATCTTAGACCATTGCATGTTTGCAAGGATCTAGAACTATTCCGCATGGTCTTGATCTTTTTCGACTTGCTGACTTGGATCTACTTAATGGAAATAATGTCTACCTAGTGACTTTGCAGACCCCATTTAAATTATTTTTGGGGGGATGACAAGTAGCACACTAGACTGATAATTATTTATACTGTCAAACCTTGACTGGCCTGAGCATGAGCCTGCCAATTTTGCAAATGTGTTTGAAATGTCATATTTATCATTATTGTAGTACTGTAACTCATTGTAACAAACCTTATCAATTGACCTTATCTAGTGTTTTTCACAGGGGGGTTTGTCAGTTTTACCCAGCACTTCTTTGCCGGGATCACTCTACCACTTCGCAATGTTATGAGTCTCCCCTCACTATTTCACACCGCTTTCATCGACCTACTATAATATCATTGGTTCTATATCAAAGTGCCCACTGTATCGGTTCTCATTTTATTGCCATATTACTATATTGCATATATCTCATACACACACACAGACATTATTTTAGGGCATATATTTTTTTGTGTATATGTGTTTGTGTGTACAATATATTATTTTTCACCCAAAGCCCCTAGTTTAAATTATATGTTTTTATTGTTTAGCACACATTTTTCAAATACCTTTGACCAATCTCCTAATCATATACATATGTGTGAGTATGTTTCACCTCACAGTGCCGCTAAATCCTGACAAAACCAGACAAATGTTATATCTGTAAGAACCATGGTGCTATGAGACCGGGTCCCCAGGGCTGGTCTGAGAACTCAAAGTGGCCCTGGCATTTTTGTCAGACCAGTGTTGGATCGAAGGAAGGGGGTGCAAGTGTGAAGCACTGCTACTTTTGTTAATGGGGTGAATATTGCAGCACAGCTGCAAAACCAGCACCCAGAAACTAAACTGGCCCCTTCTGCTGCAAAACCGGCCCCTGCCCTTCCAGGCTTTCGTGAAAACGCCTGATGCCTGTTACGGTCAGGCCGGCCCTGCGGATCTTGTAGTGTTTCAGGCAAGTGTATCAAGGAACTAAGGGCCGTATTTATAGCCCCCTAGTGCCACAGAAGCGTCACTTTTTGTGAC
Organism: Pleurodeles waltl; assembly: GCF_031143425.1. NCBI lineage: Eukaryota > Metazoa > Chordata > Amphibia > Caudata > Salamandridae > Pleurodeles > Pleurodeles waltl. The sequence continues at coordinate 386,881,898 of NC_090444.1, read as the reverse complement.
GCTCCTGTGGCGCTAAACACTGCATTTCTAAAGTGACGCAGAGCTGCCAATTTTGGTGCAGCACCGTGCTGCGCCACTTTTCCTTAAATCTGGCCCTTAAAGTGCAGTGATGTTTACTTTGAGCCACTTTATAATCAAGCCAAGTATCAGGCGCGTGTGGATCTGGAATAGTAAAAACACGCTAAATCACAGTCAATGGCCGGTTTTCAGCAATATAGGTATGACATGTCTGTGTGTGTGTGAAAAATACAAATTAATAATACAAATAAAATAGGAGTGTTTTGGGTAGGTTTCCCCTATTTAAAGATGAAAAAACAATTTAAAAAAAAGAAATGATGTAATGGAAATCATGTACTGGTACAATTACCTGCACAACATAGTGGTTATTTACAAATAAAAGGTAGATCTTTTTGTGGATATTAGTGTAGATCAAAACTATAAGGCAATTTAGTAGCATACAACTATGTTATACCAACTGTTTTGTTAATAAATCTTAGACGGTGCTTAATTTGAGCAGGTGGTTTCCGGTGTTGACACTAATCGTTACCACGAGCACATACGAAAGCCTGCCACATGGCTCTCTGTCTGTCTAACCTAGAGAGAAGAACAATAATTCTTCATTAATTCAATATAGATTAACAATGACTAATACCTGTCACCCAAGTCACTCGTATAGCACTGGGGGCCTGGAACAGTCTGAATAGTCAGACTTATAAGAATGTGATGGTTAGTAGTTGTGTTGTTACTCTCATTAGCAGGGGCAACGGGTGATTTGAGCTGCAGTGGCCTCCTGACAAGGGCCCTGGCACTTATTTTTTAACAAGTTGAGAACTGATCTCTGATGCATACTCCATGGCCTTTTTGATATTTTTGTACATGACAAGACCTTTTTTCATTGAATGGCTGTTCACATGTCGAATCGATTGAGCTAAATGTTTGTTTGAAATAATGCCTGAGAGAACATAGTTATTTTCTTGGTTTCACTACTGAGGCACCTATTTGGGAAGTAAACTTAACTTCCACAAAGAACCTAGTTGGGTAATGAGTGCAATTTGGAAGGTGGATTGGCAGCAGATTCACATATTATTCGTCACGATTTGCATGATGCGTCTCACCTTTGAAGGAAGGGTTTGAAAGAGCACCCAGTCTTCTGCTGGTTGTGGATGGGCCATGATAGGGGTGACCCTTTCTAGTAGCCACGATGCTGCTTGACAGAGCAACGGCAAGGCAGACCGTACCCTCCAGAAGGAGTCCCAGAGGAAAAAACCCAGAGGAGCAGGAACTGGAAAACAAACGACAAACAGGAGCAAAGATCACCACCAAGTGGAAGTGTTTGCAATGCAAAGCAGATCAGGACTGAGTGACTTATATACAGGAAGACAGGAAATGACAACACAGGAAAAGGAAACAACATCATCTTAGATTGGGAAAAGGCCCATAGAAAAGAATGGGAAAAAAGTAGCAGTATGAGAGAAAAAAGGCAAGCTGGGAAAAAGGAACAGAACAAGACAACATGGATCCCTGTAAGAAGACATCATGGAGACCAAAAAGAAGAAAAAGACAAGAGCACAGAAAACACAGAAGAAAAGAAGAAAAAGAAAAAAGGAAGGAGTCCACCACTGACAAGAAAGAAAAATATTACAAGGACAAGTAAGAACGACTTGACCGGGAGCATAAAAAATGCTTCCTGGCACGCGTCGCAAAAAGCAGGACAAAAACGCAAAGGACGGCGCTCCGATAATCGGAGGCGCTGTCCGACCATGGCAGTAAACAGAGACGCCGCAGTTAAGCGTGGCGTCACAATTATTATGTAAGAACATTTGTTTGATAGGCTGTGAAGGCATTCGCCATTTTACTTTAGTTAAGGCCCTATCACTGCTCCGCCGGAAAGAGGGGAATACATATTTAAAGAAAACGCATGGTGGAGTAATCTGGGTAAGGTGCAATTTTTGCAGGCTCACATACTATTTAAATTCAATTCCCACCAGATTATAAAGAAGACTTGAAAAAGCATCCCCTTAGTGGAGTGCTTGGGAATCCTGTACTGTAGAGGGTGTCAACATATCAGGAGCAACCTGTGTGCATTGCTTGATAAGAAGGGAACACATAATTTCCCATGAATGTTATTTGACATACTGCTAGAAACTGAAAACAAAGCTGTATGGTGATGATTCCAAGTTACGTTAAAAACAACGGTTATGACTAATTAAAAACTGTGGTATAGCTGGAGTTAAAATATACATTAGGAGGCCATCAGCAAACCGTGACGCATTAATCATGCTAGGATGCAGGTAGTGTGCTTGTGTTAACACAAAATGACTTACTTAAAAATTAATGATGAGTGTTTATGTGTTCTAATAATGATTTTGGTAGAAAATTAATGTGCACGTTTGAAATTGTGACATCAGAGATTGTTCACCAAGATTCATGGATGTACTAATAAAATGACTAGCATATATGAAATACAGAAAAACATATAAAAATAATGTAGTAATATGTCATATTCAAAGGTATAACCTATGTTTTGCATTAATGGAAGACCTTAACTTAGCTGATGTCTTGGCCTAGTGTTGCCGGGCCTCATACAGAAGCTGTATTTCTTTGTGTTTAATGGAAAATGCCGACAAGGTGAACTAACCATGAACTGCTCATTGTTTAATAAAATTTGCTTAGCTGAAACCTTCACGTGAACCGATGGACAGGAGATGATAGTACTAGAATTGTAGCGATCGAGAGTGTAAGGCACACTGAGGCGGTCATTCTGACCGCGGCGGGCGGCGGGCGCCGCCCGCCATGCGGTTACCGCCGAAGGACAGCCCTGCGGTCAAAAGACCGCGGCGGCCATTCCAATTTTCCACAAGGCCGCCCGCCGGCCCAGCGGGAAAGCCCCTGCAACGAGGAAGCCGGCTCCGAATGGAGCCGGCGGACTTGCAGGGGTGCGACGGGTGCAGTGGCACCCGTCGCGATTTTCACTGTCTGCAAAGCAGACAGTGAAAATCTTTATGGGGCCCTGTTGGGGGGCCCCTGCACTGCCCATGCCAGTGGCATGGGCAGTGCAGGGGCCCCCAGGGGCCCCACGACACCCGTTCCTGCCATCCTGGTTCTGGCGGTGAAAACCGCCAGAAACAGGCTGGCGGGAAGGGGGTCGGAATCCCCATAGCGCCGCCATGGAGGATTCCCTGGGCCAGGGGAAAACCGGCGGGAAACCGCCGGTTCCCCTTTTCTGACCGCGGCTTTACCGCACGGTCAGAATAGCCCAGGAAGCACCGCCAGCCTGTTGGCGGTGGTTCCGCTGCCCTCCGGGTCGGAATGAGGCCCTGAGTGTACTTTCCCATGACTTGAACAATGAAGGCACTGACTGGAGAAGAAGATGCAACATTTTCGATACCTGATGATGGCATCGAAAAGCGGACCAATCAACAACATGAGAACTGTACAATATTAAAATTCATAGATTTGGAATAAAATTACTATTGGATAGAGTCATACTTGGTGATTAATTGACCAATTAGACATTGGGGGATAGTCTGTGTAACTTCTATATAATAACCTGACAGAGAGGAGGGGTGAGAGAAATAGATGGAGAGAGATGTCAAATGCCAGACGCAGATGCTAGGTGTTGTTAAGGCGATTCGAGATTCTGTCATTGGGCTCATACTTGTGAGTTTAATGTGATGCTGACCGACTGATGACCTGAAGACGAAGACTGACTCTGTTGCTGATCTATACCGAGGATAGGTAGATACGATAATGCAACTGAATATAACTTTATGCCTTTTCTTTCTAGGTACCAACTGCGCTGTCAAATTAGTTTTCTTAGCTAGATGGTTTTTCCAAAATTCTTGTTCCAAATTGTTTTGCTTGAAGTCCCACATGCTGATGCTAATCTTGACTAGATGAGGTTTCCCTTATATGACAATCTGACTGACTTAAGAGGCAATTGATTGACGGACTGTTTTGCTGAACTCCATGAACGGGGAAAACTTATTACCTTTGAGCTTTCCATTGACTCTTACTAATGCATTAGAATATGTTTTGAAACAAGTTTTGGTTGGATTATGTTTTTAGCAATTTATAATAAACTAAATGAAATTCTTTCGAATTGGTTGATTTGAGTTGAATTAATCTTATGACTTAGTATTGTAAAAATAGGGAAATAAGTATCACTAAACATATAATAAGTTGTGGTTATTCATGAATGGAGGGTCATGGAGTGTTGTGTTCTTTTGATTCATTGCTAATGATGACTAATGTTTAATTGAATTGTGTAGTGATTGTTAAAGTACCAGCCATACCCTAGATAGGATACTCCATGCAAATCAAAAGGTTCATCGACCTATGCGCTTACCCTTGTAAGTTTACTTATTAAGGTCCAGGCGCGTCAACAGTTTTTGGTAGCAGCTTGATGGTTAGTTTCCTTGGAGAACTAGTTAGGTGGTTATGGTAGTAGTTTGAGGATAGTTAGTTATTCATTATTGAGATTTGGATTTTGTTTTATGAAATGGCAATTGTAGCAAAGATGATGTCCCCTTAAGCCCAGAAATGACTTTCCCAGATCCTGGATCCTACAAGTAGAATTGGATATGTTCTCGGTGTTCTAGTGATGAAGTGAAAAGGATAAATTGCGCTTGCATAGCTTCTGCAAAATGCAGGTGAATTGTGATGTATGTGAGGGAAATTAGGGAGTCTGTGTACTCCAGATGAGGTTTTAGTAGGAGTGTGCGTACTCCGCAGTATGAGAATAGGGAAGTCATCGAACTTCATATCTGTGTGTCGCTTTGTGCTAAAAAATTGTCCACATGGTTGTTGATGTACGGACCCTGTGTGGTCTAAGACTTCAGAGTATATTGACAAGTATAGGAGACACCTGGTTATATGTTGTATAATCTGGCTGGTTTAATAGGTTAATCGGGCGTGGTCAACAAGTCGGTGTGAGAGTTAAAGTGGATGGGAGAAATTTTCGACTGAGATCTGGCGAGTCCTATGTGCACAAGAACAGACCCATTGACCAGTTGGGAGTAAAACTTGCGGGTCAACTTTTACTTGCGAATGTGGGAGACTCAGAAAGAGGAATAGCTGTATGAGCGAAAACTTCCTGTAGTAAACCAGCAGATTTGTTTTGTTTATTGGTTTGGTTAGTGCTCGCAATAATTTGCATTAGTTTTGTGTGAATTGAAGTTTAGGAGGACAAGCCGCAAGACTTTGTTAGCCACAGTGTGTGTGAGTGTTATGTCATCGGAGCCGTGCTTCGGATAGTTTGGTTAGTGAGAAGGGTTGCGCACAGATTGACAGCTGCCCGTGAAAGGCAATTGGTTGAGGACGTGGGTGAAGGGAATCTTGGGAGAAAAAGTCATTTTCTGATTTGATTTGAAAATCCAAAAAGTAGAGAAGATGAAGTTTTCAAAGCGTTCAAGAGTGCCCTGAAGGGAGATACATACAGTAAGGCGACTGTAAGGGAGCCTACCCCACCAGAAATTTCTCCGGCTTATATTGTGATGGAGGAGCGAGGTGTTGCATCGTGTCTTTGGTTAAAGCAATGGTTTAAATTGACAGAGAAACAGGGAGTTAGCGTTTCCTGACCATGGATCGTTCAATTTGAGAATCTTGGATCAATTTCGGATGGCGCTGTATGAGACAAGGCCCATTCCAAGGCCAGCTCAGTTTGAGGCGTTAGCAGTTTGGGAGCTAATAGTGAGACAGCAGCAAGAAATAAAGTTTCAGAGGAGAGTAAGTAATGTAGAGAAGTCTCTAGCAGAAGCGAGATGGGATTGGGAACAGAAGAAGTGGAGGACAGTGACATTGCAGGATGTTAATTTGTTTCCTGCTATCACAGAGGAAGATGAAGCAGAAGGGAAAGAGGAAACTAGCAAAAGTGATAAGAGTTCACCAGGGAGTAAAAAGAAGAAAAAGGCTTACATAGCAGAAGAAGACTCGGATGTCGAGGATCTTATTACACAAATGCTGAGGGACCGAACTCCACCATATGTGGTGCATGAGGGGGGTCCGAGTACAAGTTCTGCTCCAACTGCCCCAGCACAAGTGTTGGGGACAGCGGGACCAGTGCAAGCAGATAACGGGCAGGTACAACGGGTAGTGCAGAGTACTCCTAATGCATTATCAGCTCAGATGGATCCGCCACCGATACAGAGAATTTGTCCTGAAGTACCAATTCTTGAGACTACTTCAAACTAAGTGGTGCCTACGGAACAAGTAGTTCCAAGACCATTGTTGGTCCAGACAAAGCCGACTCTGATATTGATGCCCCAGGCTCAGCCACAGGGTATGCCAAGGTTTATACCAATAACAGGGAAACAGTCAGATTTGACTCCGGTAATGAACTAGAGTATGGGAGTAACTCTTCCACAGAATGCAGGAGCTATAGCAGCTCCAGATGCAATATCACTGCCGATTACTGTTGGTCCAGAGGTACCGCTGTTTGCGCAGCAGAAATCAACCACTGGAGAACAGGGTGAAATGGCACAGAGCCTCGTGAGGAGGGGGGTGAGAGAACATGTGCAGGTAATTTCTTCCATGGGTCAGACTTTTGATGGATCCAGGCCACTGATGGATCTCAGTCCACTAGTCGCGCTTCCCAATACGGTAAATGGTCTGAGTGCAAGTCAGAGCTTGAAGCTCCTGACACCGCAACCTCCAGGTGCAGTGGCACAGCAGGTGCCATCACCAAATGCGAGTAACATTACGTTACAAGGACTGACAGCACAACAGCTGAATCAGTGGTTAGATAGTTTGAACACTCCACAGAATATGTCCAAGAGTGAAGAGCAGATTGATCGTGTTAGGTTGAGTATAGAAATAATTAAACTAGTTGAAGGGACAATGGGGATGAATAGGTTAGAACCTATACAGAAGAAGAGTTGAGATACTTATGCCCGAGAATCACAAGAGAGGTGGGCAGGATACATCAGAGATTGGCAGACTTCGCAGAAAAGCAGGATATTGAATTTGGAAAGACACAACATTTGAAAAGAAGTTACAGGTTAGATTTGGAGGCAAAAGATTTTGAACACATGAGGTCAGCTGGAATGAAAGCGCACCTTAAAGAATTATTGCAGAGTGCTCAGATATGGGGAGCATTGGAAAAGTGGGAAGGCAAATGGGCAAATAAGAAGGACAAATGGAAAGGACATTCACAAGAAGGGTCTGAAAGTGTACAGGAAGATAAGGATCCAGTGAAAATTTTACCCATGAGGGAGATTCCTGGAGGTCAGTTCTTTCACGTTCCTTGGCACAGGAGTGATATTCTGTAATTCACCAATGATTATCCAAAATTGAGGGAGAAACCGGTTGAATGGTAACATCAAACAGATAGATCTGGGAAGATTCTGGGAAGATCTGACTACTTTAGTAGAAATAGTGATACCAGCTGATTTGTGGGTGGAATGCAAAGGAGCTGTATATTGGCCGACGAGCGAACCAGAAAGGGATAGGACTACAGGTGCACCATCTCCCGAAGTAATGAAGCATTATTATAAGGTGATTGAATTCCTGAAGATGAGAATTTCGCCTAAAAATATTGATTGGCAAAGGATTGACAGGACAGTGCAGGAGGTAAAAGAGTCAATTCATTCATACTATGAGAGACTGTGAAAAGCATTCAAGGAGTACAGTGGCAAGGAAGCGATCGAGCCAAAAGACATGTTGCATTTTGATTTGTGGCAGGTTTAAGACCTGAGATAGGTCAGATGATTAAGAGTCACTTGATTTGCTGGCAAGCAAAGCCAATTGATGAGGTGTTGCAGTATGCAAAATACGATAGTGGTGAGATTGAGTTGAAGCAGAAAAAGCCAAAGGAGAAAGCAATGGTGATGCAGATTAAGGCAGAGCAAGCAGGAGTGCAAGGTACTTTTGTTCAGCAGATACAACAGCAGCAGTGAACTGTCATGTTCCAGCCTCAGATGAGAGGTAGGGGTCATGGAGTCAATAGAAATCGTAGTCCGGACTGTAGTGGTTCAAAATGATGTGCAAGGGATGAAGATGTTACAGTGTCACATTTGCAGAGACGTGGGACACTGGAAGCGGGAATGTCCGACGATGGTGCAGGAAGGTGTTGTTCAGCAAAATGGTGACATCAATACATTTCAAAATTCATGAATGCCAAAATTGAGGGGTCTTAATCCAAATTTTCAGAATAATGCAAATCAGATGAAGAATTTTCAACCCATGCAGCAGGTGCAAATGCCACGTGCACAGTTGACACAGTTATAACCAGTGCAGAAGCAGGTTCCTATGGTACCTAGACATCAAATGCAAATACCTCAAGCCCCGATGGAGCAGCAACAGGTGATGCATACTCAACAGGTCACAGGTCAGAGACAAGACATAAGTAATAACACTGTGCACCAATTTCCATTACATAGTGAGAATGAAATAAACGGTGATTGGATGAGTGATAGTACAGATAAGGAGCCAGGTATGCTTGCAGCGTCTCTAGAGCTAGATGAGAGAGGACCTTTCGTGAAGGGAAGAGTGATGGGTCATAAGGTATCATTTCTGGTGGACACGGGAGCTAAACGCTCCACAGAGAGAACAGTTCTGGTTGTGGGGGTAGCGAATAATCATTTGACAAATCCGATCAGAGACCCAGTACAAGTTGAGATTGGCAACTTCCAGGAACTGCATAGGTTTGTAGTCTGTGATTCCAGTCCAGTATCCCTACTGGGAAGGGACTTATTGTGCAAAACTAAATTTTCGATCTCTGGCTCAACTGCTGGGATAGAGATTCAAACAAATAGTGATGATGAAGAAGAACTAACTCCAGAAAATGAAAATGACAATACCACTGGAGAGTACCCATTGATTGAGCTTTTTCCAATGTTTACAGTAAGAGAGTTTCATTCAGATTTACAGGGAACAGTAGATGAAAATGTGTGTGATCTAACAGGCAAAGAAGTGGGTTTGATCAAGGGAGTGGAGCCGATTAAGGTTACCTTGAAGTCGAATGTAGTGTTTCCGCAGCTTCCACAGAACAACATGCCACAAGATGTCTTTATGAAAGTAGCACAGATAATTGAAGATTTTGTGACGCAGGGAGTCTTGAAAGAAGTACTAAGCAGCTCATGTAATTCACCGATAATAGGTTTGAAAAAGCCGTGTGGAAAGGTGCGAATTGTGCAGGATCTGAGAAAGATAAATGACATAGGCCCTCATTACAACCCTGGCGGACGGTGGTAAAGCAGCAGTAATACCGGCAACAGGACGGCAGAAAAAAAAATGGAATCACGACCATGGCGGAAACCGGCAACATAGACAGCCACTTTAACACTCTGTGCGCAACGGCGCTAGCAAAAAACACTGCGGCGGTAACCGCCAACAGACAGGCGGAGGACAAAGTACCGCCCACTGTATCACAACAGGCCTATCCGCCACCTTTTCCGGGATGGAACCAAGGCTATCAAAAGCACAGTGGAAACAGTACACAGAAGGGAAACCACTAACCTCTCGACACCCAACCAGGAACCAGGACGCCATGGAGCCCGAACTACAGGTCCTGCCCATGCTGGTCTTCCTCATGCTCTATCAGGAACAGGACAGATGCCGTCGATGACCATGGTGAGTACTGCACCTATAACACAGGGGACGGGGAGGGAAAAGAGAGTGACACACACACACGCAACACGCAATACCCCCACCCCCACCCTCACCCACAACACCATACACACAAATACATGCAGCAACATTACATATACACCCCCACCCCCTGGAAGAACGCAAGGACAAAATTAAATGATTGTAACAATTGTTATCATGAAAAATCTGATAGTGAAAGTTAAAAATTCAGTGTATACAAATATGTACACCAACTACACAAGTCCGGATAGTGTACCAATCATTGTCCATGGAGCAGTGGTCCCAAAATGCATGGGTGAAGCCCACACAATATACCTGACTCGAAACGGAGTGAACACTGCAGGCGCATCAGATCGAAAATAAACAGGCACCTCAGGGGGAAGGGAAGGAGGGGCACCTCAGCCGGATGAAGGCACAACACCACTGCTGCACGAGGGGGCTCCATGCCCATTGCTGTATCCTGGGGAGTGCAAAGCCACAGTCTCTCAAGCCTTTCCAGTGGGTGGTTTGCCCACTGCTTTATCCTGGGGAGTGCAAAGCCACAGTCTCTCAAGTCTTTCCAGTGGGTGGTTTGCCCACTACTGTATCCTGGGGAGTGCAAGGCCACAGTCTCTCAAGTCTTTCCAGTGGGTGGTTTGCCCACTGCTTTATCCTGGGGAGTGCAAAGCCACAGTCTCTCAAGTGGATAACAGTCTCCACTGGTTCTGGAGGGGGCATTGTGCCCAGAGTGCTTCATCCTGCCAAGGACTGAGGTAGTGGATGCCTTTCTCCACTGGTTCTGGAGGGGGCATTGTGCCCAGAGTGTTTCATCCTGCCAAGGACTGAGGTAGTGGATTTGATTCTCCACTGGTTCTGGAGGGGGCATTGTGCCCAGCATGCTTCATCCTGCCAAGGACTGAGGTAGTGGATGCCTTTCTCCTCTGGTTCTGGAGGGGGCATTGTGCCCAGAGTTTTTCATCCTGCCAAGGACTGATGTAGTGGATGTGATTCTCCACTGGTTCTGGAGGGGGCATTGTGCCCAGAGTGCTTCGTCCTGCCAAGGACTGAGGTAGTAGATGCCTTTCTACATTGGTTCTGGGGGGGGGCATTGTGCCCAGAGTGCTTCATCCTGCCAAGGACTGAGGTAGTGGGTGTGGTTCTCCACTGGTTCTGGAGGGGGCCTTGTGCCCAGAGTGCTTCATCCTGCCAAGGACTGAGGTAGTGGATGTGATTCTCCACTGGTTCTGGTGGGGGCCTTGTGCCCAGAGTGCTTCATCCTGCCAAGGACTGAGGTAGTGGATGTGATTCTCCACTGGTTCTGGAGGGGGCATTGTGCCCAGAGTGCTCCACATGCAGTGTGGCTGGTCCCATTCCCTCAACTGGGTGTGTGTGCCATGAGATTGCCTAGGAACAGGTAGCATGATACGCCATGGAGGAAGAGACATACCCCACACTGCTGCGGCTTCGCCTTCCACCTGCAGGTGCAAAGAGTGATGGAAGTCATGCCTCATGGAAGCTGGGCAGGGTCCAGGAAGTCTCCTCCAGCCTCGGACGACTGACCACTGGGAATGGTAGCCATGTCAGCGGTGGTGCCACTGTCTGAGCACGTCGCGGGTCTGGTGGCGGTGCTTGCGGCAGTGTCTGTGGCGGCAGTGCTGGCGGTGGTGCATGTGTCAGCACCTGTTGAGGGACACAGCAGGATGTCTCCGGAAGCCTTGGATGGCTGCCCACTGGGGAAGATGCTGGGGACTGTTGCTGAGGCTGTTGATGTGCCGGTGGCGGTGCTGGTGGCGGTGCAGGTGGCGGGGCAGGTGGCGGTATTCGCCGTTTGATGTGCCGCAGGTGTCTTGCCACTGTCCGCTTTTGTTTTGGCGGAGCCCTTGGTGGCTGGTAGGTGCGGCTTCTCCCTTTGGGATGTGGGCACCTTCTTCACCTTGGCAGGTGGCGGAATGTCCTTTCCCTCGCTACATGGCACACTGGCAGCCCTGATGGGTAGCGCACTTGATGACCCCGCAGTTGCTGGCACTACTGTGCCTGGGGATTTGGTGGCTGAGGTGCTGGACTGAGACCTGGAAAGCCTGGCCCTAGGGGAAGGACGGGGGGAGGTCAAGGGAAGAGGTCAACGTTTGCAAGGAAAAGTTTTTTAGACACACTGGGATGGGAAGGTGGAGGGGGTTTGGGAGTGGAGGAAGAGGTAGTGGTTGTAGGAGGTGTACGTTTGCTGAATTTGGGTGAAGGTGCATGGGCCGGAGGCTGTTGTGAGGTGGATGGCTGTTGGGTGGGTGTGTGCCTGCGTTTGTGTACTTTGGGAGGAGGGCTCACAGACACAATGGGAGAGGACACTGGGGATGTGTGCATGGTAGTGGGGGTGGTGATTGCACGTGAGCGGTGTGTTGTGATGGGCGTGCTGGTGATGGAGGTAGTGGCTGAGGATGTAGTGCATGTAGGTGTGAGTGGAGATGAGACAGGGAGGGAGGAGGAGGACGTGGAGGAGGGGACACAGTGGAGACAGTGGATGTTGCTCTGTCTGCATGAGGATGGTGCTAGTGTGAGTGCTTGTGGGATGTGTGGTGCTTATGTTTGCCATGTCAACTCTTGTGTGTTGATGAGTGTGCATGCTGGTCTGATGGTTTGCTTGGGATAGGCTGAGGTACAGGGGATTGGGTCTGGGTGGAGGAAGCTGGAGGGGGGAGGATGGACACAGGGACAATGGCTGCCATCAGTGCTGAGGCCAGAGCCTGAAATGCTCTCTGGTGGGCCACCTGCCCAGAATGAATGCCCTCCAGGTATGCATTTGTTTGTTGCAAATGCCTCTCAACACCCTGGATGGCATTCAAAATGGTAGATTGCCCAACAGTGAGGGATCTCAGGAGGTCAATAGCCTCCTCACTGAGGGCAGCAGGGCTGACTGGGGCAGGGGCTAAGGTGCCTGGGGACAAAGGAGAAGCCCACTGTTAGAAATGGGGTTTTTGGTTGGCAGTCAGGTTGCCCTCTGTCCAAGCAAGAACCCTCACTCTAGTCAGGGTAAGTCACACACAATCCAAAATCAGCCTGTGCTCACCCTCCGGTAGCTTGGCAGGAGCAGTCAGGCTTAACTTAGAAGGCAATGTGTAAAGCATTTTTGCAATAAATCATACAACACCATAGCATAACACCACAAAAATACACCACACAGTGTTTAGAAAAATATATAATATTTATCTGGGTATCTTCAGGTCAAAACGATCAAAGTTGCAATAAGAATTTGTAAAGATATCACTGAAAAGTGATATAAAGCGTCTTAAGTCTTTAGAAAGTAAACAGAGTCTCTTTCAAACACAAAGTACCTGGTTTCTGGTGGAAAATCTCCTCAGAGGGCCACAAAGGAAGAGGTGCGTGGAAAAAGGGTGTGTGCGTCGATTTCTCCCCAGCACACACGGACTTGCGTCGTTATTTTCCACGCGGGGAAGTCAGGCGTCGTTTTCCGGCGCGCGGACAGTCTCTTTCTGTGGATCGCGGGGATTACCAGATGTCCCAGGTCTGTGCGTGGATTTTCCTGCTTGTTTTCCGGCTGCGCGTCGTTCTGCGGGGCTGCGCGTCGAAGTTTCGATCTCACGGCAGGCGTCGCGTCGATTTCTCCTGCGGAGTCGGGCGGCGTTGTCCTTGCGAGGTCGTGCGTCAAAGTTTTGATCTCACGGCAGGCGTTGCGTCGATTTCTCCTGGGAAGTCGGGCGGCGTTGTCCTTGTGAGGCCGTGCGTCAAAGTTTTGGTCGTCCCGAAGGCGTCGCGTTGATCAGCGTCGGTGTGCGGCGTTTTTCTTGCTGCGGAACAAGCTGTGCGTCGAAAAGTTTGGCGCACGGAGCATCCAAGAGGAAGAGTGAAGTCTTTTTGGTCCTGAGACTTCAGGGAACAGGAGGCAAGCTCTATCCAAGCCCTTGGAGAGCACTTTTACAGCCAAGCAAGAGTTCAGCAAGGCAGCAGGCCAACAGCAAGGCAGCAGTCCTTTGTAGAAAAGCAGACAGGTGAGTCCTTTGAGCAGCCAGGCAGTTCTTCTTGGCAGGATGTAGTTTCTGGTTCAGGTTTCTTCTCCAGCAAGTGTCTGATGAGGTAGGGCAGAGGCCCTGTTTTATTCTAAGTTGTGCCTTTGAAGTGGGGGTGACTTCAAAGAGTCTCTAAGAAATGCACCAAGCCCCCTTTCAGTTCAATCCTGTCTGCCAGAGTCCCAGTAGGGTGTGTGTCAGTCCTTTGTGTGAGGGCAGGCCCTCCACCCTCCCAGCCTAGGAAGACCCATTCAAAATGCAGATGTATGCAAGTGAGGCTGAGTACCCTGTGTTTGGGGTGTGTCTGAGGGAATGCACAAGGAGCTGTCAACTAAACCTAGCCAGACGTGGATTGAAGGGCACAACAAGATTGTAGTGCAAAGAAATGCTCACTTTCTAAAAGTGGCATTTCTAGAATAGTAATATTAAATCCGACTTCACCAGTCAGCAGGATTTTGTATTACCATTCTGGCCATACTAAATATGACCTTCCTGCTCCTTTCAGATCAGCAGCTGCCACTTCAACAGTGTATGAGGGCAGCCCCAATGTTAGCCTATGAAAGGAGCAGGCCTCACAGTAGTGTAAAAACGAATTTAGGAGTTTTACACTACCAGGACATATAACTACACAGGTACATGTCCTGCCTTTTACCTACACAGCACCCTGCTCTAGGGGTTACCTAGGGCACACATTAGGGGTGACTTATGTATAGAAAAAGGGGAGTTCTAGGCTTGGCAAGTACCTTTAAATGCCAAGTCGAGGTGGCAGTGAAACTGCACACACAGGCCTTGCAATGGCAGGCTTGAGTCAAGGTTAAGGGGCTACTGAGGTGGGTGGCACAACCAGTGCTGCAGGCCCACTAGTAGCATTTAATCTACCTGCCCTAGGCACCTGTAGTGCACTCTACCAGGGACTTACAAGTAAATTAAATAGTCAGTCATGGATAAACCAATCAGTAGTACAATTTACACAGAGAGCATATGCACTTTAGCACTGGCTAGCAGTGGTAAAGTGCCCAGAGGTCAAAAGCCAACAACAACAGGTCAGAAAAAAATAGGAGGAAGGAGGCAAAAAGTTTGGGGATGTCCCTGTCAAAAAGCCAGGTCCAACATGACCCCCCACCAGCCTAAAGCCAGGGGAGAACAATCACTATCCTGAAGTACTTCCCTGTTTGAGGCGACAGAACAAGGACCCAGGCCCACAACAGCAGGGGCATGCTCCAGTTCTTCGCCTTCCTGACTCCAATTGGATCACTCTGTCCATACTCTCAGGGCCCACTAAGCCAACCCATGGGGAACCTTTCTCCTTACCTGCGGATCCCATCTGTGCAGCACCTAACCTTACTTTGCTCACAGATGTATCCCAGGAGCCGGATAGTACCACCATGACCAACACAGTGGTGTTGCCCACTCTACCCCCGGGGCGTGACACTTGTCCCCTCCCCAGGGATAACTCTGTCCACCCGGACAGCAAGCCACAGTGATTACTGACAGCTGTCAGGGATGTGAGCCAGGCCCCAGGCCTCTCAAAGCTCTCCAATCACTGTGGCTGTGGAGAGTGGGGGGGCGGTAGCCCCAGGTGCTGGGCACCCTTTAACCACTCTCCCTTCCACCAGGTCAGGGATGACAGCCTGAACCTGGTCCTCCCCTCTGGGGCTCTGTACCCTCCCTCCTGGAGCGGTACCCCCAGAGTCCAACATGGTCAGGGTGCTTACAGAAGTCGCCCTGTACCATTCCTCCACCAGTGCAGGGCTGTTAACCTGCAACTGGCCCTCCAACCTGGGGTCTGTACCTTCAGGTTGGACTAGGGCCCGGGGTGAGGCTTCCCTCCCCCTGCCCTCCCTTCTGGGGTCCAGTACCCTCCAACTAGGAGTGGCCTCCTCAGAAGACAACATAGTAGGGGCACTGTTATCAGTAGCCCCTCCCTCCAGGTCCGGGGGGACACCCTGAACCTGGTCTTCCAGCCCAGGGTCTGTACCCTCAGACTGGATCACTGCCTGGCAAACCAGGACTTTCTGGGAGGCACACCTACCCCCCACCAGGTCAGAGTTTAACCTCTGCACCTGATCATTCAACTCAGAGTCACCACCCTGAGGTTGAACAATTGCCTGGCACGCCAGGACTTCCTGGAGGGCACACTGACCTTCCACCAGGTCAGAGTTTAACCTCTGAACTTGGCCATTCAACTCAGAGTCACCACCCTGAAGTTGAACAATTGCCTGGCACTCCAGGACTTCCTGGGAGGCACACCTACCTCCCACCAGGTCGGAGGTTAACCTCTGAACCTGGTTCTCCAACCCAGGGTCACCACCCTGAGGTTGAACAATTGCCTGGCACGCCAGGACTTTCTGGGGGGCACACCTACCCCCCACCAGGTCAGAGTTTAACCTCTGAACCCGGTTATCCAACCCAGAGTCAGCACCCTGAGGTTGGACAACTGCCTGGTACACCAGGGCTTCCAGGGAGGCACACCTACCTCCCACCAGTTCAGAGTTTAACCCCTGAGCCTGGTGCCCCAACCCAGGGCCACCACCCTGAGGTTGGGCAATTGCCTGGCACGCCAGGACTTTCTGGAGGGCACACCTACCCCCCACCAGGTCAGAGTTTAACCTCTGAACCTGGTCATCCAACCCAGAGTCACCACCCTGAGGTTGAACAATTGCCTGGCACGCCAGGACTTTCTGGGGGGCACACCTACCCCCCACCAGGTCAGAGTTTAACCTCTGAACCTGGTTATCCAACCCAGAGTCAGCACCCTGAGGTTGGACAACTGCCTGGTACACCAGGACTTTCTGGGGGGCACGCCTACCCCCCAACAGGTCAGAGCTTATCCTCTGAACCTGGTTAGCCAACCCAGAGTCACCACCCGGAGGTTGAACCATTGCCTGGCAGGCCAGGACTTCCAGGGAGGCACACCTACCTCCCACCAGGTCAGAGTTTAACCTCTGAGCCTGGTTCCCCAACCCAGAGTCACCACCCTGAGGTTGGGCAATTGCCTGGCACGCCAGGACTTTCTGGGGTGCACAACTAACCCCCACCAGGTCAGAGTTTAACCTCTGAACCTGGTCATCCAACCCAGAGTCAACACCCTGAGGTTGGACAATTGCCTGGCACAGCAGGACTTCTTGGGAGGCAAATCTACCTCCCACCAGGTCAGAGTTTAACCTCTGAACCTGGGTATCCAACCCAGAGTCACCACCCTGAGGTTGAATCTTTGCCTGGCATGCCAGGACTTCCTGGGGGGCACTCTCACCCCCCACAAGGGACACACCGTCCCCAAGGGCCACACAAGAGTCTGGTTGGCGCAGGTCTCCCGACCTCTGCCCATCCGGCAGAGTCTGGGTTTCCCCCAAACCAGAAATGGTTTCACCTGGGTCATTCCTGGGGGGCTCTGCTCTCAGAGCTGTCCCCTGACTCTCAAGGTCCTCCACTGGGGTCTGCAACCCCCTCTCAACCCTATGTCTGGACTTCTGCACCCCCTCACTAGGAGGGGTACTGCCAGCCACCAGAACTGTTGGGATGCTGGCTACAGTCACCCCCCCAAGTTCTTCTGACACTGCGGGGCTTCCCTCAAAAGGTGGCCCTACGGTACAGGCTAGGCTTCCCTCCTGGTGTTCCCTCATGGAACCCTCTAGGACCTGGGACCTACCTGGGACACTACAATCCTTTCCCACCTCACTCGGTTGGGAACCACCTAGACCACTCCCTTCAGGAGCACCCCCAAATGCCTCTTCAGACTCTCTGGTACTCACCCAGAAGTCTGCCTCCATTGTAAGTTCCCTGGGGTCAGAGAACTCACACTCCACCTGGTGTTGGCGTAGCTCTGGAAAATAAGGACCAGACATATGCTCTCCAGCAATTACATCACTCTGCCCTTCACATGTATTAACCACAGTACCCTTCACCCAACCACCCAGTAACTCAACCTTGGAAAAGCACTCTACTTCACCCTCCTGAGACTGGTGAGACAGTATCTGTCTGTCCCTGACACTCAACCCATACTCTTCTGGGATGTCTCTACACTCTATATCCAGGACGTCCACCGGGGGGAACCCTTTTCTCTGTCACTCTCTGCTAGAGTCAGTAAAGTGTCCCTCCCCCCAGTAGGAATATGACTCCCTGTGCCAGTTCCCCAATCCTTCTCAGGGACCCTGTGCATAACGGGAACTACCTCAAACCCTTGAACCGCCTGGGGTGTGTCAACTCCCTTCTTCAAGTTGGGCACCACATCTCTGGGCTTGTGCCCTTCTTCAGCAGTACTAGATGCAAGATTTTTTCTGCCACCATCTGCACTGGACTCAGCCCTTCCGGCCTCCAGTTTCAGCTCTTTACAGCTCAGCTCTTGAGCTGCAATCTTTTCTTCTTCCAGGGCTAAGAGTCTTTTTGCCTCAACCTCTGCAAGATACTCCTCTAATTGTTGCTCCTGTCGCCTTTGACCTCGGAGCCATTCATCTATTTCTGGGTCACTGTCCAACTCTGAGTAGTCTTCCTCCTCATGTGAGAAGTCTTCCTCCTCCTCTGGGGGGTACTTAGTCATTTGGTTTTTTGCTGCCTCTCTCTCTGCCCATCTTTCCTCCCCCCAGACTATGTAGTGATGGAGCATCTCCGCCTTAGTAGATCTCCTTGCTACAGGAAGGCCCCATTTTCTGCAGAGCTTCCTTAGGTCAGCCTTAGTGAGGTGGTCAGTACGAACAAAGAATGACTAGGTACACAATCCCATTTTGATAAGATCTTATCAGCAAAAACCAAAATCCAAAGTCCAAAATATCAATAGTATATCCAGGAGGACATCAGAGAACCAAGAGCCAAAAAAGATGAAAAATCAAGTTGACCTTCAACTGTGGGTAGGTAGTGAAATACTTAGCTACTGTATGTCACTGCACAAACACAAGTCCTATCCTCACCGCTGATCACCAATGTTAGAAATGGGGTTTTTGGTTGGCAGTCAGGTTGCCCTCTGTCCAAGCAAGAACCCTCACTCTAGTCAGGGTAAGTTACACACAATCCAAAATCAGCCTGTGCTCACCCTCCGGTAGCTTGGCAGGAGCAGTCAGGCTTAACTTAGAAGGCAATGTGTAAAGCATTTGTGCAATAAATCATACAACACCATAGCATAACACCACAAAAATACACCACACAGTGTTTAGAAAAATATATAATATTTATCTGGTCTCTTTCAAACACAAAGTACCTGGTTTCTGGTGGAAAATCTCCTCAGAGGGCCACAAAGGAAGAGGTGCGTGGAAAAAGGGTGTGTGCGTCGATTTCTCTCCAGCACACACGGACTTGCGTCGTTATTTTCCATGCGGGGAAGTCGGGCGTCGTTTTCCGGCGCGCGGACAGTCTCTTTCTGTGGATCGCGGGGATTACCAGATGTCCCAGGTCTGTTCGTGGATTTTCCTGCTTGTTTTCCGGCTGCGCGTCGTTCTGCGGGGCTGCGCGTCGAAGTTTCGATCTCACGGCAGGCGTCGCGTCGATTTCTCCTGCGGAGTCGGGCGGCGTTGTCCTTGCGAGGTCGTGCGTCAAAGTTTTGATCTCACGGCAGGCGTTGCGTCGATTTCTCCTGCGGAGTCGGGCGGCGTTGTCCTTGCGAGGCCGTGCGTCAAAGTTTTGATCTCACGGCAGTGAAGAACCAGAACCTTATGGGCCTGGCGGCGCAGGGTACGCCTGAAATCTCCTTGGATTCACCTGCCTCAACTAACAGAGACACGGGACACTCTGTCAGGCGTAAAAGATCAGATTTTATTAGCTGCAGCTAGTACAGTTGTCCAAGAAGTACACAAGGTATGTTCTCAGGAGACTGCCACTTTACTTTGTGGCGCACAATCTTATATACCGTATAAAAACATTTATTAACTACATACACTCCCAGAACACATAGAAAGGAGCCAGTAAGAATAATGTAAAGATAGAACAGAGCCAATAGAAATGTCGGAAAACAAGACAGAACAAAGTATCAAGTGACTTAAGGTTGCCTCCCCTCCAGCTGTGTTTGTCACTCCTCCCTTGAACTAATTCATTAACCGATCCACAACGAAGTTGCATGTGGTGTGATAAGTTTGTGTGCGTTTGGAGGACAGTTGTGAAATGAGAGAATACTAGCAAAGGACAGCGAAGGCCAGACGATAAGATAAGATCGGCGGAGAATAGTGTGAGCCTACAGATAGTTGAAACAAGGATTAAAAAACCAGACAGGGATTAGTGTACTCGGTCAGACCTTAATACCAGCCTTGTAAAGATAGAGGCAGAAGACTGTTTTGAACACCATGTTGCAGAATAAGCAGAAAAGGCAGAATGGACTTCGTTCGCTGTGCTGCCTGAGTGAAGGCAACATAAAATGGCGGCGGGCCACAAAATGGCGGGTCGATACGATCGTATTAAAAATCGAATTTCCTCAGACCCTCCTTTTGCCAGAACTCAGGCAAGATACACAAACTCATGTTAATCTGAGTCGATGTCTATGGCCATGAGGTCATCAAGCTGTTGCTGTACCATCATTTTGATATTCTCTGCTCTTTGTGACTTGGGTTTGGGAATACATGCAGTAGCACATAGGTTGCAGACGGCAGGACCGCAGTGCATACAAAGACAACAAGAGAATATAAAAGCTAAAATTACTCCAAAGAATGTCAATACCTTCCAACCCCATTTGGACAGTAATCCCCAAAACCACTCTGAAAAGGACCAATCTTCTTCGTCCTGATGAATCGACTCGGAGATTATGTGTAACTTAGAGATAGCTTGGTATACTGTCGGAGCGTCATTAGGTATGAAAATACAGCAACTTGATCCGATCAATTTGCATACTCCACCACGGTCCGCAAGAACAAAGTCTAAGGCAACACGGTTCTGCAAGGTCATAAGACGATCAGCCTGTAGTTCAGCTGTAATGTTACTTAAAGCTCCAACAGTGATGTCTATGGTGGTTTCTACGACACGAACCAATTGCCTTATATTTCTGCTGTTGGCCATTGGACCCCAGAAGGGAAGAAATCCTTTGAGGAAATCTCCTCCTTCTTGTCCTGCTGTGTCTTTCGAATCCACAATCCCTCTGCCATATCTATTTTTATGATGGTTCGCAGGAGCGGTGTATGTAGGGGGAAGAAGAAAGGCTATATAACAAGTACCAGAGAAATCATCTGGCAACCATGTATAAGCCCTATCGTGGCAAACGAAGTATGTACCTTGAGATGGTACTAACGGCGGTGAATTCAGGGCTGAATAAACATATGTATGGGAACATAAACTTTCTCTTTGTCCGGTGTTTGGAGTTCTACCATTTATTTGCAGACAGAAATTTCCTTGTTGGGGTATGACCCGTATCGGAGGAGATTTTCCTTGCTCAACCTTATCATTGAGGCTGGAAATGTAATTAGTTATGTTCCAATTGGTATATGCTTTTCTTTCATCTATGGAAGCTTCACTTTTTTCCATGATTTTAGCCATAGCTACCATTCCCTTTATCAATAAACTATGACTGAAATCTGAACCAACACTATGTGAACTGACAGGTTGTTTAATTTTACTTTGATATGCATTATTGAAAATGACAAAATAAGCCCAAGCGGAACCTTCATAGGAGAATGGAAGAACTAAATATGGCATTCCTTTTTCTACCGTATGTGGTATGAGTCCACACACCCAACAGTCAGTTGTATTGATCACTAACTGATGTTGATGTAATAACTGGACGAAGGAATTGTTAAAGTATTCAGTTCTTCTGATGAGTTCATGCTGGGGAAGAGTGTGGAATAGGTGCGGAGAGATAGTAGAAGAAGATGTAGAGGTAGGAGAAGAGACAACTTTTTGCTGCAGAGTAATAATGATCCAGTTTACAGATGCCAAAAGAATACACGACAATATAATGACGCATAGAGCAATACTACAACGACTACATATTTCTTTACAATTATTCTTTACATTTTTACTTTCTCTTTTATCTAATGTAGCCTCCATCTTTCTAAGTGGATGCTCACGGCAATCTTCCTCAATCACTGTAGTCACGATTATCTACCGTCCTATGACACTGTGAGGTCCTGCAGGCCTATTGCCACTTACTCAGGTCGTAACTAAGACTCCTACCGTGACCCTGCAACCGGGATAGAGTACTACATAGAAGAGAAATTTACAAGTTCTTTGGTCTTGGTCTCAAATTATAGCGTTCCTGTCCAGAGGCAGTCTGGTTTTGAAACAATGTTCCTGGATTTGTCGTGTTCAAGCGACGATGCGATGGTATTGCTTCTTGAAGGATGTCGTCGTCCTCTTTCTCAGAAAGTGTTCCAATTAGACGCGCATCACTGAATGGTACAAATTGCGGAACTTTCTCACTTTCAGAGTCACTGATGCCTCTACGGACCCACTGATCGAAAGGCAAGGGCAAAGGCACTTTCTTGCAGTGCAAGGCATGCACCCAGTTTTTCTTTCCTTCGACTTTAACTGCTGTTCTTGTGGTCAAAAGAACCAGGCGTGGCTCTCTCCATCTGGGTTCCAAATTTCTCTGTCGTTGGAAATTTTTCGTGCAGACCCAGTCACCTGGTCGGATGGAATGACCTGGGTCTGTGGAAGCCTCTGGTAGAGCACTCTGAACCTGTTGATGAAGAACACGCAATTTAGTTGTAAGGTCATGCAAGTAGTCAATCAACATCGGGTATGGCAAGTCTGAGTATTTCTTAGGGCGAGGAACTCCCCATACATTAGCTGGGCGACCAAATATCACTTCGTAAGGGCTAAGCCCCAAACGAGAGTGTACTGCTGTTCTGGTGGACAGAAGAGCCAATGGTAAAGCATCAGGCCAATTAAGTCCTGTGCTAGCTTGCACCTTAGCAATTTTAAGCTTCAAGGTTCCATTGTAGCATTCTACTAAACCAGCCGACTGTGGGTGATTCGCCGCGTGGAACTTCTGTTTTATGCCAAGGCCTGCACAAACTTTTTGCATGACTTGACCCACAAATTCGCTCCCATTGTCACTCCAGACAATGCGCGGCAAACCAAACCTAGGGAAGAATTCTTTCAAAAGTATTTTGGCAGTTGATAAAGCAGTATTGTCCTTCAGAGAGTAGGCTTCTACCCATCTAGAAAAAGCACATACCACCACCAGAACATATTTGAGGTTGTTGCATCGTTCCATGTGAATATAATCGATCTGCAACACCTCAAATGGATATGTTGGAGGAGCAAAATGACCTGCTGGAGTTGGGGTTCCCTTTCCCGGATTGTACATCAAGCAAACAATACAATGTTTTACTACATTATTTGCACACTTTGGGATCCCCTCATTTTGCCACACTGGAGCCAGAAGTTTACATATTCCTTTTGCACTTAGGTGAGCTGGACCATGTGCCATAGTAACTACAGGTAGTACATAAGCATCTGGTAACAGCCAACGTTGATGTTCTGATAATTCAACCCAACATCCCATCTCATCTAACATTCCTGTACTTTCCTTCCACTTTCTCAACTCATTCTCCGTAGCCTCTCCTTGAATTGATTTCACACTCTCTACTGTATCTTCACACATTCCCTTTTCTCTTACGCAGTTTGCGGGACCTGCAACATACATTCGACTTGTGTTGTCTCTGGCTGTCTTTTTCGCTACCTCATCTGCAAATGCATTTCCTCGACCAACATCGTCCACAATCTTTTTGTGTGCACTACACTTCACGATCGCTATCTGAGTAGGCATTGTAAGTGACTCAAGAAGTTCAGTCACTAATTGACCATGTTGTATCTTAGTACCATGGGAAGTAAAGAATCCTCTTTCCTTCCATAAGCGCCCAAAGTTAAACGCTACACCAAAAGCGTATTGGCTATCAGTGTACACGTTTACTCTTTTTCCTTCGGATAACACACACGCTCTAGTTAAGGCTATCAATTCAGCTGCCTGAGCGGAATTATGTCTAATGCGTGCTGTCTCCACAATCGTATGCAAAGTAGTAATAGCGTAGGCTGAAACTGTATCTCCATTCGGGAGCTTGAAACAAGAACCATCTACCCATAGTGTTCCATCTGGATTCACTAATGGCGTGTCTTTTAGGTCAATTCTACCCTTAGTCTCTTCTTCAGTACGGAGAAAACAATCATGCTGTTCAGAGACATCTCTCTCTTCTGGAAGAGGCAACAAAGTAGCTGGATTCAGGGTATTACATCGTTTGATGTGTATGTGACTAGCCAAAAGCGTCAGCTCATATCCGGACAACCGAGCACTCGTAAGATGCTGCGTTTTTGTCCTATTTAGTAAAATATCCACTGCATGTGGCACCATAACAATGAGAGTATTATCTAGCACTACTCCAGCAGACTGTCGAATAGAAATTGCTGCTGCCGCTGTCGCCTTAAGACAACTAGGCAATGCTTTAGCTACTGGATCTAACGTAGCTGAGAAATATGCGCATGGTCGCTGTTGGTCTCCAAAACGCTGCGTTAAGACTGACAATTCACAACCCTCTCTTTCGTGGACATAGAGCGTAAAGGGCTTACTGTAATCAGGAGTACCCAATACAGGAGCAGAACACAAAGCAATACGCAAATCAGTAAAACTATTCTGACACTCGTCAGTCCACGGAAGAGGCTGAGGCGTATCTTTTAAAGTTAGCGCCAACAGCGGTTTAGCCAATAAAGAGAAACTCGGAATCCACTGTCTACAATAAGAAGTAATGCCCAAAAAGGCACGTACCTCTCTTTGTGTGGATGGCACTGACATTTGTGCAATTGCCTGAATTCGTTCGGGGGTCAATCGTCGTCCCTCCTTTGACAAGAGATGACCCAAATAAGTCACCTCGCGACAGACATATTGTAATTTAGAAGGAGAAACCTTGTGATTCAGATCAAACAAATGACGCAACAGTGCAACGGTCACGTTTTTGCAAATCTCCTCTGAATCAGCTGCAACTAATAAGTCATCCATGTACTGAATGAGAGCGGCACCGGACGGTAAGGAAAAGGCATCAAGATGACATTTTAGAGCTTGACTGTAAACAGAGGGACTTTCACAATAACCTTGAGGTGCGCGTTTAAACCGGAAGCTTCGGCCTCCGAGGGAAAAACCAAAAATATCTCTACTCTCTTCGGCGATGGGAATACTAAAGAAAGCATTCTTTAAATCGATAACTGAAAACCAAGTCGCTGTAGAAGGTATCATCGTCAACAGAGCAGTGATATCTGGGACTACAGGAAACTGCGGTACGACAATCTTGTTTACCTCCCGAAGATCAATTACAAAACGATAAACAGGAGGCTGAGAAGGATTAGTGCGTTTAAGAACCGGAAGAACAGGACTGTTACATGTATTTCCTCTCGTTTCCTCAACCACACCCTTCTGAATCAAATCATGGACAATTTCCAGAAGTGCTTTCTCACCTTCAGTAGAGATTCTGTATTGCGGAATACGTGGCATTTCAGCATTGGGCTTGAGAGTAACAACATAAGGTGGGATCTCAAGACAACCAACGTCATTCGGACCCGTAGCCCAAAGCGTTTCGGGAAGAGAAAGCAATTCAGGTGGGAATTGATCTTTTGATAAGTACATTGGACTAGTCATTTTCTGTCCTAGAGTGAGGTATACACCAGAAGGTGAACAATATATCGTAGCATGCATTCTTTTTAATAGATCTAAACCCAACAGATTTTCACCACAACCATTCGTCAGAAGAAGCGGAGCTTCTAAATCATAAGGGCCTATTGAAACAGGCAAAGGGCAAGAAACTGGATTGCGAACAGGGGCGCCAGAAAATCCTACAGATACATTCGTTAAGCCAGACAAAGGTGCGCCAGGGAGTTTAGAATGAATGATAGAGCTTCTCATGGCACCAGTATCTAAAAGAAATGGCTCTGAAACACCCATTGTAGTGACATTAACATAAGGTCCATTCTGATCCACTGGAATTGACGTAACCCCCTTACTTTGTCCATGGCTGTCCTATTCAAAATGAAGACTTTCATTCCCTCCTTCAATATACTGATCCTCACTGTAATACTGTGTAGACCTAACATTTTGCTGGTCAAAGTAATTTCCGGAATTTGGAGGAACAAAAGAACGCTGCCCTTGGGTTAACACACCTCGACCTCTACCTCTATTTGCTGACTGAAGACCACCACGACCTCGTGAAGCAGATGTTGCTCCATTACGCTGCAACAATGCCGGACAATTGTTCTTAAAATGACCTTCCTCCCTACAATAAGCACATTGATTGGGACCTAGCAAAGGTCTTGGAATGAATGGTTCAGGCTTTTGATACAACCTCTGAAACTGCGGAGGCTGTTGAAACTGAGGCTGAACATAACGAGGAGGATAAGCCTGTTGCAAGAGAACTTTAGTTTTTAATTCTTTCGTCTTTTTCTCTTGTTTTTCCCTTTCTTCTTTGTCTCTATTTTCATAATATTGTGCAGTAGCCAATATCTGGGCGGAAGAAGAAACTGCCCATGAACTCTCGGAGTCTTTTAGCTTGTGTGATAGTTCAGGAAGCAAGTTATATACGAACTTATCCACAAATAATCGCTGTCCCCCTTCTGTAGCCATATCTTGACCACTGTGATCAATGAATGTCTCCTCGAATCGGGTAAAGAAATCGGAAACACTTTCATCTTTCTTTTGTTTACATGCTGCTAGCTTATCCCAATTAACTCTCAAAGCAGGCATCATTGTTTTCATTAATGTAATAATCCTACCAGGGAGTTCTGAGATCAAAGCATCGGGCTTTGCACCACCTACTTGACCTCTATCTGCGGCAATAATAGCGTTCCAATCGCCGCCTAATTCTTGAGCGTGATCCTCTCTACGAATTTTAGCCCATATTGTCTGTGGAACTACATTTCCCATCAACATGTCAATATCTGCTAGATTCATAGTACATGCATCAACTGTTTGCGACAACTCTTTATAGTAACCAGCAGGATTTTTGCGTGGATCTGGTAGTGACTGTTTAAGTGCTAAAACTTCAGACCTTTTCCAGGGGACATGTATCCATATGCGCTGAAAATGCGCAGGAATAGCTGGATTAGCACCTGCTGCTGCAACTTCTTCCTTCCATATTGGAGAAACCTCTCTCATGGGATAGTTTTTCAGTGCTGTCCTAACTGAAGGATCAGAATCAGGAAAAGTCTGTGAGAACAATAGGGATCTGAAAGAAATAAGTGTTCTGACAGCGTTTTCAACCTTAGGTCCCACAATAAGTCCTTTGTCAAAGTCAGCCTGAACATCTAACAGATCCTGTGGGACCGAACCCAAATTCATATCCTCCCATTCTTTAGCGAGAGTATCGCACATAACTTTAAAAACATATCTCTGCGTAGGTGCATTCCATTGCAGAAAGGTGGACATAATATCAGACGTACTATATTGGGGACCCTTCTTGATCCATCTACAAGCAAGTGAGTCCAATTTTTCTCGCTCTTCGGAGTCTGGGAATTGACTACGAGACTGTCTTCGAGAAAAAGCTGGAGACACGTTTAAAGCTTCAAAGAAAGGTGATAAGAGACCAGAGACAGTATCGGTAAATCGCTTACGCGTAGATGGAGAATTTGACATAAGGATAGGGGACAAGGTATTAGGTGAATTAACTAAAGGAGCATTAGGAATTGCCAAAGGAGCAGAAGGCAAAGGAGTTAAAGGCAAAGCTGGCATAGGCAATACTTGAGGAGGCAAGTGTGGAAAAGCTGGAGCAGGCGGAAGCACAACTGGCGGCTGAACAGGCTGTAACATCGGGGGTGCATTAGCACCTTGTACATAGGGCGGAGGCAATTTCAATAAGTGGGACATTAAGGAATCTTCCTCAAAATCTTTTCTTTTATCAAGGGAAGAGATAGGCAACGTCGGATAGCATTTATCTATTGCCATTCGATGCTGTCTGTCTGAAATTTCCATTGCATTATCTATTTCATCATCTTTGAATTGCTGAGCAGCCTGTATAATCGTCATTCCCTGTGTTTTCCTATCTCGTTTCGCTTGTTTAATTTCTCTCTGTTTGGCTTCCTTACGCCAAAGGCGAAAAGAGTCAAACATTGCCGGCCGGGCTTTTCTTTTAAATAACGTTGCTTCTAAATTATCTAGCACATCAGTTTCGAAACTACCATTTTCTGGCCATTTTAAAACACCATCTTTCTTTGTATATCGGGTCCATGTCTTATTAAAGGCAATAGGACCAACACCATGTTTAGAATAGAGCTCATATGTGGGAGTTCCAACCGAAGGAATCGGACAGGAGTCCTCAAGCTGGGAGTCCCTATTACAACCAAAGCAACAAAGTTTTCCAAACTTAGTCAGACCAGACATCTCGCGATTATTACTGGCTGTTCACAAACATCAAGGGGGTAAAACTTTCAGTTTACACAGCACAAATGCACTTACCCCTCGGCTTTGGCCACTGCAATGGCCAAATCTAAGGACCTAAGGACAAAACAAAGACCAAAATTTGTGGGCGCGACCCACCAAATACTTAACTAAGGATGTCTTCTTACACCAACAGAGGCCCGTCTATCGTCTCGCTTTACCATACATCATCAAAGAAAGGGCCAAGGCAGGGCGGCAGTCAGGGCAGCAGTCGTCAGTAGCCGTCAGGAAGGAGTAACCGCGCTGAAAAAGACCTTCGGACCACTTCGACATACAGGGGTCGCTTGACGTGGCTCGCGATTCCTCCAGAATTTTCTTGCGGGGCTCCTCACGACCTTCAGGCAGAACCGGTACCGCTGAAGCCGCCCCACGTTGGGCGCCAGTTGAAGAACCAGAACCTTATGGGCCTGGCGGCGCAGGGTACGCCTGAAATCTCCTTGGATTCACCTGCCTCAACTAACAGAGACACGGGACACTCTGTCAGGCGTAAAAGATCAGATTTTATTAACTGCAGCTAGTACAGTTGTCCAAGAAGTACACAAGGTATGTTCTCAGGAGACTGCCACTTTACTTTGTGGCGCACAATCTTATATACCGTATAAAAACATTTATTAACTACATACACTCCCAGAACACATAGAAAGGAGCCAGTAAGAATAATGTAAAGATAGAACAGAGCCAATAGAAATGTCGGAAAACAAGACAGAACAAAGTATCAAGTGACTTAAGGTTGCCTCCCCTCCAGCTGTGTTTGTCACTCCTCCCTTGAACTAATTCATTAACCGATCCACAACGAAGTTGCATGTGGTGTGATAAGTTTGTGTGCGTTTGGAGGACAGTTGTGAAATGAGAGAATACTAGCAAAGGACAGCGAAGGCCAGACGATAAGATAAGATCGGCGGAGAATAGTGTGAGCCTACAGATAGTTGAAACAAGGATTAGAAAACCAGACAGGGATTAGTGTACTCGGTCAGACCTTAATACCAGCCTTGTAAAGATAGAGGCAGAAGACTGTTTTGAACACCATGTTGCAGAATAAGCAGAAAAGGCAGAATGGACTTCGTTCGCTGTGCTGCCTGAGTGAAGGCAACATAAAATGGCGGTGGGCCACAAAATGGCGGGTCGATACGATCGTATTAAAAATCGAATTTCCTCAGCAGGCGTCGCGTCGATTTCTCCTGCGAAGTCGGGCGGCGTTGTCCTTACGAGGCCGTGCGTCAAAGTTTCGGTCGTCCCGAAGGCGTCGCGTTGATCAGCGTCGGTGTGCGGCGTTTTTCTTGCCGCGGAACAAGCTGTGCGTCGAAAAGTTCGGCGCACGGAGCGTCCAAGAGGAAGAGTGAAGTCTTTTTGGTCCTGAGACTTCAGGGAACAGAAGGCAAGCTCTATCCAAGCCCTTGGAGAGCACTTTTACAGCCAAGCAAGAGTTCAGCAAGGCAGCAGGCCAACAGCAAGGCAGCAGTCCTTTGTAGAAAAGCAGACAGGTGAGTCCTTTGAGCAGCCAGGCAGTTCTTCTTGGCAGGATGTAGTTTCTGGTTCAGGTTTCTTCTCCAGCAAGTGTTTGATGAGGTAGGGCAGAGGCCCTGTGTTATACTAAGTTGTGCCTTTGAAGTGGGGGTGACTTCAAAGAGTCTCTAAGAAATGCACCAAGCCCCCTTTCAGTTCAATCCTGTCTGCCAGAGTCCCAGGAGGGGGTGTGGCAGTCCTTTGTGTGAGGGCAGGCCCTCCACCCTCCCAGCCCAGGAAGACCCATTCAAAATGCAGATGTATGCAAGTGAGGCTGAGTACCCTGTGTTTGGGGTGTGTCTGAGTGAATGCACAAGGAGCTGTCAACTAAACCTAGCCAGACGTGGATTGAAGGGCACAACAAGATTTTAGTGCAAAGAAATGCTCACTTTCTAAAAGTGGCATTTCTAGAATAGTAATATTAAATCCGACTTCACCAGTCAGCAGGATTTTGTATTACCATTCTGGCCATACTAAATATGACCTTCCTGCTCCTTTCAGATCAGCAGCTGCCACTTCAACAGTGTATGAGGGCAGCCCCAATGTTAGCCTATGAAAGGAGCAGGCCTCACAGTAGTGTAAAAACAAATTTAGGAGTTTTACACTACCAGGACATATAACTACACAGGTACATGTCCTGCCTTTTACCTACACAGCACCCTGCTCTAGGGGTTACCTAGGGCACACATTAGGGGTGACTTATGTATAGAAAAAGGGGAGTTCTAGGCTTGGCAAGTACCTTTAAATGCCAAGTCGAGGTGGCAGTGAAACTGCACACACAGGCCTTGCAATGGCAGGCTTGAGACAAGGTTAAGGGGCTACTGAGGTGGGTGGCACAACCAGTGCTGCAGGCCCACTAGTAGCATTTAATCTACCTGCCCTAGGCACCTGTTGTGCACTCTACCAGGGACTTACAAGTAAATTAAATAGTCAATCGTGGATAAACCAATCAGTAGTACAATTTACACAGAGAGCATATGCACTTTAGCACTGGCTAGCAGTGGTAAAGTGCCCAGAGGTCAAAAGCCAACAACAACAGGTCAGAAAAAAATAGGAGGAAGGAGGCAAAAAGTTTGGGGATGTCCCTGTCAAAAAGCCAGGTCCAACACCCACCCTCCTGGGTGAGTGGGCATAGGACACACGCTGAGGGGCTGCTGGGAGGGCAGTGCTGGTAGGGGGGTGGCGGCTTCACCTGTTGATGCGGTGGGCACAGAGGTGCCTGCCACCGCAAGGAACTCCCATCAGACGAGGAGTCGCTGTCACTGGTGTATGCTCCTGTCCCCGTCGTGGAGCTCCCCTCGCCCTGCGTCCCACTGGTGGCTTCAGACTCTGTTGCTTCACCCTCCAGGGCCAATTGGGTTGCAGCTCCCTCCTGCTCTGGTGCCACTGCTCCTCCGGTAGATGTTGCTATTGCACACAGGAACAGGGAGACAAAACAAAAAGGGGGGGCTAAGACAGAAGAAAAACATGTTCAGTGCAAGCAACACTACTACCGTTGGCGGACACAACACACAGGGAGCAGCCCTCTGCACTAAGCCATGCACTAGCAGTTCCTAGCAAATTCACATGCCCATGGGGGACGAGGCCTAAGCCCAATTGCTGCACACCTGGAAGTCACAGGAGCCTGACTAGGTGTAGATGGCTATTATCAGTAGTGGGGTTGGGGTGCCACAGAGCCTGCCTAACAAGGGCCTTGCCTACCAAGTTCACCCTGGCCTAGGGGAACCCACAGACCCACCTCCCCCACCCAGACACCTCGTAATGCACATTGAGTCAGCTGAATGAGAGTGTACTTACCCCCTTGTGGCTGCTGTGATGCTCTCAACGCGCCATCCAACTCCGGATAGGCCACCGCCAGGATTCGGTACATCAGGGGGGTCATGGTGCGATGGGCACCCCTTCCACATTGGAAGGCCATTCCCAGCTGGGCCTCCGCCATCTTCTTGCTCTAGCGGCGCAGGTCCTCCTATCTTTTCCGGCAGTGGGTGCTCTGTCTATGGTAGACCCCCCAGGGTCGGGACGTCCTTGGCGATGGCATACCAAATACCCTTCTTCTGGTGGGCGCTGACCTAGAGGAAAGGTGCAGGAGGAAAGGAAATTACTCACCCGTCCGGAATGTCATACTCATTGACCACCTGTTCCCACCCATGCACTGATGCACATACACTCACCATCCTCACATACAGGCCTCAGCCCCCCCACAAGTGACTTCCATTCACACCTCTCAAAACAGGCAATGCCCACGCAGCATGTTCACAGTGTACTCACCTGTTTGTCTGGAGGACCGTACAGTTGCGTGTACTGGGGGAGGACCCCATTTACCAGTTTCTCCAACTCCTCCGAAGTGAACGCAGGGGTCCTTTCCCCAGACACTGTAGCAATCGTCGCTTCCAGACACAGATCATAGCAGCACTTGCAGTGTAGGTCCTCTCATGTTGAAGGTCAGGTATCAAGTGAGTGAACAGTAAGAAAATGGCGGTCACGTCCGCGGTGGTGCGTACCATCACCGCCAGCGTTCATCGTCATTGGCTCCTGGGACCCATAGGGCCCAATGTTAACCAATGCTGAATTGTGCCGCTGTCTTCGACGGCCCACCGCAAAGTGTACAACGCCAGTGCAGTTACCTCATTTCCCTTGTCCCAGCCGCCATTTCAGGGAGCCACATGGGATGGATAAAAACTGTGTCACACCTATCTAGACCGGGAATACAGACAGATACCGACACATTGCGATTTACCAATGTTTCAGCAAATAACACATTGTGATACCTCAGTGTTGGATGACCCTCTGCTTGCTGGTCTCCTTCATAGGACACGTCTGCTGGGGCAGGTGATGAGATGGGGGCATCCTCCGGTGTACAGACCCCTTGTGGACCTGTCGACAATGGAAGAGAGACACATCATAATCACAAACAGACTTGATCATGCAACAATCATGCCCAGTTGGAGCCAGACCTGATTTCAGCTATCTGCCATCCCACAGGAATCCCCCCTCTAGTGCAGCTTCTGTCTGTACTCCATTTCCTGGCCAGTGGGTCTTTTCAAACAACAGTGGCCATGGCATCAGGGATGCCCCAGCCAATGTTCTCTAACGTGTTGTCCAGAGTGTTATCTGCCCTGCTGAAACACATGAACAGCTACATCATTTTCCCTCAAGTGGAGGATTTGCCCACAGTGAAAGGTGACATCCATGCTCTGGGACATATCCCCTACATCCTTGGTGCCAATTATGGTACACATGTGGCATTTGTCCCCCCCGCAGAAATGAACAGGTGTACAGAAACCAGAAAAGCTGCCATTCGATGAATGTGCAGATGGGTTGTTTGGCAGACCAGTACATCTCCCATGTGAATGCCAAGTATCCTGGCTCAGTGGATGATACTTACATTTTGAGGAATAGCAGCATCTCTTACGTGATGGGGCAACTCCTGAGGCACCGTGTGTGGCTAATAGGTGAGGCCAAAGTCCCAACACAGTTGACATAGGTGTCTGGGTATGGAGTTGTCCCTAAGGGTTAGTGTGTGTCTAACAGTTGTCCCTCGACATTTGCAGGTGATTCTGGTTACCCCAACCTGTCATGGCTACTGACCCCAGTGAGGAATCCCAGGACAAGGGCAGAGGAATGCTACAATGAGGCACATGGGCATACTAGGAGGATTATAGAATGCACCTTCAGCCTCCTGAAGGCCAGATTCCGGTGCCTCCATCTGACAGGTGGCTCCCTATACTACTCACCGAAGAAGGTGTGCCAGATAATCGTGGCCTGCTGTTTGCTGCACAACCTGGCTTTGCGACACCAGGTGCCTTTTCTGCAGGAGAATGGGCCAGATGGTGGTTTTGTGGCAGCTGTGGAGCCAGTGGACAGTGAAGAAGAGGAGGCAGAAGAAGAAGATGTCGACAACCGAAACAAAATCATCATGCAA
The DNA here is from genome assembly GCF_031143425.1 of Pleurodeles waltl. Taxonomy (NCBI): domain Eukaryota; kingdom Metazoa; phylum Chordata; class Amphibia; order Caudata; family Salamandridae; genus Pleurodeles; species Pleurodeles waltl. The sequence continues at coordinate 386,848,564 of NC_090444.1, read as the reverse complement.
TACTTCCAGTTAGACACAGGTAAGAAGATGTAACTGCTTCCCACATCTCATACTATTGTTGGAGCTAGCTTAAGTCAGTCATTTTCACTCAGTGTATGGACCCTGACTTGTTACTTTGCCTTTCCATTTCACAGATCTGGGTCCCACTTTGTGCCCTCTGCTATGTTTACTGCTGGCCTACAGCTGTGTTATATTGGTATGTGAACAAGTACATTGACATTGCTATATTCCAGAGGTTTTCCAATTACAAATTTGTGAAAACACAGACAGACTCCAGATTGTTTTGTGATTGAAGTGTGTTTATTTCTGTGCACATAAGTGGAGGGGTGTGTGACATGGGCTGGGGTGATGGTGGAGGAATGCCCATGGCAGAGTCCAGTCTATTTGTTTCACAGGTGCATTGTCCAATGGGGCATAGGAAGTGGAGCAATGGAAGTTTAAGGTGGACAGGGTGACAAAGTAGGACAGAAGGGTGACATTCAGGGGGGTCTTATTTCCTGGCGGGGGTCTTGGCAATGTTCTCTGTCTTGTTCTGGGATCTCAGGGACCGTTTGCGGGGTGGTTCTCCATTTGCAGGGGGTGGGGTGCTGGTAGCCTGTTGTTCCAGTGGCAGTGCCTCCTGTACACTAGCGCCCACGGAGGTGGAGGGCTCTTCATCATCCTGGCTAGTGTCAGGGGCCTGTTGGTATGCCATTGTGTCCCTCCTGGTGTTGAGAAGGTCTGCCAGCACCCCTGCAATGGTGACCATGGTGGTGTTAATGAACTTCAAGTCCTCCCTGATCCCCAGGTAGTGTTCCTCCTGCAGCCGCTGGGTCTCCTGAAACTTGGCCAGTACCGTGCCCATGGTCTCCTGGGAATGGTGGTAAGCTCCCATGATGTTGGAGAGTGCCTCGTGGAGAGTGGGTTTCCTGGGCCTGTCCTCCCCCTATCGCACAGCAGTCCTCCCAGCTTCCCTGTTATCCTGTGCCTCTGTCCCCTGAACCGTGTGCCCACTGCCACTGCCCCCAGGTCCCTGATCATCCTGTGTTAGTGGGGTTGCCTGTTTTTCCTGTAGTGGTGGGCACACTTCTGATTGACGTGTCCTGGGGACAGAGAGATGGGCCCGCTGGGTGGTTGCTGTGGTGGTATTTCCTGAGTGGGGATGTTCAGTGGTGGTTTGTGACTGTGTCAGGGGAACCGACTGTCCCGAGGTCCCTGATGGGCCAGGCTGGTCATCTTGATCCAGGCGTGCAGAGCTGCTGTCGTCACTGTGGGGGGACTGGATATGTCTGGCACCTCCTGTCCGGTGACGTTGGGTAGGGGTCCTGTTAGGGTGTAAATGCATAGTTATTGTATCTGTGTGTGCCATCTTGTGCGATGGGTAAGTGACCCTCTAATCCTGTGCTTGCATTATTGCCGTGGCCCTTGTGTGATTGGTGATTTTGGGGCATGAGTGAGTCTCTCTACTGGACATGCTTTGGTGATGGGTGTCCATGCATTGGTGTTACATGCAGGGCTTGATTTCGGGATGTGTGGGTTGTGTTAGGGGGGTATCTGTGGATTGTTGGGGTGATGGGTGTGAGGGTGAGGGTGGGAGTATGTGATGGCATGCAGGTGGGGTAAGGGGGATAAAGATTTGCCTTACCAGAGTCCAGGCCTCCTGCTACTCCTGCGAGGCCCTCAGGATGCATGATCGCCAAGACTTGCTCCTCCCATGTTGTTAGTTGTGGGGGAGGAGGTGGGGGTCCACCGCCAGTCCTCTGTACAGCAATCTGGTATCTGGATACCACAGAACGTACCTTCCCCTGTAGGTCGTTCCACCTCTTCCTGATGTCATCCTGTGTTCTTGGATGCTGTCCCACTGCGTTAACCCTGTCGACAATTCTGCGCCATAGCTCCGTCTTCCTTACAATGGATGTCTGCTGCACCTGTGATCCGAATAGCTGTGGCTCTATCTGGATGATTTCCTCCACCGTGACCCTAAGCTCCTCCTCAGAGAAAATGGGGTGTCTGTTGTGATGTGTGAGGGGATGTGCTGGTGTGTGTTGTTTGAGGTGCATGGATGTTGTATGACTGATGGTGTGTGTCTGTGGATGCTGGTGTTGTGTTAGGTAGTCTCTCTTTCTGGCCTTTCTGAATTTTGGTTGTAAGGGTTTGTGGGTGATGTGGGTGTGTGTTATATATTGGATTGGGTGTGTGGGTTTGGTGGGTGTATGTGTATCAGGTGTGTGTATTTTGAATTGTCCAATGTGGTTGTGTTTTGTAAATGTGTGTGTATTTTGAGCGCAGCGGTGTGTACCGCCAATGGAATACCGCAGTTGAAAGACTGCTGCATTGATTAGTGGGTCGTGATAGTGTAGGGGTATTCCTGTTGGCGTGACGGTGTAGGTTTTGGTATCGCCAGTTTATCATTGACCTTTGGTGTGGCGGACTTGTGTGGATGTCTGTATTGTGGTGGATTCCGAGCTGTGAGTCGGAATACCTGTAGTGGAATTCCGCTGCCACAACGGTATGTTGGCGGTGTTCTGCACAGTGAAAAGTGGGATTTACCGCCAGGGTTGTAATGAAGGCCAAAGTGGTCAAGTTTTGTCCCGTGGTGCCAAATCCAGCAGTAATAATATTCCAGATTCCATGCGATGCAGAATGGTTCACAGTGGTTGACTTGTCGCAGGCCTTCTTTTCTGTGCCTCTTAATGAATATAGTCAGTTTCTCTTTAGTTTCAAATTCCTAGACAGAGTCTACAGCTGGTGCAGGCTTCCTCAAGGGTAGAAAGAGTCACCATCCTTGTTTAACCAAATCATGGAAAAGATCTTCGAGTCATTGGAATTTCCATATCAGTTGACTCTGGTACCATACATTGATGACTTACTCGTTGCCTCCAAAACAAGGGACAAGTATTAGTAGGACTTGATTGCCCTATTGAATCATTTGGGAACATTTGGTCATAAAGTGTCACCATTCAAATTACAGTACTGTCAGAAGTCGGTGAAATATCTGGGTCACCAAATTGAGAAAGGATCAAGGAGAATTTCCTGAGTAAGGATTACAATGATATTGCAGAGAAGTCCCCCGACTTCACTGAGAGATGTTAGGATGTTTCTGGGAATGGTAGGCTATTGTCATCAATGGATCACAAATGTTGCTGAGATTTCAAAGCCATTGCAACAACTGATGCATAAGGATGTCACTGGTCCCATAACATTAGATCATGAACAGATGAAGGCATTCACTGAGTTGAGAGAGAGTTTGTGCAGAGCTCCAGCGTTGGGTATGCCTGACTACACAAAGCCATTCACATTGTTTTGTCATGTATGTGATGCTTGTTCTTTGTCGACCTTGACACAGGTCCATGGAGATGCTTATTGCCCAGTAGCCTATTTTTCAGCTACCTTGGACCCAGTTGCAGCAGCCCTACCAGGTTGTTTGCATGCAGTTGCTGCAGTTGGTCAAAGCCCTTTACAATGGGAAGGAGTAGTGATGGGATTTCCCCTGACGGTAATGGTCCGTCACTCAGTTAAGATTTTACTGACAAGGACAAAAACACAGTATTTGACTGGTGCCAGGCTGACAAGGTATGAGACAAGCATCTTAGGTACTCCAAATATAACATTGAAAAGGTGTACGGTGCTGAACCTGGCAACCTTACTTCCAAGTGATACTGTTGAAATTGAAAAGGAAGAAGACATTGAGCATGATTGTGTCGAGGTAACTGAGTTGTGCACAAAACCAAGACATGACATCAGAGATACTCGATTGGAAGAAAATTATAAAATTGTTTTTGTTGATGGTTCATGTCTCAGAGATGGTACAGGAACATTGAGAGCAGGCTATGCTGTGTGCACAATTACAGGTACTTTAGAAGCTTCCTGTTTTCGAGGGGTATGTTCTGCACAAGTAGCAGAACTTGTTGCTCTTTCTAGATTGTGCCATGTGTCTGCAAGATTAAGAGTCACTATGTACACAGATATTCAGATTTTGAATTGTTCATGATTTTGGTCAATGGTGGTCACAGAGACCTGACGAAGACGAAGTCCTGACCTCTTCTGGTTCACCAGTGAGAAATGGTGAAAGAATAAAAGAATTGCTGAATGCAATACAATTGCCTGAAGAAATTGCTGTTGTAAAATACAGTGCACATCTGAAATCACAGTACTACATGTCACTGGGAAATGGATATGCAGATCAAGTTGCAAGGTTTTGCGCAATGAACTGTATATCATTCAAAGACAAATGGGAACTGATGTCTGAAGAAGACACCACATGTACAAGTTATGCATTAAAAGTGATTGACACAATGGAAGAATTGAAAACATTTCCAGAGTAATGTTGACAAAGAGGAGAAAAGGGGGTGGTTAAAAATGAAATGCATGCAGCGACAGGACGAGCTACGGGTATCAGAAGAGGGTCAAATGGATCTGCCAAATAGTTTGTTATCACAAATGGCAAGATATTACCATGGTCAGGCACACATTGGAAGGGATGCCATGGTTCTTTTGTTCAACATCAATTGGTTTAACCCTAAGTTTAGACAAGCCGCAGAAGCAGAATGTCATTGCTGTGTTATTTGTCAGCAGTTAAATGTGGGAAAAGGGACAGTGATAAATTTGAGCCTCATTGGAAGAGCAGGAGGTCCATTCAGCAGAATGCAATTGGACTTAATTGAAATGCCTGTATGTGGAGGTTTGAAATATGTGTTGGTGATTGTGTGCATTTTTAGTCATTGGTTTGAAGTGTACCCTACAAGAAGAAATGATAGCCTCACGGTAGCAAAGCTGTTGCATGGAGAGTTGATACCACATTTCGGATTTCCGATCTCTTTAAAATCAGATAGGGGAACACACTTCAATAACGAGATGATTAAACTTTTGTGTGCAGCACTAGACATTGAGCAGAAATTGCATTGTAGCAATCGCCCTAAAGCATCAGGACTAGTGGAGCAGATGAATGGTACTCTGAAATTAAGAATTGCCAAGATGTGTGCAGCTACAAATCTAAAATGGCCAGATGCTTTGCCTTTGGTGTTGATGTCAGTGAGAAATACATCCAACAGGAAGACAGGACTGTCACCCCATGAGATTCTGATGGGCAGGACAATCAGATTACCAGCAGTTCCAGCCAATGCCCTTGTCAATATTACAGATGATATGGTGTTGGACTACTGTAAGGGTATGACTGATGTGATTCGCTCTTTCTCTCAGCAGGTGGAGGCCACCACACTGCCACCAATTCACAATCCTGGGCACAACCTGAGAGCTGGCGATTGGGTTGTCGTCCGCAAGCATGTTTGGAGCCTCGTTGGCGGGGACCCTACCAGGTGATCCTGACAACCACAACAGCTGTAAAGTGTGCAGGACTTCCAAACTGGATTCACACATGTCACACAAAGAAAGTGGCATGTCCACTTAATCACGAAGAAGCATTGTTGAGAGCAGCAACAATCGCAAAGCAAGTTGCAGCAACTGAACCAGAAAAAGAACAAAGAGAGCCTGAAATTGAACAGGAGCTTGTGGAAGATGGTTCTATTACCCCTGTAGTAGACAAAAGTGAAGAATTACAGGAGGGTGCTGGAGAATCGATCTCAACGGATGCAGCAGGAGAGCCTAGCTCAGCAGGGGTTCTCCCAGAAGCAGACGGTTCTGAGAGACAAACAGAGCAAGTGCCAGACCAAGAAGGGGAGGGAGTAGAGTTGAATCAAAGTCAAGGTGATTTAACTTCTCTTGAGCCTGTTGCAGGTCCATCAAGAGAAAACACCATAGAAAAAGAAAAGGAGAAAAGTTCAATCCTGAGAAAAATATTGGCAGAAGGTTTGAGGAAAGAAGATAATTTGCCTGAGTCACAAGTAGAGAAAAGAAAGGAAGTGGTCATCAATCAAACAATAGAGGAAGAAGTAGATAGTATGAGAAAAGAAGAATTAAGTGAAGGAGAATTGAGCGGTGATCGAAAGTTGAAAAGAAAGAGAATAGCAAGTCGAAGATACGCAGGTCCTGAATGGGCATGGGCAGCTATAAACGTATGGCAGCACAAATTTATGTCTTTTTGTTTTGATACAGAGGTTCTTAGTCAATATTTTTATGTAACCTGAAGATAATCAAAAGAAAATGAGCTGTTGAAAATTATCTAAGAATTACTTTGAGAAAAAGAGACTATTGAAACACAACTGGAAAAGACATTGATAACCTGATTTGACATTTAAAACTGGATATGACAAGCTGCTAATCAATATTGACAAGGATAAGGGTTCTTGGATGTGAAACTGAACTGTTGAAAGAAGAACATTTTTATTTTTTATTTTTGCTGCACTTTCCTAAGTTACTTCTGCTTTCTGTTTCTTTACAGATCATGGCTGAGTTCAATAATCAAGTAAGGGATGCTAAGCGCTGTAAATATCTGAGCATTGGATTGGCGATTATGTGTGGGATTGGGTTTATTGTAGTGATTGTGGGTATGTCTGTTCTTGATGTGAAAGGAGCCATCCATACTACTACTTTTGAAACTACTACACTAACAGCTTTGGAGAAGTTTAAGTCAGATGAGAAATGTTTGCATGATTATACTAATGCTCAAGGAGAACTTTCTTCTAATGTTTTCTATCAGTTGTTGAGTGAGTATGTTGAGACGATGGATGCAAGGGATTGTCACATGTGTACGCAAATGCCTTCATCTTGTGTGAAAAAGAGTTTCATCAGTAGAGGAAGGAGTTACGTACCATAGTCTTCCATTAACCTACGGGATAAGTTGTAGTCTGCTACTAACAAGGTTCTATGATCAGGAGTATATTCAGTATTTTTATTCCAATTATGATGTAGTGTTTTCTTTTGTTCCTATCATTAGGTATTTGAGTAGAGTAGCTAAAGATCATGACATAGTGTTGGTTAGAGGATTCTTCGGACCTACACTAACATTTGGAACAGCTTATGCACACAAAATAACTTAACATGCTTGCTTCCACCTTTAGAGAAAGCTTTTTAGGGCATACTGACGATAGGAGAAAAGCATTAAAGGAGAAATTAGAAAAAGGCTTGGAGAAAAGGACTTACAAGAATGATTATGCTTACACTGCAATTAAGACATAAGGAAAATTAGCTTTAAATGCATTACATGTAGGGAATCTTTGTGTATATATAGGCCAAAGTCACGCACTGACACTTTATTTGCTGGAACAAGTGAATGTAGGTATGTGTTTTTGTTTCAGAGTAAATGGACTTTTATGTTGAATGGTCAGGACCCTGTGATTCCAGGTATTTACTATATTTGTAGACTTAATGCTTATTACCGTCTTCCAATAGGATGGTATGGGACATGTTATTTGGAAATAGTGTTCCCAAAGATTTACCAGATAGAGGACTTGAAAAAGTTTCCCAAACTGACTGAATTACATCATAAGAGACAGAGGAGGTAATCCTCTTCTGCGATAATGGGAGATATATTTGGTTCTGTGATTCCTTCATTGAGAGTCATCCTAAATTCGATCAAGAATTGAAAGTTGTCTACTATTGTGGATAACATGCTGACATATTTTACAGGGGCAATACTCCTGATAGATACTGAATTGGCTGTGGATAGAGCTATGACTCTTCAAAATCGTCTTGCTTTAGACATCCTTCTAGCGAAGGACGGCGGAGCCTATAAAATGATTAACTCTAGGCATTGCTGCTCATACATTCCTAACAATAGTAAGGAGATAAGAGACTTGGGGCCATATTTATACTTTTTGACGCAAAACTGCGCTAACGCAGTTTTGCGTCAAAAAAATTAGCGCCGGCTAACGCCATTCTGAAGTGCCATGCGGGCGCCGTATTTAATCAATGACGTTAGCCGGCGTTAGCCGCCGGCGCTGTCTGGTGTGCGTTAAAAAAAATGACGTACACCAGGCAGCGCCGGCGTAGGGGAAAATGGAGCTTTGGCGCCAACAAATGGGGCAAGTCAGGCTGAGGCAAAATTTTCGCCTCAACCCGATTTGCGCCATTTTCTTTTGACTCCCAACCCCCATTGACATGACTCCTGTCTTAGCAAAGACAGGAGTCATGCCCCCTTGCCCAATGGCCATGCCCAGGGGACTTTTGTCATAGGGCATAGTGGCATGTAGGGGGGCACAAATCAGGCCCCCCTATGCCACAAAAAAAAAAAAAAAAAAACTTATCTGAACTTACCTTAATGTCCCAGGGGTGGGTCCCTCCATCCTTGGGTGTCCTCCTGGGGTGGGCAAGGGTGACAGGGGGTGTCCCTGGGGGCATGGAGGGCACCTCTGGGCTCCTTCCGAACCCACAGGTCCCTTAACGCCTGCCCTGACCAGGCGCTAAAAAACGGCGCAAAAGCAGCTGTATGTCATTTTTTTTGACCCACCCACTCCCGGGCGTCATTTTTGCACGGGAGTATAAATACAGCGCACATGCCTTGGAGTCAGTTTTTTAGATGGGAACGCCTACCTTGCATATAATTAACGCAAAGTAGGTGTCCACGCTAAAAAATGATGCCAACTCCATGGACTTTGGCGCTAGACGCGTCTAACGCCAAAGTATAAATATGGAGTTAGTTTTGCGTCGGAATTGCATTAAAAAAAACGACGCAATTCCGACGCAAACAGAGTATAAATATGCCCCTTACTTTCTAACCTGACTAACTCAAGTAGTGATTTGAAGGAACTGAAAGAACCAGGTGTGTGGCAAAAGGTAGGGAAAGGATTTGCTTCAGTGGGGAATTGGTTTAATAACATTTGGAATAGGGTATTACTAAAAATCATACAGGGAATATTGATTGTAATTGATTGCATATTAGGATTATGGGGATTATGTAAATTGTGCCAAAAGATTAAGGGGGTCATTCTGACCCTGGCGGTAAATACCGCCAGGGCCGGGGTCGGCGGTAGCACCGCCAACAGGCTGGCGGTGCTCCGCCGGGCATTCTGACCGCGGCGGTACAGCCGCGGCCAGAAGCGGAAAGCCGGCGGTGTACCGCCGACTTTCCGCCGCCCATGGGAATCCGCCATGGCGGCGCAGCTTGCTGCGCCGCCATGGGGATTCTGGCACCCCATACCGCCATCCAGTTCCTGGCGGTTCACCCGCCACGAACAGGATGGCGGTATGGGGTGTCGTGGGGCCCCTGCAGTGCCCATGCCAATGGCATGGGCACTGCAGGGGCCCCCGTAAGAGGGCCCCACAAAGAATTTCAGTGTCTGCTTTGCAGACACTGAAATTCACGACGGGTGCAACTGCACCCGTCGCACCTTCCCACTCCGCCGGCTCCATTCTGAGCCGGCTTCCTCGTGGGAAGGGTGTTTCCCGCTGGGCTGGCGGGCGGCCTTTTGGCGGTCGCCCGCCAGCCCAGTGGGAAACCCAGAATGACAGCCGCGGTCTTTTGACCGCGGTACGGTCTTCTGGCGGTTCCCGCTTGGCGGCCGGCTCCCGCCGCCCGCCAAGCTTAGAATCAGGGCCTAAATCAAAATGGTCTAAAATAATTAGAGGAGGGAAGAATGAAATAGAGAAAGAATCTATGGGGAAGATTCAAGGAGAAGACAAAATGCTGAAGAGACAGAATTGTGAATGGTAAAAGGAAAAAGTAGTGTGATGACATATTTAGTCATCAGAGGAGGGATTGTTAACGCAAAATGACTTAATTAAAAAATTATTAATGAGTGTTTATGTGTTCTAATAATGAATTTGGTAGAAAATGGTTAACATAGGAAAAAGAAAATTGTGACATCGGAGACTGTCCACAAGGATTCACAGATGTACTAATAAAATGACTATCATATATGAAATATAGAAGCAATGTTTCATATTCAAAGATATAACCTATGTTTTGCAATAATGGAAGATGTTAACTTAGCTAATGTCTTGGCCTAGTTTTGCCAGGCCTCATACAGAAGCTGTATTTCTTTGAGTTTAATGGAAAATGCTGACAAGCTGAACTAACCATGACCTGCTCATTGTTTAATAAAATTTGCTGATCTGAAACCTTTACGTGAACTGATAGACAGGAGATGACAAAACTAGAATTGTATCGATCGAGAGTGTAAAGCGCACTGAGTGTACTTTCCCAGGACTTGAACAATGAAGGCACTTACTGGAGAAGAAGATGCCATATTTTTGATACCTGACGAGCAGAATGATGAGGACATCGAAAAGCAGACCATTCAACAACATGAGAACTGTACAATATTAAAATTCATAGATTTAGAATAAAATTACTATTGGATAGAGTCATACCTATTGATTAATTGACCAATTAGAAATTGTAACTGTGTCTGTGTAACTTCGATACAATAACTTGACAGAGAGAGGGGGAGAGAGATGGATGGAGAGAGATGTCAAATGCCAGACGCAGATGCTAGGTGTTGTTAAGGCGATTCAAGATTCTGTCATTGGGCTCATACTTGTGAGTCTGATGTGATGCTGACCAACTGATAACGTGAGGACGAACACTGACTCTGTTGCTGATCTATACCCAGGATAGATAGATATGATAATGTGACTGACTATAATTTTATACCTTTTCTTTCTAGGTCCAACTGTGCTGTCAAATTAGTTTTCTTAGCTAGATGGTTTTACCAAAATTCTTGTTCTAAATTGTTTTGCATGAAGTCCAACATGCTGATGCTAATCTGGACTAGATGAGGTTTCCCTTACATGACAATCTGACTGGCTTAAGAGACAATTGATTGATAGACTGTTTTGGTGAACTCTATGAATGCCGAAAACTTATTACCTTTGATCTTTCTATTGAATCTTACTAATGCATTAGAATATGTTTTGATGAGAGTGTTGGTTACGTTATGTTTTTGGCAACTTATAATAAACTAAATGAAATTCTTTTGAATTGATTGATTTGTGTTGAATTATTCTTATGACCTAGTATTGTAACAAATAGGGAAATAAACATCACTAAACATATAAGTTGTGGTTATTCATGACTGGAGGGTCATGGGGTGTTGTGTTCTTTTGATTCATTGCTAATGATGACTAATGTTTAATTGAATTGTGTATTGATTGTTAGAGTACCAGCCATGCCCTAGCTAGTATACTCCATGCGAATCAAAAGGTTCATTGACCTATGCGCGTCCCCTTGTAAGTTTACTTTTTAAGGACAAAGCACGCTAACACTTGTATGGTCTCTGTTTCCTTGTCAGTGGTACAAATAATCTTTAGCAAATGCTCTGCCATGAGACCAAAGACAGTGAGTATGCCATAAGAAAATACAGAGGCTACAACTGTAAAGAGAAAGCAGACAAGCTAAACTTATTTTAGAGAAGAGGCAAAATGTGCTGCAGTAAAAAAGTGAAAGAGGTAGTTTGCATCAGTGATATAAATCACAGCACAAAAAACATAATTGTAATTTAAAGCTGACATATCTATCAAAAACTCATACTTGTGTGTTCATTCCAATCCCTACTGAATAGGATCTGGTGTTTGTATTGAGTCTTATTAATTTGAAGGTTTTAAAAAATGTAACATACCAGTGTTGCTGAGAAAGATGTAACTGTTTCTAAGCAAAATGCAGTTTATTGTTTCAAGTTGACTTTATAGCCCCACGAATGGCTAAATCCTTATGTGACCAGCAAAAACGTTTTCACCTAATTGGGAATTAAAAGGAATGCCCTCCCCCTTCTTCGGAAAAAAGTGAGGCAACGATGCTGAAGGGTTCAGCTTACCCACCACATAAGCTGACCCCTCGGGAGGAAATATTTTGTCTAAAAATGTTTGTTTTATCCTCGGGGTGCAATCAAGCCCCCAAGGAGGGTGCAATTGCACCCCTCATGGTGAAAAATGGTGCTATGGTGTACTGGGCCCACCCCTCTACCACCTGGGTTGACCTCCACTGGGGGGAGCGGTTGGTGTGATTGTGCCCAAAAGGAGGGACAATTTCACCCCAGGGAAATCAAAATGGCCTTAATCCACTTGACCACTTAGGAGTGTGATAGACCATGCAATGGGTATGTTTTTGGTGTTTTTCATGATAGTACCAGAAACATTGTGTGCAGCAACCACAAATGCATTTCTGCAGTCTTCTATAACATGCAAAAAACCTACAGCTTGTCTTTTCAAAGTAAAGACTGCCAAATTGTGATAATTTGGGCTATTTATGATTATAAGAAATCATAATCAGACTTACAAAAAACTGTCTCTTGTTGGATTTAATAAACCAAGGCACATGGCTGTGTGTATTGCTTTGCAAATTAAAAAATGAAACACAGAGCATTGTGCTGCCTTGGGTTACTTTACATCAGGGAAACATTCAATGGCTGGCACATGGGCGTTCATGTACATTGATCTTTGGTTTTGACGCACATACACATCTACAGTCTTGTAGACATGTATTTATGCCAAAATCCAGCACCTGCCTGAGAATAGTGTAACCAGGAGAAATATCTTCTTGTTATTTTCTGTTTGCATCTGTGCTGCATTCTGCAGCGAACATGCATACAGGAAAAAATCTCAAAGGTTATTTTTTTATGCAGGGAAGCCGCCTTTCTGTATAAAAACTATTCTTAATATAACTCAAACACCCTTAAATTAGGATGCAAGAGTGCCTGCACTTGTGCAAGGCAGCACACAGTTCTCCTGCACATGGAAAGAGCAGACAAGTGCCATTTCGTGGGCAATATGGCACAGTCCTTCTCTTTCTTGGTGATGCAGTGCAGCAACTTTGCACACTGTGTTGCGCCACTGGTCCCATGAAGTAAATTGTGATATTGCTTATGTGGCACATTAAAGTAATCATTTTTTTTGTCATTTTCTAGTGTCCATTAGATGAATACATTGGCTCGCAGCATCGATAACTAGGTGCTTTTTTCATTTTTCAATTTGTATAATACATATCTCACAGAAGCTCAAATCCATCCATCATTTTTTTTGAAGTACATGTCTGCCTCTTAAATAAGGCAAAGCGTTTTGAAACGAAGGTTTTAGCCAAGATTTACACAGTTAAAGCTATGACTGCTGCCCACTCCCAAACTCGAGGACAGCTCCGATGCAGAATCAGATACTGAGATAGCATGTGAAAGTGAGGAAAATGGAGCTGAATCTGGAAGCCATTTTTCAGTCCACTTCCTGTGATTCTGAGGAACATGGTAATGGCAGTCGTGATGTTCCTTCACAAGCACAGTCTATGCAGTAGAAAAACAGTAGGGTATACCAATCAAAAGAGCAGTCACCAGTGGTGGCAAGCAATGACCAATTGCTCAATTGGCAGTGCCCCCAATTTAATGCAGTCCCAAATTCCCACATTCCCTGTAGACACTGGATGTACAGTTGACACAGCAATTTTTTTGCTGACTGACTATCTCCAGCTCTTTTTGGGTGTTGACTTCCTTTTAGGAAATTGTACACCAAACAAATTTGCATGCCAGACAGTTTCTAAGTGCCCCCTTCTAGGACACATACAAGTGGACATCCACTTCACTTAGGGGAGTTGAAGAAACGTCTTGGTCTTACACTCAAAATGAGGATAGTAAACAAACCAAGTGTGCAGTCCTACTGGTCTACTTGCACAGTTTGAATAACACCCAGCTGTGCACTGGTTGTGAGCAGAGATCGTCTTTTGCTATTGTAGAGTATGCTACATTTCAATGATAACTCTGCTACATTGCCCCGGCCCACCCAGACCATGAAAGGTCGTTCAAAATTTGGTCTGTCATAGAACATTTTCTGCCAGGTTTCCAGAGATTTAAATTTCAGGAAATAAGATAGCTGTTGATGAGCCCTTGATCTTATGCAAAGGGCGGGGGCTGTTCACGCAGTCCAAAGCTAGCAAAATAGCTTTTTATGGACTCAAGATGTTCATGCTGTGTGAGAGCTCTACTAGTAATGCATACAGCCTGAGAGTGTATGCAGGTATGGACTCCACTCTAAATCCTGTAGGTTGCCCTTCCACACTAGGAATCATGTCAAAGTTTGAATGGGAGCTTGTCCAATCACTTCTTATAACCTTTATGTGGACAGCTTCTATACTGAAGTAAAGCTGTTCAGCAAGTTGTGCAAAGCTAGCACTGTGGCATATGGTACAGTTTGATTTTGCTGCAAAGAATTCCTGCAGCAGTTTGTTTGTAAGAAGCTCCAAAATTTCCTGAGCACTGTATTGCATTTAAATGAACTGCTCACAGTCAAATTCTCAGAAAGGAAGGCTGTGTATGGTATTAGTTCACTACAACCCATGATAAGAGCACTTCCCTGATCATGGTTTGGAGTCAGTTGGCAGAAAGTTACATAGCTACCACTTCATCTGCTTTGGAAAATACAGCAATGCTGCAATATTGATACTTTGCTGATTGCATTCTTGCAACAGCGAGAAAGACTTTAACATGTTGTTGTTGCAGAGTCTACTTGAGAAGGACTTTACCATGTTGTTTCTGCAGAGTCTACTCCACACAAGGAAAAAGGCAAGGGACTCATTGTTACCATCCCCAGTGCCCATCTCAGCCAGGCCTATGTTTTCCAACTTACTTTACATTGTATCACACAAAAGTTAAGAATTGGGAAATTGACTGAGCGAGAACTGTTCAAATATATACCTTTCAATGGCTGTACATGGATAGATACCTTCTGTAAGCCACCACGTCACTAGACAAGCATCCTTTTTAATTGTTTCCCTTAGTTGAGAAAACCGTGGGCTTGCTTATGTCCTGAAGGACACCTTTATCCACTGTCAGAATGAGGTAGATGTTCTGTGTGCCATATGACAAGTGCTATACAATCACAGTACTGTACATAATAGTGGAAAGAACATAGGCCACATTGTCACCGAGTGCTCTGTGAAGCAAAACCAAAAGCCTTTAGTAACGTTTGAAGTGCATTGTAGGGAATTCAGGACAGCGTTTTTTCAGCATGTTTCAAAGATGAATGTGCTCACTCAGGTTAAGGAATCTCAAGGCTTCTCTGGACACCCCCCAACTTGTATCCACAAGCTGGACAGAGTTTGAGTTAGCACAGTGAGTGTGCTAAAGGACATGAAAGACACTTCTTCTTGAGATTCAGGTGGCTGTCATGGCTGCCATGGAAGGCATTAGTCACTTGGCATATATACTGGATAAGTCAGGGCATTGAAGAAAACAAATTCATAAACAGGTCGGAAAAGCTTAGACTAGGTGCACTTTCATAGGGATATTGCATAGGAAGAAAGCAGACAATCAAGGTAGTAGAGATACACATGTTGGCACTTCATATTCAGCAAAGGATTCAACTCCATCGGCACCACAATCACCCCGGTATTCAATGACTCACTCACTCAATTTACTATGTGACTCCAAACCATGCACAATGCAGCAGCAAAACTCACCCTCAACCGTCATGCTCACACATCACCTGCACCTCAAACAGCTTTGCTGGCTCCCAATCCACAAGTGATCTTTCTTCAAACTCTTCACACACACATTTAAAGCCTTACTCAACAGTGGCCTAGCATACTTCAACTACCACCTCAAATTTCAGAAAACTTTCTGACATCTCCACTCAGTTAGAATCGTACTCAAACACATCTCATGCATACACATACACATCTCCTACCTTGGTCTTAAAACTTTGTAACAATTGCCCCTACGCATCTGCATCATCTTTTAAAATTTTGAATTCCACAGGAAGCTGAAGACTTGTCTCATCAAGTAGGTGAGTCAGTGATCAGCCCAGACTGCTCCTACATCATCAACAGGATACTCTCCTAATTGATAGTGCACTTTACAAATACACAGAACATTAAACAGAACTCTACAGCCAACACTATATGTATGAGTCATATTTGTGGCCTGCTTGCCACATTCTTCCTCGCCAGAATGTTGTAGATGTTCTATACATCATATGACAAGTGCATTACAGTCACAGCACTGCATATAACAGTTGATGGGACACACACCATATTGGCACACATTACACTGTATGCCAAAAACTGTAATTCTTAGTATTTTTGGACATGCTCTTTAGAGAACTTAGGATGCTTTTCCCTAGAATATTTACCTTAGTTTCAAAGGTAGATATACTCACTCAGTTTGAGGAATCTAGGCCTCAAGCCATCCTCAGACACCCACCTATTTATATTTACAAACTGGAAGCAGTTGGATTTAGCATAGTGGGAGTGCTAAAGGCACACAAAAGACACGTCTTCCTTGACCTCATGTAGATCTTATGGGAGCATTAGTAAAAGTTCCCTGGGTAAGCATTTGGTATCGCTCAGAATACTGAGAGAGGTAGAAAAATCATGCTCAAAGTTCCTTTTCATTTGTGAAGTTGGGAACCTTGTTGAGCCACCAATCGACAACACATCTGGCCATTTGGGTGCAGGGGTTTGCTTGTGATATGTTTACATGCATGTTGGTTGATGACTGGCTTAGAGGTGGTTTGTTTGGTGATTCTGCCATGTGACGCATGAATGTAATGGGATCTTGAATGGTGAAAGTATGTTGATGTGAGTGTGCTGCTGTGCTGGATTGGGCTCTTGGCTGGAGGTATGAAATTCTTTGTGTGCAGTGCAAGAACGGCATGTGCATGGCTCATAAAGTGGTTGGAGCCTTGTTATGGCCTTCAATAGTCTTGGATTCAATATTCTAATACTGTGATTATTATTTGTTCTCTGATGCTAGCACGTCTACAGGTGCCAAACCCAACCCGTGTAAGTCTGTACTTCAGTAGTGGTTTCAACTCAAAGGTACTATAACACCTCTCACATTTTTGAGAACTGGACACCCAGCGGTGTCCAGGGTGTGTTTAACTTGCATTGATCCCACTCACATGCCCATAATGCTCTGCAAAACTTAAAAGTTTGCATAAATGGCTTAGATCACTAATTTATTAACATTTGTGATAGATATTTCAGGAATCTATAGTGACCCACAAATTGCAATTCACCCAACATTACCACATGTTTCCACATAAAATTGGACACCAATTTCTTTGGGTGAGTGTAGCCCATGTCATAAAAACCAACTTGGACACATCATTTATTCCCCAAAAATAAACCCTGTTTTCACAATGTGCGTAGCAGTGGATTTTGGGGCATGTCTTGGCCATCACCCAGGGGAAACCCACCAAACATTCACATTTCTGAAAACTAGGCAACAAGAGGAATCGAGGGTGGCAAAGCTTGCATGGATCTCATGAGGTGTTCTCACCCAGAAGCCTGTGAAACCTCAAATGTTCTCTAAAAACACACATTTTCCTCACATTTCTCTGCTGGAAAGTGCCATAATATGTGGGGATCCACAATGGTCCTACCACCTAGCATTTCGACATACCTCCCAATAACAACAGCACCCTGTTATGTGGGTGAGTCAACACACCATGACACAATAGGACCACAAGTGGAGAGATCAGCAATAGGGTAGCTCTGATATTAGAGGCCAGGATTGGCTGACACTCATTGAATTCTACCAACCACAGACATTTTTGTAAAACAGACACCCAGGGAATTCCAAGGTGGTGTGCTTTGCTTGAATCTAGTAAAGGTTTCTTACCAACAGAGCTCTGTAAGGCTCAAACGTTTGCAAAAAAACACTCTTTTTCCTAATATTTCTGTGATGGAAACTTCCAGAATCAGTAGGACTCCACAAACTTCTATCTATCCAGTGTTACCTCACTATCCAAATAAAAATGCAGCCTCACTTGTATGGCTGGGTCTAGTTGCTGCCTCAGGAACAGATCAGACCAAGTTCAATTGGAGTCCTAATGCAAGGACTCCCATTGACTTGCTTTGATCTGTTCTAGAGTTATTTTCAGTGGGAGAAAAGTGTCAATGCTGTGTTTTCTGCTCTTTCTATCGCAGGTGCTAGACCCACCCACACAAGTGATGTACCATATTTTTGGGGAGACATGGAGGAACATTGGCTGGTAGCAAATGTGTGACTTCCTGCAGATGCAGAACTTTCCCTTGCAGAAAAATGAAGAAAACATTCTGTATGTATTTAGACAAAGTTTCTGGTTAGCAAGGGTTGCTGAGTAAAAAACACCCGGTGAGAGTTATGCAAGTCATGCTAACCTGGTCTCTCCTGGTTCGTAGTTTTCAGAAATTAGCTGATTTGGTAGGTTTCTCTTGCTGCTAGCTGAGCTAAGGCCCAAATTCCACAACAACCAACATTGCAAAACAGGGTTGTTTTGGGGTAGAAAAATGTGATCAGTCCATGTCGCGCTTTGGGTTCTTTCCTGTCACAGGCACAAGGTCCGCTCACACATGTGAGGTACTGCAGATACTGCACATACCAGAACTTTCCATCATAGAACTGTGAGGAAAATATGTGTTTTTACCTCAGCTTTGAGAATTCCAAAGACGTCTGGGTAAGAAATTCTTGTTAGAGCTACACAAGACACACCAACCTAGTCAACAACGAATTTCTGGGAACAGTAGACATACTGTGTCACGTCTGAGCTAGGGCATTAAATCCCCAGCTATCCACATTGTTAAAAAAACATAGATTCTGCTGAGTGAAATATGAAGTCTCCAGGTCTTGTCTCAGTCACACATGTGGGTACTGTTTTTATTGAGAGACATGAGGGAATATATAATAGTAGAACATTTATATTACCAATTTAATTTCTCTGCATTTGTTGCTTCCAAATGTAAAAAAATGTGAAAGAAGGAAGACATTTTGCAAAATGTCCTCTGAATCACCTGCTAGTATGGGTACCCACAAATTTAGAGATGTACAAATAACCACTGCTCCCAAACTCAGAATCTAATGCTTTCTTCATAACCATTTTACTCATTACATATAACCATATGAATTATTCAATACTCGCTACACAATGAAAAACCAATGTCTGGTGCTGCTTAGTTGTTGGCTGTAAGTAACTCCAATTCTTGAAGAACCTACAAAGCTTATATTTTCACCCCACAACCAGAAGACTCTTGTGAATGTAATGGTATATTGCTTTTGTAAAACGACCATTGTGACAAGAAGTTACTGACAAAAACGGTTTCACAAATAGCTGTTGTTTTCCTGCTCATTTTTCATGCTTTTTCGTTTCAACACATAGGGCCTGATTACAACTTTGGCGGAGGGGGTTAATCTGTCCCAAATGTGGTGGATATCCCACCCAGAGTATTATGAGTTACATAGGATATAATGGACTCGTAATACGGCGGGCCGGATATCCATCACATTTGGGAGGGATTAACCCCCTCTGCCAAAGTTGTAATCAGGCCCATAGTTTTTTTTTAAACCTTGAGAGATCTGCACAGTGACCCCTTGATTAATTCAGAATATTCTATATTGTTCAGAAACATATAGCTTTCCCGCATCACCCATGGGTTTCACAGCACAAGCTGGAAACAGGCTAAAAGCACAAAAATTAGGAAAAATGGGTTAACTCTTACAAAAATGCCAAAACTATGGTAAAAAATATTTTTTATTCAGCTCTGCTTGTTTCTGAAAGCTAGGAAGATGGTCATTGTAGCAGAGCAAAGCTTTAATTGATGCCATTTTAGCAAAAACACAAGATACTTTCCTGTGCAACACTTCCTTCCCAAGTTACTCAAAAAAAAAAAAACGTTGGCTATTTTCACAGTCTCCCAGGAGAGCCCACAAACCCTGGATCCCCTTGGAATTCCCATGATATCATAGAAAAGGCTACAATTTCGTTGTAGAAACCTTAGGTGGAAAAAAGGTTCTGGAAGCCCCAAATGGCCAAAAGGGATTAAGCATGGGGTGGAAAAGCATCAGTTGAAAGGAGGTACAATAAACTCTTGTCTGTCAGTCGAATATTGAAAAAGCTATTGTATTTAATGTTTGATCACCAAGTAACGCTGATTCTGAATAAGAAACAACCATTTCCTAGCCAGGTCCACAAAAACATGTACACCTTACTCTGGTGATAACTGTCTATCTGTGTGAACCTTGTTCTTAGAATCGTGGGAGCTGAATAACTCCTAGAACTGACAGGCACTAGAGAGAAATATTTACAAAATGATTGGAATCATTGGAAAATAATTGTATTTTGGGAAAACTACCAATAGCCAACATATTAGTGAATCTTCCACATCAAAATAGCAAAAAAACTTTAACATCATCTGCTTTGAGATGCCAATGTAAGAAATACTTTCATCCTATTTGCAGAGAGATTTTTATTACTGGCATTTGAACTGAGTTGCAACATGGTCTAGGTAGAGCAGAAGCATAGTGAGATGATTCTGGGGAAGATACCCATAAAAGGCCCTGAGCCTTGAGAAAGCACCTGCACTTTAGGGAAGCTCTGATTAGGAAGCATACATTTTCTCCTATGGTGTGCTTTTTGATATGCAGGAGCAAAGCTGAACAGTCTGACCAGAGGTGGGAGGTGAGGGCAGATACAGCATTAAAGTTATGCAACGTCTAAATTAAAGGCAATGAAGTAAAAACCTATGATGAATTGTAGACCTATATTGCATAGAAGTATAGGCTTATAGATTTACATCAGCATATGGTTGGTACCAAGCATTCTAACTGCAGAGAACTGCAAACACAAGTAACCAAGAGGTCAGGTTCGATTTGACTCTTAGAGAAAAATCTGTAGGGAGACCTCAAGTGTGGTGAATATTACCCAAATGTAGAACAAAATTCAGAATAAAAAATATAAGGCCGGGGACAGAGTTTTAATGAGTGGTCTGAAGTATAACACAAAGAGTGTCTGTCAGCGCTATGTGAAACTTCCATATGGCCTCTTTCAAATTGGCCCTGTGCCAAATGTAAAACATACTGCAGCTAAAAATATACAAGTTGAGAAAAGTTGGGTTTTCCATAGTAATATCTGTCTGGATTTTGTCATCAGATAATAAATGTACACAATGAGGGCTGGAACAAGATTATTGGCTTTGGGCACATTGGAACTTCTGGCTCACTGTCCTGCAAAAGTAGCCATCTGACCTTACCGGTCCATAAACTGCCTGCATGACAATAGTCTGCCTAACTCTGTGGGAGCTGTTAAGGCTACCAAAACCATTTCACATTTCAGATGTTAAGGGAAACTCTGAACTAGTGCCCTGTTTATTTGAGCCAAGGGAGCCACTGCAGAGAGTTCCACAGGTATTAGAGAACCTAAAGAAAGTGGTTACATAATCTCACTCTGTGCACATTCCCAGGTACTTCCTAAGGAGAAGATAGGTTGGAAGCAGGCAAAACCTGAAATGTAGTTGACTGATGATTGAGAGGTTCCATTTTCAGCACGAGATATGCTGAATAACAGGAAACTGAAATATCTGCATTGTATGGCTTACCTAAACTTGTTGATCTGTAAACTGCAAGACAGCCATCCTAATGACATCCATCCCAGCCTAACGAAATGGCTGAGGATGGCAGAGCTCAAGAAAAGGTGAACATACTGAGTTGCTGTGTTGGTACAAAAAGATTCTAATTGTCTACAGTAAGTCTAAAGACCCAGAGCATTGTGATAGTACAAAGTCAAAGGTGTCTTACTCTTTAGGCCTGCTTAACAAATGTATATATTACTACAGTTGAATACAATATGTATTGCCTAATGGCTGTTGCCACTAGGCAGTTATAGTTAGGACTTGCCCATATCTTTGGCACAGTTTGATGGATCTTAACCAAATTTTCGAAAACAAGTGTGATGGTGATTCTCGTTGAGCATGGAAAGTTTCGGAGTGATCTGTCAAAGGGGCTGAGAATAAGGGTGCTGAAAAAAGGTTGCATTTGCCTTGTTAATTTATATAGGAATTTTTTTTATACCCAACTACAGGCCAAAACCCTGGATGGAATCACACAAATTTGGCAGAAAGCTGGCTGTCAGTACGAAGATCATGCCTTTTGTTATTTGGAGTAAATCAGTTCTGTCGTTTTTGAGAAATATAGGGGAATTACAATTTGTATATCTCTGGCCGCAAAGTATTCACAAACAAAGATGAGCTAGTGCAGGGAAATACACAGCTCCGATTGGCTGCCAACACGTCAAACAAGGAAGTGTTGTCAGCCATCTTGGGACTCGGCTAAAAAAAAGTAAAAATAAAATAAACGGAGCCAGGGGAGAGACACCCTGACCCTTAGCACTGGTGGGGTGGGTCCTGAAGGAACATCCCCAGAGCAAACAAGAATTTTTTTAAATTATTTTTTGCAGCAAGTACGAAACATTTACAAATTTGCGGCAACCTTTTTTTAAAAAAACAAGCGCGGGATCCAATGCTTGTTTTTTATAGGCCCCTCAGTGGGCCAGGTCCCAGGCGCAATTAAAATTTATTTTTAAAAAAAAGATCTGATACCCTTTTTGATAATACCATTCAATCAGAGAAGGATGATAAGGAAGGAACCAGACTTATCATGACCTATAATGAGGATACAAGACAGATTAACAATATTATCTCAAAAAATTGGAAAATTCTGAAGAGTGATCCCGTCATTGGAGATATAGTACAAAAAAGACCACAGATTACTTACAGGAGAGGACGTAGTCTACATGATATTCTTAGATCAAATGATATAACTACAATCCCACAAGTGAGGCAACATAATCTACAAGGTTTCTTTCCATGCTGACATTGTAAGGCATGCCGCAATAGTGTGATGCGGAGACAACATGCTATGTGTAAACCTGGGAAAGTCAGGCAAATCAACCAATTTATTACATGTAGCACTCCATATGTGATTTACATACTAGAGTGTCCGTGCCTAAAATGGTATGTTGGTAGTACCAAACACAGTGTCAAAAAACGGATTTTAGAACATATGCGTGCGATTACATCTAGTGATGACGGTTATCCGGTAGCGAGACACTTTAAAGAAAGACATAATTCTGATTGCACTAAGTTATCTTATTTTGGTATTGAACATGTTTCTCCATGTCACAGAGGAGGAAACAGAGAATTAACATTGAGGAAAAAAGAGTCTAAATATGTTTTAGAATTAGAGACTAAGGGCCAGATGTAGCAACTAAACATTTTGCGACTTGCAAATAGCGAGTCATAGCGACTCGCTATTTGCAACTCGCAAAATGTTATGCAGTACGGTGTCTCAGACACCGACTGCGACTCGCTATGGGGTCGCAATGACCCACCTCATGAATATTCATGAGGTGGGTCGCAAATTGCGGCCCCATAGCGAGTCAAGGCACTCGCAAACATGGAGGCCTGCTGTAGTCAGCAGACCTCCGTGTTCGTGACTGCTTTAAATAAAGCATTTTTTTTTTTTTAAGTGTAGCCCGTTTTCCTTAAAGGAAAACGAGCTGCACTTAAAAAAAAAAACGAAACCTTTAGTTTCGGTTTTTTTTTCAGGGCAGGCAGTGGTCCCTTGGACCACTACCTGCCCTGAAAAAAATGTTTTGGGTCCATTCACAAACTGGAAGGGGTCCCGTGGGGACCCCTTCCAATTTGCGAGTGGGTTACCATCCACTTGAAGTGGATGGTAACTGCGATACCCTTTGCGACCGCATATGCGGTCGCAAATGGTATTGCATTCCATTCCGAATCGCAAATAGGAAGGGAACACCCCTTCCTATTTGCGATTCTGAAATGCATATTGCGAGTCGGTACCGACTCGCAATATGCATTTCTGCATAGCAAAGAGGCATTTGCACCTCGCAAACGGCGATTTTCGCTGTTTGCGACGTGCAAATACTTTGCTACATCTGGCCCTAAGACACTGAGAGGATTGAACATGGGGCAAGAATTGAACACCCACCTATGTGATAATTATTAGTATTTTGGACATGATATGTAAATTATTATGATTTTATCCTATTGCCATATTTTTTCATTATTTATTACAATTTAACAACTATAGGTCTCTTAGTGGACGTATTTTTATGGATATGGATGAAATTGATAATATTTTATTAAGAAATGGATTGGATTTATGATGGTGCTTCTACTGCTGTTGAATGTATTTATTGAGATATTTATCTATCTATTTATATATATAAATATATGTATCTCTTTCTTTACATTTTTACATTTATATTTATATATGTAACCTTTTCTTTTAGATGTGACGGGTCGGATGGAAACCTATTGTCCTTTTTCTCTATGTGTCATGCTATTGCTGGGTGATTTCCTTTTGCAGATAAGAATATTTTACCTACAAGCAGCATGTTTGGTTTTATATGTTTTCTTGACAGGATCCCCGAATTTATACAGATAGAAATATGGATTTACAATGTTTGATGTCTTATTAGGTGTTTTTATTCCAAGCAGGACCTTAGTATATAATATGTGTTTATTTATCATAAGGTCCGGGCAATATCAACTTGGTTATGTTACATTGTTCTTTCCTGTTCTATTTCATTACCCTTTTTGAGGTAACATATAGGGATATGAATTCATCTTGTCTAATCGAATAACTAAATATTAAAAACCAAATTTCCATAATAGAAATTAATAGAAACTAATAGCTGCTAGGTATTGCTTGGTATTAAGATCTACATATATATTGAGGTTATTTGGGTGGGATTTGTTAACTTTATTTACTCTGTTTTATTTATTTAGTTTGATTTACTGATTTTCTTATTTACACATTTATTGTCCTATTTCTATGTTTATGGAGGGGGAGATATTTAAGGGAGTCTCATTGGTGGTAATTATCATGTGATCAAGGCTGCTGTGTCAGCCGAAACGCGTTGTATGTTTTTGAAATAAACTAATTTTTCTTGAATCCTGAGTGTGCAAGTACAATCCCCTTTTTTTGGTGATATATATATATATATTTTTTTTATCTCTATATACACACACACAAACACACACATATATATATATATATATATATACATATATATATATATATGTATATATATATATATATATATATTGTTCAATGCTTAATATGTTCATAGGCCATTGCATAGTGTATGTATAAGTTGTTTTAATTAGATGCTTATGAGTCTGTTTTATTTTTCTGTCACAATGGGTAAATATTATCTTAACTATTTGTCTACAAACATTACACTATTGAAATATTGAAGAAAAGATAATGTTATGAAAAGTGCACAAATAAATTACCTTTAAATACTGCAGCACTTGAAATTCTGTGTTTACACAATCCAACTTTAAATCTCAATATATTATCTTCCTTATACAAATATTCCCTTTCTATGTAATCATGTATCTTTATATTTATTACTTTAGCCCTACTGTACAAAAGAATAACAAATAACTGTCTGCAATTCACTACGTGTCTCATCCTAAACCTCTCTCAATCTGTCCTCTATCTCCACTCGCTAATTCATCCCAAACCTCATTTTACTACTATGATCTTCAAAATAACCCTTTCTAGACTCTTCTCTTCTCTATTCCTCCTGGCTCACCCCAAACCGCAGTTTACTACTATGATCTCCCAAACAACCCTACTAAATCTTCCCTCGTGTATCTCTCTGTTGACCCATCCCAAACCTCATTTTACTACTGTGAACTCCCTAATCCCTTTCTACAGACTCTTCCTTCCTCCATCTCTCCTTTACTCATCCCATACCTCACCTTACTATTATGATCTCCCAATTAACCCTTGCTGGATTCTTCCCCCTTCTATCCCTTCATTATTTACTTCAATCCAAGTAACAGACTCATATGCCCACCACTCAAATCAACTCATATTTCCCTATACTAAAACTAATACTATACTTATATTTCCCTATACTAATCCACCACTAATCGTTTTGGGTTCTGGAGTAGCGTGCTACTTGCTGCAAAGCACTTCCCTGCCTAGTCAGGGGTAGTAAGTGCTATATCAATACAATTACAATTACAATTAGGTAGCCAGTTAAAATTTGGCAGGATGGGAGAACTTCTGTAATTGATTCTTTCTTCCATTCTGCCAACCTAACTGTTCCATTGCATCATTAAGAGTTGGGAGAAACTCCAGGAGTCCCACAACAGAGTGTCAGTTGGCTCCTCCATGAAAAAGCCTTTGGTCGCTTCCATTATTCACCACAGATCCAAAGGTTTAGTGGCATGAGAAGGCTTGTAGAATAAATAGGCCTACTGACACTCTATTTCCCCTGGCTGGTCTTACACCAGAAAACAAAACAATGACCCGATGTGCAGGGAAAAAACTAGCTCAAGGCAATTTATTGTTTGGGTGCAGAAATAAACTCCCTCATTAGGGATTTGTTTCTGCAGGTCTATCATAATGTTGAGAGACTGTCATAACATAGCAGTTGGATGGCGTTTCAATTTTGTCAAATGTATTTCTGTTGCACCTGTGTAAGCACCTCTGACAAAAGATATGCCTGCTGGCATGTAAATTGTTGACATTTAAATTAGATGGAGTTCCACCGCAGAGACTTTGGAAGCAGGCCCTCCTCTGATAATTCTGGGGAATGAATGAGCTAAGTGCCCAACTCTAAATGAACCCATTCATTTTTTAGAGGTTTTGTGACTGATCTGATTCATATTAGCCCCGTGCTTCAGCATCCTAATGTCACAAGGACCCAAGAAAGTTCGGGAAATCAAAATAATTGGACCCATGAGGAAATGGAAATAATGAGAATTTGCACATCATGTCTCATTTACTACATCAGTGCAAATACAGGTGGTCCGTTTATTCTCCAGATGTTTAAGAAGGTGGTGAAGGGTATTGTTTTTCATCTAGATCCCAAACCTTTCTCAAGGAATAAATTCGATCTAGTTGTGGGAAGATGCCCTCAGGTCTGTTACAGCCATTGTAGTGGTAAGGGCCATACTCATTTACAAGGCCCTAGAGGCACACTGTGCCAGTAGAGCATCATTTTTTTACACTCCGTTGGCTTACTCTGCCAGCCTATATTTAGAAGGCCACGCAAAGCCACCTTGCATGGCTTTTCATGGCCTTGTAAATAGGGACCCCTTTCACACATAGCGCTACATGGACGGGGTGTTCCATGGGTGTTGCTTGGGGTTTTCCTGTGCAATACCCATGGAACCAGAAGGAATCTGATGCATTCCCAGATTTACAAGTCTGAGAATGCGTAAGATTCCTATGCCAATTCAGTGGTGGCGTACGAATTACACAATGGGAAGAAACATCTCTATTTCTCCATGTTTGTTTCTCTTGTGACTGTCCCATCTTGCACAAAACCATTCATTTCCACAACACAGACATCCTTCCACCATGGGGCAATGGTGCCTGCGTAGGGGCTAGGCAGAAATTTGTGCACCAGCTCAGGGGGAGAGGACAGAAATGGGCCATATCTTGTAGATACAGTCAATTTCTGCTCTTTCCCGGTGTTGCAGCAAGTAGCTTGCTGTGCCGCCCTGCGCCACAGGCCTCGTAAATGAGTCCCCTAGTATTTTTACCAAAGTAACATTTCTGAAGGAAGAGGTCTCAGGGCAAGGAATTAATAGCCTACCTGTGTACTTAAAAGCTATATGTAACACATTTAGAGTTACATAAAAAAAGTCTATTTATTTGCACTTATAAGCACAAAATAACCCGCAGGTGAACTGGAGCTTTACAGGAGACATAATTAACTGAGAAGGCAAAACAATTCAAGGCATAAATAACCAACTTTGAAGCATCTTCTGAAAAACAAGCAGATTGGATTGGATTCTCAGAAAAAATGAGAGAGAATTCTATTTAGTAGTCACTAGATAAGCAAACAATGTCCAACCCAGCGAGCACTGAGTAAATCACTGCTTGATGAATACTGGACCAGCATCACGAATCATCTTAAAATGAATACGCAAACTTTTAAAAAGTTAAGTTTCCCCATAAGGAGCCAATGTAAAGCTTAAAAGCATGTAGAGATGTGCACATGTAGTAATGAGAACAGAAGAAAACGGACGGCGCAATTTTGGACCTCTTGTGGATGATGAATTAGGTAAACCTAAAGCCAGTGATGCATTGCCCCCCATATGCAGTCCCTCCCCAGCTTGAAGAATGGCACAGTGAGAACAGGCAGGACCTACCTTAAGACATATGGTTAACCAAAACAAGAGGAAGTAACCTTCCTAATATGACCATGCAAAGATGTAGGGGCAGATTTAAGAGCCCCTTGCACCACTTTAGCGCCACCCTAGCATCATTTTGTTTATGCTAAGGTGGTGTTGAGGTGGCCTTTTCCCCGCACCACAGTTACAAAGTGGGGCATGCATTGCCCCACTTTGTAACCCCTTGCGGCACATTATGCCTACGCCAGGCATAATGTATGCAAGGGGGGCATTCCCCCGTTATGAGGCCCAAAAAAATGGCGTAGTAAAATGTAAAAGATTTCACTGCGCCATTTTTTCTGTCATTTTTAACGCCTGCTCAGAGCAGGTGTTAAAATGACGTACCCATATAAATCAATGGGCCTCCTTGCACTTTGCTACACTAGCATCAAACAAAGCGCCACAATAGCATCAAAAATTTGGAAGCTATTGTTCTGATTATCACCATGGTGCACCATATCTTAAATAGAGCGCACACATGGTGGCATTATTGAGGCACATGGGGCACAAGAAAAGTGGCGCTGCATTGGATGCAGCACCACTTTTCTTAAATTCAGCCCACACTACTTTCCATGATAAACTCCAAATTGTGGATAGCATGAAGTGGAGATGAACATTTTCCTAGCTCAAAAGGGCACCAACCTGCAGACCACCAAGAAAAGGATCTCTCCAATACCTCGAGCTTCAGTGTTGCCCAACAGTTGGAGGGCATCTATTTGGGAACTACGTTCATTACAATGACAAAATTAGAATGAGTCACGTCGTCAGTCATGTCAAGTCTCCAAATTGTGTGTAATTGGCGTATGGATATGTAATTTTCCCTACTTATTTTAATTTAATGGAGCCATGTAAACATTAAAGTGGACACAAATAAGGGAAGATATCTGTGGTACTTGACTTTTTAAGAGTTCTACATGGCTTTCCATCAGGTTTTAATAAAAGCATGCTAGTTCGCTTGCTTCCAAAAGTGCTTTTTGCTTTCAAGGCGGTGCAACAAAATTGAATGGGTTTAGTTCTGCTTGTTCACCATCCTACCTGAATTCCCTTAAGTCAAGGTGAGAAGTAGTATTTATTACCAGTTGTGGCCCCTCCTTTAGGGCGGAGGTGCCACGCCCCCCCACCTTTTGCCCTTCATGAAGAGTGTCTGTCAAGCTGAACAAAGGACAGCCTGACAGACACTCTTCATGTTCAGGTCATGCAGCCAGGAGCAGACATACGCGATTTGTGCAGACTCCTGGCTGCCTGAGCTGAACTTTGCTGGACTGAGGAGGTCACAGCTCCTATGGGTGTGACCTCCTCGGCTCAGTAAAGGTTCCTCGAAGCATCCCCTGGGTGACTAGGAAAGCGTCACCCATTGACTTCGACCTGGGCGCTTCAGGTTTAAGCCCTGAAGCGCACAGGGTCTCACTGACCCCATCCCACTTTGTGACGAGGCTGGGACTGCTGCCTTCCTTCCTGGGACATCCGAGGCTGAAGGTAAGTGTGTGTTTGTGTGATCTTTTAAAATGAATGTTTAGTGCGTGCTTGCATGTTTGAATGTTATGTGTTGTTAATGGATGTGCGTGCGTGCATGTGTGTGTGAAAGAATGAGTGTGTGTGTGATCTTTTAAAATGAATGTTTGGTGCGTGCGTGCATGTTTGAATGTTATGAGTGTTGTTAATGGATGTGCGTGTGTGTGTGAAAGAATGAGTGTATGTGTGCTTCCCGCCTGCCCCTACCTCCTAAAGCTGCCGGCCGCCACTATTTATTACAAAGACTATGCAGTGGGCCACTTGGGGACTACAAAGCACAAATCTCTTTAGTATTGGTGGACTGGGCCATACAAAGTGCTGGGCAGGGTCAGTGAAGTTAATTGTCTTACTGACCTTGTAACCCCACGATAAACACATGGGGTTACTCATGCCATCTGCCTTAAAATTTAACTGTATCAGGGCAAACAGATAAAAGAGAGGAAGAGGAGAGTGAGTCCCTCACTGACTTTCTGCAATGAAAGAAAATCAATGACTAGGAGGAGGGAGTTGAACCACTTCTTTGATGTAAAGTACGGGTAACAGATGGACTGCAAGCAGGTGTCAAGTCAGGTCTTTTTTCTTTACAGCCTAAACATGCAAACTGGTATGTCAATGATTCTGATTTGACATAAGAGTAAGAGTATGAGTACATGGCAGTCAGTCCTCAATGATGGTGCAAAGGAGAGTTGGTCATTTTCAAACTTCGGAGTATCACTTTAAGTTTTAAGTGATACTCTCTATCATATGAAATTACATTGGGCCAGATGTACGACCCCGCGTTTTGTGACTCGCAATTTGCGACTCGTTTGCGAGCCGCAAACTGCGAGCCGCAAAACCTTATGTACAACAGTGTACTTTACACTGTTTGCGATTTGTAATGGGGTCACAAATTACCTACCTCATGAATGTTCATGAGGTAGGTCACAATTTGCAACCCCATTGGGAATGGCCACCCTCACAGGGATGGTGGCCTGCTGGAGACAGAATACCACCACTTCTGTGACTGCTTTTAAATAAAGCAGTTTTATTGTTAAATGCAGCCCGTTTTCGTTGAACGAAAACGAGATGCATCGCAAACACAAAAATGAAAAGTTTTTGGGACCACTGCCTGCTCTGAAAAAATAGTTTCGCTGCCATTCACAAAGGGGAAGGGGTCCCCTGGGGACCTTTTCCCATTTGCGAATTGGTTAGCACCAGTTTGAAACTGGTGCTAACTACGATTGTTTTGTGACCGCATTCATGGTCACAAAACAATGCTACATCGCGCTGCGAATCGCAATTAGGAAGGGAACGCACCTTTCTAATTGCGACTCGCAAACCTATTTTGCGATTCGAAAAATAGATTACTGAATCGCAAAATAGGCTCTGTAAATACCAAAATGTTTTTTTCCTGTCGCAAATGGTCCAATTCTGCAAATCGGGCCGTTTGAGACAGGAAACATGGTACATGCATGTGCCCTTTATATTAGAGACATAAAAAACAAGCCCTGATTGAGTTTGGTGGGGGAGGACATTGGGGTTGTGTACATGGAAAATATTATGACTTAAGGGGCATATTTATACTCCGTTTGCACCAAATTTGCGTTGTTTTTTTCGACGCAAATTCGGCGCAAAACTAACGCGATATTTATACTTTGGCGTTAGACGCGTCTAGCGCCAAAGTATGAGGAATGAGCGTCATTTTTTTGCGTGAACGCCTTCCTTGCGTTAATGAGATGCAAGGTAGGCGTTCCCGTCTAAAAAAATGACTGCGACGCAAATGCGTCGTATTTATACTCCCGGGCAAAAATCACGCCCGGGAGTGGGCGGGGCAAAAAAACCCGCATTTGCGCCTCTTTTTAACGCCTGGGTCAGGGCAGGCGTTAAGGGACCTGTGGGCTCAAAATGAGCCCACAGCTGCCCTCCCATGCCCCCAGGGACCCCCCCTGCCACCCTTGCCCACCCCAGGAGGACACCCAAGGATGGAGGGACCCATCCCAGGGACATTCAGGTAAGTTCAGGTAAGTATCATTTTTTTTTTTGTTTAATTTTTTTTGGGCATAGGGGGGCCTGATTTGTGCCCCCCTACATGCCACAATGCCCAATGGCCATGCCCAGGGGACATAAGTCCCCTGGGCATGGCCATTGGGCAAGGGGGCATGACTCCTGTCTTTACTAAGACAGGAGTCATGTAAATGGCGTCTGGGCGTCGTTAAAAATGGCGCAAATCGGGTGGAGGCGATTTTTTTGCCTCAACCTGACTTGCCCCATTTTAAGACGCCCTAACGCCATTTTCCCCAACGCCGGCGCTGCCTGGTGTACGTGGTTTTTTTCCACGCACACCAGGCAGCGCCGGTCTGCTAGCGCCGGCTAACGCCATTCAATAAATTCGGCGCCTGCATGGCGCTTCAGAATGGCGTTAGCCGGCGCTAATCTTTTTGGCGCAAAACTGCGATGGAGATCTCACAATGCTAGTTGTCTCTGGCAGTTACCATAGCATGAAGAGTTGGATCCGGTTGAGCTTGGCATTGGTGCCCAGCGTAGGTGGCAAGATCTTGGAGCAAACAGGCCCATTCATGAAGAGCGCAAAACTCGGGCAGGTCCAGTTGCAGGCCCAGGAAAGTTCAGTTGCAGCAGGTCAGCTCAGCTGGGCTGTTGCAGAGAGACCGCTGGAACTTGTTGTGTCCCTGTAGCTCAGAACAAGAGGTCAGACATGTGACCCTTGAAGTCAGATCTCTTGGTCAGATTCACAAGCATCTCTCCACTCCTGCTCTGAAATAGCCCCTTCTGAATGATCTTCAACAGTACATACAAAATCAGCATTGTCTTTATTTTCTTCTTCAAAAATCTTGGTTACATTACCTGACAATCTTGATCTTGAAAGGCAGTCAGCTAAAACGTTTTTTTTTCCCTGGTACATATTCCACCTTAAAATTGTGTTCCCAAAGCCTGTATTGCCACTTAGTTATCCTGGGTGTAGCCTTTTCTGCACCTTTTGTGGTGAATAACTGTACTAACAGTTTATGATCCATGCATACTGTGAATCGAGAACCCCACAAATATTGTTTGAAATGCATTATGCCCCACCAACAAGCTAGAGTCTCTAATTCTATTGTAGAATATGTGGCTTCTGCACCCCACAAACTTCTAGAAGCAAAAGCCACAACTTTGTCTTTCCCTTCTCTTTTCTGCATTCATACCTCCCCTAAACCCTATTTACTGGCATCCATCATCATTACTGTAAGATCTCAGGTATCAAAAGTTTTAAGGGACTAGCTCTAGAGATTTCTTTTTTAATAAGGTCAAACTCTTTGTTGCACGACTCACCCATAAAAATTTAGATTTTTTTTTTAAAGGTTCCTAATGGTAAATGTTTTTTCAGCACACTTGGGCACAAATCTTGCATAGAATTCAATCAGACCCATAAAGGATTTTAATTGATCTTTGTTCTCTGGACTAGTAAATTCTTCAATTGCTTTTACTAAACTGGATTTTGGTTCTATATGGCTACTAGAAGGTTGATGTTACATTTATGTGACATTTTTCTAGACTAAGGTTATGCCTTTTCCTTTTAGTTTATCCAACACTTGACTTAATTTCTAATTGTGCTGACTTCTGTTATTCCCATAAATCAAAACATTATCCTGGACCCGCTTTCACTCCGCTTATGCCTTTGAACATAATCTCTACTGAGTCGAGGCTGATGCAAGACCGAAAGGCATGCGTTTGAATTGAAATAATCCTTCTGGAGTGATAAAAGCTATATAGTGTCTTGAATAATGATGTAAACTAATTTGATGATAAGTTGACGTCATTTCTAATAAGCTAAACACTTTACCCGCTTTAATGGTGGATAACATTTCTGTTATCTTGGGCAAAGGAAATTGATCTACCCAAATGTGCTCATTCAAATCACGCAAATCTACATACATGCAAATAGATCGATTTGCTTTACTAGCCAATGCAATGGGTGCTTCCCAATCAGAAGATTCAATATCTTCAATTACATCTTTCTCACACAATTTATCAAGTTCTTTTTTAAGCTCTCCTCTTAGGTCTAACAGTACTCTGCGTACTTTATAAACTATGATTGAGCAGTTTTTTTAATGCAAAAAGCCCTTGAACAAACCATACTTTCAGTTGAATACTTCTGGATTTAACTCTTCCCAACAGTTCGTTTTCACTGTTAAAATCTGAACGTACTCTTGCCTCAATATAACTTGTTCAGGATTGTTCAGATCCAGTAATATTCCTTGACTCCTTTGGTCACACCACCCTAAAAGGCATGCTTCATCTTTGGTAACATATACCGTTCCTTGTGTCAACATATTCTTGAACTTCTGCGTCAAACTCTCCCAACAAATTAATTGCTGTTCCTCCATATCCCACAGGCTGTATTTTAGAAGGTCTTAATGTTTCTCCGTGTTTCTTAAATATTTCTTCCCATTTAATTTCACTAATTAACGTGGAAGGGGATCTGGAGTCAGCCATAGCTCTAATTTTTACTTCATTAATTGTTAATTGACAAAACGGTTTCTTTGACCCTAGTTCTGTACATCTTTATGTATACGTTTTTAGTACTGAAGAACTGGGTTCATTAGTTGTAAATACCTCATCTTCCTCACTCGATGATAAACCACTCAACGGTTCTAATCTATTTACCTTTTTCAAGTTTGATCTTCTAGGCGATCTACAAACTCTAGCAAAATGTCCCTTTCTCATGCATTTGGCACATGTTTTCTCAGTAGCTCGACATCTTTGGCATTACCTAAATGTGATGCGCTTCCACATCTGTAACACTCTAATGGTTTAAAGAACCGTTTCTTCTCCATTTTGTCTCTTTTCTTTTGTTTCACCAGATCATCACCTTTAATATGTTTATTATTTTTACTTTTGACTGTTAGGACACTTTGGGCCTGATTACAACTTTGGAGGAGGTGTTAATCCGTCCCAAAAGTGACGGTAAAGTGACAGATATACCACCAGCCGTATTACGAGTCCATTATATCCTATGGAACTCGTAATACGGCTGGTGGTATATCCGTCACATTTGGGACGGATTAACACCTCCTCCAAAGTTGTAATCAGGCCCTTTGTGTTTTGGACTGCATATTGTTCTCCATTAAGGCCATTTGTTCCATATATGATGTTGTACTTTCTATTCTTGTAGCAATTTCTACGGCTTTTGTAACTTAAAATTAGGTGTAGATAAATAGTTTCTTGAACTTTCTTATTACTAGTTATGGGAAAGTATCCTCTTTTTGGCATGTTACCCCCACTTTCTGCCTGATGTCAGTGTGTTTTGACTGTGTCACTGGGATCCTGCTAGCCAGGATCCCAGTGCTTATGGTTTTTGGCCTACTTATCAGTATGTTTCACTGTTTTCGAAAGTATGCTTGACTGTGTCACTGGAGTCCTGCTAACCAGGACCCCAGTGCAAATGCTCTCTCTGTTTCCAAATTGATCACTACATACTGGTAACCCAGTTTTTCACACCAAATTGGCATACTGGTCAACCCTTATCAGTCCCTAGTATATGGTACTTAAGTACCCAGGAGATTGGGGTTCCGGAGCATTCCTATAGGCTTCAGCATTACTTTTGCCACCCATAGGGAGCCCATGCAAAGGCTTCTGCAGGACTGCCATTGCAGCCTGCGTGAAATGGTGCATGCACCCTTTCACAGACATTTTCACTGCATCAGGTCACTTATAAGGCACCTATATGTCAGGCCTTCCAACCCTGAAGGTTGGGTACAAGGTACCTGTGTGTGAGGGCACCCCTGCACTAGCAGAGGTGCCCGCACATCGCCCAGGACCATTTTCCCACTCTTTGTGAGTGTGGGGACACCATTTTACATGTGCACTGCACATAGGTCAATACCTATGTCCAGCTTCACAATGGTAACCCCAAATCTGGCCATGGAAGGTGTCTAACAACTAGGAATTGTACCCCAATACTGATTATAGTATTGGTTGTACAATCCCATGAACTCTGGGGGCTTCACATTGGACCCTCAGTACTGCCATACCAGCCTTCTGAGGTTATGCAGGCAGCCCCAGCTGCTGCCACCTCACAGACAGGTTTCTTCCCTCCTGTTTCTTGGGCAGCTCAAGCCCATGAAGGCAGAACAAAGAATTTCCTTTGGGAGAGGGTTGTTCTACCCTCTCCCTTTGAAAATAGGTGTTACAGGCATGGGAGGGGTAGCCTCCTAGACCCTATAGAAATGCTTTGAAGGGCAAAGACATGCAGTCCCTGCTCTGGTGCGACACTGGACAAAGGAGAGGGGAGTGACCACTCCCCTGTCAATCACCACCCGAGGGGTGATGCCCAGTGCTCCTCCAGAGTGTCCCTGGGTTTTGCCATCTTGGATTCCAAGGTGGTGGGGCACTCTGGGAGCATCTGAGCAGCCAGTGCCAGCACGTGACATCAGAGCCCTCCCCTGATAGGTGCTTACCTGGTTAGGTGACCAATACCCCTTTCAGGGCTACTTAGGGTATCTCCTCTGGGGGTTTCTTCAGATTCGGATTGCAAAACTCCAGCAGGAATCCTCTGCATCCTGTACTTCATCTTCTACCGACAGAACCACAGGCGAACCCTCCAGGAACTCTACAAACTGCAACAAAGAAGCAAAGATGACTTCTGAAACATTGTAACTTCAGCTCCTGCCAGCAATTGCAACAGTTTCCAGGTTGTGCATCCTCCGAGGACTGCCTGTCTTCAGTGTGCACCAGAAAAACCGAAGGAATTTCCCGTGCAGTGACGGAGTCACTTCTCTGCTTCAGCAGGCACCTCTCTACATAAACAACCAGTGGCATCGGTCCCTTCTCCAGACGACAAGCGTGGATCCAGCAACAGGGGTGGTAGACTAAAGTGACCCCGACAGTCCCAACGTCAAGCTGTCCAACTTTGGTGGAGGTAAGAGCTTGCCTCCCCATGCAAGACAGTACCCCAGTGCATGGCTTGAGTTGCAGTTGCCAAAGCTTGTGTGCGACCTTCCAAGAAGTTCTTTGTGCACAGCTTAGGCCCCCAGCAAACAATCCTGCGCTTCACAGCTGCCTGAGTTGTTCTCCAGTGGCGCAGGATTCCTTTATGTTGTGCTGCATGGGCCTCCATTTGCACCTTCTTTGTCCCCGGGCTGTGGACCACCTGTGCATGCTTCCTGGTCTTCTGAAGACTCTCTGAGTTGCTGAGAGCCCCCTTCTGTCTCCCCCTCCTGGATAGAGGCCACCAGGCCCCTACTGGTCCTGGGCAGCGCCATTTTCCACTAACGTTGAGCTTTGCGTGTGCCAAGGCTTGTTGGCAGAATCTAGGAACGCAAACTAGACTGCAATCATCCATCCGGCGTGGGTCCTGCACCAACCAGGAACCCTCATCTTTCTTCTTGGGCGCATAACTGACTATGGGGGTCATTACGACCTCGGCGGTCTTTTCAAAAGACCGCTGAGGCCGCGGGAGACAGAATACCGCCATTTCTGTCTCCCTATTATGACATTTCCGCTGGCCCCGCGGAAATGTCACATCAACATTGCTGCCGGCTCGTAATAGAGCCGGCGGCATTTCTGATGTGCAGCAGGTGCAGTAGCACCCGTCGCGCATTTCACTGCCCAAAATTCGGGCAGTGAAATGCGCGACGGGGCTATGCCTGGGGGCCCCTGCACTGCCCATGCCAAGTGCATGGGCAGTGCAGGGGCCCCCAGGGGCACCCCAAGTCCCCTTACCGCCAGCCTTTCCATGGTGGTGTGTACCGCCATGGACAGGCCGGCGGTCGGGGACCCATAATCCCCACCGCTGCCCTGGGGATTATGACCGCCAGGCGGAATCCTGGCGGGAAAGTGGAGGGGCCGGCGGTATGGCCGTGGCAATTCCGCCACGGTCATAATTGCTGGCAGAACACCGCCAGCCTGTTGGTGGTGTTACCGCCAACATACCACCGGCCGCCAGGGTCGTAATGACCCCCTTTGTCTTCTCACCGGTGGTTCTTCTTTTGCACCTTCATCCAGGTTAGCAGGGGCTCCTGTTCTCCCTGGTCTCTTCAGTGATTCTTGGACTTGGTCCCCTTCTTCCACAGGTCTTCAGGTCCAAGAATCCATCATTGGTGTCTTGCAGTCTCTTCTGGTTCTTGCATAATCTTCTATCACAACTTCTTGTGTGTTTCAGGAAGCTTCCTGTGATTTACTCTTGTTTTCCTGGGCGGTGGGGTGGGTTCTATTACTCCCTTTGGTGTTCTCTTGCACTCCCAGAGCCCCTCTACACACTACACTTGCCTAGGTGGGAAACTGACTTTCGCATTCCACTATTTTAGTATATGGTTTGTGTTCCCCCATTGCAACCTATTGTGATTTTCACAAATTGCACTGTTTTCTGACTGTGTGCTTACCTGTTAATACTAGTGTATATATTGTGGATATTACTTACCTCCTAAGGCAGTATAGTCTCTAAGGTATTTTTGGCAGTTGTGTCACCAAAATAAAGTACTTCAATTTTTGTAATGCTGAGTATTTTCTTTCATGTGTGTGAGTACTGTGTGTCTACAGTGGTATTGCAAGAGCTTTGCATGTCTCCTAGTTCAGCCTCTCATCTACAACTACCCCTAGACAGCCTGGCTTCTCGACACTGAGTACATTTCACTAATAAGGGATAACTGGACCTGGTATACCCTTTACGAATACAAATCATTGCCACCAGACTGACACCAAGACCACTAGACACACACACCACTCACACCCATACACCTCCCACGCACTCCACATCACACACCCCAACACATTACTCAACACACCCTCACCAGCACACATCACATACCACCCATGGCACCACAAAGGCAAATTAAGGGTCATGGTGGAGGAAATCATCAGCGAAGAGCCACAGCTCTTTGAAGCACAGGTGCAGCAGATATCAATAGCAAGGAAGATGGAGCTATGGTGGAGAATCGTGGACAGGGTCAACGACGTGGGACAGCACCCAAGAACAAGGGACGGCATCAGGAAGAGGTGGAACGACCTAAGGGAGAAGGTACGTTCCATTACAGCAAGACACCAGCATGGGAGGAGCAGGTACTGGCAATACTGCATCCTGAGGGCCTGACCAGAGTTGGAGGAGGACTTGACACTGGTAATTCAACCTTTAACAATTATCAAGCCCCATACCTGCATGCCATCACACAACCTCACTCCCATCACTCCAACCCACCCCACACACTCCACCATCACATCACACTGATTCCAATGCCAAGCCCTGCATGCTGTACCAATGCATGGACACTCCTCACAGCACTGCATGGACAATCATCACCAAAGCATGCACAGCATAGGGATACTAACATAACCACTATACAATAACATACACAAGCAAAAGCTGGTAGGGGAACAACAACCATAGAGGGGAAGTTACAGAAGTACAAATGTCAGACCCCTGAAGCATAACACATAATTTACATCCCCACAGGTACCCCAGCCAATGTCACTGGAGAGGAGGTGCCACCACTATCTAGTCCCCCAACAGAAGATGCCCACAGTGATGACAGTAACTCTGGACTTCAGGATCTGGACAATCTGCCTGGCCCATCAGGGACCACTGGATAGTCGGTCACCCAAGCACAGTCACAGACCACCACAGACCCTCCCCCAACAGGAACCGAACACCACAGCACCCACCCAGCGTACCCACACCTCTGTCCCCAGGACACGTCAATCAGCAGTGTGTCCACCTGTACAGGGACCACAGGCCTCACCTCATACTAAAGACAAAAAGGGACTTGGGGTCAGTGGCAGTGGGCACACCGTTCAGGGGCCAGAGGCACAGGCCAACAGGGACACTGGGAGGACTGCTGTGCACTAGGGGGAGGACAGGGCCAGGGAGCCGACTCTCCAGGAGGCACTCTCAGAGATCCTGGGAGCCTACCAACATTACCAGGACACGATGGGCCAGATCCTAGACTACTTGCAGGAGAACAGGCAGATGCAGGAGGGACAGTACCGGGGTCATGGAGGACTTGCAGGCCATCAACAACACCCTGATCTCCATAGCAGGGGTGCTGGCAGACATGGCCAACATTATGAGGGAGGCATTGCCACACCAGCGGGCCCCTACCGCTAGCCAGTCATCTGAACAGCCCTCCACTTCTGCTGCCGCTAGTGGCCAGGAGGCCCCGCCACAGGACCAACAGGCCACCAGCACCACTCCCCTGTATAAGGTGAACCACCCTGCAAACATTCCCTGCAAACCTGACAGAAGCCAGAGACACTTGCCAAGATCACTGCCAGGAAATGAGACTCTCTTGATTGTCCCCCTTGTGTTCCACTCAGTCACCGTGTTCGCCTTGAACTTCCATAGCTCCCCCTCCTATGTCCCCATGGACAATGCACCTGTGCTACAAACAGACTGGAACAATACCCTGGACTTTCCTCCATCATCACCCCATCCCATTGTACTTTTCCTCTAGATATTAGCACTACAGTAAACACCCTTGGATAAATATCGACTACGAGTAATTCATGTTTTACAAATTTGTACTGATTGAAACAGCAACAACCATTGCAAATAAACTGTACATATAATCAGCATAGACATACTGACCTGTATCTGGCTGTTCTGATCACACCAGGAGAATGTGCCATATCACCAACATCTGCAAAATCAATATCCAGAGGTAACAGTAAGTAGGGGAAAGAAGTGTGTAATGCTAGCATGGCCATGCCACACAGAATACAACAATAGTCATAAAAATGTAAAGTTGCACTGTCTCACCTGTGTGTCATTGGAAGTACTGACAGATCACTAATGTTCTGTTGTCCACATCCTCATCCTCTGCCTCCTCATTTGTCACTTTCCTCAGGGTCTACTGCTGCCACAAGGGCATCTCCTGTCTCCTCCTCCTGCAGAAAAGGTACATGGCGTCTGAGGGCCAGGTTGTGCAACATGCAGCATGCCACTACCATCAGTCAGACATTCTTGGGTGAGTAGCACAGGGATCCACCTGTCAGATGGGGGCACCTGAACCTGGCCTTCAGGAGGCCAAAGGTCTTTTCTATGATCCTTCTGGTTCACCCATGTGCCTCATTATAATGTTCTTCTGTACTTCTCCTGGCATTCAGCAGCCATGATAGGTTGGGCAACCAGAGTCACCTGTACATATTGGGGAAGAACATTTAGCCACACACTACCCTATATGGCCAACAGCATAGGCATACACCAACATATACTGGGTGGGAACCAAGGCCCAGCTATCTGCCACATCCTGTGCCTATGTAGTTGGGCTATGACATTTGGTATGCTGCTTTTCCTCAGGACAAAGGCATCATGCTCTGACCCAGGATACTTAGCATAGACATGGGAGATGTACTGGTCCCCCAAGCACACCATCTACACATTCATAGAGTGGAAACTCTTCAGATTTGTGAACACCTGTTCATTCTGATGGGGGGGGGGTACAAATGCAATATGTGTACTGTCAATCGCACCAATTATGTTGGGGATATGTCCCATTGCATAGAATCCGGCCTTCACTGTGGCCAAATTCTCAACCTGGGGGAATGCAATGTAGCTACACATGTGCTTTATCAGGGCAGACAACACTCTGGTTACCACGTTTGAGAACATTGGCTGTGACATTCATGCTGCCAAGCCCACTGTCACTTGGAAAGAACCATTTGCCAGGAAATGGAGAACTGATAGCACTTGCACAAGAGGGGGGATCCCAGTAGGTTGACGGACAGCAGATATCAGGTCAGGCACACAGCTCTGTGATTGTCCAGTCTATAGGTGAGTATTATGTGCCTGTCCTCCAGTGCAGCCAAGTCCACCAGGGGTCTGTACACGGGGGTATGTCTCTATCTCCTATTCATCCACAGCGGTAGGTATCTAAGAGACACAAGAGTGAGTAGGCTGTCACAAAAGGAACAATGGAGCCAGAACAGCAATCCACAATGTGCAAACATGTAATGGGACATTGTAATTAATGAAATATGTGCCAATTGATCGTTTGACGCAATAATCGATAGGCCTGTCCACCCCCCCTAGAAATGGCGACTGCCTGTCCTGTGTGGAAGGACAGGTGGAAGTGAGGTAATGCCGCTGACATTGTGCGCTGTGGCGGTAGGCGGTTGTGAACCACTGTGCAGTTCCTCATTGGTTAATATTGGGCTCTATGGGGTACAGTGGCCAATGGTGATCTACGACGGCGGTGACAGTAAGCACCGCCGTGGACGTGATTGCAATTTTCTATCTGAATCCTCACTTGTTTCCTTACCTTCCATAGAAGAGCACCTACACTGCATGTGACCTGTGTCTGAACCTACCATGGCCCGTTTCACCGGAGGAAGGGGCCACAGCCTTCACTTCTGAGTAGTTGGAGCGACTGGTGGATGGGGTCCTACCCCAGTACGGACTGCTGTATGGGCCTCCAGACCAACAGGTGAGTACACTGTGGACACAATGCATGTGGCCTGAATGCTTGGACTTGTGTGTGAAGACCTCATGTAAAGGGGGTGGGTGGATGTCCTCTTGACTGTGTACCTGTTGTGGTGTAACGTAGGCTCTCGTTATTTTAATGAGACTACTGGATTTTGAGCGGCAGAATCGCCTGCGGTGTGGGAGACTTAGGCCCTCATTACAAGGGCGGCAACCGTCGCCCGCCAAGTTGTAACTGCTGTGCGGCCACACCGCAGTGGCCATTATGACATCCCCGCTGGGCCCGCTGGCTGGAAACCGAGTTTCCGCCTGCCGGCCCAGCGGGGATGTCGGCTGCAGTTCCACCCATCGCACTTTTCACTGTCTGCTGTGCAGACAGTGAAGGGCTGTGTGGGGCTGTGCCATGGGGCCCCGCGACTCCCCTTTCCACCAGCCTTTCCATGGTGGTTCCTACCGCCATGAAAAGGCTGGGGGAAAGGGGACTCATAATCCCCTGGGCAGCGCTGCCCCGGTGGATTAAATCTGCCGGGACCACTGTGGAGGAAAACCGCCGGTCCCGGCGGTGCAACTGCGGTGCTTCCGCCACGGTCGTAATAGCCGAGTTTGCACCACCAGCCCGTTGGCGGTGCAACCTCCAAAACAGCCCTGGCGGTCTTGACCGCCAGGGTTGTAATGAGGGCCTTAGTCTAACCCACTGCGGGTGACACCTGTTGCTCCAATCTAGGTTCTGCTCCGACTAACTAGCAGTGCCTCATCCCCACCAAAGGGTAGGGATGATTGGGCAGCCGAGCGCATCACATACTTGGCTTCTCAGTGAAGTCGTGGTCACTCAGGTCTCATCCGGTTCTCTCACTTACAATTCAGTCTCATATATAAATGACAAACAGAAGCAGTATATGTTTCAATAATGAGTTTAATAAAACAACTGCATCCTAGATAGCAAGGCGTGAGCTGCAATAACCAGGATGACACAACATGACAGTATTAAAATTGTGACATGAAGAGTGAAGCATAAAAACAACTCTATCATATTGTCACTATTTTCAATGGACTAATTCGTACCTAGGCTAGGATAGAGAACAGCATGTTAAGCTCTAAGTCTGACCTTCAGGTTTCCCTGGGAGGACATCAACCCCCATACCTGAGCAAAGGCCTGCGGTCTGCATTAGCATCCGTAGCAAAGCATTCGGCAATCGGCATACAGTTGTGGTTCCCAGGCTGGAATCTCCCTCTAACTTGTAAGGGACAAGGAAGTGTTTTTATAATAACACAGCTTGTATTCAGAGAAAGTATCATGCTGTAGCCTTCGAAAAAGCACAGAGTGATCAACAATGTCTTGTTTGAGAACAGAGTGCTGGCCTAGGCAAAAACAGTTAGATAGACGGAAATAAAACAAGACCGTAAAAATGGTTATTGTAACAATAATAAGACGAAGCTGAATAAAATATTTCTAGGTTAAAGTGCACAGCGGCCTAGTGTGTTAAAATAACCTGCATGGAGCTATAACTAAAATGGCTACACAACAGTGGGCTGGGCAATGTATGTGCCAATGGTGATGGAAATGTGTATGGTGGGCCATGTGTGTGACAGGCTGGACTGTTAGTTTAATGGTGTTCTCCTGTCTGTATCGCCTCTGCAGGTCAGCGCCCATCAAAAGAAGGGGATATGACATGCCATCGCCAAAGAGGTCGGAACCCTGGGGGGTCTATGGCAGGCGGAGCACCCACTGTTGGAAACAGTAGGAGGACCTGAGATGCAGGGCACAGAAAACCGCGGTGGCCCAGCTGGGGATGGACTCCCAATGAGGAACGGGTGCCTGTTGGACCCTGACGCCCTGATGGCCCACATACTGGCGGTGGCCTACCCTGAGCTGGATGGGTGCTTGAGGGAAACACAGCAGCCACAAGGGGGTGAGTATTGTAGGTATCAATACATATGTTGGCTGATGGGATGGTATTCGGGTGGTGGTTGTGTCTCCTTGGGTGCCCCTAGGCCAGGCCTGACATAGCAGCCTGGGTCCTCAGGTGGTGAAGGGTCTGAATGGGAAATACTGCTTACCTAGCTTGTTAGAACTCACTCCTGGGCAGGGCTGCATGGGTCCCAGGTGTGCTGCAGATGGTGGTATATGCCCCTCTACATTCCTTAGTGACTAGACATTTCACTGGTAGTGCAATGCCTAGTGCGTAGGCCTGTTCCCTGTGTGTGAGGGTGCTATGTACACCAACGGTGGTGTTGGTGCAGCCATTGACCCTTTATATCCTTTGTCCCTCTCCTCCCTTTCTTGCATTGTCATACTGTTCTTATGTGCATTAGATCTGGCGGAGGAGCAGAGGCGAAAGCGACAGAGGGAGCTGCATCCCACAGGACCCTGGAGGCAGAGTCCACCAACGCTGAGGGCACCAGTGTGATGGAGGGCGAGGGGAGCACCACAGCGGAGACTGGAGGGGACAATACAGACTCATATACCTCCTCCGATGGGAGCTTCCTGGTGGTGACCACCTCAGCTACAGGTACAGCTGCCACCACCGTACCAGCACCACCCTCCCAGCAGACCCTCAGCGAGTTGCCCACCGCCGCTCACCCAGGAGGATGGGCATCTCCTTCACCTCAGGCCCTGCCCCAGTGAGCCCTGCTGCCCTCACTGTTGGGCAGTCTACCATTTTGAATGCCATCCATGGTGTTGAGAGGCAGTTGCAACAAACCAATACATACCTGGAGGGCATTCACTGTGGTCAGGCAGCCCTTCAGCGAGCTTTTCAGACTCTGGCCTCAGCACTGATGGCAGCCATTGTCCCTGTCTCTAGCCTCCCCCCTCCAACTTCCTCCACCCAGACCCACACCCCTGTACCTCAGCCTATCCCAAGCACACCATCAGACAGCATGCACACACCTTAACACACAAGGGAAGCTCTGGCAAACATAAGTACCACACATCCCACAGTCACTCACGCAAGCATCACACACATACAGACACAACAACATCCACTGCCTCCACTGTGTCCCCCTCCTCCTCGTCTCTCTCCTCCCTCCCTGTCTCATCTCCACTCACACCTGCATGCACTACATCCTCAGCCACTACCTCCATCACCAGCACACACACCACCACACCCCACTAATGTGCAGTCACCACCCC
Source organism: Pleurodeles waltl (assembly GCF_031143425.1). Classification (NCBI taxonomy): domain Eukaryota; kingdom Metazoa; phylum Chordata; class Amphibia; order Caudata; family Salamandridae; genus Pleurodeles; species Pleurodeles waltl. Next base: position 386,803,756 of record NC_090444.1, on the reverse strand, counting down.
CCACTACCATTCACAAGTCCCCTGTGTCCTCTCCCAGTATGTCCGTGAGGCCACCTCCCAAGGTACACAAACGCAGCCACACACCCACCCAACAGCCATCCACCTCACGACAGCCTCCAGCCCATGCACCTTCATGCAAAGTCAGCAAACGTATACCTCCTACAACCACAATCTCTTCCTCCACTCCCAAACCCCCTCCAGCTACCCGTCCCAGTGTTTCTAAGAAACTATTCCTGGCCAGCCTTGACCTCTTTCCCTCACCTCCCCCACCCCTTCAGTCTCCTAGGGCCAGACTCTCCAGGTCCCAACCTAGCACCCCAATCAATCAAAAAAAGAAAAATTGTAGAGCGCGCCTTTCACCCGTGAGGGTCTCAATGCGCTGGGGAGGGGAGATCGGGGGGGCAGGGAGGGTCACTGATCGAACAACCATGTCTTGAGGTACTTTCTGAAGACCAGGAGGTCTTCAGTTTTGCAAAGGTCGGTGGGGAGGGAGTTCCAGGTTTTGGGGGCGAGGTAGGAGAAGGACCTATGTCCTGTGGTGGTGCGTTGGATGCGGGGGACTGAGGCTAGGGTGAGGTCAGCTGATCAGAGGTTGCGTGTGGGAGTGTGGAAGTTCACTCTTTCGTTGAGGTAGGTTGGGCCGGTGTTGTGGAGGGATTTGTGTGCGTGGATGAGGATCTTGAATGTGATTCTCTTGTCTATGGGGAGCCAGTGAAGGGATTTGAGGTGTGGTGAGATTTGTTTGTGGCGGGGGAGGCCAAGGACAAGGCGTGCAGCTGTGTTCTGGATTCTCTGGAGTTTGCGTTTGAGTTTGAGTGTGGTGCCGGCGCAGAGGGCGTTACTGTAGTCCAGTCTGCTGCTGATGAGTGCGTGGGTTACTGTCTTCCTAGTTTCTGGGGGAATCCATTTGAAGGATTTTTTTAGAGTGCGGAGTGTGTGGAAGCAGGAGGAGGTTAGCCACTACATCGGCGGGACCAGTGGTGCCAGTAGTCACCGGATTATGGAGTGCACCAGGCAGCAGGGGAGCCAGTGTGGCAAGGAGCCACAGCACGGACAGTCCCCCACCTGTCAAGCATAAAAAGTTGGACAGTGCCCGGCGGGAGAAGGGAAAGAAATCAGCCCACAAAGCCACTCCCAGTGGTACAGTTGGGAGTGTGGAGACAGCTGCGACATCATCCAAGGTGGGGAAGGGGCACAGTAAAACGGGCAAGTCTGGGAAGATCAGCACGGCGGACAAGACCACCAGCAGCCCCGCTGCCCAGGAGACGACCGCCAGCAGACCCGCTGCCAAAGACAGGACCGCCAGCAACAGCCTCACTGCCCAGGAGAAGACCGCCAGCAGCCCCGCTGCCAAAGACAGGACTGCCAGCAGCAGCCCCGCTGCCCAAGAGATGACCGCCAGCAGCCCTGCTGCCAAAGACAGGACCTCCAGCAGCAGCAGCACCACTGCCCAGGAGATGACCGCCAGCAGCCTCGCTGTCAAAGACAGGACCGCCAGCACAGCCCCACTGCCCCACTGCCCAGGAGAAGACCGCCAGCAGCCCCGCTGCCAAAGACAGGACTGCCAGCAGCAGCCCCACTGCCCAGGAGACGACCGCCAGCAGCCCCAGTGCCAAAGACAGGACCGCCAGCAGCTGAAGCGCTGCCAGGACACCGGCGCCAGCTGAAGCGCTGCCCAAGACACCGCCGCCAGCAGCACTGCAGGCCAGGACAAGACCGCCACCAGCTGAACCGCTGCCCACGACACCGCCACCAGCTGAACCGCTGCCAGGACACTGGCGCCAGCTGAAGCGCTGCCCAAGACACTGCTGCCAGCAGCGCTGCAGGCCAGGACAAGACCGCCACCAGCTGAACCGCTGCCCACGACACCGCCGCCAGCAGCACCGCTGGGCAGTGAGCACCAATGATTCCGACGCTACTGAGTCTGCTACGGGCAGGATGAAGCACTCTGGGCACAAAGCCTCCTCCAGAACCAGTGGAGAGATACATCAACTACCTCTGTCCTTGGCAGGATGAAGCACTCTGGGCACAAAGCCCCCTCCAGACCCAGTGGAGAATCACATCCACTACCTCAGTCCTTGGCAGGATAAAGCACTCTGGGCACAAAGCCCCCTCCAGAACCAGTGGAGAATCACATCCACTACCTCAGTCCTTGGCAGGATGAAGCACTCTGGGCACAAAGCTCCCTCCAGAACCAATTGGAGAACTGTTATCCACTTGAGAGACTGTGGTTTTGCACTCCCCAGGATAAAGCAGTGGGCAAACCACCCACTGTAAAGACTTGAGAAACTGTGGTTTTGCACTCCCCAGGATAAAGCAGTGGGCAAAGCACCCACTGTAAAAACTTGAGAGACTGTGGCATTGCACTCCCCAGGATTGAACAGTGGGCAAAACACCCACTGTAGAGACTTGTGAGACTGTGGCTTTGCACTCCCCAGGATTGAACAGTGGGCAAACCACCCACTGTAGAGACTTGAGAGACTGTGGCTTTGCACTCCCCAGGATTGAACAGTGGGCAAACCAACCACTGTAGAGACTTGAGAGACTGTGGCTTTGCACTCCCCAGGAGTGAACATTGGGCAAACCACCCACTGTAGAGACTTGTGAGACTGTGGCTTTGCACTCCCCAGGATTGAACTATGGGCATGGAGCCCCCTCGTGGATCTGGCGTCGTGCACTCAACAGGCTGACGTGCCCCCCCTTCCCTTCCCCCTGAGGTGCCTGTCTTATTTCTAACTGATGCCCCTGCAGTGTTCTCTCCGTCTTGTTCGGGTAATGAGTGTGGGCCTCGCCCATGCCTTTTGGGCCCAATGATCCACGGACTATGATGGTGGAATCCCTTGGACTTGTGTTCTTGGTGTATATAATTGTATATAGTATAAATGTATATATTTGTAAATATTTTTGATGTATGTAATTGAATATATCACAATTATTTGACTCATTTCCTTTTGTCCTTGCATTCTTCCAGGGTTTGGCGTGTGTAACTGTTATGTATCAATGTATATTAGCGTGTGTGTTGGGGGAGGAGCCAAGATGGCGACCGGGAAGGACGCTTGATTAAGCGCTCCTCTCGGGCTTGCCACGAAAATAGATGCGGGGCGCCCCTGGGGCGCCGCTGTTATATTCCTGTGGCGGGATCCGCTTCTGGGGCCGCTCTCCCTCCGCCGACGGCTTTAAGTACGATCGGGCGGCCGGGCGGGGTGGCTGCCACGGAGCGGATCGGAGCAGGGAGCTGCGGCCGCCATTTTGCCGGCCGTGTCGGACGGGATGCTGCCCTGAAGACTGAGAGAGAGGTGGGTGCGCGGATACGGGAGCGGCCCACCTCCCGAGGGTGATAAGCCCTTACTTTGCCTCAGCACCTCCCTGGGCGCTCTACCCCCCTTGCCCGCCTATTGGCCGCCGGAGTTTCCCCCCCCACCAGGCACGGGGAGCTCTGAGGGGCAGCAGGGGTCTAACGGCAGGGGCTGCAGGGGCCCCGGGCGGGTGCCCCCGCTGCGGCTGAAGACAAGCGGAGAGACGCGCCTCCCCCTCCGCGAAAGGCCCTGTGGGACCACAACAACAGGCCAGGGGTGAACTAGTTTCACGAGCGGGTCGGGACCCGCTCCCTGGATCCCCCAGCTGCTTCGCATGGTTATGAGGCCTGTCGGGCGGCTGTGAGCTCGGCCACAGCAGACGCGCCCTCTCCGGGAGGCCGCTGGCGCCGTCTCCCCCTGAGGTGGGGTTTTGCACCAAATTTGGAGGCCCGGATGGTGAAGCGGCGCACAGCGTCTGCGGGGACCTCCGCGAAGAGAACTGGGAGCCATTGCCTTCGCCTCACACCGACTACTTCCTCCCGCCCATGAGGGGGGATGAAGGACGGGAGACGAATCCTGACGTGGGCCACTGGGGGTGCCTCCCTATCTCATGACTGTTGGCATGGAGCGCCCACCGCGGGAGTCGTCTCTGGACCTGCAGCTAGATATCGAAGCCACCACAGACGTGGCACGCGTAGGGTCGGTCCGGATCAAGCTAAGCCATATCCTCTGTTAAATGGCGCCGACCTGCACCACAGGGTGGAACAGTGCTTAAAGTACTGTGCGAGCCCATAACACACTAAGCGAATACACTTGGGAACGTCACTCCTCTACTCCATACCGAAAGAGGACCTAGAGCCTGGAGCTGGCTGCCGACTGGGGGCTCGAAGCACGCGTGCGGACCTAGCGACGGGAGGTACCAGACCGCCTGAATAAGATCTCACTTAGAGGACCACCAGCAGGGCCGAAACCTCAAAAACTGAAGTGTGCACTGGCGTGGCCCCACAGGGATATATATGTCCTCCTCGCTTACAGGGCCCAGAGAACGTAGGTGAGCGCGTGATTGTCGGAGGAATCAGGCCGCAACAGATAAGTCAAAATGTCCGGAAGGCCCAAATCAGCTAAAAACCAGGATCGGAACACGCATGGCCAGGCACCAGGAGATCAGCAGCATACGCCCTCTCTGCAGTCATTGGAGTCCACACTCATGTCCCATTCTTCGCAATTCGAGAAAGTACTACAAGCAATCATGGACACTAAAACCTCACTGGAGACCAGGATAGACACGGTATCGCAAGATCTGAACATCCTCAGAGTAGACCATGGCAAACTATCTGATAAAGTGAAGACTACGGAGGCGGCGCTAAGTGAACTGGCCCCCACAGTAGCGGATAACCAAAAACAAATTCTCCGCCTAGATGCAGAAGTAAAGTTACTGCTGAGAAGAGCAGAGGAGGCGGAGGGCAGATCCCGCCGCAACAACATACGGTTTCTTGGTTTTCCTGAAAAATCACTGGATCAAAGCTCAGAGCTTCTGCTGGAACACTGGTTAATTAAAGAGGTCCTGAATGGAACCCCATCCAAATTCTTCTCAGTGGAAAGAGCATACAGAATCCCCGGATGCCCCCCGGCACCGGGTCAACCTCCGAGACCACTGATAGCTAGGTTTCTAAACTTCAGGGACCGGGATACGATACTCCAACAGTTCCGCAGCAAAGGTATGAGGACTCGACTGTTCACGCTTATTCAGACTTCACTCAGGAAGTGCAAAGGCAACGTAACTCCTTCACCCAAGTTAAACAACGCCTCCGGGAACATGACATAAAATATGCATTAATGTTCCCCGCTAAATTGCGTGTAATAACAGATGAACGCACCCATGTGTTCACCTCACCGGAAGATGCCTGGACGTGGATGCATGCCAAAGGCATCGCCCACCCCCGCGAGGCAGCCGGCACCGACGAGAACTGGTCAACGACAAAACCTAGGAAACGATCCAAGAGGCACGCCAGGGGTCAACCCACAGTGGAACAGGCTGCAGAGGAGAGAGCCAGGGCCCTTAAAGAAACCCCCCTACTAACACAGAATTCCTTTGAGACTCTCAGGACCCATCCAGTGGAAGGCTTGGAGTCTGACTCGATCAGTTCGGACTCTACATTGACGGAGGCATTGAGGGGCCCGGAGCTCACACCCAGGTCCGCAGACACACTCTGAACAAACACTACTGAACTATCCCCCCAAGGGGGACCAACCGCCATAGCCGGAGTACAGAACTGAACTTTGCGACTTCCTCCTGAAGTGGGTGGTCACATCATCTGAACTTATGTATCCTTGCACGTTTGCTCCTGGAGATATCTCCTTTATTCATATTGTGCGCAGCTGGCGGCGTAGAGCGGGGGGTTGGGCGGATGGCCGTGTCCTGGGAGTGCCCCAAGCCACTTGCGGACCGTGTCTGCAGAAGGATGCGAGCCCCTAAAATGAGCCGCATCCGGATAGTATTATTGCTCCCCGCAGACATCCATACGGATACACCTTAGCTCGCACCTAAAATGGGTGTGTAGCCTGTTGCAAGTTCACAGTTGGGGTTGGGATCCAGTTGGGGAGGGAAAGAGGGTAACTATTAGTCAGTGCACTACCGGTCTGCTCACAACACAGGACAAGTGCCCGGAGCTGAGGGGCCCCCCCGCGGGGGCGACGGGGGCGGGGACGGGAACCGGGGAGCAAGACACACACTCACAAATTGAACATGGCACAATCTACAACCCACAGCACATACAAATATGACATAGTCATCTGGAACGTTAGGGGACTGGGGACTCCGGGCAAAAGGTCCAGGGTGCACACACGACTCAAACGCCTTGGCACACATATTGCAATCCTACAAGAGACTCACCTGCGGGACCCAGACCTGCAAGATCTACGTAGTAAATGGGGAGGTCAGATTGTGGGCACATCCTATTCAACCTTTGCGAGGGGGGTACTCGTATGGATAGCAGGGAATGTCCCCTTTATCCAAATATCACACAAGATAGATCACGAGGGCAGGTATGTGCTGGTGGAGGGTAAGCTGGACGGCAAACAATTGTCAATTGTAGGGGTATATACTCCCAATAGCGCACTGCCTGAGTTTCTGAGTACACTCACTCCAGAGTTATTAACGAACCCCGAAACACCCGCCATATGGGGAGGAGACTTCAACTGCACGCCGGACCCAGCATTGGACAGGTCAAACCCCCCCACATATTTAACAGTCATTAGACACCTTAGCCGCCCATTATCGACATGGGCTAGTAACATGAACCTCCATGACATATGGCGCATGAAACACCCACGACATAGGGAATATTCATTTTATTCAGCACCACATAAGGTACACACCAGGATAGACTTGATGTGGGGCACCCAGGAGATCTGCACAGTGACCAGTGGAATAGAATACCTAGCCAAGACACTATCAGATCACTCACCGCTTAAAATAGTTTTGGACTGGGGCAGGAAGCGCCAGGCTATCCCAACGTGGAGGCTACAAGCGGAAGCCTTACACGACCCTGCATTCACAGACTCACTGAGAACAGCGCTAAAACAGTATTGGGAATTAAACACCGGCACCACAAAACTAAGAGCAATGGAGTGGGACGCACACAAAGTGGTGATCCGTGGACATTGTATTTCCACTACATGGGGGGTGAGGCGCACACTCCATGCAGAGGTCAGCAAGCTGGAGAAGAAACTAAGAGCACTAGAAAACGCAGTTGCCCGCAATGAAACGCCATACACGGCTCTGAAGGAAATGCGCGCGGAACATGCAAAGGCTGATGCTACATTACGCCTTCACGATCACAAACACCATTTGGCTAGGCTACAGTCGGAAGGCGACAGATCTGGTAGGCTGCTCGCATGGCTGCTGCGGGAGGACCGGCGATGCCCTCCAATCGGGGCGATAGGAACAGGCGCAGGCGCAATAGCTACCACGCAGGTAAAAATAAATGATGCGTTTAGGGACTATTATACACAATTATACACCAAAAGTACATGATGCTCCATCCAACAGCTTGAGTCCTTTCTAGCAGATTCTCCCCTGCCCCAACTAATGCACATCGACAGAGAGACACTAGAAGCTCCCATCACATTAGGGGAACTCAATAAGGCCCTTGAACAACTACCTAGGAATAAAGCCCCAGGGACAGACGGCCTGCCAGCAGAATACTACTCCACCTTTGCGACACACCTTAACTCACACCTCCTAAAAACGCTTGGAGAAGCAGGGACCAACGGTACCCTGCCCCCCTCAATGAGAGAGGCAATGATAGTGGTCCTTCCAAAGCAAGGGCGCGATCCCACTGACGTCAGGTCTTACAGACCTCTCTCACTGTTGAACCTAGACTGTAAGATACTTGGCAAAATCCTGGCTAACAGACTAGCTCCCTACATGCATATCCTGGTACACGATGATCAGAATGGATTTATCCCGAAACGTAACACCTTCCTAAATATTCGGAGGCTGCTCAGTGTGATGGGTGACACCCCCCCGACCGCACTCGAGGAAGTGGCGATATCGCTCGACATAGAAAAAGCGTTTGATACATTAGAATGGGACTTCCTGTTTGCCACTATGCAGTTACTGGATATTGGTCCAAAATTCATAAGCTGGGTACACATTCTGTACACTGCCCCACAGGCTAGGGTGAAGACGGAGGAGTAATATCAGAAAGCTTTCCGATTAGTAGGGGAACAAGACAGGGTTGCCCCCTTTCCCCCCTCCTATTTGCCTTAGCGATGGAACCATTAGCTGCACGTGTCCGTGCCAAAAAAGAAGAATGGGGGGTGTCAAGGAACGGTACTCTCCACTCCATATCACTATACGGAGATGATGCCTTGATATACATACGCAGAGTGGAGGAGTCGCTGCCACCATTGATGTCGCTGTTGTCTGAGTTCGGAAGGGTATCTGGTCTACTAGTTAACTGGGGGAAATCCTGTACATTCCCACTAACCAGCTGGCCCCCTGCGAGGCAAGAAAATGCCCCACCAGGCCACCTAAAATGGTGTTTCGACACATTTAAATACCTAGGGATCAACGTCTACCACAGGGCGGAAGACCTAAGGGATGGAAACCTGGGGAAAGCGGTGTCCTCTGTTAAGAGCTCAATACGCTTTTGGAATAAATTACCACTCTCACCACTGGGTAAAGTAGCTATAGCAAACATGCTGATATTACCTATACTGTTGTATTATTTTGCGGCCTTACCAATCATTATCCCCAAAAGCTTTTTTGTCGGCTTGAACATCATCCTACTACAACGGGTGTGGGGCGAGGGCAGAAGACGGGTTGCACTCACTACGCTGCATCATTCGGTAGCAATGGGTGGACTGGGCGCCCCAAACTTTGAGCTCTATGCTGCGGCCGCACAGCTGCAGTGGATCTTAAATTGGCTCCATAGACCTAGCTCGGCAGAAACTATATGGCTGCAATCTAGACTCCAAGGCGCTCCCATACTAGTTTGGCTGTTGGATAAGCAAACTAAAAGCACATGCACAAACCCATTGATGACAGTGGCACACACATATTGGAAGAAGTATATCCAAAAGGGAGTTAAAAAACTACCCTACCCACCGCTTCGGTTGGATCGGCTCCCTGGGTGGGTGGAAGCCGGCTCATATTCACCTACAACTTGGTCAGACGCGGGTATAAGTACAGTAGGAGACTGTTTTGAGGAAGGGAAATTAATGACCTTCGAAGCTATACAGGCCCTCACAGAGATCAATCCGGGGCAATTCCTGGCATATCACACGATATGCCATGCAATCAGGAAAACGTGGGCATCCGGCGACGTAGAGCCTGATATCTCAGTCACCCTGCACCACATGCTGAACTGGGACCCCCAAGGAAAAGTAGTCTCAAACCTTTATAAACTTCTGAACAGACCCCCGGAAGACAACCTGCAGAAAGCTAGGGAGAGGTGGAACATCGTATTGCCCACCCCGATCTCAGGGACAGAATGGCCAAAAGCTCTGTGCCACACACGTGAGGTCTCAAGAAACCCCAGATTCCGATATACACAGTTCAATTATCTACATCAGACATACCTGGCGCCGGCCAGGATTAAACGCATGTTCCCCGGGTCGGACCCAGCCTGTCCCAGATGCAAAACACCAGCAGCACAGTTCTATCACATGGTCTGGGAGTGTCCGCGGTTGCGGGGGGAATGGGAAGGGGTGGTCACAGCCTTAGCGGAAATCACGGGGCTCAACCTGGACACGAATCCCAAATCCTGTCTACTCGGACTAAGGACAAGGACAAAAAGAAATAAACACTTGCACAGGTTTGTAGATCTAGCGTATGTAATGTACAAAAGATTGATAGCAATGAACTGGAAGGCTCGTAACACGCCTGACTTAAAAGACTGGCTTGCCCTTACGCTACGCTGGGCTCGCGCTGAGCATCAGGTATTAACAAATTTAGCACGCAGGGGAATGCGACAAGCGGGCTGCGAGGCCTGGAGCGTCTTAGTGTCCAGGCTAGAAGCCAAAAATGATGAAAGACCCATCCGGTACCACAGACAGCTGCACCCACCTGGAAGGCCGTGGGCCCAGCCCCGGCAGAAAGGCAATACTACACTTGGGGATGCATACATATCCATCATCAATGCCTCGCCAACACCGATAGCACAGCAGCCCCCCCCAATGCATGCATGCCACAGCGCCAAAAGGCCTGCACACTCAACCAATAGACACCAGCGCTATGATCCACTGTGCCATATCCCTCCACCTTGTCCTTCCTTCCCCCCTCCCCCCCTTGTTTCCTCTGCCCCCCCACCCTCACCCGTGTGGCGGTGAGGGCCCCTGTCACCAGTGGCAATAGAACCACATTGCAGCTGAACGCTTCGTCCTACGTGGCGACAACTTCGGAAGTGCTGGGTAGGATTAGCGGACCGGGAAGTGCACACAAGTTCTTAGTAGTTTGTTATATATATTGACCTTAATATGGAAGAGCCAGACGACAGACTGTAACCAATGACAAAATGCTATTAATGACTTTTGCATGCAAGAAATGTATGGCTCTTTTTGTAAAACCAATAAAAACATGTTAAAAAAATATATATATTAGCGTGTGTGTTGTAGTGGGTGAGGGTGGGGTTGGGGGTGTTGCGTGTTGCGTGTTTGTGTCACTGTTTTTTCCCTTCCCCCTCCCCTGTGTCGTAGGTGCAGTACTCACCATGGTCTTCGCTGCTGGCGTTCATGCTCCTGGTAGAGGAGCAGGAAGATAAAGGCTGGCAGAATCTGGAGCTCAGGTTCCATGACGTCCTGATTCCTCTTGGGGTGTGAGGAGGTGAGCGTATTCCCTTCAAAGTCATGTTTCTGCCGTGTTTTTGTTCGCGGTGAATCCGCTCCGGAAAAGGTGGCGGATTGGTGGGTTGTAATAGTGTGGGCGGTACATTGTCCTCCGCCTGTCTGTTGCCGGTTACCGCCACAGTGTTTGTTTGTACCGCCGTGGTGGTCGGAGTGTTAAAATGGCTGTCTATGTTGGCGGTTTCCACCACAGTTGTGATTCTACTTTTTTTTCCGCCGGTGTGTTTGCGGTTTTACCGCCGCTTTAACACCGACCGCCAGGGTTGTAATGAACACCAATGTCTTCCTCTGAAGTCACCCCTGGAGTCATGGGAACTCCCTATGAGAGCGTGACTTTCAAAGTCTTAAAGGGGCTTTGCTCAGAGAGAAGCCTAGAGGTAGAGAAGAACCCTAAAAAGAATTTCCTTTTAAGTCTCCTTCTCCAGGATGACTTGTAGCAGTCTGGTAACCAGGAGCAGGAGAGGGAGGGGGATTCTAACCCTTTAGAATCAGGGGAACAGCCTGAGGATTCAGGGGAGGGTCCTTCACAAAATCTTCCCCCTATCAAACCATCTAGTGTAGCTGGCAGTGGGAGAGGTTCACATACAGGTAAAGCTCCCTTCACACCTAGAGGTTAGGTCACTAAGGTTACCAAAGCTAGGGAAAGATCTGCCTCTCCACATTCTCATGTCACCTCTGTTTCTGAGGGGTAACACAGATCCAATCCAGAGGATGACTCCCTAGACAGGGAATTCAGAAAGCTGAGATTGCAGGAGACTAGACTGAGCCTGCATCAGCAACAGCTGGCCCTAGATAGGGAAGCCTTAGCTGTGGAAAGGGAAAGGTGGGGGTTGGGGTTAGTTCCCCATGGTGGCAGCAGTAACAGCAGTTTCAGGAGTTATGGTGTTAGGGAGAATACCTTTGATTCCAGGAATTTGCACAAACGTGTTCCCCCTTACAAGGAGGGGGATGATATATACAAGTGGTTTGCTGCACTTGATAGGGCCTGCAAAGTTCAGAGGGTCCCTCAGATGCAGTGGGCTGCTATTCTGTGGTTGTCATTTTCTGTCAAAGAGAGATATAGACTTCTCACTGTCAGGGAGGAAGATTCAGATAGCTACAATGTTTTGAACACAGTACTCTTGGATGGATTTGGCTTAACCACTGTACAATACAGAATTTAGTTCAGAGAAACCAGAAAAGAGTCTTCACAAGATTGGATAGACTTTGTGGACTGTTCAATGAAGGCCTTAGAAGTATGGTTACATGTAGCAAAGTGTCTGACTATGAGGGTCTATAAAATCTGATTTTGAGAGAGCATATTCTTAACAATTGTGTGTCTGACTTGTTGCACCAGTAGACTCAGATCTGTCCTCTCCCCAAGAATAGGGAAAGAAGGCAGACAAATGGGTCAGAACAAGGGTGAGCAGAAAAGCTCATACAGGGGGTGACAAGGACAAGAAGAAGGATGGTAAGTCACATGATAAGTCTGAGGACAAATATAAAAAGTCAGTCTTCATCAGGCCCACATAAATCCTCTGGGGTTGGGCACAAATCCTCTTCCAACTAACAGAAAAAGCCTTGGTGTTACATGTGTAAGAACAAAGGCCATTGGGCAAGTGATCCAACTTGTCCCAAGAAAAACACCAAAGCTCCCACCACCACAACCCCCACTGCTCCCACTAGTGCCCATAGTACTAGCAGTGGTGGTGGGAAAAACACTACAAATAACCAGTCCAAAGGAGTAGCAGGGCTCACTTTTGGTAATGTAGTGGGGGTTGGTTTAGTTAGGGAAACCTCTAAGGCTGTTTTAGTCTCAGATGGTGCCATTGACCTTGCCACCTTTGTTGCTTGTCCCCTTAATATGGATACGTACAAGCAACTAACCCTAATCAATGGTGTTCAGGTTGAGGCCTACAGGGACACAGGTGCCAGTGTCACTATGGTGATGGAAAAACGGGTACCCCCTGAGCAACACCTACTTGGTCATCAGTACCAAGTGATTGGCGCCCATAATAACATTGTTAGCCACCCCACGGCTGTTGTGAATCTCAACTGGGGGGGGTGGTTTACTAGTCCAAAGAATGTTGTGGTATCCGCTGACCTACCTGTAGAATGTCTACTGATGACTTCGGGTGAAGTAGAATTGGAGGCTCATGCAGCAATGCTGGGCATTCCAGGGTACATCTTTGCTCTTACCAGGGCTCAGGCCAAGAAGGAAAGAGGACAGGGAAACCTAGATCCTGGAACAATGGACCAAGTGCTCCCAAAAACTATGGGTAGAAAGGGAAAACCCTTGTCCACTATCCTTCCCTCTCCTGAAGATTCCCCTTTTGATGATAAGGAGTCTACTTCCTGTGCAGAACCTACACCACAGCAACTCCAAGCTGACACAGCTGAGCTTTTGGGTATAGGGAGGCCTGTCAGGGAGGAATTGCGTGTAGCACAGCAGACCTGCCCCACCCTAGAGGGTTTGAGACAGCAAGATGTCAAATAAGAAGCAGGGGATGTCAGGGGATGTCAGTGACTCTCACAGGGTTCACTGGGAGAGCAATCTTCTTTATACAAAGGTAAGGGACCCAAAACCTGGTGCTACCAGGAGATTGGTCATTCCCTTGCAGTATAGGGAATTCCTCCTAACACTGGCACATGAAATTCCCCTTGCTGAACATTTGGGGCAAAGCAAGGCTTGGGACAGACTGGTCCCTCACTTTCACTGGCCTCATATGTCAGAGGACACAAAAGAGTTTTGTCACTCTTGTGTCACTTGCCAAGCCAGTGACAAGACTGGTGGCACTCCAAAGCCCACTTGATCCCACTGCCTGTGGTTGTTTTGCCCTTTTAAAGGGTAAAGGTTGACATAGTTGCCCCCCTTGGCCCTCCTACTACTTCTGGAAATAGATTCATCATGATGGTAATGGACCATGCCACTAGATATCCAGAAGCCACCCCTCTGCGGACCACTACAGCTCCTGTAGTGGCAAAGGCCCTACTGGAAATATTTTCCAGGGTGGGCGTCCCTAAAGAGGTAGTATCAGACAGGGGTAGTAACTTCATGTCTGCATACCTGAAGGCAATGTGGAAGGAATGTGGTATAACATACAAATTCGCCACACCTTACCACCCTCAGACAAATGGATTGGTATTCAGATTTAATAAAACTCTCAAAGGTATGATCATGGGACTATCTGAAAAGCTCACAAGGAGATGGGCTGTCCTATTGCTATGCCTCATTTTTGCCTACAGGGAGGTATCTCAGAAGGGAGTGGGCTACAGCCCATTTGAACTCCTTTTTGGTCACCCTGTTAGGGGTCCACTTGCACTTGTGAAGGAGGGGTGGGAGCAACCCTTGAAACCCCCAAACAAGACATTGTGGATTATGTACTTGGCCTAAGATCAAGAATGGCTGAGTACATGAAAAAGGCCACTAAAAGCCTTCAGGCAGGCCAAGAGTTACAGAAATAATGGTATGACCAGAAGGCTGTCCTGACTGAGTGCCACCCAGGAAAGAAGATGTGGGTATTGGAGCCCGTGGCACCAACAGCACTCCAGGACAAATGGAGTGTTCCACATCTGATAGTGGAAAAGAAGGGTGAGGTCACTTATTTAGTGGACCTAGGCACTCCCAGAGGTCCTCTACGAGTACTTCATGTGAACCGCCTGAAACCCTACCATGATAGGGCAGACTTAACCCTACTCATGGCCATTGATGAGGGGTAGGAGGAAGAGAGTGACCCTCTCCCTGAACTCTTCTCCAACACTGCAGCTGATGGCTCATTGGAAGGAGTTGTCCTTGCAGCCTGCCTTACAGAGAAGCAAAAGGAGGACTGCAGGAACCTCCTAGGTCAATTTTCTGAGCTGTTTTCTTTGACACCTGGTGAGGCCACTTGGTGTGAACACACCATATATACTGGAGACAGTTTACCTGTCAGAAGTATGATTTATAGACAGCCTGACCATGTCAGGGACTGCATTAAATCTTAAGTTCAGGAAATGTTGGACTTAGGAGTGACTGAGCACTCAGATAGCCCCTGGGCCAGCCCAGTGGGACTAGTACCAAAGCTTCATTCACAAAATGGGAAAAGGGAGATGGAGTTTTGTGTAGATTACAGAGGGCTCAATACAGTCACTAAGACTGATGCTCACCATATACCAGCGGCAGATGAGCTGATAGATACACTTGCATCTGCCAAGTATGTAAGCACTTTTGACTTGACTGCCGGGTATTGGCAGATCAAGCTATCAGAAGACGCAAAACCTAAAACTGCATTCTCTACAATTGGAGGGCATTACCAATTTACAGTTATGCACTTTGGTTTGAAGAATGCACCTGCCACTTTCCAAAGGCTGGTGAACACAGTCCTCCAAGGTCTGGAGCTTTCAGTGCAGCATATCTAGATGATATTTCTGTATTCAGAGCCACCTCGGTTGACCACCTGGTCCACCTGTGGAAAGTTTTGGAGGCCCTGACAAAGGCAAGCCTCACATTCAAGGCTTCAAAGTGCCAGATAGGGCAGGGAAAGGTGTTTTTTCTGAGACACCTAGTTGGTGGGGAACAGATTGAACCACTGCAGGGGAAGATCTAGACGAGTTTAGATTGGTCTCCCCCTACCACTCAGACCCAGGTCATAGCCTTTCTTGGTCTCTCTGGGTACTACAGGAGGTTCATTAAGAATTATGGCTTGATGGTTGCCCCTTATAATGACCTCACTACCAAGAAAATGCCCAAGAAGGTATTATCGACAGCCAGCTGTCAAAAAGCTTTTGAAGAGCTTAAGCAGGCTATGCGTACTACACCTGTCCTGAAAAGCCCACATTATTCTAAGAAGTTTATTGTCCAGACAGATGCCTCTGTGGTAGGGGTTGGGGCAGTGTTATCACAACTAAATTCAGAGGGCCAGGATCAACCTGTTGCTTTTATTAGTAGAAGGTTGACCACTAAAGAAAAGCGTTGGTCAACCATAGAGAGGGAGGCCTTTTCTGTGGTCTGCGCTCTGAAGAAGCTAAGACCCTACTTATTTGGGAATAACTTCATAGTTCAGACAACCACAAACTTCTCTAATGGCTAAAACAAATGAAAGGTAAAACCCCTAAATTGGTACAGTGGTCCATTTCCTACAGGGGATGGACTTCACAGCCTGCTTGTCAGTATGTTTCACTGTTTTTGAAAGTATGCTTGACTGTGTCACTGGATTCCTGCTAACCAGGACCCCAGTGCTTATGCTCTCTCTGTTTCCAAATTGATCACTACATACTGGTAACCCAGTATTTCACACCAAAGTGGCATACTGATCACCCCTTATAAGTCCCTAATATATGGTACTTAGGTGCTCAGGGCATCGGGGTTCCAGGGGATCCCTATGGGCTAAAGCATTACTTTTGCAACCCATATGGAACCCATGCAAAGACTTCTGCAGGACTGCCATTGCAGCCTGCGTGAAATAGTGCATGCACCCTTTCATATACATTTTCACTGCACCAGGTCACTTATGAGTCACCTACATGTGAGGCCTTCCAATCCTGGAGGTTGGGTGCAAAGCAGAGGTGCCCCCACATTATCCAGGACCATTTTCCCGGACATTGTGAGTGCAGGGACCCCATTTTACATGTGCACTGGACATAGGTCAATACCTATGTCCAGCTTCACAATGGTAACCCCTAATATGGCCATGTAAGGTGTCTAACAACTGAGAAATGTACCCCAATACTGATTCTAGTATTGGTTGTACAATCCAATGCACTCTGGGAGCTCCAGAATGGACCCTCAGTACTGCCATACCAGCCTTCTGAGGTATTCCAGGCAGCCCCAGCTGCTGCCACCTCACAGACAGGTTTCTGCCCTCCTGTTGCTTGAGCAGCTCAAGCCCAGGAAGGAAGAACAAAGGATTTCCTTTGGGAGAGGGCTGTTTCCCTTTGGAAATAGGTGTTACAGGCATGGGAGGGGTAGCCTCCCAGAACCTCTGGAAATGCTTTGAAGGGCACAAATGGCACCCTCCTTGCATAATCCAGCCTACACCAGTTCAGGGACCCCCAGTCCCTGCTCTGGCATGAAACCTGACAAAGGAGAGAGGAGTGACCACTCCCCCATCCATCACCACCCGAGGGGTGGTGCCCAGAGCTCCTCCAGAGTGTCCCTGGGTTTTGCCATCTTGGATTCCAAGATGGTGAGGCACTCTGGGAGCATATCAGTGGCCAGTTCCAGCAGGTGATGTCAGAGCCCCCCTCTGATAGGTGCTTACCTGGTTAGGTGACCAGTCCCCTTTTCAGGGCTATTTAGGGTCTCTCCTCTGGGTGTTTCTTCAGATTCAGATTACAAGACTCCAGCAAGAATCCTCTGCATCCTTTACTTCATCTTCTTCCGACGGAACCACAGCTGAACCCTCCAGGAACTCTACAAACTGCAACAAAGAAGAAAAGATGACTTCTGCAACATTGTAACTTCAGCTCCTGCCAGCAACTGCAACAGTTTCCCCAGGTTAGCATCCTCCAAGGACTGCCTGTTTTCAGCGTGCACCAGAAGAACTGAAGGAATCTCCTGTGGAGTGATGGAGTCACGTCCCTGCTTCTGCAGGCACCTCTCTGCAGCAACAACCGGTGGCCTGGGTACCTTCTCCAGATGACAAGCGTGGGTGCTTCAACACAGGGGGTGGACTAAAGTGACCCCTATAGTCCCAAAGTCCAGCTGTCCATCTTTGGTGGAAGTATGAGCTTGACTCCCCACGCAAGACAGTACCTCCGTGCACAGCTTGACTTGCAGTTGTCAAGGCTTATGTGTGACCTTCCAAGACGTTCTTCATGCACAGCACAGCTTAGGCCCCTAGCTTTCCATCCTGTGATGCACAGCTTCCTGAGTGGTTCTCCGGCGGTGTATGATCCCTTTGTGTTGTGCTGTATGGGCCTCCATTTGCACCTTCTTTGTTCCCATGCTGTGGGACTCCTGTGCATGCTGCCTGGTCTTCTGAGGGCTCTCTGAGTTGCTGAGAGCCCCCTCTGTTTCCCCCTCCAGGGTAGAGGCCACCAGGTCCCTCCTGGTCCCAGGCAGCGCCATTTTCTGCTAACCGCAAGCTTTGCATGTGCCAAGGCTTGTTGGCGGAATCCAGCGATGCAAACCAGACTGCAATCATCCATCCGGCATGGAACATCTTCTGCACCAACCAGGAACCCGCATCTGTCTTTTAGGGTGCTTAACTGACTTTTGGGGTCATTACGACCTCGGCGGTCTTCACAGAAGACCGCAGAGGCAGCGGGAGACAGAATACCGCCATTGCCGGCGGTATTGCTGCCTCCCTATTATGACATTTCCGCTGGGCCAGCGCAAATGTCACATCAACATTGCTGCCGGCTCCTAATAGAGCCGGCGGCAATGCTGATGTACAGCGGGTGCAGTAGCACCTGTCGCACATTTCACTGCCCGAAATTCAGGCAGTGAAATGCACGACGGGGCTATGCCTGGGGGCCCCTGCACTGCCCATGACAAGTGCATGGGCAGTGCAGGGGCCCCCAGGGGCACCCCAAGTCCCCTTACCACCAGCCTTTCCATGGCCGTGTTTACCGCCACGGACAGCCTCACCGCTGCCCTGGGGATTATGACCGCCAGGCGGAAACCTGGCGGTTAAGTGGAGGGGCCGGCGGTATGGCCGTGGCTTTTGCGCCACAGTCATAATAGCTGGCGGGACACCGCCAGCCTGTTGGCGGTGTTCCCGCCACCTTACCACCGGCCGCCAGGGTCGTAATGACCCCCTTTGTCTTCTCACCGGTGGTTCTTCTTTTGGACCTTCATCTGGGTTAGCAGGGGCTTATGCTCTCCTTGGACTCTTCAGTGCCTCTTGGACTTGGTCCCCTTCTTCCACAAGTCTTCAGGTCCAGGAATCCATTGTTGGTGTCTTGCAGTCTTTTCTATCACAACCTCTCGTGTGTTTCAAGAAACTTACTGTGATTTACTCCTGTTTTCCTGGGCTCTGGGGTGTGTTCTATTACTTATCCTTTGGGTGTTTTCTTACACTCCCAGTGCCCCTCTACACACTACCTTTGCCTAGGTGGGAAACCGAATTTCTCATTCCAGTATTTTTGTATATGGTTTGCGTTCCCCCTTGGCCCATTGCAACCTATTGTGCTTTTCACTAATTGCACTGTTTTCTGACTGTGTACTTACCTGTTTTTGGATACTAGTGTATATATTGTGTATATTACTTACCTCCTAAGGGAGTATAGTCTCTAAAGTACTTTTGGCATTTGTGTCACCAAAATAAAGTACCTTTATTTTTGTAACACTGAATATTTTCTATCATGTGTGTGAATACTGTGTGACTACAGTTGTATTGCAAGAGCTTTGCATGTCTCCTAGTTCAGCCATGGCTGCTCAGCTACAGCTACCCCTAGACAGCCTGGCTTCTAGACACTGACTACATTTCACTAATAATGGATAACTGGACCTGGTATAAGGTGTACGTACCTTTGGTACCCATTACAAACCAGGCTAGACTCCTACATTAGTCTTCGCAACTAAATGGTCTCTTATAACTTCTTCAAAATCCTTATATTCACAAGATACATCAAGAATTCTTAAAGCGCCAACATAACTTGAAGTGGATTCACCTTCCGGTTGTACCTTCTTATAAAATTTGTCTCCTTCTTATGTGACATTCTTGTATGTTTTGAAGCGAACATCTAAAGATTTTATTACTTTGGCATATTCATCTTCAACTCCATCTACCTCACCTTCAACAACCAAAACTACTTCTCTAGGAGTATGTTTTAGTATGTTCTTTCCTCTGTTCCTAAACAGTGTTTTAATATAGCATACTTCCTTTTTTTGTGCGAAATTCTCTCCTTCTAGTGCATCTAAATATGCTTCAGATGCTTTATTCCACTGATCCCAATCTGTGTCGAGAGAGGATGGATTTGGTGTGAAAGCAGATGGTGGCATTATAGATTAATGCATTTTAGGAAAGAAATTACTCTTGCTAAAAAGGCAGAAAGGTTTTAATAAATTATGTTATTTGCAAAGCTTCTCCTTTCATTAATTGGTGTGCGTATCACCAATGGATGCTAAATGTGCACACAAGACAATTCACCAATATAGAGTTTCCACAATGATAGTGTGCGTGTCACCATTGAAGCACAGGCTGTGATGATATTGATGGAGGTGTGTCACTGTTGACGTGTACGCCGTGACAATATTAGGCTATTTACTTTGGTGTGCGTATCACAGTGCACACACAATTAGATGAAAGATCCCAATTCAAAATGGCTGCATTGTGACGTAGTACGTAAATGTACGGACACCGACGCGGGCCCGACAAGGATGACAAACAGGGGACTGCTTCCCGAGAAATTGAGGTGTGCGCGGGGCAGCGCACACGGAGCAGCCAAAAAGAGGAAAATTTGGTTCCTGACATTAACAGATAAACTACGACACAACGCTGGATCCAACAAATGTATGATTATGCTAAAATTGCTTCCTGGGGTTTAAGGAGCTTCCAAGCAGCCACTCTAGAGATCTGGAACACGTGTGGGAGTTTGCGCTGTAACTCGTAGCCACTATTAAGAAGCACGTGTACGGTAAGATAACATCTTTATTAACATTGGAGACAGCAGGAACAAAAGTACATCGCCATATCAGGTTACATCCAGCTCTCTTGCTCCAAGGTCTCCAACTGCCATTCCCTTGAATCCTGTCCAGGAAGACCCATCAGTAAGCAGATGAATGCAGATGCAGTTGAGACCTGTGTGTTGTGGTTGTCTGCAGGGCATGCAAAAATGTAGCTGTTGCCCAGCCCAATCCAGATGTGTATTGGAGACAGACTGTCAGGCACCCAGAGCAGCGAGAGCAGAGAAATGCCCATGTTCTAAAAGTGGCATTTCCAAAACAGTAATAATAAATCTGACTTCTCCAGTAAAGAGGATTTATCATTACCATTCCAGTCATATGAAACGTGATGTAGCTACTCCTTTCTGATCAGGAACTACAGCTTTAAAGTATTTTCAGGAATTTCCAATGCTGGTCTAAGAGAGGAGTAGGCCTCATGGTAATGAAACATGTCTTTGGCTGTTTTTTATTACCAGGACATGTAAAACTTAAAAGTAACTGTCCTGCCTTTTACATGTTTACAGGGCTTCTTGAGTAGGTGGCACAATCAGTGCTTCAGGGCCACTAAAAGCTTTTCATTATCAGGCCCTGGGTATATGGTATACTACTTTACAAGTGACTTACAAATAAAGTAGACATCCCAATGTTGGATACACCAATGTTACCATGTTTAGGGGAGAAGCATATTCACTTTAGCACTAGTTAGCAGCTGTAAAGTGCTCAGAGTCCGAAGGCCAAAAAAAAGATACAGCAGAAACAGAAGGTGAAAGGCAAAAAACACCCTAACGATGCCAGGTCTAACTCCTAGCAAAAGGTTTATTTTGCCAGGTCGAAGTGGCAGTTTAAAACTGCATACATGGGTATAAATGGCAGGCATGAGACATGTTTAAGAGGCTACTGAACTGGGTCTCACAAGACGTGCTGTAGGTTGACTGGTGGCATTTAATTTACAGGCCTTGGGTACATGTAGTACCACTTTACTAGAGACTTAGAAGTAAAAAATATGCCAATTGAGGGTAAGCTAATTTTTCCATGTTTAAGAGAGAGAGCACAAGCTCTTTAGCACTGGTTAGCCATGTTAAGGTGCACATAGTCCAAAGGCCAATAAAACAGAAATCCGCAAAACAGAAGGAATGAAGGCAGAAAGTCTGAGAAGAAGACTACTCTATAATTCCCCAAATAATGCCTTCTCAGTGCTGGTGAGAGCTATACAAATGAACTATGTATATGTGCAGTACTGTACAGTACATAAATAAAGTTTAAAATGTCACTCCAAAAATAGTATTTTGTATTGGAAGGATACCCTTCCAGTTCAGGACCTATGCTAGACTCACGCGGATACCTTTAATGGTGCAAAGGTGCTACGGTCTGCATTTGTGCCAGCGCTAGGGAATAGAGCAGCAGTAGCACATCTAGTAAGATATGGCACTATCATGCTCTCTCCCACTTCACGCAATGCAGCACAGGAACTTTGGTAGCTGCACTGCGTTGCATGAACAAATGGTACATTTGGACAGCAATGTGTGATGCTCAGTGTACGTAAGATTCCCTCGCGCATTTCAATACCAGTACTCCATAAAAAGCAAGAGGTAGATTATACATCAAACAGCATGAATAGATACTCCTGAGAGGTAAGAACTAAAGACCACTCTGTATATTTTAAAGGAATTATAGGTTATGCAGACAACTACACTTTCAAACCAGATCTGAAATTCAGATCCTGAAACATTTGCTGTAATGCACAAGGAAAAAGTGAATCTCTCTGGCTGCCGCCAGCTGGGTTTAGGATCCGTTCTGCTCAAACTGCAGCCAATTTATTTTCTAATGATGTCAGTCTAATTTGAATGTATGAATTTATAAATGTCTAATATATTTGCTGGCACACTAGCTAAAATGTTACTGTCTGAAAGATAAGTGAGATGAGTCTATAATTAGAAGGAAGTCAGGACCTTCCACGAATTAGGTGATAGAATAATTATATCCAGGCAGGCGGCTGGAGGTAATAACTCTAGAGAATCCACCCCAATCGGATACTTGTATAACCTCTTTGTTGGCTTAGAAAATCTAACATGTTCACATTGAGTTTTTCATTTCTAAATATTAAAAATAACCCACATACCTCATGTTTGCTTTCACATGCAATGCCCATATTCTGCTTCATTAAAGAGTAATGCAATAACCACACAAGGAAAACAATATGTTTATTGTATGAAATTAGAAAAACTCTGATTAATCTCACCTTTATAAAAATGTCAGTGAAATTCGTGAGGACACCTCAGAAAGGTCAGGACAAACATTGGTAAAATACAGTATGCATCCTTCACACCGATGTATTGTCGTACCCTAGTAGTGTTTCAGGTACTTATTGCAAAGTCCTACCCTTTGTACGTAAAACTATGCACATCCTAATATACATGTGAATATGGTGCTCGCAAGTACGAAAGTATCCAAATTATAATTTTTCTTTTAAGTTATTACTGAAATTTATATATTTCATTGTTAATATTTGTGCCGCAAAAATCTCCCCTCAATAAATCCCCTCTTAAAATATACCAATAGTGCACTTTCATAGACTATTTGCGTAGATGTGTGTAATAGCTTTTCAGATGTAGGCTAGATGTGCAGGTAAACCTGGCAAATGCAATACATAAACGTTTGTAGAAACCCAAACATTAGCAAGAACCTTCGCATTAATCTAATTTCAAACTGGTTTTCTTGGTCATTGTTCTCACACTCTTGAATACCCTCTAGTTTGAATATCTTCAAAACTATGGTCCACATTCACTTAGACTCCACACCATGCAGCTGGGCATTCAAATTTGCTGTGCTGTTTTGTGAAAAGCCGAATACACTGTATTTCAATATCTACACAAGTTAGTCTGTGGCAGGTGAAATCCCTATAAGTGACGTGCGAGACGCACAGCAATAGCCTTGCACCGTAGTAGATAGGCGAGTGTGCACTGTTTACTGTAGGATTTGTACTAGAAACATATCTTTTCAGTAAAAATGTGTATGTGTAGACAATATAAAAGGGTTGATCGCATTGGTGTGGGGTGCATTGAAACCCACACGCAATCGCTTTCTGAGAGAAATCAATAAATTACACTTTGATGGCACCCTCTTCCTCTAGGTGTTGGTTTTTACACAAAAACACCTTCAGCGCTGGAAATTAAATCAGTGCTGCTACGTTTTCCACTTTGCTTAGCTTTGGATTGTGCTAGCCTAACGCAAATGCTTGGAGATCAGACATACTTTTTCTTGAAAGCTTAGTCTTCAACAAAAAAGTACCTCAGGCTAGTCGTTCTCAAGATGGCTCTCAGCGTCTTGAACTCTATTCTACTTATAAAATAGTTAAAACTTAGGATGGCCTCATTACAAGGCTGGTGATCCAAGGGTGCATCTGACACTTTTGTGCATACCTTTACAAAACCTACAGACTGTTCCATCTACTACTGATACTGATTTTTTTAGCCAATGGCTCCAGGGGCCTTGTTACACATAGGGCACATTTTCTCTGTTTGCTCCACAGTGCACATTAAAACAGGTGTGCTGGGCGCAAAGAGAGAAAGTGGCCCTATTACATTGAATGCGCTACCCTCAGGGCAGCAACAAATTAGCGCAACCCTGCAGCCAGCGCATTCATGTGAAAAACAGAGCAGCTTTGAACCAGCATCTCCATATTTCACTGTGCAGGTGGGTATTACAGATCCCTTTGCAGGCAGGTGCAGTCAGTGGTTGCACCTGCCTGCAAGATCATGTCTGGGGGCGTCCCTAGGACTCCCTTTCCCCCCTCTAGTGGGCTGCCATCAGGGGGTGCACTTACACTGTTTTAGGTGGTGCACCTCCTGACTGTTTCTTTGCCTCTGCAGCTGCGTCTATAATACGATGAGGGTGCAGAAGCAAAGGGATTCTCTCATTTGCATGGGCGCTGGTGCTATATGTATACCAGCACCATCTGTAGAACAGAAAGGGCTGCACAAGCGTCTTCAGCCCTTTCAGTGATAACAAAGTGCCAAGGGGGACACACAAAGCAGACACACTTGGCACTTTCTATAATACAGCTCCAGTATTCCATTGACTCCTAGAGATGAATCACAACATTATTTCTTAAATTCCAGCGTAGAAGACAGACAGAAAAAACAGGAATGATGGTTGCTGGTGCTTAATGGTAGGAACATTATTCATCTGGAATTATTTTGCTTTATCGGTTAATACTTAAGAGGATGCTCTTGGGAATAAGTATAAGTACAAACGACAATTCTGAATACAAAAGTGTAACAAATTCCTTTTCTACAGGAGTCAATAATGAGAGTTGATTCCAATTTTAAAAGCTTTATCTTATCATAAGTTTTTAGTTTCTCTTTATTAGTCAATTAAAATGTATAGAACAATGCATAAAGCATATCCCTGTTCTAATATTCTTAATCAGTAAAATTAAAACATTTTAGTCAATGAATAGTGCAAAAGAATAATTCTAGAAGCAGTCTGGTCTGCAAGGCTATCAGTACTCATAAGGAAAACTGTAACCAGGAATGGAGAGTAGTCTAGCCAGGAAACAAATCTGACTAAGTCAAGAGCTCAGAGAGATAGAGAGAGAGATTCTGGTCTGGGAATCAGTCTGTTAAGGCCTACCCTTATTTAATTGCCTGTTCCTACTGTTCTTTTCCTGGGATTACATTTATACACATAACGTGAAAGATATAATTTAGCAAGGTTGTTTCATTCAAGATATTAGACATCCAATCAGTTCCAGTGTTTACTTCGGAATAGAACACTTTCTGTCGATGTGACTTTTTGAGTAAAGAGCAGTTTAAACATGAGAAACATCTTGTTTCTTTTAATATTACTTTGAAAACATAAGCAATCTTTCCCATGTGCTCCAGTCTCTGAAAAACAAGACACTTGTCTGAGTTTTTGTTAATTCTTATTTCACCACTTCCATTTGCAAGTATCTTCACACCGTAAGCTTTTTTATGAAGAAGTAGGTTTCAGACTGGTTAAGCACGTTTTGAAATTCCACTGAAGGTCAGCCAGATAGAAAGAATAAAATAATAAGCTTTCTTTGTTATAGGAGGAAGTTTGTGTCATGCACAGGCCACGCAAAGGTTATGATAGAAACATTTCTGCTAAACTAAAATGTGTTAGGATTTGTCAATTTTAGCAAATCAAGCAAGTCAAGCAAATGCCAGTCATGCAACATTTAGAAAGGAAAGTGCATGCTTAAATGCGGTTTCTGGTTAAGCTAGTTTTCACTCATCCATGTTATTTAATTAGGATATTTTATTTTCTAATAAAATCCCTAGTAACCCACCCCCTTTAATGGTTCACAACCATCATAACTTATTTGCAAATATATTTGTCAAAAGTTCACTTTCATTTTCTTCACCAGAATCCCATCTTTTCCATTCAAGTTTTCTCTTTCTTTCAATCTCTGATATTCTTCATTCACTTTATCACCCAATTCAAGATCTCTCTTCATTCTTCTATTCATGTTTCTAGCTCTTTTCTTTATCAATATCATTTTTATTGCTTTGCACATTGCTAATGTGGAAAAGAAGCACGCTACTACTATTAGTATAGGAACTAATATTGTTTCAAGAATTCCTCCTCCTATTGCATTAAGCTACTTAGCTACTGTATTGAATCCCGTTGCAAAGCTATGAACTATAATAGTGGTTTCTAAAGGTTCAAGATCAAGTTTTAGATCAGAAATATTCTTTGCATACTCTAGAATCCTTCTACTCCCATCAGGTATGTAAGTACAACAATTTTCAATTTTCAGCATCCTGCAAACTCTACCTTTCTCAGCTAAAATGGTATCTAATGCATGGCAGTTCTGCAAAACCATAGATCTAACTACTACAAGCTCAGTGTTTTCTACTAATAGAGATCCAGAAGTACTAGTTGCTAATCTGTCAGCGACTGCTGAGAGCTTTCTAATTTTTTAATCATTCAAAACTACTCCTATAGCGGGTATGATTACTCCAAATATGTCTCCACCTTTATTTACACTGCAGATGTATCTTTTATGTGCTGGCCTCATTTTTAATGCATCTAAGCGCTGTATGTGATACATCTTTGTAACACATAAGCCTCAATAACAAATATCCTCCCAATAAGCAGGCAATCTAATATATGCATTGTCACCACATTTAAAGTATACCAGAGATATGGTAGGGTCATCTTCTTGCAAGATTTTCCATGTTCCTCCTGATAATTCATCACACTCTGATAATTATTATCTCCCACTGGTGTCTTTCTCCCACTGATTCTTCTTTTAAACTCACAAATGTTCCCTCTGTGTCTATTATCTCATTTAAGCTGTGGTACAGATAATTTTCTTTTTTGGATTCAACCTTCTACTTCTTCCATACATTCTTCTGAACATCCTCTTTCTTATACGCACTTTTTGCAAATCGCTCATTTCTTTCTTCTAGCATTAAAGTAAAAGCTTGTTCTTGTGAGTTCACTAAGCATGTTAGGTTTTTCTCATGTGTTTTAACAATGTTTACAGGACGAAATGGTCTAAAGTAGTGCAATGCAGTCTACATTCTCCTAGCTTTTCATTAGTGGAACCCTAGAAAGTACTATGTTGAAATTTGACCAATAATATTCAATGTGTTGTTGCCTATACACTAAACTAAGAAAATTAGAAACAGCATAGAAAAGAGGAATGTGGTGGTAGGAAACCTGTTCATCTGCAGAGGTTGGCATGTGTCCACAAATGTAACTATCATCATCTTCAATAGCTTTATTGTATTTTTGTATTAATCTAGAGTAAACATTCATTGAATAATCTTCATTTATGTAATCTACAAATGATGAGGCATATTTACAAGTGCTGTGTGCCACCAGAGCGTTACTTTTTTTGATGCTCCTTGATGAGGCCACGCAAAGACACTTTGTATGGCTGTCCATGGCCTCATACATAGGGAGTAAAACAAAGCAACGCAAGTCACTCTGTTGCCTTACTCTGCACCAGGGGGGCGTTCCATAGGTGTTGCAGTGGGTTTTCCACTCAACACCTATGGGATTTGACACATTCCCAGATTTACAAGGATGTGTAAACCTGGGAATGCGTCAAAACTAGACGCCTCCCAGGAGAGGAGTAACAAGGGGAAACACCTTTATTTAGCCTAGTTTTTCCTCTTTCTCTGTATACTGCATTCTACACACATGGAAAGAGGAAACGACCTCCATGGATTTTTTTTGCAGACACACTTGCACCATGGTGCAAGAGCGTCTGCATTGGTGTCAGGCACAAAAATGTGGGCCAGCACTAGGTGAATTGGTAGGAAAGTACAGTTATAAATATGGTGCATTCTTGCCCGTTCACATTAGCTTAGGGCATTTCAGCAAAAAGGCTTGCAGTGCTTCCCTACACCAATCTGTTGTAAATATGCCCCAATGTCTTCAATTCATCTTCATCTACACCTGGCTTAAGTGTTCAATCTACATACTCTAATACAGCCTTTTCTGTGTCAGGGGTAAAAAGTATAACTAATACTACTGCTATTCCTACTGAAACTATGTGTCATTAAGGTTCCTAATAATATTTAGCACCTCGTTCTACTGGCATTACAAATGTTGTCTCTAAAATCAGATCTACTACCAATAATTTATTTGTGACAGCAAAATATATCTTGTTGAAGTTGAACAATATCAGTATACTCTTCTTCTTGTTAGTTTTTTCAGTTAATCTTCTTGATGATGTTCTTTATTCTTTTCTTTAAGGGCCCATGTACAAACCAAATATTTGTGATTTCCTAATTGCAAATCCAAGCGATCAAAATCAAGAAATCGCAAATTGGTATGTACGTGGTCTGTAACTGCCAAAAATGTGAGTCGGTAACAAGGTGCTTCACAATTTGCGTGTACACAAATTCCAATATCCTAAATTGCGAATGAACTTTTTACAGACTCACAGTTTTGCGAATCAAGTTGCAAATAGCTGATGAGTCACAAATGGGGACCAGGGCCGAAAATTAGAGGAACACACTTCCAAATCATGGATAATCACCCCTGAGCTAGGAAGTGCCTCACAGGAGTGTAGGAGGGCTCTATTTAGCATACAAAGCAGAGACAAAACAAGCTGAGAGGAGCAACTGCAGCCATGGCCAGCCAAACATCTGAAAAAAGTACTGCAGGGAGTAAGACAAAACTCCACCATGATGTCTTATTTGGGAGGGCATTAATGTCTGTGGCATACTCCCAAAAGAAAAAGATTTGTCAAGAAATAAAGGGGAAAATAAATGCAGTTGGAGTCAACCACCGTGCTATGGAAGAAATACGCAAGCAGTGGTATGACCTCAGGTTGTGAACAAAGGAAAAGGTGGCTGAGCGACTGAAGGAGTCACTAGTAACAGGTGGCGGCCCATCCACAGTACCACCACCCACTGCACTAGAGACCATACAGAAGTCCACAATGAAGTGTGAGGCTGTTGTGATTGGGCGGGTTGAGAGTTCAGCAGAAGGATCATCAAAAAGTAAGAGTCACATATTACCTTTTTACATATCTCAGAACACAACTCCAGGCACACACCAACAGTTTTCAGCAGCATGCATCAGACTGTAATACTCCAAATTACAACTTCAGTGCTAGTATAGTGCATTATAGGTAATGTAGTCCAGGAGTCAACTCAGAAGTCAAATGTAATTTTATTGACCTAAACATCATATGCATGGTTAAAATACATCTCATATGTCCCACAGATCCCTCTCGGGTTCATAGAGAGGACACCAGTGTGGAAGCATGGTCAATGACAACATGGCAGCAAAGGACCCAGTCCTCATAAACAGACTAGAGAGCAGCACACCAGCAGCAGCATGGGGATTGGTTCCTTTGCACTAAGAAAGTAGCAGCACATCCTGCAGCAACATACAATGATGATGTCCCTCTGCCACAAAGTCTGATTGTACAGCTAATTCTGAGCCAACAACAGAGTGTTACAGGGCATGGGGCAAGAGGCTTCATGAGACACGTGAAGTTGGTGAGGATAATGGCAGCACTCAATTGTTCTTTGGCCTAGAGGCATCCCTTCTCCACAACCAGCACCTGCAAAATAAGAAGTTGAGAATTATGAAGAGAAACATGCATCACATGTAGCAGAGCATTGCCAATGGCTTTGACCATCAAATGGTGGCGGACTGTGCCCATCAGAGGCATCATGAGCGAAGTGCTGGGGCAAGAATTGAGTGGCTAAGTCAATTCATAGGCCGTTTGGCCATTTCAACTGCATGCCTGCCCAGACAAACTGCACACTTCAGGTGGAGTTGGGACATTGCACAGGTCAGGTTGCCAGGGACCTAGGGTGGCTAACCTCAGCTATTGAGCTGCTACGGACCACTCAGATAGCAAGAGGCAATGGAGTTACACCTCAGGACAGTGAGGAGATATCTAGTGTCAGTAGCACATCAGCCACTGATGACTGCAGCCTGCACTGTGGCAGTAGCTGCAATCCTGCTGGAGGCCAAGCTGAGACAGGGCATGGTGGTCATAGCCGTAATAGAGTCTGATGAACACACGTATGGACTTTGGCATGTACACATGAAGATAATGTGTCTGGTGATGTAACCAACATACTTTATTTTCTTGCCACTTCGTACAAATAGATCTCATTTTATGATTGAGTAGCCTGACAAAAAAGGATGTTTAATTTTGCTATTTTGCCTATGCCTACATCATTTAAGTGGGTGGAGTGTTCCACATAACGTAGCTTGCAAAGTAATTTGTTGCTATGTGGTCCCGTCGGCATCTCCCCTCCAATAACATGCTCCCATCACCAGGCTGTCATGGAGGTGGCTCTGGCTCTTCATCCTCCCAATCCATGTCATCCACATTGAGGTGTAGCCAATGTCTGATGTGTATGATGACACAGATTCCCACATTTTTTAAGGCTATCTCCGGAGCATACTGGGAAGCACCTCCACTTTTGTGTTTTAAGCATGTCGAAGGTCCATTCAATGACAGATCTGGTGTGTCAATGTGGAATGTTGTAATGCTTTTCATTATGGTCTGTAGGGGCTAGGTATGGGGTCAGAATGAATTGGTTTCAATATATATGCACTGTCACCTGGTGGGAAAAATTGTAAGTGTGAGCATGGCAGAACCTGATTATGGACAGATATGTGTTATTTGAATTACAGCTACACATTGCACTAATATAAGAACCTTGTAAGGAAATGTGACAAGGCACTTTGGGACACCTCACCAGCATCAGCAATAACCCATGGGTAGCTTCCTGAAGCCCCCACGGTGTAATGAGCACAAGACTTGCACATGCATGGGGATGGAGCAGCTGTGCAGGGTTCGGCTTTCTAGCTGAGATTCAAGTATTTCTATCAGCTCTAAGATCACTGTAGTACTCAGCCTGTATTTCTCATACATTTCTTCCTATGTTTGCTGGAATATCAAGACCCTGGAATATCAAGATCCTCTCCTGTCTCCGCCTCCTGCTTCTCTGCTGGGCAGCCAGGAATCGCCTCCTCAATGCAATCATACAATGTGCAGCCATTGTTGAAAACCCTGATGCATTCCGGGGCTGTTTTTATGCTTTGAATCTACTTAGCACATGAATGGAAGCAATGCAATATTACATGTGCAAACTGGCATTTTTTCGACAAGTCGTTAATTGCAATTGCATTGAACATATGGTTTGTGACTCACAAATTGCGATTCTCTATTTGTGAGTAGCGAAATCCAGTCGCAATTTAAACCGAATAGCAATTTGGTTGCATCGCTATTTCTGCTTACCGAATGGAATAACTCCATTAAAAAAAATCAATTTATTGGGTCACAGATAGGTTTGTGACCATATTGTAACTCGCAAAACATACATACTTGTGGCCCTTAGTCTCTTAGGGGCATATTTATACATCCTGGGTGCTACCAGAAGTCACTTTTTTATGCTCCCGTGGTGCAGACTGCAGAACCATATCTCTGAGGTCACGCAAAGCTTATTTGCATGTCTTTTCATGGTCTCATAGATATGGAGTAAGGCAAGGCAGCGCAAGTCGCTGCGCTGCCTTACTCTGTGTGGGGGGGAGTTCCATGGGTATTGCACTGGGTTTTCCCATGCAATACCCATAGATTTTGATGTTACCCCAGATTTACTAAATGATGTCAACCTAGGACAGTGCCAAAACCTTAATCCTCCACAGGGGTGGCGTAATGAGCAGAAATATATTTTATTTCTCATCGTTTTTCCCTCTTTCCATGTGTGCTGCATTCTGCTGCACACATGGAAAGAGGAAGATGCCTCTCCTGATTTTTTATGTGCAGGAAGGTGCCCTTTCCTGCACAAAAACAATCCTGCATACAATGCAGACACCCTAGCACAATGGTGCAAGGTTGCCTGTCTCGGCAATAGGCACCAAATTGTGCACTTGCACTGGGTGAAAACACAGGAATGCACCGTATTTCATAAATACAGTGCATTCGTGCCCTTTCGCATTGGCATAGGGCAGCTCAGCAGAAAGATTTGCTGAGCTTCCCTATGCCAATCTGTTGTAAATATGCTCCTAATTCTTGTTAATGATATTATCTTGGTATAGACAATCCTTAATCCTACTCTGTGTTCTTTTAAAATGTTGTCTCTACTCTTCAGCTGCTCCCTTGGACCGTAGTCCTCTTCTTATCTTCTTATGCAATTAATTTTGTATAAACAGTTCAATAAAATCTCAGTCTTTTATTTCTCAGTCTTGAAAAGTTAGATCAATATTTATTTTGCATTCAGAGACTTTCGAGGTGGCTCTTTGTTCAAATCAAGTAGGCCAGAAATTGAAATGTTCAGAATTTGGCTCAAATATTATGTCCATTCAAGTGATAAATATCTTCGACAAGGTACTTTAGATGTTTTTGACTTTCTGAGTGCATTTTGTTCTTCTGTGTCACTTATACCACTGGTCCCTGCTGCTTTTCTGATTATCGGTGGTATTGATTCAGCTGACACACTCAATCTCAATGTCTTTGTACTGTAGACTTCCAGAACTTGTTCCTTCTCCTGGATCATCAACACTTTTTGCTTGTTCTAAAACCTTTCCAGAAGTTACTTCATCAATTTGTGTTACCAGTTCTTCTCCAGCGCCACTTTGTGAGATCTCCAGCAGTTGTACCTATTCATCCATCTGAGAATCGTCACTGCTTTCTTCTCTTTGCTGACTTGATCACAGTTTTTTTCTCTTGTGTTTTTTTGCGTACAACATGTGGTGGTATGTATACTAGTACTCTTTGTTCTGGCCCATAGAACACTATTTCTTAATAAGAATCCCTTGTTCTCTGGGTATGAGATACATTCACCCAGCTAAGGATTCTAGAACATTTAACTGTGGTATTTTTTATCAGAATCACCTAATAGTGGTCTTTACAATGTGGCTCTAAACAGGACTTTCTCACTTGCTTTTTTACTAAGACCCAGCCACCAGGACTACGTTCATGGTACTGATCCTGGTTTGGATTTGCTTAATGGCTTCAACCTGTTGAGAGACAGAACATACCACATCAGCCAATCACTTTCAGTAATGGAGTACCATGTAATCTGTAATATTCACAAGTACATTTCCTGGAACTGCAGGTAACCTCATAGCTCTGCTTATAAGAATTTCATGGGGCAATAAACCTGTTTTTCTGTCAGGAGTACTTTGTAGTCTCATTAACACCAGAGGCAAAGCATCAGGCCATTTTAGAAAAGTGGAAGCACAGACTTTTGCCAAACTGGATTAAATTGTCTCGTTGAGTTGCTCCACTATGCCTGAGGCTTCTGGACATCAACTGCCATGGAGATTCTGTTCATCTTGTAATGCTACACATTTTTATAATCTTACTGTTAAAATGAGTACCTCGATCAGATTCTAGAGAGACAGGCATGCCATACCTTGGTACCAACTCCCTCAACAGTAACTTTGCTACAGGAAGGCTATAATTTCTTCTTGTTGGATAAGCTCATACACATCTGAATATGTAGACTGTTACCAAAGGTTATCTCTACCCATTTCAAATGGGCATTTCTATGAAATCCATTTACAAGGACCTCCTGATATTCCTTTTTGACTCAGTATAACATGTGTATGTTTACCTACATTAGTTCATTGATATGTCACACATCAATCACACAATGTTTCTGCTTTAGCTATGAATCTGGACTCAAATAAGCATTTCGTAAAGGTGTGGATTATTGCATCCCTACCTAAAAGAGTTTGGCCATGCAAATATCTTGTCATTGGAGATAGCAGACTGGCTGGCAATACTGGTCTTCCATCCACTGAAACCCAATCATTGTACTCATCTATTCCACAACCTGCTCTAATTCATTCCTGCTTTTCTAGCTCTGGTGCATTTTCTTGCATTAATCTCAATTCATCCATATTGTCAGCTATTCTCAACATCATGAAAAATATGTTTTCTCCTGCATTTCCATTTGTGAATGAGCTGCTAAATGTGCAGGCCACATTTGCATCATAGAGTGCTGCTTCATCAGCATACCTGTTGCCAACTGTGACATAACCATTGCCACTCCTGTGTACTGGACACTTCACCACCCCAATTTCAGTGGGCAGTTATAGAGCTTCTAGAAGGTTTTTGAACTGTTCCCCATTTTGAACTGGCAGACCAGAAGAGGTCATAAACCGCCTCAGTGACCATAATTGCCCAAAGTCATGGACAGCACTAAACCCATACTAACTATCTGTAAATGCAGCCACTCTCATTTTTGCTGATGCAATCTCTAGGAAGAGAAATTAAGTCTGCCACTTGCACTGAAGAAACTCCTTGAAGCCATAACGCTTCTATTACTTTTTGGATTGTATAGACTGCATAGGCTGCTCTCAATGAACCTTCATTTGTTGTCAAGCGTGAGCAATCCACAAATAGAATATAGGGGGTCATTCTGACCCCGGCGGTCTCAGACCGCCGGGGCCAGGGTCGGCGGGAGCACCGCCGACAGACCGGCGGTGCCCCGCAGGGCATTCTGACCGCGGCGGTTCGGCCGCGGTCAGACAAGGAAAACCGGCGGTCTCCCGCCGGTTTTCCGCTGCCCTTGGAATCCCCCATGGCGGCGCAGCTTGCTGCGCCGCCATGGGGGATTCTGACACCCCCTACAGCCATCCTGTTCCTGGCGGTTCGCCCGCCAGGAACAGGATGGCGGTAGGGGGTGCCGCGGGGCCCCTGGGGGCCCCTGCAGTGCCCATGCCAATGGCATGGGCACTGCAGGGGGCCCCGTAAGAGGGCCCCACTGTGTATTTCAGTGTCTGCAATGCAGACACTGAAATACGCGACGGGTGCAAACTGCACCCGTCGCACCCCTGCAACTACGCCGGCTCAATTCTGAGCCGGCGTCCTCGTTGCAGGGGCATTTCCTCTGGGCCGGCGGGCGCTCTTTTGGAGAGCGCCCGCCGGCCCAGAGGAAATGTCTGAATGGCCGCCGCGGTCTTTTGACCGCGGTGCGGTCATTTGGCGGCTCCCTCCAGGCGGGCGGCTCCCGCCGCCCGCCGGGCTCAGAATGAGCCCCATAATCTGGATTTATTAAAGGCTCATCTTTTATGTGTGATCTGGCTTTACTGCATAAGCCTGTGACGTCAAGGCCATCATGTTCAAAACTCTTCTCCTTCGGGAATGAGCAACAATGTGCTAGGATTCAGTACTTTACATCTTCTCAGCACAAAATGGTTTCCCTCCACGATTTGCTTCTCATAACAAGTCAGTCTCAAATTTGAAAGGTGCTGTGTTTTAGTTCTAGTAAGCAACACCTCAACTGAGTGACATGACAATTAAGGGACATCCCATTACAATGTTCTCACATTTTTCATGGCTAACACTAACTGTAGCTACTACTTTAAGGCAGACAGGTAAAGTAGTGGCTACAGTATCCAGAGTTATGGAGAAGTATGCCACACGCTTTGGATAGAGCACAGCCCTTCCTCTCACTGCAAAACAGTATGAAATAATTTGTGTAATCTGGCATTCCCAGTGCCGGGGCACAATAGAGAGTTGGGGCTTGATTACGACCTTAGCGGAGGGAATTACTCCATCCCACATGTGATGGATATCCCGCCTGCCATATTACAAGTTCCATTATATCCTATGTAACACGGCAGACAGAAAATCCTTCACATTTGAAGGGGTAATCCCCTCTGCCAAGGTCATAATCAGGCCCTTTTTCTCAGTTCTAGGAACACTTTAATGCATGCGTTGTCCCATGGATCAGATCAGGTACATCTTTGTGTGTAGACCTCAGAAAAGGGTTTGCCACCAAGAAAAAGTTGGGTATCCACTGTCTTCAGTACCAACCATTCCCCTTGTTCCCTTTTCAATTATATGTTCCAAATACTGGACTTCTTTTGACAATACTACAATTTGTTTGTCACACATTAATGTCTATTCTCTGCAAAAGGATTCAAGAATAATGTCTTCTAATTCAATTTGGGCACATCTCTGCAAAAGGATTCAAGAATAATGTCTTCTAATTCAATTTGGGCACATCTAACGGTCTCTTTTTTTCAGGAGCTGGGCTGCTTTCTGAACCTGAGCTAGTACTCGGTCTTTCTGCATTCTCAATTTTCACATAATTTCTTTCAGCTTCTTTAAACCAAGAAGGAAATAAACCAGCTTCTAAATTACATTCTCCTGGTACAGTTTGTGATGTAAATACAAATCTCCTTCCTTCCCCTAATGATAGAAAGATTTGTGGTGGTGTCCAAACCACAATTTGTAAATCCTGTGATGTCGGGATAAACCGTTTTTCTAGCGTACCCACAATTGGTTGCTGAATGACTGAAGCTTGAGTTTGAATAATCTGTGCAGGCACTGCTTGCGGTGTAATGAATTCAGTAACTTGTGCTGGAGTTGCAACTACGGTAACTGGAAAATCTGTTAAGGTTATCATTTGAGCGGTAGTCATTGGTGCCGGAGCACTTGAAACTGCTTGCTGAGCTAAAGGCTGTGTGATAATAGGCTTTGCAACAATTAAATGAGTTATTACTAGCTGTAGCACAGTTGGCTATTCACTCAATACATGATATATATTTGTAGGATATACTGCTTGCATAGGGCTAGTAACTTGTGAAGCACCTGGATCTGTTAGAG
The DNA here is from genome assembly GCF_031143425.1 of Pleurodeles waltl. NCBI lineage: Eukaryota > Metazoa > Chordata > Amphibia > Caudata > Salamandridae > Pleurodeles > Pleurodeles waltl. The sequence continues at coordinate 386,767,464 of NC_090444.1, read as the reverse complement.
CTGTAGATATGGTCACATTCTTTAATAATTGAGCTCCATTATGTGGCATAGTACCACGTTATGGTGGCAGACATGTAGCCAATAAACCTTCCAATATATTATTGCCCGAATCGGATCCTTATTCAAACTTTGTTTCCGTTTTTGTTTCTTAATCTCCTTTAATCTTTTTCCTTACAGGTTTTACAGATCTTAAATGTTTGTGTTTTCTTCTTTTGTAAGTACAGAAAATAGTCTAATGCATTCCACTATGCTTTTCCTCCATAACTGTGCTTCTTCATCCCAAACTGCATCTGCATAATTTCTCATTGTCCTCTTAGTTCGTTTTTAAAAATATTTCTCTATTCTTTTTTCTCCCTCTTACTAAGTGCTTCAAATTGTGTGGGTCTGGGAGGTGGCTTCATTTCATGCAATACTTCTCATAATCTGTCCATAATCCCTGTATTATATGTTCCCCATCTAGGAAAACCTAGTTCCCCTTCCTTTTCAGTGATCTTGCGCCATTGATGAAGCCAAACACATGAATGTAATCCTTCTTCAATCATCATTTGATATGCAAGTGTATCCTCAGGAGGTGCTTCCATAGCCTCCCTAACTGGAACCATTAAATGGCCTCTCATCAGACTCCATACAGTTATGAAAAAATTCATAATCTTGAATTTTAATTCAACAATTCAGTAATCAAATTTGCAGTGTACCAAATGCTTGAAATTGTTCTGTACACTTCAGAACACAAACCCCCTTATCAAGTAACTGTGCATCTTAGTAATTCAATCAACCAATGACCTCACAACTCTTGCTGAGATCCAACCAAACACAGAACGGCTTCACACCAGCCAACCAATACTAGCGTGGCACAACATGGTGCAACAACCCGCTCCTTGCAACGGTTCACCGTCCTTTACAATTTTCTCCTCTAAACAAATAAAAGAAAAATCTAATAACTAAGCAACAAAAAAAGACATGTCTTTGTCTATTTCTTCTAAAGAAATCAATACCACAGTTAAAACAAGAACTAAGTTTTGTCCCTTCCGATTTTCAATCTAAAAGATTTTCTCACTCACACTGATGAGTTCTCGACCTTCAGGAAATCGGTGTTGTCTCACCTTTGCATATCAAGTTTTATAACCACCAATTAAATTTTGTACAATCACATCAGATTATTACGTCCCTCTCTGTGTGCAAAGTCAACATTGTCTCATGACTTACACTTCTTCTAGCAGACAAGAATACCTTGTTTTTCTCTGTATATCTATTTAACTCTATCTCAGGATCTTAGACTACTATTTAGTCTGATAACTTCTTTATCTCTTTGACTAAGCACATAAAACTTAAACCATAGCAATTGCAAATCAAAACACCATGAGATCATCACAAATTACAATATGCACAATTTCAACGCAGCAACCCTATTGATACTCACACCCGTCGATTTAGCGAATTTTTCAACCGCAGTCTGCAACTGCTCTGAAATTGCACATCATCAATCCTCTGGATTATCAATTTTTATTTCTCTTTGGGCACTATTTAATTACTGCAGATTGTTTTCCTAATCATGCTAACCTTACCTCTGCTACCAACTTTTTGGGAGAGCAGAGAATCCTAAATTAAAAAAATAATCTGCACCTTGGAGGGTCCAAGAGAAGGATCTTGGGAATGAGTATAGGTACAAGCTGCAAATCTCAATACAAATGGGTTACAAATTCCTTTCCTATCGGATTCAATAAAGAGTTGATTAAAATTGTAAAAATGTTATTTTATCGTGAGTTTTTAGTTTCACTTTGTTAGTCAATTTAAATTTGAATAAGGAAGAGTACTCATTTTTGAATGGTCACCTCACAATTTGTGCCATAATGCTGATATGTCTGACTCTATTAGTGCACTGGAAGCCTGCTAACCATGCCCCAGTGCCCATGATCTTTTCCTAAATTGATTTGTTGACTTGGCAACTCCCTGATTGGCAAAGGCTTTACTCTCTTCTAAGCCCCTAGTAAATGGTACTAAGGGTATTCAGGGCGTAAGTGGTAAAGGTGTCCCTAGGGCTGCAGTATGAATTTGTGCCAACCTAGGTAACCCACACAAATTGCTGATGGCAGGCCTTTCATCGCAGACTGCTAGAGAGGTGTAAACTGCTGGAGATCGACTGTGACCTCACCATGAGTGGCACAGTCCCATGCACTGCCTTACATGTTTGTCAGATCGTGTTTGTCAGACACACCTAAAGACGGCCACTGAAGCCCAGGAGGCAGGGTGGATTATATTTAACCCGTTCTGTGCCGTGGACGTAATGGTTACGTCCTACGGCACAGTGCTCATGTGCTGAGGATGTAACCAGTACGTCCTCGGCACTGAGCTCAGAGCGAGCACTAGCGCTCCCTCTGTGGGCTTCTCTCCCATCCCCCCCAAGGCAGGGATGGAAGGGGAAGCCCTTCCCCTTCCACCCCGACCCCCCCTGACTACCTCAGTGACGTCTGATGACGTCAGCGCGCATTTGCGCGCTGACCTCATCAGAGGCCACTTCCCAAGCATTTCTCTTCCGATCATGTGATAAGACCCTGAGAGGCTTCAAAGGGAAGGAAAGGAATTTCCTTCCCTTTGAAGTCTCTCAGAGCATTTCAAAAGCCGGATCGTAAAGCGATCCGGCTTTTGAAATGCCCACTAGACACCAGGGATTTATTTTTTAATGGAAACTGGCATGAGGGGAGCGACCCCTTGGGCAATGGTCGCTCCCCATGGGGGGCAATATTTTTGAAGGCCTTGTCTGCCCCCCCTGTGGCAGAATCCACTAGGCGCCAGGAATCATTTTTTTTGTTTGTTTTTTTTGTTGTTTTTTTTGTTTGTTTTTTTAGTTGGGGAGCGACCCCTTAGACAAGGGTCGCTCCCTAGGGGGCAAATTATATTTAGGCCGGGCAGATCGGCCTATTATTATGAGGCCAGTCTGCCCCCAAGGGGGGCAGAAACCACTAGACACAAGGGAGTTGGTTTTTTTTACGCCAAATTCACAGAAGGGGAGCGACCCCTTATGCGAGGTTTGCGCCCCGGGGGGGGCAGTTCGGCCTATTGTTAGGCGGTGGCAGAATCCACTAGGCGCCAGGGAGGGGGGCACATTGTATTTAGACCATTTCTGCCCCCCTTGGGGTCAGATCGGCTGATTTTTGTTAGGCCAATCTGTCCCCAAGGGGGGCAGAAACCACTAGGCACCGGGGATATTATTTTTGCGCGAATTTCACGCAAGGGGAGTGACCCCTTAGGCAAGAGTCGCTCCCCGGGGAGGGGCACATTTATTTTAGGCCATTTCTGCCCCCCTGGGGGCAGATCGGCCTATTGCTATTAAGCCGATATGCCCCCAGGGCGGCAGAAACCCGTAGGCTCCAGGGATAATTATTTTTATTTTTTTTCAGAGGTGAGGAGCAACCCCTTAGGCAAGGGTCACTCCCCTGGGGGGCAAACTGTATTTAGACCATTTCTGCCGATCTGGGGCAGATCGGCCAATTTTTGTTAGGCCAATCTGCCCCCAAGGGTGGCAGAAACCACTTAGGCACCAGGGATTGGTGTGTGTGTATGCATGTGTTTTCTTTAGGGGGGCAGCCCCTTGGGTAAGGGTTGCTCCCCATGGGGGCACATTACTGTTGGCCATTGGGGGCAGATCGGCCTATTTTTGGAAGGCCCATCTGCCCCCAAGGGGGGCAGAAAGCCCACCAGAGACCAGGGAAGTTTCTTTTCCTAAATAAGAGGGTGGAGGTATGGTCATACCCCACCCCAAATAAATGGGGCCAAAGTTGTTCTGCCCACCAGTGGGCAGATGGGGCAATTACCCCTGATCCACACCCCAGGGGGCCAGAAAGTCTACTAGATGCCAGGGAATTAAAAATATATATATATATTGGGGTGGTGGCTACCAACCAGTATGGACCTGGTTATGCCCCGACCCCAACTGAAGGGGGTAACAGTCTTTCAGCTCTCCCCCGCACTCTAAAACATCTTATCCCACAGCAAGCAAGAAGACATTTGATTATTGTGGGTTTTGGTTTTACATTTGGGCCATGATAGCTTTGCTAACTCTCAAAATCATCACACTTGGAATGGTGAGGGCTGCACTTTATGGACTTTGGACGCTGCAATGTAGAAAAATCCACGAGACCTAGACACATCTGAAAACTAAATATCTGAGTGATTCCAGGGTGGTTTTTCACATGCACCCCGCACCATATTTGTACCCACAATGCCCTGCAAACCTCCAACTTTGCTGGAAATCACACATTTTTCCTATGTTTTTGTGATGGAACCTCCCGGAATCTGCAGGAGTCCCCAAAATTCCTACCACCCAGCATTGTCTCATCTATACCGATAAAATTTCTGCTGCACTTGTCAGACTAAAAATGTTTTTTTGCAAACTGCCCTTTTGGGCCCCCTTTGGTTCCCCCTCAATATCGACATGTTTTTGTCTCTTCCCTTTCACAAGCACTTGGCGCACCTACACAAATGAGGTATCATGTTTACCGGGAGACTGAGGGGAACATTGGGTGGTATGAAATTTGTCCCAGTGCAGTGATCCCACACAGAACTGTGGGAAAAATGTGATTTTTTTTAGCTAAATTCGAGGTTTGCTGAGGATTCTGGGTAAGAAAACTTTGGGGGATCCACGCAAGTCACACCTTACTGGACTCCCTCGGGTGTCTAGTTTTCAGAAATGTCTGGGTTTGGTAGGTTTCCCTAGAAGGCTGCTGAGCCCAGGAACAAAAACACAGGTGCCCCCGCAAAAACAGGTAGTTTTGTATTTGATCATTTTGATCTGTGCATATAGAGTTTTGGGGCATTTCCTTTCACGGGGAGTAGGCCCACCCCCACAAGTGACCATTTTTATCAGGAGACTTGGGGGACATCATCGCCTCCCATCTCTGCGCCATCATCAACAGCTCCTTCGAGACAGCCACCTTCCTGGAGAGCTGGAAACCCAAGGTGGACCCAGATGACCCCAAAAACTACTGGCCTATCTCCCTCCTCCCCTTCCCAGCGAAGGTCATTGAGAAAATCGTGAACAGCCAACTATCCTGCTTCCTGGAAGACAGCAAGGCGCTCGATACCTCCCAATCCGGGTTTCGCAAGAACCACAGCACTGAGACCGCACTCATTGTTGCTACAGATGACATCAGGAACATGCTCGACAAAGGCGAAACCATAGCACTCATCCTCCTGGACCTCTGTGAGCCTTTTACACCGTTTATCACCACACCCTTCTAACACGCCTCCACAACGCCGGGATCCGCGGCGAGGCCCTCAAATGGACCTCCCCATTCCTCTCCGGCAGAACCCAGAGAGTTCGCCTTCTGCATTACCTGTCCGAATCCTCCAAAACCATCTGTGGCGTCCCCCAGGGATCCTCCCTCAGCCCAACACTCTTCAATGTTTACATGGCACCTCTCGCCAACATCGCAAGATTCCACCACATCAACATGGTATCCTATGCAGATGACACCCAGTTAATCATCTCCCTCACGAAAGACCCTACAACAGCAAGAAACAACCTCCAGAATGGACTACACGCCACCGCCAACTGGATGGAATCAAGCCGCCTCAAGTTAAACACAAAGAAAACAGAGATCCTCATCTTCTGCAGCAACCCCTCCGCTTGGAACGATTCCTGGTGGCCCACCTCCCTAGGAGCCTCACCCACACCCACCACCCAAGTACGAAACTTGGGAATCATCTTGCGCTCAGCACTCAGCATGACTCAGCAGGTCAAGGCAGTCTCCTCTTCCTGCTACAACACCCTTCGCATGCTCACCAAGACTTTCAAGTGGATTCTCATCGAAACCAGAAAGATTGTCACCCACGCCCTGGTCAGCAGCCGACTGGACTACGGCAACGCACTCTATGCAGGAACCACGGTCAAACTACAAACGAAAATGCAACGTGTCCAAAATGCCTCCGCCCGACTCATCCTCGACGTCCTACGCCATCACCACATCTCTGCCCACCTCAGAGACCTACACTGGCTACCCGTATCGAAGAGGATTACCTTCAAACTACTCACCCACACACAAAGCCCTCCACAACACAGGCCTGGCCTACCTCAACGATACACTCACCTTCAACACTCCCGTCCGCCAGCTCTGCTCCGCCAGCCTCGCCCTCGCCTCCGTCCCCCGCATTTGCCACACCGCCGCCGGAGGAAAATCCTTCTCTCACCTCGCCGCCAAGACCTGGAACTCCCTACCGCTCCACCTACGACAGACCCAGGACCTCCTGACTTTCAGGAAACGCCTCAAAACATGGCTATTCGACCAGTAGCTCCGCCAAGCGCCTTGAGACCATAATGGGTGAGTAGCAAGGCTTTATAAATTTTGTGATTGATTGATTGATTGATTGATCGGGAGACTTGGGGAAACGCTGGGTGGAAGGAAATTTGTGGATCCTCTCTGATTCCAGAACTTTCTGTCACCGAAATGAGAGAGAAAAGTGTTCTTTTGGCCAAATTTTGAGGTTTGGAAAGGATTCTGGGTAACAGAACCTGGTCAGAGCCCCACAAGTCACCCCATCTTGGATTCCCCTAGGTGTCTAGTTTTCAAAACTGCCCAGGTTTGCTAGGTTTCCCTAGATGCCGGCTGAGCTAGAGGCCAAAATCCACAGCTAGGCACTTTGCAAAAAACAGCTCTGTTTTCATTGTGAAAATGTGATGTGTCCACGTTGTGTTGTGGGGCTTTTGCTGTTGCGGGCGCTAGGCCTACGTCCACAAGTGAGGTACCATTTTTATCGGGAGACATGGGGGAACACAGAATATCAAAACAAGTGTTATTGCCCCTTGTCTTTCTCTACATTTTTTCCTTTCAAATGTAAGACAGTGTGGAAAAAAGACGTCTATTTGAGAAATGCCCTGTGATTCAGATGCTAGTATGGGCACCCCGGAATTCATAGATGTGCAAATAACCACTGCTTCTCAACACCTTATCTGGTGGCCATTTTGGAAATACAAAGGTTTTCTTGATACCTATTTGTCACTTTTTATATTTCAGCAAATGGATTCGTGTATACCCAGTATAAAATGAAAACCCATTGCAAGGTGCAGCTCATTTATTGGCTCTGGGTACCTAGTGTTCTTGATGAACCTACAAGCCCTATATATTCCCGCAACCAGAAAAGTCCATCTGACATAACGGTATATTGCTTTAAAAAATCTGACATCGCAGGAAAAAGTTACAGAGTAAAACGTTGACAAAAATGGCGGTTTTTTTCACCTCAATTTCAATATTCTTTTATCTCAGCTGTTATTTTCAGTAGGAAACACTTGTAGGACCTACACAAATGACCCCTTGCTGAATTCAGAATTTTGTCTACTTTTCAGATATGTGATCCAGCATTGGTTTCTCATCCATTTCTGCCACTAACTGGAAGGAGGCTGAAAGCACAAAAATAGTAAAAACGGGGTATGTCCCACTAAAATGTCGAAATTGTGTTGAAAAATTGGGTTTTCTAATTCAAGTCTTCCTGTTCCTGAAATCTGGTAAGATGGTATTTTTACTACTGAAACCCTTTCTTGATGTCATTTTCAGGGGAAAAAACAACAGCCTTCTTCTGCAGCCCTTTTTCCCAATTTTTTTGAAAAAAATGAAATTTGTGCTGCATTTTGGCTAATTTCTTGGTCTCCTTCAGGGGAACCCACAAAGTCTGGGTATCTCTAGAATCCCTAGGATGTTAAAAAAAGGACGCATATTTGGCGTGGGTAGCTTATGTGAACAAAAAGTTATGAGGGCCTAAGCGCGAACTGCCCCAAATGGCCAAAAAAAGCTCGCCACAGGAGGGGAAAATGCCTGGCAGCGAAGGGGTTAAAGCACAGGCATGTAACCACTCTCTCATATCCCCTATAGTATCATTTCCATTAAAATACGCAATTAGTGCAAGCCGGTCCATAGGATAGCATGGAACTTAAGCCTGGGCAGACTTGGGCTGCTAGCTCCATCATAGTACTGCCTAGATATGTCAAGTTAGGTGTCAAACACTGTGCTTTCTCTCCCACATCATTAATCTGGTGGCAAGGGACAGCTGACATGCACCTAGGTAGCACACTAGAGGTTGCCCACCTGTTTGCACTGGCAGGTCAGCCCGTGTTTTTTCCCATGCATGCTGCCACCAAGACAGGTTTCTTACCTCCTGCCAGGTAGTGTGGACAATCCCAGGAGTCAGAGTCAAAGGCTGAGGCAGGAAGAAGGTCACATCAGGGTGGTGAGCTTCAAAGGCTTCACTACCCCTGATAGCCATCTGTGCTGTCTCCAGCAGGGGACAAAGCCCTCTCCCGCCCCCCAGGCACATCTGCTCATGGTCAGGTTGGAAATTCAGTATGCAGGACAGCGCACACCCCCAGCAGGCTGCCCACACCTCTAGAGTGAGCAGTCTGTGCACTAAATTTTGATTTCTGCTTTCTCAGAAGTGGCAGAATGGAGGGTTCTGAGTAGTTAAAGGTGCCCTACCCCACGGGATGTGGTCACCTCAGGGGTGGATTAGCTGTAGGAGGTAGCAGCCCATTGGCCACTAGTCTTCACACCCTTAAATTCCCTAAATCCAGGATTTAAGGGACACCCCTGAAACCAGGGGCAGCTCCTTTGCTATGGCAAAGGAGCATCGCCCACCTGGCTGACCCAGCAGCAGAAAAATAAAATGATAGCTGTTTGTTTTTTTTTGCTGCTGGCTCAGCCAGTAGTGCAGGGAGGGGAGGGCTGTGGCATGGGAGGTGCGGGGGGGGTGAGTGGTGTGCACTAAGTGCACCTGTGCATGTGACCAGCTGTCTCAGGCCGGAAAAACACACATCCGCTGTATTTAACAGCCGGGTTGGAGAAACTGCACAGGCCCCAGGGTTGTGTCTCAGCATTCCGACCTGCTCAGACTAATCCTGGCGCTGCTTTCACGCTAAGTTTAACATGGAAGCAGCACCAGGTTTGCATCGGGAGCATGTGCTGTTGTTCCAGCAGTAAATGCTGGGACACTACAAGAGGAGCGACGAGTAAGGCGGTAGGAACGGAGGCATTGAGGTAAGTGCTTTTTTTGTTTTTTTTTATTTTCACCTCGTCTCTGTCTCCCCGCCCCTCCCCTTGAGTTATGCGTCGGCTGCCGCTGACCAGAGCCTCAGATCTGTTCAACGAACTTCGAAGTAGGACCAGGAGGAGCTCTCCATCACCGACAACTGGACTTTACCCACTGCACCAAGCAAACTGAGACAACAGACTGGGAACAGCATAAATGACCCTAGTCCTTAGCTGAAACTTGACACTCCCTACCAGAGGGACCCTTGGTGAAGCAAGAAGCACCCTTATGCGCCCTTGGACTAGTGGCACTAATCGACTGCTAAACTGCAGGTAAAACACTTGCAGGATCCAAACATTCCCCAGCCAATGAGCTCGAAGTGGGATCAACAAAAGCCAGGTGGTCCATTATCTTCTGGGAGTTGTAGTCATGTCTGTCCCAAAGTTTCAGCTTACATTGTCGCTCTCCCAGACCCTGTGAATTTCCCAAATTTTTTCTGCACCTTTACCGCTGCCAAAGCTTGTTGGCTGCCTGTTCAATGACTAATTCCCACACTCGACGCTGTAAGTGCAGGTCACACTGTGCAACCTGCATCCAACATCTGCAACCCATCCCCAGCTGAGATTTTGCATCCCTTTGTCAGCACCATCATGTAAGCAGTAAAACCTGCACCACCTCGAGTCCCGTTCAGCATCACCAACAGCCAGGACAACTTGGTACCCAAACGCCACGAGCCAGGTAAAACTGAACTGACTATTGTGATCTGGTTCTAGAGACTACACAACTTTAACCCTGCAGGGGTTCCATCTAACTCCTTCTTTGAGAACTGCTGTGCACCCAGAGTTTTGTTTTCTCCATGGACTTCAATGCAACGTTTAAATGTCATTTTTGCTTTGATTTAATTTTGCTTCTCAAATACATAACTCAAGTTATACTTATGCAATTCTGTTTGTTTTGCTATCTAAATTAAGATAAAAATAAGCTCAATTTTTATAAATTGGTGTTGGAGTTCTTTCAAGTCTTGTCAATTACTTTTTGTCCTTGTTGTTGCTCTGGAATGCCTAACACATGTTCCTCTTAGTCTGACTGCTCTTTGCCACACTACCAGGACTGAACTATGGGTTTACTGGTGGGAATCCAAGGACCTTCTTTGGGGTACTGTGAGAGTATTACATGGTAAGGACTCACACCATATAATACTCTACTTTCCTACACCCATGCACTTCACTCTCTGATGATAAAGATGAAAGCAACTTGTATTGCGTTCATATACTCCTCAGAGTGCCCTGGCACAATGCACAGGTCGGAAAAAAATAAGTTCTGTCATTTTAGTACTGTCTAAAACGCTAGTTTTTCAGCCATTTTTTAAACATTGCTGGATTACTAGCAGCACAAAGTTTCAGAAGGAGCTTGTTCCATGCTGTGAACCCCAGATAAGCCAGAGATCTGGCTGCCGTTCTACCATACAAAATTCTGGGGGTCAATGCCAATAGTTTATTGGCATACCTCAGGCTTCTTGCTGGGACATGAAAGCTGAACCTTGCTCTGAGATATTCCGTGCCAGACAGCTATAATGCTCTGTGCACTAGCATTAATATCTTAAACAGGATTCTCTTCTTGATAGGAAGCCAGTGCAGAGCAAGCATATGAGGGGATGCATGCACTCTAATAGGCAGTTTCAAGAGGAAATGAGCTGCTGCTTTCTGAACCACCTGCAGTTTCTCCAACAGGTTGTCTGGCAGGCCAAAATAAAGAGCATTACCATGAGCCAGCCTTGATGTTACCAGGGCCTGAATGACTTTTGCAGAAAAGGACAGAAAATGTAAAAACATTTTCAAAGAGCGCAATACCCCAAAACAGGTGCCCATCACTGACTTAATTTGTGGCCCGAATGACAGGCAGTCATCAAATTTGACTCCTAAGTTCTTAGCAATGCCTTCCTGAGGGCCTCGAGGCAGGGCATTTCGGGCCAAAAGTTCTGACAAATGTCTGAGAGGATAGTGCTTAAAATAGAATCTCTGTTTTTTCTGCATTACATTTAAACCAGAGTATAGCCATCCAGTGAAAGACAACTGTCAGGCAAATTCTAATCAAACTCCCTGGAAACTCTTCTCCCTTACCCCATAAGAACAACAGCTGAGTATCATCAGTGTGAGATACCACTTTTGCACCCAGGGCCTCTTCTAACTGAGCAAGAAGGGTGAGATGTTCATTAAATAATGTGGGGCTCAAAGCAGATCCCTGGGGCTCCCACTGTCAACTCCTGAGGCTCCAAGGAGAAGGGAGGAACATATACCTTTTGACTTCTTCCTTCCAAAAATGAAGAAAGCCAGTTCAGGGCTTGGCCTGCTATTCAAGTTGATTGCAGGTGTCCCAGGAGACTAGAGTGGGGAACCGTATCGAAGGCTACTGATAAGTCTAACATAACCAGCACAAACTTTCCCCCAGCATCTAAAGCGCATTTGATGCATTCACTAACCTTCATACGTGCTGTCTCTGTGCTAAAGTGGGGTCTTAACCCTGACTGTTAGACTTTTCATCCTTGGTGTGGTCTCCCTTAACTTTTTGCCTCTGTTTCCCAGGTTGTTGATGTGTGCTGGACTCTGATTTTCCTGTTTTTGTTACTCTGGGCACTTTACCACTGCTAACTAGTGCTAAAGTGCAAGTGCTCCTTACAAAATGTGTATGTAATTGGTTTATCCATGACTGGCATATTTGATTTATTAGTAACTCCCTAGTACAGTGCACTTGAGGTGTCCAGGGCCTGTAAAACAAATACTACTAGTGGGCCTGCAGCACTGGTTGTGCCACCTACATAAGTAGCTCTGTAATCATGTCTCAGGCCTGCCACTGCAGTGCCTGTGTGTGCAGTTTTAACTGTAAATTCGACTTGGCAAATGTACCCACTTGCCAGGCCTAAACCTTCCCTTTTCTTACATGTAAGGCACCCCTAAGGTGGGCCCTACGTAGCCCCAAGGGCAGGGTGCAGTGTATGGTTAAAGTAGGGTATATAGTACTGTGTTTTATATGTCCTCACAATGAAATACTGCTAAATTTGTTTTTCACTGTTGCAAGGCCTGTCCCTCTCATAGGTTAACATGGGGGCTACCTTTAAATATGATTAAAGTGCAGATTCCCTTTGGGAGTGGATAGAGATGTGGAGTTTGGAGTCTCTGAGCTCACAATTTAAAAATACTTCTTTTAGTAAAGTTGACTTTGAGATTGTGTGTTTGAAAATGCCACTTTTAGAAAGTGAGCATTTTCTTGCTTAAACCATTCTGTGACTCTGGGTCAGTTTGACAGTTGGTCTGGTTGCACCTCACACTAGACAGTGACACAAAGGGAGCTGGGGTGTAGTCTGCATGTCCTGATGAGCCATCTGTGCTAGGAAGGAGGGGAGGAGTGGTCATTCACATCTGAAAGGGTTGTGCCTGCCCTCACACAATGCAGTCTCCAATCCCCTGGTGAGTGTCTGGGGCCTGACCTGGGCAAGGCAGGATTTCACAATCAAGAGAGACTTTCCTCTGAAGTAGGCCTACTTCAAAGGGCAAAATGGGTATAAGAAGGACACCCAAAACCACAGACTTTATAACACTTCTGGAAACCAAGAGGAGCCTCTGCCTGGAGAAGAGCTGAAGAGCTGAGGAAGAAGAGCTGCCCTGCCTGTGACTGTGCTTTGTGGAGCTATCCTGCAGCTGCTGCTTCTGCCTATGCTAAGAGGACAATGACTGGACTTTGTGTTGCCTTCCTTCTTGTGAAGATCTCCAATGGCTTGATTTAGAGCTTGCCTCCTGTTGTTTGAAGTCTCAGGGACAGAAAAAACTTCTCTCTGCCTGCACTTGGAGTTTCTGGAGAGACTCCTAGTCTGCCAAGCGGTGCCCATCTAGTTCCTGGGACCCTGAAAGGAGAAGGTGGCAGCCCAAGAGTGAGAAATCCACACACAGAACGCCGTGTGGGGAAAAGATCAACGCGACTCCGATAGGCGGCTGAAAAATCGACACACCGCCGGCTTCGCGGCTGATAATCGACGCTCGTCTGCAACGTGACCCAAAGGTCGACGCCCGAGGCTGGAGAAACGAGGCACAGCATCACTGATGGAGACTTGTGAGGTTGCAACCCGTGCTGCGTGGTTTTTGGATCATCGTGCGGCTGGATTTCTGACACAAACACCGTTGGGCGTGTAAAAACAACACAAGGCCTGCCCGGACCCGAGAGTGCTGACCGGATCGACACATCGTTCTCCTGCGGAGAGCAGAAACAATGCACGCCGACCCGACTAAAGGAGAAACGATGCAAGGTCTCGCTCATGAGTGAAATTGACGCATCACAAGCCCTTTTTGATGCACACTCACACGTGTGGGGTTATTTTTGACACGCCCAAGGTACATTTTCATGCTAACAGTGTTACTGTGTGTTTAATTATCACATGAAGACTCTTTTTGCATTTTTTGTGATAACGTGACTTGTGTATTGTGGATTTTTGTCATTTTTCTCTTGTTTTGTTTAGATAAATATTTTCTATTTTTCTAAACCTGTGTTGTGTAATTTTGTAGTGTTGTCATTAAATTACTGTGTGTGTTAGTACAAATACTTTACACCTAGCTCTCTGAAGTTAAGCCTACTGCTCGTGCCAAGCTACCAAGGGGGTAAGCAGGGGTTGGCTGAGGGTGATTCTCTTTTACCCTGACTAGAGTGAGGGTCCTTGCTTGGACAGGGGGTAACCTGACTCCCAACAAAAGACCCCATTTCTAACACTGACTATGTGGAGTGGAGGAGGTTATTGGATTCTAGATATATGGAGAGCTGATGATCCGCATGCTTCTCCAATATCCTATATAATGTTGGGCGCAGGAATATAGGTCAATAATTACACTGTACCTCTGGATCAACAGATGGTTTCTTCAATCTACTTTCAGGAGCTTGGTACCATAGCTGTTACATGTGATGTGTTAAGCACCTTATTTACTAAAGGGTTACTTACGTGAGCTCCTAACACAAAGAAGTTAGGTGGGAAAGGGTCAGATGGAGAGCCAGATTTCAGATTCCTTAGGGTTGTCAAAGAAACTTCTATTGAAATAGGCTCAATATTGCAGTGTGACCCTGATTGTCCATATCATGTCTAGTACCTCATCATTCAACTGAGAGACGGAGGACAGACTGGCTTGGATAGTCAAAATCTTTGTCTGAAAATAAGTTGCTAAATGTTCACACCAATCAATTGAGGGTTGGTGGGATCTAGTGCAGGCTGCTGGGGACAACAATCTATTAACTACAGTAAAAAAATCCTGGCATTGTTTCCTGATCCAGCAATTTAAGTCTTAAAGTATTCTAGTTTTGCAGTTTTCAGTTAGGCATGGTGTTTCTTGAGTGCCATTTTATAGTTTTCTTTATCTTTCGGATGATAGCCTTTTCTCCATTGTCGTTCTAAGACTTTGCACCTTTTTCCCTTTCTTGAGATTGTTAGAGAACCAGGTACTGGAAGGCTTTTTTCGATTCATTCTACGAGTAAGAGGCTGTGTTAATTTCTCCATGGAGTCTCTGATCAACTTATCTAACAGCAAAATATCCTCCTCCACCAGGGCCAGCCAGGGAAGGGGAACTGCTTTACAAAGTAAAAATTAATTCCACTGGATTGAGTTTATGAATTTGTTTCCTAATGCAAGTAGGGCCCGATGAGGGGGGATGTCTGTCTTTTAATAGGGGCCGACCAGGAAAATCTAATCAGAAAGTGATCTGACCAGACCTGAGGTAAAGGGTCTTCTGTATGCAGAGACATATTTGAAAACACCTGGTCAATCACATGACCCGCTTGGTCGGTAGGACTGAATACATATTGAGTAAGGTCTAAAGAAGTCATAATTTCCTTTAACTCAATTACCTCATTGTTATACACCTCATCCATGTGGAGATTAAAGTCCCATAAAAGTATAAACCACGCATATCTCAGTGGCAAGCGTGTAATTGGATTCCCCAGAGATTTCAGAAACTGACCAGCTGGCCCTGAAGGTCTGTAACTTAACACTCCTGTTACAGAATTCTGATGAGACAAAGAGACACAGAAGCCCGTTGGTTCTGCACCAACGAGGCTCTCAGTCTCAAACGTCTGGCAGTGTAAGCCATCTCTGAGAATGATGGCTATTATGCCTCCCCTACCAGACTGGCGATCCTTCTTGCATAGCCATAAGGAATAGCCATTGCAATGAAAGGGTTGAAGACTCAGAGAGCCAGGTCTCCGTCAAAAAAAATAGATTAGGTTTATCAGGCTTGTCCTTGCTCAGAGGGTCATAGATGTTGTCTGCATGTTTTTGAAAAGGGCGGACATTGATCAGGGCCGCAGAAGACTGAGCCTTGATTTTTTGTGTCCCTGCAAAGGGGAAAGGGCCATAACTAAGGATAGGGGAGTGAATTGAAAATCACATTGAGGGCAATATTGGTTACTATGGGGTGGGACTAAAGGCAGTACAATATCAAATTTCTTCCCAGGGGCAAGACCCCAGGGAAATTCTCTACCATATTGTTTAGGTAGGTCACTTTCTGGAAGACAGCATACAGCATGGCTGGCACTGGCCTCTTCCGGGACACTGAGGGATGCCTACGTGCTTGCCTTTTAAGTACATTTGTTGTGTCTGCTGTGCAGCAAACCCATTTTTCTACATATGCAAATTCCGGGACACTGAGGGATGCCTACGTGCTTGCCTTTTAAGTACATTTGTTGTGTCTGCTGTGCAGCAAACCCATTTTTCTACATATGCAAATTAGAGAGTCCATTGCCCTAATATGGTGCCCCTAGATGCCCACATATGTAGAAAAAGATTGATTTTTGGCAGAAACGTGTTTTTAACTTCCTCCTCCTCCCTTCAGGTTTCTAAAGTGCAAGAGTGCGGCCACAGTTCAGAAACCACAAACAATTATTAAAAGCAGTTAAAATTCAGTTTTTAAACTGAACAAAACTTTGTGGAAAATACAGCAATTCTAACCTAGTATCTGAAAACAAGACGTGTATGAGTTATAAGTTCTTTCTTATGTCGTCATTTCCATTTGCACGCATCTTCACACCATAAACCTTTTCACAAAGAAACACGTTTCAGATTAGTTTAGCAAGTTTTGACATTCCTATTGAGATCAGTCTGATCGAAAGAATTAAATAATGTAGTTTTCTTTGTTTGAGTCATGCATATGCCATACAAACATTATGACAGAAACATTTCTGCCACACAGAAATATGTTAGAATCTGTCACCGTTAGCAAATCAAGCAAGTCAAACAAGTACCAGTTATGGAAAGTTTAGAAAGGAAAGTGCATGTTTAAATGCGATTTTTGGTTAGGCCTAGTTTCCACTTATACATGTTTTTTTATTACAAGGTTTTATTTTCTAATGACATCTCCAGCAGTCTTGATGTTACTCATTTCTTTCTTTGAGGATGCTGAACGGAGTCTCCAACCAATACATCAATGAGAGCCACCTCAAATCAGTGTAAATCAGTGTGAGCCACTAAAAGTCAAGCAACTTGCTCATTTGGGGCCAGATGAAGGTAAGTTTGGGTTTGCGACTCGCAAATTGAGAGTCTGAGCGACCCCATATGCAGGATGGTGTCCCTGACACCATCTGCGAATCGCAAGGGGGTCGCAAAGACCCACCTCATTAATATTAATGAGCTGGGTCGCAATTTTCAACCCCCTTGCGATTCGCTGCCCTCTCAGGGATGGTAGCCTGCTGGAGACAGCAGACCACCATGTCTGTGACTGCTTTTTAATAAAGCAGTTTGTTTTTGTATTGCAGCTTGTTTTCCTTAAAGGAAAACGAGTTGCAATGCACCTGAGAAAATGAAACTTTTTTGTTTCATTTTTTCAGAGCCATTCACAAAGGGGAAGAGGTCCCATGGGGACACCTTCCCTTTTGCGAATGGGTTAGCACCCATTTGTAATGGGTGCTAACTGCGAATTGCTTTGCGACCGCGTTCGTGGTCACAAAGCAATTCTGCATTGTGATGCGAATCGCAAACAGGAAGGGGAACACGCCTTTCTATTTGTGAGTCGCATTCCCATTTTGTGAGTCGGTAATCAGGTAGAGAGAGTCCATGATGTTTAAAAACTATCATTCCTAAAATGCCTCTCAATGCAGTGACATAATCTGATGTTCTAAGAGGAAACGCTTCAGCATCTTCGAAAAATTAACTTTCTGAAATCAAAAGATCACATTTTGTATATATGGCATTGGTTCCACTTTTTGCATTATTTTACATGCACAGCATTTGCATGACTGTTCGTACAAGATACTGTTAAGCCTGGACATTGGGTCACCTTTCCCTGTTAATTTTATATCTGATTACCATTGACAACAGAAGTCAATAAATATAGGCATAAGAGATGTAAGACAATGTTTTTTAATGGGATAAACTGAAAGCGAAGTTCATGCCCAACCTGAGTCCCTCTTCAAACATTGCTTTCTCTAGAGCAGCGGAATTAACACCAAATCATAAAAAGTATGCTTTCTGAATAAAGATCTAGCTTTTTTTCCAAATTTGGTACATTACCGTTCAGCTGTGTTTTCTGTATCAAAGAGAACATTTTCCAGTGGGAATTAAAATAGGGAATCACACTTTTGAGGCCACCCCTTTGTCTTGGCCCCCACTTGTCAGATCAGTGAAAAACTTCAATGAAGGAGCCAAAGTGTATAAACTTTGGGGGTCATTACAACACTGGCGGACGGTGTTAAAGCTGCGGTAATACCGCAAACAGGCCAGCGGGAAAAAAAGGGAATTATGACTGTGGCGGAAACCGCCAACATAGACAGCCACTTTAACACTCCGACTGCCAAGGCGATACAGACAAGCAGCGCGGCAGTCACCACCAACAGACAGGCGGAAGACAAAGTACCGCCCACAGTATTACAACAGGCCAATCCGCCACCTTTTCCGGGGCGGATTCACCGTGGATAAAAACACGGCGGAAACAGCTTTTGCAATGGGAAAACGCTGACCTTAAAACACTCCACGAGGATGGAGTCCACCATGGAGCCGGAACTCCAAATACTCCCTGCGCTTGTCTTCCTGCTCCTCTACGAACACCAGCAACGGCAGCGCCGAAGACAACAGTGAGTACTGCACCTACGACATGGTGGGGGAGGCAGAAGTCAGGGACACACACATGCAACACCCCCACCCTCAACCCGACCCTCGCACACTACAACACACACACCAATGCATTTCCAAACATCACAGTAACAACCCCCAACCCCCCGGAAGAATGCAAAGACAAAACAAAATTACTTGAACCATTGTAATGTATCCAAATACAGTAAGCTCATATATACAGAAATATATACACATTCCAAATATATAAAATCACGATTGGTAGTGCAGGTATGCACAATTCAATGTCCATGGACCACTGGGCCCACAATGCATGGGCAAGGCCCACACTAGATATCTGTCCACAAAAGGAGATAACACTGCAGGGGCATCAGATAGAAATACAACAGGCACCTCAGGGGTAAGGGAAGTGGGGGCACCTCAGCCGGATTACAGCACCACACCAGATCCACGACGGGGCTCCATGCCCATTGATGTATCCTGGGGAGTGCAAAGCCACAGTCTCTCAAGTCTCTACAGTGGGTGGGTTGCCCACTGTACCATCCTGGGGAGTGCAAAGCCACAGTCTCTCAAGTCTCTAGAGTGGGTGGGTTGCCCACTGTACCATCCTGGGGAGTGCAAAGCCACAGTCTCTCAAGTCTCTACAGTGGGTGGGTTGCCCACTGTACCATCCTGGGGAGCGCAAAGCCACAGTCTCTCAACTCGATAACAGTGAGTGGCTTGCCCACTGTACTATCCTGGGGAGTGCAAAGCCACAGTCTCTCAACTCGATAACAGTGGGTGGCTTGCCCACTGTACTATCCTGGGGAGTGCAAAGCCACAGTCTCTCAACTCGATAACAGTGGGTGGCTTGCCCACTGGACCATCCAGGGGAGTGCAAAGCCACAGTCTCTCAACTCGATAACAGTGGGTGGCTTGCCCACTGTTCAATCCTGGGGAATGCAAAGCCAGAGTCTCTCAACTCGATAACAGTGGGTGGCTTGCCCACTGTTCAATCCTGGGGAGTGCAAAGCCACAGTCTCTCAAGTCTCTACAGTGGGTGGGTTGCCACTGTACCATCCTGGGGAGTGCAAAGCCACAGTCTCTCAAGTGGATGCAGTTCTCCACTGTTTCTGGAGGGGGACTGGTGCCCAGAGTGCTTCATCCTGTGAAGGATTCAGGTAGTGGATGCAGTTCTCCACTGGTTCTGGAGGGGGACTGGTGCCCAGAGTGCTTCATCCTGTGAAGGATTCAGGTAGTGGATGCAGTTCTCCACTGGTTCTGGATGGGGACTGGTGCCCAGAGCGCATCACACTCCCCGTGACGGTCCAAGTTCCGTCACTGTCCCAGCTGCACATGGGCTAACGATGCTTGAGTTGGCGGTCTTTGCCCTGTTCAGCGGTGCTTTGCCATGGCGGTCTTTGCCCTGTTCAGCGGTGCTTGACTTTGCAGTTTCTGACCTGTTCAGCGGTGCTTGCCATGGCGGTCTTTGCCCTGTTCAGAGGTGCTTGACTTTGCAGTTTCTGACCTGTTCAGCGGTGCTTGCCATGGCGGTCTTTGCCCTGTTCAGCGGTGCTTGACTTTGCAGTTTCTGACCTGTTCAGCGGTGCTTTGCCATGGCGGTCTTTTCCCTGTTCAGCGGTGCTTGACTTTGCAGTTTCTGACCTGTCCAGCGGTGCTTGCCATGGTGGTCTTTGCCCTGATCAGCAGTGCTTTGCCATGGCGGTCTTTGCCCTGTTCAGCGGTGCTTGACTTTGCAGTTTCTGACCTGTCCTGCGGTGTGTGGCATGACGGTCCCTCAGTGCCCAGCGGGGATGTAGCTGCCGGGGCTCTCCAGGGCACTGATGCTGGCGGTGGTCTCCGGACCAGTGACGATACTGCTGCCCTACTGGGCACTGACTCTGGCGGTGGTCTCCGGACCAGTGACGATAGTGCTGCCCTCCTGGGCACTGACTCTGGCGGTGGTCTCCGGACCAGTGACGATAGTGCTGCCCTCCTGGGCACTGACTCTGGCGGTGGTCTCCGGACCAGTGAGGATAGTGCTGCCCTCCAGGGCACTGACTCTGGCGGTGGTCTCCAGACCAGTGACGATGGGGCTGGCGGTGGCGTCCTAGCCAGCGGGGAGGATGGCGGCCTTCTCCGCTGTGCTGCTCTTACCAGACTTTGGATACTTCTTCTGCCCCTTCACCACCTTGGGAGGAGTCACAGCTGACTCGGCACTCCCCCCGGGACCCTTGTGAGCGGCTTTGCCGGCCGGAGTCTTCACTCTCTTCCATCGGGCACTGTCCAACTTCTGGTGCTTTACAGGGGGTGGACTGGCAGTGCTTTGGCTCTGTGTCACACTGGCTGCCCTGGTGCCCGGTGCACTCCACAGACCTCTAACACGCACCACTGGTACCGGACTTTTTTTGGCTGAGGTGCTACTACGGGACCTATGAATTGGCGGGGGTGGTGGGAAAGAGGTCAAGGTTGCTCAGGAAAGGTTTCTGAAGAACACTGGGACGGGTAGCTGGAGGGGGTCTGGGAGTGGAGGAAGAGGAGGTGGTTGTAGGAGGTGTAACTTTAGATGATTTGGGTGCAGGTGTATGTTCTGGAGGCTGTCGTGAGGTGGATGGATGTTGGGTGTGTGGGTGCCAGCGTTTGTGTACTTTGGGAGGGGGCGTCACAGACACACTGGGAGAGGACACAGGGGACGTGTAAATGGTAGTGGGGGTGGTGAGTGCAGGTGAGCGGGGTGTGGTGCTGGGTGTTCTGGTGCGAGTTCTAGTGCCTGTAGATGTAGTGCATGCAGGTGAGAGTGTAGACGACACTGGGAGGAGGGAGACGACGAGGAGGGGGACACAGTGGAGACAGTGGATGTTGCTGTGTCTGTATGTGGGTGATGCTTGTGTGAGTGCCTGTGGGATGTGTGAGTGCCTGTGGGATGTGTGGTGCCTATGTTTGCCAGAGCCACTTTTGTGTGTTGAGGTGTGTGCATGCTGGTCTGATGGTGTGCTTGGGATAGGCTGGGGTACAGGGGATTGGGTCTGGGTGGAGGAAGTTGGAGGGGGGAGGCTAGACACAGGGACAATGGCTGCCATTAGAGCTGAGGCCAGAGATTGCAGGGTTCGATGAAGGGCAGCCTGACCAGAATGAATGCCCTCCAGGAATGCATTACCGTGTTGCAACTCCCTTTCTACATCCTGGATGGCATTCACAATGGTAGACTGCCAATGGTCAATGGCCTCCTCACTGAGGGCAGCAGGGGTGACTGGGGCAGGGCCTGAGGTGCCTGGGGCGAAGGTGATGCCCACCCTCCTGGGTGAGCGGGCACAGAGCGAAGGCTGAGGGGCTACTGGGAGGGCGGTGCTGGTAGGGGGGGGGTGGCGGCTGTACCTGTAGAAGTGGGGGGCACAGATGGTGCCGCCACCACAAGGGAGCTCCCATCGGAGGACGAGTCCGTGTCGCTGTTTGCTGATCTGGTGACTGACGTGAAGCTCCCCTCGCCCTCAGTCCCACTGGTGTATTCAGAGTCCGTGGTGTGGCCCTCCATGGCCATGTGGGATGCAGCTCCCTCGTGCTCCGGTGCCACTGTACCTCCGCCTGATGATGCTGATGCACAAAAGAACAGGGAGAGCACAAAAGGGGTGGAGAACAGAAGAAAGACAGGTTGGGTTCAAGGCTTACCGCTACCGTTGGCAGACAATGCAGACACAGCAGCCCCCTGCACTACGCCGTGCTCTTGGCCTCTACAGATGCAGTTCCTGGGATATGGCCTACATGGCTATGAGTGTCATCTGTCCACATAGATGACACAGGGGCATGTATACCTGTACTTGGCACTCTACAGAGGTGGGGTGGAGTGGCACATGGCCTGCATTCTGGTGGGGCCTAGCCTACGGAACTCGCCCTGGCCTAGGGAAACCCACAGCCCTTCTCCCCCACCCAGACCCCCCCACTGCGCGCAAAGTCATCAGAATGTGAGTGTACTCACCCCCTTGTGTCTGCTGTGATGCCCTCAAGCGCCCATCAAACTCAGGGTAGGCCACCGCCAGGATCCGGAACATCAGGGAGGTCATGGTGCGACGGGCACCCCTCCCACATTGGGAGGCCATCCCCAGCTGAGCCTCCGCTGTCTTCTTGCTCCAGCGGCGAATCTCCTCCCATCTTTTATGGCAGTGGGTGCTCCGTCTCTGGTGGACCCCCAGGGTCCGGACTTCCTTGGCGATGGCACGCCAAATATCCTTCTTCTGGTGGGCGCTGACCTACATGACATGTACAGGGGAAGAAGAGAAGTCATTAGCAACAGCATCGAAGTGAGTGGCTCCCATCCCTGCCCTTGCCATGTGGCGCATGCATTCACACTCCTTCATGCTAGCATAACTCTGCCCCCTTCCTACTTACATCCAGCCCTCTCCACCCAGGCATAGCCCATACAACTTGCACCCTATGTACTCACCTGTTGGTCTGGAGGACCGTAGAGTAGCGTGTACTGGGGGAGGACCCCGTCCACGAGCTTCTCCAACTCCTGTGCAGTGAAGGCAGGGGCCCTTTCCCCAGACGCACATGCCATTGTCTCTTCCAGACCGCGGTCACAGCAGCACTTGCAGTGTAGGTCCTCTTCTGTCGAAGATCAGGTATCGAGTGATTGAACAGATAGAAAATGGCGGTCACGTCCGCGGCGGTGACGTCCGCGGTGGTGCGTATCATCACCGCCAGCGCACTGCGTCATTGGCTCCTGGGACCCATAGGGTCCAATGTTAACCAATGCAGCATTGCGCCGCGGTCTTCGACGGTGTACAACGCCAGCACAGTTACCTCACATCCAATTGTCCCACTTTAGAGGTCAGGCAGCCGTCATTTCAGGGGCCCACATGGCTTCATTTACAACTGCGTCACACATACCTAGGCCTGGACTCAACACACTTACAGACAACTTTTTGGATTATGTTTCGTGTACTGTGTAGCTGTGGTTACATACCTCTGAGTTGCTTGTCTCTGTGGTCGCTGTTGTCCTTCCTAGGCACCGTCAGCTGGGACATGTGAGGAGATGGCGGAATCCTCCGGTCAACCGACCGCTGGTGGACCTGTTGACAATGGAGGAGCGACATTTAATCATCACCTACAGGTTTGACCGTGCCACAATCCAGGAACTGTGTACCCAGTTGGAGCCAGATCTGATATCACCAATCCGTCATCCCACAGGAATCCCCCCTCAAGTGCAGGTGCTGTCAATACTCCATTTCCTTGCAAGTGGGTCATTTCAAACAACAGTGGCCGTGGCATCAGGGATGTCCAAACCCATGTTTTCCAACGTGTTGTCCAGAGTGTTGTCTGCCCTGCTGAAACACGTGAGGAGCTACATTGTTTTCCCTCAGGTGGAGGATTTGGCTACAGTTAAAGGTGACTTCTATGCCCCGGGACATACCCTAACATCATAGGTGCCATTGATGGGACCCATGTGGCTTTGGTCCCCTCCCACAGGAGTGAACAGGTGTACAGGAACCGGAAGAGTTATCATTCCATGAATGTACAGATGGTATGTTTGGCAGACCAGTACATCTCCCAGGTAAATACTATGTTCCCTGGCTCAGTGCATGACGCCTACATCCTGCGGAATAGCAGCATCCCTTATGTTATGGGTCAACTCCAGAGGCACCGTGTGTGTCTATTAGGGGACTCTGGTTACCCCAACCTGTCATGGCTATTGACACCAGTGAGGAATCCCAGGACCAGGGCAGAGGAACGCTACAATGAGGCCCATTGGCGGACTAGGAGGGTGATCGAACGCACCTTTGGCCTCCTGAAGGCCAGGTTCAGGTGCCTCCATATGACAGGTGGTTCCCTATTTTACTCACCAAAGAAGGTGAGCCAGATCATCATCGCCTGCTCTATGCTTCACAATCTTGCTTTGCGACGCCAGGTGCCTTTTCTGCAGGAGGATGGTCCAGATGACGGTGTTGTGCCAGCTGTGGAGCCTGTGGACAGTGATGAGGAGGACGCAGAGGAAGAAGACATTGATAACAGGGACTCTGTCATACAGCAATATTTCCAGTGACACACAGGTGAGAACAAGAGTGGTACATTTCCATTACGGTTTCACAGGTGTGGTTACCAATCTGTGTCATCTGCTTGCATCCTTCATGGGCTTGTGATGTGTGACATAGGTATGTTGACATTACATTTTCGAACGGATTTTGTCATTGTCATAGATAATACACATTTTCATAATCACAGACTGACTCCAGATTGTTTTGTGGTTCAAGAGTGTTTATTGAAGTGCTAATTATTGGAGGGGGTGGCAAAAAGGTGATGGGTGATGGTGGAGGAATGTCCATGGCAGAGTCCAGTCTATTAGTCTCACAGGTGCACTGCCCATATGGGCATAGGAAGTGGAGCTGGAACAGTTCCAATCTGGACAGGGTAACAAAGTGGGACAGTGGGATGACAATCAGGGTGGTCTCATTTCCTGGCGGGGGTCTTGCCATCTTAATCTGTCCTGTTCCTGGATCTCAGGGACTGCTTGTGAGGTGGTTCTCCATCTGCAGGGGGTGGGGTGCTGGTGTGCTGGTCCTGTGGCGGGGCGTCCTGTCCACTAGCGCCGGCGGAGGTGGTGAGCAATTCATCGTCCAGGCTAGTGTCAGGGGCCCCTTGGAGTGCCACGGTTTCCCTCATGGTCTTCTGTATGTCCTTCAGCACCCCTACGATGGTGCCCAGGGCGGAGCTGATGGTTCTGAGCTCCTCCCTGAACTCCAAATACAGTTCGTCCTGCATGCGCTGGGTCTCCTGAAACTTGGCCAGGACGTCGCCATCGTCTCCTGGGAGTGGTGGTATGCTCCCATGAAGGAGGAGAGGACCTCGTGGAGAGTGGGTTCCCTAGGCCTGTCCGCCCCCTGTTGCACAGCAGCCCTCCTAGTTCCCCTGTGTTCCTGTGCCTCTGTCCCCTGGACCGTGTGCCCACTGCCACTGCCCCCAGGTCCCTGTTGTTGGGGTGGTGGGTTATCCTGGGTTCCCGGTAGTGGTGGACACACAGCTGAGTGACGTGTCCTGGGAACGGAGGTATGGGCCCGCTGGGTGGGTGCTGTGCTGGTGTTACCAGAGGGTGGAAGGTCAGTGTTGGGCTGTGCCTGTGGGAGGGGAACCGACTGTCCCAAGGCCCACGATGGTCTGGGCTGGTCATCTTGATCCAGTTGGCCAGAGCTGCTGTCATCACTGTGGGCCTCTTCTGTGGGTGGGGTAGAGATGTCTGGACCCTCCTGTCTGGTGACGTTAGGTAGTGGTCCTGCAGGGGTATAAAAGCATGATTTTTGCATGTGTGTGTGTCATGGTGTGCAATGGGTGGGTGAGCGTGTACCCCTGTGCTAGCATTCCTGTGTGGGGGCTTGTGTGATGATGGCTAGGGGGTGTTATGGGTATGTGCAGTGGGCATGCTTTAATGATGGGTGTCCATGCTTTGTCGTGTCATGCAGGGCTTGGTGTTGGGATGGGTGGTTTGTGTTAATAGTACATTAGTGAGGAGTTTGAGTGATAGGGGCGGGGGTGAGGGTGGGGGTGTGTGATAGCATGCAGGTAGGGTGGGGGATATGATAGTTAAGATTTGACTTACCCATACGATTTCCTCCACCATAACCCTGAGCTCCTCCTCCGAAAACCTGGGGTGTCTTTGGCGTGCCATGGGGTGGAGTAGGTGATGTGTGGGGTGGTGTACGTGGTGATGAGTGTGGTGATGTGTAGTGGTGTGTGGTGTTTTGTGCGTGGATGTTGTGTGAGTGATGGTGTTGTGTTCCTCTGTGTGGTGGGGTTGTCTATTGCTGTGCTCTCTCTGTCGCCTTTGTCTCTATTTTTTTGGTCGTAGGGGTTTGTGGGTGATGTGGGTGTGTGTTTTATATTGTGTTGGGTGTGTGGGAGTGGTGTTTGTATGTGTATCAGGTGTGTGTATTTGGAATTGTCCAATGTGGCGGTGTTTTGGAGATGTGTGTGTATTTTGAGCGCGGTGGTGTGTACCGCCAATGGAATACCGCGGTTGAAAGACCGCCGCGTGGATTCGTGGGTCGTAATAGCGTGGGCGTGTTTCTGTTGGCGTGACGGTGGAGGATTTGTTTTCGCCAGTTTATCACTGACCTTTGGTGTGGCGGACTTGTGTGGGTGTCTGAATTTCGGCGGTTTCCGAGATGTGGGTCATAATAGCTGTGGCGGAATTCCGCAGCCGCGGCAGTGTATTGGCGGTCTTCTGCACGGCAGTAAGCGGCTTTTACCGACAATTTTTGTAATGACCCCCTTTGTTTTTGGAAAGTTTTGTGAAATGGTGCCAAAAAATTTTAAGGAAACAAAAAAAAAACATTTTTTATTCAAACTAACTAAAATACTCTGAATGGGAGCAACTCTCTCCTAGATATTCACAACATATTTCCCAGAGGACATGTAAAGATGTTTACTCAGAAGCGTTTGAAGGCATTTATTGAAAAGTCATCAATAGATCAATGCATTTCAGCTCCTAGGAGCTTTTGTCAAATGTCAGTTCTGGTGATAGTCATAAACAATCTTGAGACAGGAACCAGATCCTGCATTCCTTAATGGCAACTGCCACAGAAATATCTCTGTTCCACCCAGCCAATCAGAGTTTTCGGGTCACAAACCCAGGTAGGCAACTAAAGCAAACATTCTCCCTTGTCAAATGGACACATTTATATTTAGAATTTGGGTTAGAGAACTGTGCACAGACTTTGTTATCTGGGCTTTCTTTGAACTAAACAGTAAAGAAATACAAAAGTATTTTTCATTTCAGGTCCACAAGGCACCTTTTAAAAAAATCTAATTTCCCAAAACTTTCTGAAAAGATTGACAACAATCCATAAAAAACACATGTTCTTTGTTTAGTACTCCAGTCATGTCAAGTTTTTTTGTAGATGTGTCCCATGTCTTTTGCTGAAGCTGTGAGCAAAATATTTCATTGGTGCTAAAATGAAAATAACATCTATTTTGACCCGTGTGACAATCTATTTCTCTCCTGCATGGAACTACACAAAAATGTGACATTTATTACTGGTGTGGCATATGCCTTTTTTGTCTAAGAATAAAGGGTACAATTTATTTTGACTGATATCCCTCCCAACAGTGATGGAGAATGCTTACTGCCAAGATATTGGTCCCCGTACTCGATTTAGATGTGCGGACAATAGGCTTACTCACAGAAGGCACTAATCCATCTCTGCCATGATTAAGCCCCTCTGACAACGCTGTAGAGTTAGGGCCATCGGAGGCAGACCAGTAATTCTGCCTACCTAATATTAGATGGGCAGCAATGGAAGTCTCTTTTCACTACCCGTGACCACCTGGAAAACCCTGGATGTACGGGGCAGGAAAATTGCTAAGCGCTCCCCTCATCATAGGAGAGGTAATAAATATTTTAGAAAAATATAATTACAGAAAGTTTACTTTTCTCTGTCTAAAGACTCTGGAGGCCCATTGGCATGAACTCACACTGCCACCTGGCAGCTCAAGAGCCCCCTTGATGAGGGGTGAAAACTGCTTCTAGAGCAGAACAACAACTTTGAGTGTGGGGTGGTGTTCTGTTCATGTGGCAGGATGACCATCTGCTCTGTGCCCAGGAACTTGGTTATCCTCTAGTCTGTCACAGACAATGTTAGCTGACATGTGGGCAGGGCCATACCGTGCTCCCTTAGTCAAACAGACACCAGTCCCAGTGGAAATTGAACTACCCCACAGAACTGGTTTGAAGTGATCACAGAGGGCAGGTTGCTAATTTTCCTGGCCACACCTCTGGAGTGTGCACAAAAGCTCTGGGCAAGGGGAGAAGGGTTTCACCATCTTGGATTTGGCACAGAGGGGCACCAAGAGAATAATTGAAGTAGGGCATACAGGAACTGCTGCAAGAAGAGTAGACAGAGTAATTTCTGTGAACATTTTCTCTGTTGGTTAGGGAGGGGCCAGGAGTCACCCCTACCCATATGCTATTCCAGATATAGATGTTGTACCCCTGGGCACCCTCTTTAGAACATTACTGGATATGTGAAAGGTAGACAAAGGACTGCACCTGATGTTTAGACCTGTGAGGAGACCTGAAAGACTGGGCCTGCTTCAACTTGTACCCAGGACAAACAAGTGGACCCCAAAGGTCAGTTGGCGAACCTCCTAATAAGCTACTGGGACCAAACAAGCTATTAGGAGCAACTTTTTCTGAAGAGCCTAGCTGACCAGTTTCAACTGGACCTGCCTTAGACCCTGCTGGTGCCTTCTGATGTAGCGAGTCTTCACCCCCAAGTGCTGTTCCTGAGACTCCTGGCTGTGTCAAAGTGCACACCTCCTCACATCCTGAACAACCTATAACTATTTGGCTCTAAAGCTTTCTGGAGGACCTGGACAAACCTGCCGAATCAATCCAACAAAGGTGCACTTTTGACTTTGACATTGAATTCAGAGACTAAGGGGTTAATTTATATGTGGAGGAGAGGGAACTGTGTTGCAACCGCAATGGTGTTCCCTCCCCACCAACATAAATGTCTGCCCGCCCAAGTTAAATGTGGGAAGACTAGGAAAACCCAGGAGATAATGGGCAGTGAATACTGCTAAACGCTCCCTTCTCCATAGGAAAGGACTCCCATGGCAAGGGGACCAATTCCTTTATTTATTATAAAAAAAGAAAAGAAAAAAAGAAAAACAATTGGTGTGGGGCTCCGTCATGTGGTGGACATCGGATGACAGAGCCCTTACAGTCTCCATGATGGCAATTCCCTGCAATGCTTTATAAATGACGGTCATTTATTTTTGTATCTGGCAGGTTGTCCCTCCACCATGGCGATGGAGTCATTTACTCCTTTGCCTTCGTGGAACAACAGTCACCCATTAGTAATTAATTTAGCCCCTACATTTTGAATAAATAGGCCTTATCAGTATGGGTCAATTTGTTTTCCTCTACAAATTGATTGTAGTCAGGAATCTGTGAAACTACCAGCATTGTTTTTTCCATTTGGTCTACTTGCAATAAATGCTTACTATAAATTTGACTTTCACATTATATTTAGAAAATTGCATTTATCAGAACACTTGTTTTAAATATCATGTTTAGTACATACATGTATTTTTACTGGCATGTCAGAATTTGTTTAGTTATCACTACAGTTTGATCTTATATAGTTTTTTAAGAGCTCATGCTGTCAAACATTCAGTTTGTTTATATTGCTGCTCCATTTGAGAAGTTTATAATCCTTTGAAAAGTAAAAGTATAATGTGGATGTTCCTATCGAAAGACATACTAATGGCTGTGTTAATGGCTTAACCCCAGTATTGTCTACTGACATCTTCAGAAGCAATTCAAATATTCTTCTGTGATGGAGCTGAGCTATTGATGTGTCTGTGCTCAATATTACTGTTGTCTGCTCAGACATCTGAGAAAGGACATCTATTGCATCATTGAGATGCTATCCTAACTAACTATTACCTTTAGAGATTGTAAGTTGCTTGTACATTGAAAATGCAGGGCATTTGTCATGTTGCATATTCAATTTAACCACAGTTTCTTATTTTACATAATGTCTTAATATTTTCCTAACTTGGAACAGAAGTGGGATTGACCAAAATCTCATGATCCCATTATATGTTTCATTCTACAGCTCCAACATGATGAGCTATTTGTGATCACTTGTGAGTGTTGGTGTGAATGTGCTCCTCTTCTCCTGTATCTTGCCTGCCTATTAGTGTGGATTTGAATGGTAAGTGAACCTCATTGACAAGAATAGAAGATGCTGCAGACCACTTGCACTGGCACCTTTGCCATTGTCGCAGTATGCTTGTCATGGAAACAGATAATTGGCAAGTTCCTCCACTACATCTAAAGAGGAAACAAATTGACCACTAGATTGTGTGCCCTATGTTCTTCAAAGAAGCCTCAAACTCCTCATTTCTTATTTATTAAAACACCCCTGACTATTCCTGCTCCACTTCCTAAATGTAAATCTTGCTTTCAGTCAAATGGAGAAAGTTAACAAATATTTATTTCATAATAAGCATGGTTTTCTTTAGAAATTTCTCTGAACCTGTTAGAAAACCACATAATTGCTATACAATTATAACACTTTTTGAATGGAATCTCAAATATGTGCAGCTACTGGTTGTACTAGGAACTAATCAGAAGAGCTACTAACGTAGATGCAGTCATATGGTAATCAGACAATTCTGTCTGGAGCAGATCCTTTTTTCCATCACGTAGACTGAAAATAAAACTTTATAAATTTGTCTGTCCTGCTGGGTACGTTTTTGCCAGTCACAAGGCTTCTGTTTGTGGGGCACTGGAATTTAGAAGAAAATAGTGTCTTGATCACGTCAGGAGCAGCGGATGGACACTAATTAAATTTAAATCAATTAGTGCTTGATCCGTGATCCACACTGAGGAACAGAAGTGATGCCAGACATGTCATGACAAATTACGAGCCAGTAAAGAAGAATGCCACGCAATCCAACAAATGGTGAGCAACAGGCGGGTTCCAAGCCCTTTACTGAACACAACAGTTTCTCACATGCAAGACGCATGCACAAGCGCATGCACACTTAGGCTCGACTGTTAAAAGTTAAAAGCAACAGTCAGGCAAAATTGTGCTAGGCAGAAACATAATCATTTACAAAGATGGATAACGATTCTTTATTGAAGACTTGAGATGCACAGGGGTGAGGTAGGACCATTTTACACCAGTAATCGGGTACCAAAGTGAAAATCTAGGTGCTTACCGACTTCTAGTGAGATTGCTTTGTCTTCCATGTACCTGCCTGCTGTCGGACACAAACACTATCTACATCATTCTCAACAGAACAACTCGTAGTCATGGGATTGTCGTTTGAACATGATTCTCTATAACAATAAGTATAAAACGCAGGGGCGGCTCCTCCATCAGGGTGGAGGAGCATCGCCCCCTGCCAGCAGCAGAAGCTGCAAACCTTTCACCACAAAGGGATAATGAACTAGGTTTATTATCCCTTTGTGGTGGAAGGGGCGGGCCACACGGGTGACGAGCACAGAGGGGAGTGCACTGTGCACTCCCCTCAGAGCGCATGTGTGTTTGGCCGGCCATCTCATGCCAGCCAAACACACATGCGCTGTAGGCCCTCTCCAGTCCAGCAACACAGTTGCTGGACTGGACAGTGTCTGCACAGGCTCCCAGTCTTCCTGGGAGCGCCCAGCCAATCCTGACACTGCACTGAGCAGCATCAGGATTGGCCGCAGGGCAGGCTAGGATCCTGTGCCTGCCTGCAGCCTGAGGAGACGGAGGAGCGGTGTGGCGCGGCGAGGAGCAGGTACGTTTTTATTTTATTTTATTTTATTTTTAATTCATTTTTTGACCCGCTCCTGTGCGGTGCTCCACACGTGTGCCACCCCACCCTCTCCTCATTACTGATGCGAGCTGCGACTGATAAAATGGATAGCAAGTGAATCATAGCCTAAGATGGAGACTAGTTTTCAGATCACTGTCTTTCATATCAACAATTGAAATAGTATGAGCACCAGGTGTAAGAATTAATACCTTTATGAATTTAGAACTGTCAAATGCCCCAGAGTACATTATACCTTGTATATGTTTATGTATTCTAGTAAACAATGTACTACAATGAGGGAGGTAGCCTTCCATAAAATTCTGCTCCCTATTTAAATGTGTTTTATATTTTGTAATTATATATGTAACATTTATGTACAAGTTACGCCACTCGCCTGTACACCAGAAAAGGTACCATCCAACAAGCAACAAACTCTACTGTCAGACTTGAAACACTCGAAAGAGTAACAAGGAGCAGAGAAAAATATAACTTGAAATAATTCTCTATACAAAATATAATTTGCAAAAACAATGTCATTTTTAGAGGATCCTTTAGCTCAGCCTGGGGCCCCTGATATTTCATTATCTAAAGTTTGATGTTTCATCAGTGACGTACCCAATACAGTCACCTCCAAGGTGCAGCATAGGCCCAAATGCTAATGCTAAGCCACTGCAAAAAATTTAAACAATAATTAAGGTGTTCTATGACAGGAATCAGCACCTAGAAGAGCAATAAAAACAGACTTTAGATTTTGAGAACTGTGGAATTCTTCAAGGACCAGAAATAGGTGAACTTCATAGAGAAGGTGTTTTATGCATTATTTGACAAGTCTCATATCTGATTCATATTTGTTGTGGAACAGGGACTGAGTAGACAGTGAACCAAAATGCCTACATCAGAACCGCTTTCAGAGGATCACGAGGGAAGCAGAGGTTACTTGACCCAACCGTGGGGTTTGAGGCCTTTTTCCTCCTGATGATTCTGAGAAGCTGGGCCAAGTAGCTCTTCTACACTAGATTCTTAGGGTAGGAGTAGTCTGAGCAGTCCAAGGCTCCCTCAGTGGGTTTGGGGGGGGTGGATGCAGGGGAGTGAACCCCCCTGCATCAAAATGTGTGCAGCAGCAGCAAGAAATAATTGTCCAGTCAAATACTAACTTTTATTAAAAAAGAGAAGTATTTTATCTCTACAGCTACCCACAAAAAGAAAAAATAATACAACATTCACAAACAACTACACACTGTTGTTTTTCCTTGGTGGTTCCCTTTCCCACTTCCTTCTCATGTTATCTGTAGAGGTTATTTCCCATTCACTACTGACAATATGCAGGGTATGCCCCCTAAAAGGCCAAGTCTCAAATCTGCACTATGACTTTATTCTTAAAGTAAATAGTGTTCCAGCACTGAAGCGTTAACCAGCAACAAGTTCCCCTGGTGTTGAGAGGCCCAAAATCAGCCTTGCCCACACCTTGCAGGATCTGAGCAATCAGAGTTTCTGATTATGCCCTTCCATGGGCACTAGAGCAGAACATTTAGGTGACTAAGCTGCATGCAGCCCCCAAGCTGGCTGCACTTAGTGGTCAGCAAGTCTTCACTCACTGTGATGCCTCTGCAGTGGCCAGAGGTTCTTGATGGCTCCTCTTAACTGGGTTAGCTTCTGTTTGCTACCATGATGGGGGGGGTTGTATTATGTGGCTCCTGGTGTGGATTCACAGTGGCCTCACTCCTCTTTGCGGCAACTCCATCAGGTCATGTCTTGCTGGTCCCAGTGACCCCCTATGGCATACAGAGTCATTGTATCCTCACAGTAGATGGGCTCCAGCCCATTCAGCAATGTGAAGTCCTTTGTGGTGGCACCTCCTGGCCTATAGGGTCACAGCTTGCTACGACATACAGGCTACGCACCTCATCACACAGCAGTTTTCTCACAGCGGTCTGCCTGACACATGGTGTGGCTGCTTTCCCACGACGCAGGGGCTCCTGCCTGATTGGTGCAGAGATGCACCTGGCTCAGTTTATTGTGGCCCTCCTTTGGCATACAAGGGCTCTGACTTTGATCTGCATAAGGGCAGCAACCTGAATGGTGCTATAACTGTCTCCTCACATATCACAAAGAGAGTTCATTGGACAGGGATCCATACTGGACCTCATTCTTTTCAACCCTCTCCTCTTCCTCACAGAGCACACCGGTCTTGGCAAGCAGACAGGTGCTGGTGCTCCAGGGTAAGTGGTCGAGGATTTCCAGGGTGATGTCCCATTACCCAACAGAGAGGTTAGCAAGCCTTAGCACCCCTATTCTGGTCACAGGCAGAAGTCTTGCAGAGTTTCCCCTCCTCACACAGTCTGTCTGGCTGCTTGGCAGATGACAATTTTAGGGGTCTCAAACTTCCTTTCTTATAGTTCATTTCCTTACTTCAAATGTGGTTTAGATTCTGAGTCTTTAAAGTTATGTTGGGGATCTGCTTCTTTTGGAGTGCCCACTTATCTGCCCATTTCTTCCACTTACAGCAGTCTGTCAGGGCAGGGCAGGACTCCAAAGCTGATAGTCCCACAACACAGGCCATGGGAGTGATTAGAGTTCACACTTAGATATTAGCCACAGATGTATATGAATCAAATGGTCAGCGTCCCCAGTCCTAATCTTTATGATTCTCTAATTGAGCACCATATCCTTCCTGAGGTGTGCCCAGGCCCCCTCCTTGTGACCTCTCACTGAATAAAAGAGCACCCTCTGAAGTGTACAGGGGAAGCATGGCTTTCCCCTCTCCAGTTTGTGTCCACCCATCTTATAATAGTGCTCAAATCTGTCTGGTGTTATCTCTCTTCCTCCTCTTCATGTTTCACAGTGCAAGACTGTGGGCCTGATTTTAACCTTGGTGGACGGCGGAGGCCGTCCGCCAAGGTTCCGCCACCAAATGACCGCACCGCGGTCACAAGACCGCACCGCGGTCACAAGACCGCGGCGGCCATTCTAACATTTCCTCTGGGCCGGCGGGCGCTCTCCAAAAGAGCGCCCGCTGGCCCAGAGGAAATGCCCCTGCAACAAGGACGCCGGCTCAGAATTGAGCCGGCGTAGTTGCAGGGGTGCGACGGGTGCAGTTTGCACCCGTCGCGTATTTCAGTGTCTGCATGGCAGACACTGAAATACTTTGCGGGGCCCTCTTACGGGGGCCCCTGCAGTGCCCATGCCATGGGCATGGGCATGGGCATGGGCACTGCAGGGGCCCCCAGGGGCCCCGCGGCACCCCCTACCGCCATCCTGTTCCTGCCGGGAGACCCGCCAGGAACAGGATGGCGGTAGGGGGTGTCAGAATCCCCATGGCTGCGGAGCGCGCTCCGCAGCCATGGAGGATTCCCCCGAGCAGCGGAAAGTCGGCGGGAGACCGCCGACTTTCCGCTTCTGACCGCGGCTGAACCGCCGCGGTCAGAATGCTCGTGGGAGCAACGCCAGCCTGTTGGCGGTGCTCCCGTGGTCGGTGGCCCTGGCGGCCACCGGCCGCCAGGGTCAGAATGACCCCCTGTGTCTCCTAAAATTGAACCCAGGTCATCCATGTATGGTACCATCCACAGGAATACACACACCCAGTACATGTATGTAACCTACAGACGCTCCCCAGCACTGTATCCTTCATGTACTGTACCACTCATAGACACACGTGCATCCAGCATATGCATTTAGCATGCACACACTGCACATCACTGCATCCTCCATGTACTGTACCACTCCTAAGCACATACCCACCCAGCACATGAATTCACCATACATGCACTGTTCAGTACTTCATTATCCCTCTATTGTACCCTACCCAGGCACACATTCATCCAGTACAGGTACACCATGCATATGCAGCACAGCAGTACTAAAAGAAGTCGGCCAAGGATGAGCTAAGCATACATCAGAGAAACTTAAAAAATGAGTGAGCCTGTGTCACAATGACACAGGTTAAAAAGGACATGTTCTCTGATCACTACACAGTATGCTGCCATCATGGCGCTTGTGCTGCTTATCTCCTTGTGAAGGCAGTAACCTCTCATCACTATGAAGGTAACGCCATTGGCACCACTCCTGGTCCAACAAGGCTGCAATTTATGAAACAGGCCCATATCAAGCACACACATATGTTTTGTGTTTGCCTATGACAACAAAAATCAGCATTAGTGATTCATTGATTCTTACAGTTGGGTGCTCAGGGCAGGAGTCCCTGGCATGCAGAGGACTTTTCTGTCCCAACAGCATATCATTGATAGAATCATAAACCACTGGGATTGCGATTCTGCCCTCTACCTAATGACATAATCTTCTGAATTGAGCCAACAATAAAGCAATCAATGATGATGTGTCTCCGAATACAGATAAACAATATATCGTCTGCCGTAAATGTGGCAACCAAAATATCGTTTATATCAATATCACTCTGTTGAGAGTAGATTTTCTGTTTTTAACTCCAATGGGGTGATATTTTTGTAAACGATATTTATGACATGCATTCCTCTCACATGGTTCACGCAGTTCTGAAAAAAAAAAAAGAAAGTGTCAACTCAGTCTGCCACTTTTCCAAGTAGGTGATGATTAACCTGTGAAGCAATGCCTTGAGACCACCTGTTTCTAGACTATTTTATGTGCTTCTATTGTCCTATAAATTCTTGACTTCAAATTTTATGCAAACTGAGTGAATATGTACGGTTTTATGAATATTAATTGGATATTGGTGGCTAGGTCTTCTCTGTTTGATTAGCTAGTGTGCAATATGCTGCGAAGCAGTGGTGATCTATGTTGTCTTGGGTAAGAGAGGTTGTAACTCTATGCTTATAATCAGATTTTGTACTTTACTTACTGTAGGAATTATTACATTCTTTGTGTTTCGGTTTTGGGGGAGCTCTGGATCTCAGATGTCTGTTCTTTTAGAGGGTGCACACTTCTGTAGAATCTTACATTCTGATTTCTACTCGTTTGTTTGAGTGGACATTTATTTTTGTTACTTTGATCTATGCATGTATCACTAATTTTGGATTGAAAAATACTTATGTATGCCCTCTTACGTGAAAAAGAACTGAGTTAACTTTAAAATCCTGAAAGGTTTTTGATGATTAGAAGAGTAGTATTAATATTTGTGCTGTAGTGCTACTGCACACACAACAATCATTACGAGGTCATATCGCCTTTGCTACAAAATCAGTGAGTCATTAATACTACTGACCTATGAAATTAACTCTTGTGGGTTGTATCACTAATTCTTTGATGACTGGGATTTAAGGTTAGAGAAGTTATGTCAATGGCAGTGGTGGTTGGTGATTACAAAACGTAGTGGGGCTTAAGTGCGTACATGAGATTACACTATTAAATGAGCATAGCAAGTAAGCCCAGTCCACTCAGATCTGGCTGCGTTTGTCTCCCTGGTCCCAAATTTAAATCTCAGAAGGTACCATTTGTCTTTCATCCTCCTGAGATAAAAGTAAAACTATTGCATTTACTTATCCTACAGACCTGGCTAAGAAGGAAGAAACTGTAACTGTCCAAAGACCTTTCAACCTTTGATTGACATCACCAGCCTTTGGGCCACCAACCCAAACCCCTTTTACCTATCCACTTACTTTGAAGCATTCACACTTGCTCTCCCATGTTCAAGGATTCACTCTCCTTCAACCAAATTAATTCCTTTACCTCCTGACTTACATTCACACATCTACAGTAAGGTTCACATTGACACTCAATTACCCAGTTATTCATATTTAGACACACCCAGTAAACTTCTGCAATGAGTAGTGCTGAACTGACCTGTTAAACACACTGGTACTGCCAAAGGGCTGATTTAATAGGGCCAGTTTGTGGGCTGTTTCTTCTTCCTGTCATGGCCTATGGCACAAACTGGCCCACACACTGGCTCTTTCAAGCCAGCTCATCTGGCAGTGCCTTAGAAGCCAGTTCAACGCCGACAATCAGTGACTCACTTACTCACAATCACAATTACACACTCAAAACAAAAGGCTCATGTAGTGGCTTTGCTAATGGTTGTTTTATTTCCCATACAGACAACATTTGTTTGATGTAACAGCGACATATCTAGATGTCCCACCATCACAATAGACAAATATAATCTTCAGGGTGAATAAAACAAGCAATAAAGTCATAACTATGAAGCAGTTAACACCAACCTGTTGCAACTGGAAAGTGAACAATTGGATACGTAGCAGAGAGCTTGAGAGAGATCAAAATGTTATTAAAATACTAGGGGCATAGAAGTTAGCATATGGTGATTAATTAATCGATGTTTAAAACAGAGAAAAAAACATGAGTTGTAAAATGTCCATGTTTGAATTATAATGAACCACGTTGCCACCATTCATATTGTGCACCACATTTTATGATGAGAGTTTTGCATTTATATTAAACAAAGTACTAATGTGAATTAATATTATTAAAGTGTTATTGAAAGTATTACATAAATATGAATGAATCATACTTTTATTGAATTAAATGAATTTTATTAGTATACGTTACATGTGTGCAGAACAATAAATACACATTTTAATTAGTTTTAACATGTTACAAATAGTGTTTGCAATTAAATAATCTGCTTTGTATATATGAATTGTAGGTAGCGCAATAGGTTTATTAAATGTATTATTGTGTATAAAGGCTTTTAACTTGACTAGGCCTGAAAGAATCCATTTTGCAGCATTAAAGGAAAATCAACTGTAGCTGTTTATTCTGTCCCCTCTGACCTGAATTATTTCCTAAGCTGTTAATGTGAATGTTGAATGTCCTTTTGTATTGTAGGCAAGAGACATGTTTTAGAAGTAACAGTGTTATATTATTTGTTCTAGCTGTCGAACAGGACAGGAAACTGGTAGTTTTCATGTGAAAAGTATTGGTTTTGGAAACTTGTAGTTTTCATGTAAAAAGTATTGGTTTAGTGTATTTTGGGGGTCATTCTGACGGAAGCACCGCCAACAGGCTGGCGGTGCTTCCTGGCCAATTCTGACTGCGGCGGTAAAGCCGCGGTCAGAAAAGGGAAACCGGCGGTTTCCCTACGGTTTTCCCCTGGCCAAAGGAATCCTCCATGGCGGCGCTGCAAGCAGCACCGCCATGGGGATTCCGACCCCCTTCCCGCCAGCCTGTTCCTGGCAGATTACACCGCCAGGAAGAGGCTGGCGGGAACGGGTGTCATGGGGCCCCTGGGGGGCCCCTGCACTGCCCATGCCACTGGCATGGGCAGTGCAGGGGCCCCCTAACAGGGCCCCAGCAAGATTTTCAGTGTCTGCTTGGCAGACACTGAAAATCGCGACGGGTGCCACTGCACCCGTCGCACCCCAGCAACTCCGCCGGCTCCATTCGGAGCCGGCTTCATCGTTGCTGGGTCTTTCCCGCTGGGCAGGCTGGCG
Source organism: Pleurodeles waltl (assembly GCF_031143425.1). Lineage (NCBI taxonomy): Eukaryota > Metazoa > Chordata > Amphibia > Caudata > Salamandridae > Pleurodeles > Pleurodeles waltl. The sequence goes on along the minus strand of NC_090444.1, from coordinate 386,728,700 downwards.
GCCTTTTGGCGGTCGCCCGCCGGCCCAGCGGGAAAGTCAGCATGACCGCCGCGGTCATTTGACCGCGGTGCGGTCTTCTGGCGGGCGGCGCCCGCCGCCCGCCAGGGTCGGAATGACCCCCTTTGTGTCCTGAGAAAAGATCTCAAGTAAGAAATAATTAGAGAAAGTAATATTTTGTTAGAAATATGTGAAATTGTTCAAGGACAATGCACTTTGGTGACGTCTGCAGTGAATGGATGCTGAAACTTACGTATAAAGTGCACCCATCTGAAGGACCAATGAATGAATCGTGCATACTTCTAATTAGTGAGGAACTTTGAAGCTGATGTCATTCTGTCCTGAAAAAGTCTTAGAGTTAGTTCATGTTGGTGTGAGTTCAAGTTGGTCCTGACATGCTGAAGATGCTCAACTGCTCTCTGCTTCTTCTGAATCCCTCTTCAGCCTTAGCTGTCTTCTGATGAATAAAGTCTTAGGTGGTCATTACGAGCTTGACGGGCGGCTACCGCTGCCCGCCAAGTGGTAACCGCCGTGCGGCCGCACTCCCGCGGACCCCATTACGACATCCCCGCTGGGCCGGCGGGCGCAAACCAAGTTTACGCCCGCAGGCCCAGCGGGGATGAGGCCGCAACATAGGAGCCGGCTCCAGACAGTGAAAAGCTGCCCGGGGCCCTGTTAGGGGGCCCCTGCACTGCCCATGCCAATGGCATGGGCAGTGCAGGGGCCCCCAGGGGCCCCAGGACACCCCTTACCGTCAGCCTCTTCCTGGCGGTGCAAACCGCCAGAAACAGGCTGGCGGTAGGGGGGTCATAATCCCCAGGGCAGCGCTGCTTAACACCGCCGGGGCTAAAACGGCGCGAAACCTCCTGCCCCGGCGGTGCGACCGCGGCGCTACCGCCGCAGTCGTAATGAGGGTCTCCGTACCTCCAGCCTGTTGGCGGTACGGACGCCACATTACCCGTGGCGGAATGACCCCCTTAGTCTTAATGTCTTATTCTGTTATGTGGTTCAGTACTAATAAGGCCAACTAATCCTGAACTGCTGATCTGTCCTGTGTGCATCCCATGTTCTGCATTGTCTGGATGCTGCTGTCAACTGACGCTGGAAGAAGGTGACTGTCCTGTCTTGAAAAACTACTACTGTCTGCTATCCCACTAGGAGAGGTATAACTAAATGTGGTTTCTTGTTTTCTTTTCAGTTGATTACTTACACCTGAATATTTTATAGTAATTTATTCTAGTTAGATGTTTTCCAAATTATTTTTGTCTTTCTTTTATTTTGCTTTGACCGCAGGGGCTAGCCTGTTCCCTCACATGCAAGTCCAAATTCGTGTTAATGTTTGGAATGGCCCAGCTCTGAATCCTGAAATCTGAAATTGATTGGTAAACTGTATTTTGATGATTTACTGATGTCACCATCATCTGCTTTGAATTCTAACAATGTTGTTCATATTATGCTGTTGCTTACATATATTATTCTTTTGGAGCGTCTAACAGTGTTGATGTTTAGAAGGCTAAATCTTTTCAGACATTTTGATTAGCCTATGGCAGTCGTGGCTAGCTCCTATTTAAAAGGGTGGGGCAGGTGTGGCGCCCTTATGGAGGAGCCACCCCTAGTCTATGGTTTTAATCTATGTTTATAACTTAGTTTTGCACACCACATATGTGACATAGATTTTGGGATTGTAATAAAGCTTTATTCGGTTTGATGTAGTGTTTAAGTTGTTTATGGTGTTTAGTATTGTTTATGGTATAATGTAATTGATTTGTGACTCTGACTATTACACTTTTCGCCAGGGCCAAAGATTCAGTCGACTTTCATAGGTAAGATTGACTATGGTGTCTCACGTGTGTGCTGGTGGTTGTTGAACCCAGAACCAGAGAGAAGAAAATTATTTTCCAGGGCCTGAGCTGCACACTAGAAGTTTTGGTAGCAGAGTAATGATTTTGTCTCGTGAGGAGGAGAGTCAAAATTTGCCCACATTGTGAGTTGTTTTTGGTGTAGTGTAAGGGTTGATGAAATTCCAGTGTTGTGTTACAAGTGTTCACTATGCGTTTTGAGTAGGGTTTGCGCTTGCAGAGCTATATTGCCGTGAAGTGTGACGCATGAAGTGAGAAGGGAGTTTTCAAACTCCAAGGTAAATGAGTAGGGAGTTTGCATACTCCAAGTATGAGAATGGGGAATTGGCTCACTCCATGTGAATGGTGCGCTTTGTGCTAAAAAATTGCCCATGTGTTTGTTGTTGTAACAGGTCCTGCGAGGCCTAACACTCCGGAGTATTGTACAAGTGCATGGAGGCACTTGGTGTTGGTGGATTGAGCACTGTCAACAATATCAGTAGTATTTCCCCTGAAGTGTATGTGTTGTTGGTTGGTATTAGGTGAATCCTGAGTGCACATGGAGGATCCGTATCAGTCAGAGTGAGGTTTGCAGGTCAAAACTTGCTTGTGTTTGTGAGAAAGCCATAGCCGGAGGAGTAGCTGTTTCTGCTAAAGGCGACAAGTGAGCAGACAGGTTTTGGGTTTTGTGCTCGCAATATTTGCATTTAGGTTTGCTTGAGGGGTGTATGAGACTGCTCTGAGATGAGTCACAGCTGCTGTGTGGTGTGAGTGTGACATCCTTTGGTCCACCCTAGGATAGATTTGTTGGTGAGAAAAGCCACACACGGATTGGTAGACAAGACTGCACAGCTATAGATTAAGAACAGCTTGTGAAATGGATTGTGGGATTGAAAATTACTTCCTGGTTTCATAGAATTTGTGTTTGTGAATTAGATTTGTGTAAAAATGAAGTTTTTCAATGCTTTAAGGAGCGCGTTGAAAGGAGATGTCTTTATTCCAGTTAGGGAGAATGAGCCCACTCCACCTGAAGTTACACCAGCATTTGAGGTAATGGAAGACAGAGGAGGTTCAGCATGTCTTTGGGTAAATCAATGGTGCAAAATAACTGAGAAGGCAGGCACCTTAGCTTATGAATCAAAACCCTCCCTAGACCTGCACAATTTGAAGCACTTGCTATTTGGGAATTAGTTGCAAGACAAAAAGAGATTCCGAAATTCAAAAGGAAAATGAGGAAAGCAGAAAACATACTAACGCAGGCTAGATGGGATGCAGAGAATGTGGAGAGCAGATACATTACATGCAGTGAAATAGTTTCCAGCAATTACACAGGAAGGTGATAGAAGTGTTAAGCCTAAAGCCAATAAGAAATCTGAGGAAGATACAGAACAGAAACTGGAGAAAGATAAAAGGGTAGCAGATGTTGAGAGTAATCCAGATGATAAATTTATAACTCAGTTGTTGCAAAACCATCCCCCACCATAAAATGCAGTTGAATCAGTAAACCAGAATTGTAGTCTCAAGTGTTGCCACAGCCCCAGTTGCACAAAGCCACAAAGCCAGGTTCAGATTATTCCAAACATGCCTCCTGCTAATGTTGCACAGGTGCCAGACTTTTATCTGAAAATTCCAAATGTTAACATAGCTCAGAATGTCGCAGTTCTAGCCATAACATAGCCAATTCAGAATGCAGGAATGCTTCAATTTGAGTCTACACCTAATGTACAGACACCTGCACAAATTGTGAATCAGAGACAGACAATGCCTATGTATTTCCCAGTAATGACACCACCGAATGATGCCTCAAATCTGTTAAATCAGGAATTTTTTACAGTATTGACTGGCTAAGGAAAAGGATTAATGTTCCCTCAAAGTCAATCAGATTTATCAGGAACAAATGCATTAACAGTTCCTGTAACCAAAGGTCCAGTAGTCCAATTGGATGCCCAGGGTAATAACGAGAGTGGTCCTCAGTTTTCAAATCTAGTATCAGCAATGAGTTTACCTTTTGGAACTAATGCAGAAATGGAGAGACTGAGCTCCACTGTGACAACCATGAATCCTATAATTTTTTTGGGATCGAACCAGACAGACAATAGAGTTGGTCCACTGACTGATGTGACATCCCCCAGGCTCAATGGGACCATCTGTGATGGATCAATAGCAGGCTATGAGAGCCTCATGCAATGTTCCACAGTTTATGACCCGAGACAATGGTAATAACATACTTACAAGGATTGACTGCCCAACGATCGACTAAGTGGTTAGACTATTTGAGCTGAACATCAGCTTCAAGAAACATGCCACAGGGAGAAAGAACATTGAACATGGTCAGATTAAAATTTTAAATAAATGAAATGATTGAATGAACACTTGAATTAGACAGATTAGATTCTTACACGGAGAATGAATTGCAGTGCAAAGATGTTACTCCTCGAGCAAGACAGGTTTATGAGAAATTAGCTAATTATGAAACATGAAATCAAAATTAATCAATCTAAACAGTTGAAGAAGAGTTATAGATTAGAATTTGATGCAAGAGACATTGCAAACATGAGATCACCTTGAATGAAAATTCACATTAAGGAGTTAATTCAAAGTTTTCAAACATGGGGAGCATTAGATAAATGGGAAGGCAGTTGGGCAAAGAAAAAAGATCAGATAAAAAAGTCGACTGCTTCTTTGGAGGATATACAGCAGGCTGAGGGAGCTATAAAAATGATGCCAATGAGAGAAATTCCAGGAGGGTAGTCGAAGTGAAATAATGCCATTTACAAATGATTACCTAAAGTTGAGGCAAAAAAACAGTGGGATGGTATCAGCAAACTGAGAGGTTTGTCAAGCTTGCAAAGTGCCTGTGGGAGGATTTAAATACTTTATTTGAGATTGTGGTTCCAGGGGATTTGTGGGTGTCAGACCTTGCAAACAAGAGTGTCCCTTTAATAATGTAAATAATTTGGTGAAGGTGGTGTGTTGTGCAGATGGTTCACAACAGTCAATTTCAAAAGCAGAGAGTCCAAAGGCCCGTGTCCAATTATGAATGTTCCTACAGGAGCATTCCAAATGCAGGTTCCCCAGCAATAAGTACAGTTTCCCCAACAGTAAATTCATGTCCACAGAAAATGTAGATTCCACAAGCTCTGATGGCACATCAACAAGTGATGGTTCCCCAGCAGAAAGGGAACTAGAGAACAAATTCAAACATATCAGTTAATCACACATTACCCATTGATTGATTTCAGTGATGATGACATGAGTAAAGAATGCATGCTTGAGAGTTCAGAAGAAGAAGACTGTGGGGGTCATTCTGACCCCGGCGGTCTGAGACCGCCGGGGCCAGGGTCGGCGGGAGCACCGCCGACAGACCGGCGGTGCCCCGCAGGGCATTCTGACCGCGGCGGTTCGGCCGCGGTCAGATGCGGGAAACCGGCGGTCTCCCGCCGGTTTCCCGCTGCCCTGCAGAATCCTCCATGGCGGCGGAGCGCGCTCCGCCGCCATGGGGATTCTGACACCCCCTACCGCCATCCTGTTCCTGGCGGGACTCCCGCCACGAACAGGATGGCGGTAGGGGGTGCCGCGGGGCCCCTGGGGGCCCCTGCAGTGCCCATGCCAATGGCTTGGGCACTGCAGGGGCCCCCGTAAGAGGGCCCCACAAAGTATTTCAGTGTCTGCTATGCAGACACTGAAATACGCGACGGGTGCCACTGCACCCGTCGCACCTTCCCACTACGCCGGCTCATTTCTGAGCCGGCGTCCTCGTGGGAAGGCTGATTTGCCCTTGGCTGGCGGGCGGCCTTTTGGCGGCCGCCCGCCAGCCCAGGGCAAATCCCAAAATACCCTCAGCGGTCTTTCGACCGCGGAGCGGTATTTTGGTGGGGGAACTTCGGCGGGCGGCGGAGTTAGAATCACCCCCTGTGTGTCTACTGCCTCATTGGAAGTAGATCAGCTTGGTCCTCATGCAAATGCGAGTGTTATGGTTCATGATGTTTTATTCCTGGTTGACACTTGAGCAACTCGTCTCACTGTCAGATCTGCAGAAGACCCTAAAGTGCCTCTTTTAGGAAAAACAGTTCAAGTTGTAGGAGTAGCAAATCAGAATTTGGTAAATCACATTACAGAGCCCACTCAGTTAAGATAGGAACTTTGAAGGTCTGGACCGATTTGTGGTTTGTGATTCAAGTACTGTGAATCTGTTAGGAAGAGACTTGCTATGCAAAGGAAGATTTTCTATCACTTGTACACATGGAGGAATAGCCATTCAAACCAATAGCGATGATGAAACTTCCAATTAAACTGATGAGATGTATCCTCTCTTTATATTGTTTTCCGGCATGACAGTTAAAACTTGCCTGATGAATTACAGGAGGCAGTAACACTGAGAGTTTGGGATCTCTCTGGAAAATTTATTTGACTTTTTCAAGGTGTTGAATCAGTCAAAGTGACAGTAAATCCAAATGCAGTTTTCCCCAGAACACAAAAGTATCACATGATCACAGAAGTGATCAAAGGTATTACCCCAGCAATTGCAGATTTTGTTGAGCAGGGAATATTAAAAGAAGTGATGGGCAGCCCATGTAATTCACCAATTATGGGATTGCGTAAGCCAAGTGGGAAATATTGCACAGTTCAGGATTTGAGAAAGGTGAATTAAATTGTGGTATCCTGTTATTCCGTAGTGCAAAATCCAGCAATGATTTTATTTCAGATTCCATGTGATGCAGAATGGTTTTCAGTTATCGATTTGTCACAGGCATTTTTCTCAGTGCCATTGCACGAAGATAGTCAGTTCCTCTTTTCATTCCATCTGTATTCATGGAGCCGTACTCCACAGGGGTTTTCCGAGTCTCCGCCCATTTTTAATCAGGTACTGAAAAAGAATTTGGAGACTTAGAACATGCCATTTCAGTCTGCTTTAGTGCAGTACATTGATGACCTGATGGTTGCGTCCAATACACATGAAGCCTGCACACAAGATACCATAGCATTATAGAATCATTTGGGTGAGAACGGATACAAGGTTTCCCCTGCTAAGTTATATTATTGTCAGAAAAAAGTAAAGTATTTGGGTCACCAAATTGAGAAAGGTGCGGGAAAAGTGTCCAGAGAAAGAGTTGCAGCAATTATGCAAATGAATCCCCCAGTCAAAAAAAATATTTTTGGGCATGGTGAGCTATTGCCGCCAATGAATCCCACATTTTTCAGTAATTTCTAAATTGTTGCAGAAGGTGACACACAAGGTAGTCACAGATCCAGTCCCTTTCAATGAAGAGTACATGAAAGCTCTCCCATAGTTGAGAGAGAGTTTGTGCAGAGCTCCGGGTTTGGGAATGCCTGATTACATGAAAGGTTTTGCATTGTTTTGTCATGAACATGATGGTTGTGCTCTTTCTGTTTTGACACAGACACGTGAAGGAACAAACAGGCCAGTGGCATATTTTTCTGCCATATTGGATCCTGTGGATGCTGCTTTCCCCGGCTGTTTGAAAGCTGTGGCTTCTGCTGGTGTGAGTATCAGTCAATGCGAAGGCATTCTGCTGGGGCACCCTTTCACATTTTATGTCCCACACTCGGTTGAAGATCTCCTGACCTTATCCAAAACCTAATATTTGACCAATGCCTGTCTTACTCATTATGAGTTATTGATCCTTGGATCTGCAAATGTAACAGTCAAGAGGTGTGCGGTCTTAAACCCCAACGCATTAATGCCTGTAAGTGTTGACTCAACTGATGTAAATGAAAAGGAACATGACTGCCTCAATGTCACTGAACTGTGCACCAAATCCAGATCTGTTATTCAGGATACTCCTTTAGAGGGAAATGATCAAATTATCATTATTGAGGGTTCCTGTCTAAGAGACAGTGAAGGTACTCTGAGAACTAGCTATGCAGTTTGCACCCTCTCAGGAGTTGTTGAAGTTTCAAGGCTTCAAAGACTCGATTCTGCCTAAGTAGCCAAATTGGTTGCTCTTACAAGATCATGAGGCATATCAGAGCAGCTCAAACTAACAATATTCAAAGATAGTCAATACAGGTTTGGTGTTGTCCATGATTTCGGACTGTTATGGTACCAGTGATGTTTCATGGCCTCGTCTGGATCACCCATTCGAAATGGTGAGAGAATTCACAGTCCGAGAAAATTGCTGTTGTCAACTCTGTAGCCCACCAAAAGTCTAATGACTATGCAATATGAAGAGTGAAGAAATGAAAGTGACACCAGTGAGACAAATCAAACTTTCTTGATGTCAGTGGTTGATACCTGGGATGAAATTAAGAAGTTGCAGGAAGAAGCAACAGAGGAAGAACACAGATGTTGGATGAAAGCAGGTTGTGCTCAAATAGAGGGAGATGATGTCTGGATTTCAACTGAAGGGAAGGTTGTGTTGCCAGTTTGCTTATTGAACTCAATGGCTAGGTATTATCATGGTCAGGTTCATTTTGGCAGAGATGCAATGCTTCGCACATTCAAACAATTATGTTGTCAACACCAAGACAGTACGCGCTCTACGGACCACATAATGCAAAATGACAAACCTTATGCAATGTAATAATTCATGCATTGTGTGCTGCTATTGCATATTAACTTTTTGCATTACAGGTATTTCTCTTTAAATGTCATTAATGAGGTTTGTAATGTATTGCTCATTTTCAAGCTTGTTAATTTTCAAGCCTTTCCTGCAGCCTGGCTGGGTGTGGCATGTGGGCGAGGCTTGGGTCTATTTAAGGAACCCATCCCAGCTCCACGTGCTCACTATTCAGAGGTCCCGGTGCAGAGCAGCAGCATGTTCCAGGGATCCTGTTCCGGAGGCCTACTTGGACATTTCCTAGCCCTGTCCTCATTATCTTGCTGATCTTCAAGCAGGGCGGGAAGGCGGAGTTTGGGATAGACCTTGACTCTGTTTTCTAGAATCATTTGAGTTTTTGGCTTTGTGATTCACAGTGTGTGCGATTTACTCTCGGCACTTAACCCTTGCAGTTCAGATCAGCAGAGTGCACAATCATTTCAAGGCATTTGAATCTTGATGGTTGAATCGGCAACAGTGTGTGCGATTCATTCTTGGCAATTAACCCTTGCAGTTCGGATCGGCAGAGCGCGCTATCATTTCAAGGCATTTGAACCTTGATGGTTGAATCGGCAACAGTGCGCGAGATTCATTCTTGGCAATTAACCCTTGCAGTTCGGATCGGCAGAGCACGCAATCATTTTGAGGCATTTGAATCTTGATGGTTGAATCGGCAACAGTGTGCGCATGATTCCTTCTTGGCAATTAACCTTTGCAGTTCGGATCAGCAGAGTGCGCAATCATTTCAAGGCATTCGAATCTCGGTGGTTGAATCGGTTGCAGTGTGCGTGATTCATTCTTGGCAATTAACCCTTGAGTTTAGATCGGCAGAGCACGTGATCATTTCAAGGCATTTGAATCTTGATGGTTGAATCGGCAGCAGTGTGCGCGATTCATTCTTGGCAATTAACCCTTGCAGTTCGGATCGGCAGAGCGCGCAATCATTTCAAGGCATTCGAATCTCGGTGGTTGAATCGGTTGCAGTGTGCGTGATTCATTCTTGGCAATTAACCCTTGAGTTTGGATCGGCAGAGCGCGTGATCATTTCAAGGCATTTGAATCTTGATGGTTGAATCGGCAGCAGTGTGCGTGATTCATTCTTGGCAATTAACCCTTGCAGTTCGGATCGGCAGAGCCCGCGATCATTTCAAGGCATTTGAACCTTGATGGTTGAATCTGCAACAGTGTGCGTGATTCATTCTTGGCAATTAACCCTTGCAGTTCAGATCGGCAGAGCACGCGATCATTTCAAGGCATTTGAATCTTGATGGTTGAATCGGCAACAGTATGCGCAATTCGTTCTTGGCAATTAAACCTTGCAGTTTGGATCGGCAGAGTACGCAATCATTTCGAGGCATTTGAATCTTGATAGTTGAATCGGCAGCAGTGTGCATGATTCATTCTTGGCAATTAACCCTTGCAGTTCAGATCGGCAGAGCACATGATCATTCCAGGTACTTGAGTCTTGATGCGCAGTCTGGCAATAAGGTGCGTAATAATTTCTGGGCAATTGAATCTTGAAACTTAGATCAAACAGAGTGTGATCTTTCTAGGCAAAACAAGTTTAGTCTGTTTGCCTATTCTACAGTATCATTCATGAATCCCATAGCAGTTAATTCTTTGGAAACTAATGTACTCATTGACTCTTGTTGTGATGTAATTGCTATTCTAAGGATTAACTTGAGAAAGTTCAATGTTCAGAGTATATGATTATAAAAAGGTCACGTTATTGAAAAGTTCTTGATCTCTCATGTTATTAGAGCATAAAGAGTTCACAAAGATTAATGTGAATGCCCTTGCTATTGTGTTCTTAACTCTTGCTTCCACAGGTCTCCTTCCCCACTGTTCCCAACCTAAACCCTATCCCCGCTTGGCCATTCTTTAACTCTGTGCTATAATAGCTAATAGAGTTTGGAGCTGCCAAGAGGTGGACCTATTGGGAGCAGGCGCAAACCCCGAGGATCCGGTCTCGCCGACATATGTACAATCATAGATTTAGATTAGTTGCTGAAGCGGTTTGTCACAGATGTGTTACATGCCAACAAATGGAACTAGGGAAACGCACAGTGGTTAATTTGAGCCATATCAGCAGATTGGGAGGTCTATTTAACAGAATGCAACTGGATTTCATTGAAATGCCTGCCTGTAATGGATTGAAGTATGTATTGGTCATTGTATGTGTGTTTTCCAGATGGGTGGAGGGTTATCCAACTCGAAGGAATGTTGTCTCACTGTAGCTCAGCTGCTGCTCAGGGAACTAATACCTAGGTATGGATTCCCAACCTCTTTGGAATCAGATCGAGGAACTCATTTTAATAATGAGATCATGAAGGTGTTGCGTGCAACACTGAACATTGAGCAAAAATTGCACTGCAGTTACAGACCAGAGGCATCTGGATTGGTTGAGCAAATGAATGGAACACTGAAAGCTTGATTGGAAAAGGTTTGTGCCGCCACAGCGTTGGAATGGCCTGCCACTTGTCCTGATGAGCATGCCTAGCACCCCGACAGGAAAACAGGACTGTCTCCCTAGGATATTCCGATGGGTCATACAACGAGACTGCCTGCAAATGCACTTGTGAACATAACTGATGACTTAGTGCTGGATTATTTCAAAGGTCTGGCTGATGTGGTTAGCTCTTGGTCTCATCAGTTTGAAGCAGCAATAGTTCAAATGGTCCAGGAACAGTGTCACAGCTAGAAAGCTGGTGATTGAGTCATAGTAAAGAAGCATGTGAGGAAGAATTGATTAGAACCAAAGAACAGTGTCACAGCTACAAAGCTGGTGATTGAGTCATAGTGAGGAAGAATTGATTAGAACCAAGGTGAAAAGGACAATTTCAAGTCATCTTGGTGACAACAACAGCTGTGAAGTGTGCTGGTCTTCCGAACTGTATTCATGCAAGCAACACACACAAAGTTCTGTGTCATGTTGAAAACCCAGAGTCTGATCCTGCAAGAGCATATGCTGGTGAAAAAGGGGTTTGGCTTGACTAAGCTGTTAGGACAGGACCACTGGCTGAAGCAGAAATCGTGCAAAGTGGTGAAGGTGCAAGCAGCCTGCATACAGACAAAAGTGCAGGAGAGCAAAGTCAAAGTCACCCGATTCCTGTTGGTGCAGTAAGTGTTGTGAAAGCAGTTACACAGAGAAAGAGAACTGTGAAAGGAGCCAAATGGCCTGCAACTGTACATGAACTGGTTGCTGATAAACTCTCATCAATAACAGAAGGAATCGAAGAGTCAAATCATAGTGAAAATGAAGATGGTGCTGTAAAGAGCACGAAAAGGAAAAGAGTGCCAAGTTGCAGATACTATTCATTGAATGGATCTATTTTTTCACAAATTATTGGAAAAGTGAGTTTTCTGGATTTTTGTTTGGACCGTGAAAATTTAGCGGAACATTCTGGAACATGAAATCGCATTTGAATTGAGCTTTGAAATAATCTTGCCAGTTTATCAACAAAGACATTACATTCTGGAAGTAATCATTAGCTATCATCAGAACATTGAACTATTTTTGAGAGCTTTTGGTTGAATCTTGAAGAACCTTCTTGAGATCAAGAATTGCTGTAAATAGTGAAAAGAGTCTGAAAGGTCGTTTTGCTTTTGATTTTGCTCATTTTTGCGATTATATTTTTCTTTCTCTATTCTGATTCTACAGAAGCCAAGAATCCTGGGCAGGGCAAACACATTATATGTAAATATGTGTGTATTGGATTGAAAATGGTATGTATGATTTCATGCATTTTATTGATTTTAGGAATTCATGTTTGAGTGAAAGGAGGTGTGCAAAGTACAGCAACTCCAGTGATGAGAATGACAACATCTAAGCAGGAAAAGTTAAATAAAGATGAGAGATTGCTTAATTTATATGACACAAAGGGAGATTTATCTTCCAATGTTTGTTATAGTTTGCTGTATGAGTATGTGGACACAATGAATGTGCATGTGTTAGACTTTTCATCCTTGGCGTGGTATGCCTTAACTTTTTGCACCTGTTTCCCAGGCTGTTGATGTGTGCTGGACTCTGTTTTTGCTGCAGGAAGGGGGGCCCACCAGGGAAGTATTCTACTGGGAGGACGGCCTCCTGTATAGTGAGCTTAAGGTTCCTGAGCCTGGGTCAGCCTGTGTGCTGGTGGTACCCCAGTACTTCAGGGCCTTCCTACTGAGGTTGGCTCATGATGTGCCTTTAGCTGGACAACTGGTGTGGGACAAGACCTTTGAGAGGCGTGTCACCTACTTTCACTGGCCCCTAATGTGCAGGCACACAGATGCACATTGCAAGTCTTGTTAAACTTGTCAGGCAAGTGGCAAGAGTGGGGGAAATCTAAGGCTCCCCTCCAACCTTTTCCTGTTGTCAGTACCCTCTTTGAAAGGGTTGGCATTGACATTGTGGGGCCTCTGGATACCAAGACAGCCATGGGCACTAGGTTTATCGTGGTGTTGGTGGGCCATGCCACCTGGTACCCAGAAGCCATTCCTCTGAGGTCAATCACTTCCTCTGTGGTGGGTCGTGCTTTGATGGGGGATTTTACATGCATGGGGTTCCCCAAGGAAGTGGTATCTCCACGTATATGAAGTCTCTGTGGAAGGAGTGTGGGGTAACCTACAAGTTCACCACCCCTTACCACTCCCAAAGTAATAGTCTGGTTGGGAGATTCAACCGCACCTCGAAAGGCATGATTATGGGGATGTCACAGCCCTTAAGGAGGAAGTGGGACGTCCTCTTGCCATGCCTTCTGTTCGCTTACAAGGATGTGCCTCAAAAGGTACTTGGGTTTAGTCCCTTGAGCTGATCTATGGCCATCCTGTGAGGGGACCTTTGAGTATGGTGAAGGAGGCTTTGGAAAAAGCTCCTAGTAAACCCCCCCAGGATGTATTTAGCTACATGCTGGCTCTGAGAAACCAGACTGCCCGCTTCAGAAGTCTCGTCCAGGAGTACCTGGAAGCAAGCCAGGAGGATATGAAACAGTGGTGTGACCAGAATGTTACTCTGGTCGAGTTTCAACCTGGTCAAAAAGTGTGGGTGATGGCACCAGTGGAGCCTAGGGTGCTCCAGGGCAAGTGGACTGGGCCTAATGAGGTGGTGGAGTGCAAGAGAGAAGTCACCTATCTGGAGGACTTGCAGACTCCCAAGAACCCTTTAAGGGTCCTGCACGTTAACCCCCTCAAACCCCACTTTGAGAGGACTGAACTGTCCATGCTCCTTGCAACAGATGATGGGGTAGAGGAGGAGAGTGAGCCTCTTCCTGACCTCCTGTCTGCAGTAGAAAAAGATGGGTCTGTGGAGGGAGTGATCCTCTCTCCCTCCCTGACTGCAGAGTAGCAGAGGGACTGTCACCAGTTGTTGGGACAGTTCACCTCACTGTTTTCCCTGATCCCAGGGGTCACACACTTGTGCACACGTGATGTGGACACTAGGGACAGCCCACCCATTAAAAAGAAAGTTTACAGGGTGACTGACAGGGTCAGGGCTAGCATTAAGGATGAGGTATCCAAAATGTTAACACTAGGGGTTATTGAGCGTTCCTGCAGTCCTTGGGCCAGCCCAGTGGTATTGGTACCAAAGGCTGCTGCACCTGGTGCCACTCCACAACTCAGGTTCTGTGTGGACTACCGGGAAGTCAATGTGGTCAGCAAGATTGATCCCCCGGCTGGGCTGGATGAGTTCAGTGCCGCCTACCTGGATGAAATTGCTGTTTTTAGTTCCTCCTGAGAGGAAAATCTGCAACACCTCGGCAGAAGGCAGGCCTCACTATTAAGACGAGCAAGTGCCAAATAGGGCAGGGTTCTGTGGTATACTTGGGAAACCAGGCAGGGAGTGGCCAGGTGGCACCCCTACAGCTAAAAATTTACACCATTTTGGCTTGGGAGCCTCACAAAATCCAGACTGAGGTGAGAGCCTTTTTAGGTCTCACTGGCCACTACAGGAGGTTTGTCAAGGGATATGGTACCATTGTTACCCCCTTGACGGAGTTTACTTCTAAGAAGAAACCAAAAAAGGTGATCTGGACAGAGGCTTGCCAGACAGCTTTTGATGCCCTGAAGGCTGCCATGTGCACAGCACTTCTGCTGAAGGCACCTGACTACTCCCAGGAGTTTGTTGTGCAAACAGACACCTCAGAGCATGGTATTGGAGCAGTACTCTCACAGCTTAATGAAGAGGGCCCATATCAACCCATAACCTTCACTAGCAGGAGGTTACTTCCCAGGGAACGTGGGTGGAGTGCCATAGAACATGAAGCGTTTGCTGTGGTCTGGGCACTGAAGAAGCTAAGACCCTAATTGTTTGGAACTCACTTTCGGGTTCAGACTGACCACAGGCCCCTCAGATGGTTAATGCAGATGATGGGTGAGAATGCAAAACTGTTGAGGTGGTCCACTTCCCTACAGGGGATGGACTTTATGGTGGAACACCGCCCCACTACAGAACACGCCAATGCTGATGGTCTGTCCAGAATCTTCCGCCTTTGTGATGAGAACTCCCATGATGTTGGGTAGTTGCTCCCCACTTTCAGCTGGGGGAGACACGTGTTAGACTTTTAATCCTTGGTGTGGTCTCCCTTAACTTTTTGTCCCTGTTTCCCAGGTTGTTGATGTGTGCTGGACTCTGTTTTTGGTGTTTTTGTTACTCCAGGCACTTTACCACTGCTAACCAGTGCTAAAGTGCAAGTACTCCTATACAAAATGTGTATGTAACTGGTTCATCCATGATTGGCATATTTGATTTACTGTTCAGTCCCTAGTAAAGTGCACCAGAGGTGCCCAGGGCCTGTAAATCAAATGCTACTAGTGGGCCTGCAGCACTGGCTGTGCCACCCACAATAGTAGCTCTTTAATCATGGCTCAGACCTGCCACTGCAGTGTAGGTGTGTGCAGTTTTAAACTGTCAATTCGACTTGGCAAGTGTACCCACTTGCCAGGCCTAAACTTTCCCTTTTCTTACATGTAAGACACCCCTAAGGTGGGCCATAGGTAGCCACATGGGCAGGGTGCAGTGTATGTTTAAGGTAGGACATTTACTAATGTGTTTTATATGTCCTAACAGTGAAATACAGCTAAATTCGGTTTTCACTGTTGCAAGGCCTATCCCTCTCATAGGTTAACATGGGGGCTGCCTTTACATATGATTAAAGTGTAGATTCCCTTTCGGTCGGCGGACAGACATGTGGAGTTCAGAGTTCCTGGGTGTCCCAGTCCCACCTAGCAAGGGTCAGTGAGGGCTCCCAGCTCAACCCAAAGGCTCCCATGGCCCCAACTACTCTCTGCACCTGCTGCTCTCCTGTTCAGCATGCAGGAGCCAGTATTACACGCTTGGCTTCTGCTCTGCGGGAACTATCTCTATTCCACTCACCCGTGGGCCCAAGCATTGTTTACTATTGGCCCCCTGTTGTTGTTCCCAGGGATTGGACCCCGGTGGACAATAGTATTTGAATCTCTTCGGGCCAAGGGGATGCCCCCTCTCTAGCCAAATTAAATCATTAAACATGTTCCGACCCCCGGGCACTTCCCACCCCGAGCAATGCCCAGAAAGATTGGTGGAGCTCCATGCACTCAGTTTCTTGAGCAGGTCAAATCCTTTAAAGCTACATAACTCAGGCCCAATTGGTCAACTTCAAGGATGTTTGGCTCATTTTACCCATTTTCACAAGTCAAGCAACCTGGAACATTTTCAGCAGGTTCCTGGCCTCTGAAGGAGTATACTTTGCAGGGAGCTAAGTCTACTGTTTATCTGTGCCTGTCCTCTCTTCTTCTGGCTCCTGGTGATCCTTTCCTGCTGGTAAGGGCATTTTGTGCAGCCCCTCTCCTACCAGCCAGCAGATCGCGCTCCTGCCCACATTCTCATGCTCCAGAGCCTCCTGGCTCTCTTGCAGGGCCCTTGTCTCATCGTCCCTCCACCCCTGTCTTAACTCTCCTGCACAGAATTTTGGGACAATCCATTATGGCAGAACCCTTCTTCCTCTGTTCAGAGATTTTGTGTCCAGAGGTGTGGCCATGGAAATGAGCAGCCCCTCCTCTGTGGTCACCCTAACCAGCTCCCTCTTCTAACTAGGTTTGGAGCTGTGCTGGCTAGCAGGACAGGAAAGAAAGCAGGCCTAGATGCCAGTTGCATCTCATGTGACAGGAGAGGCCCCTTTAACGTTAGTCAAGTCACGTGGCAGAGCCCCAGGCCATTCTGTGAAGGAGAGGCACTCCCTCTACACACCCATGGCGCTCTGTCCACGGTGTATAAGCAATACACATCTCACAACAAAGGAGCCATCAGCAGTTAAGTGACACTGAACACTGGCAGAAAGGCCTTCTAGTTTTAAGAAGGAAAATTAAAATCTGACTCTACAATTTAGTGGGATTTCAAAATACCATTGATTACTTTTAAAATGAATCCTTGAAATATTTTTCTAGCTGCTACTGTTCCGAATTTACAATTAAATACCTGTAATACTAGAGCCCAGTGTTCCCTTAAAGAAGCAGTCAGCCTGGAAAGAGTGACTATAGCTTTTGGGGATATTTCTCTGTAACAAGATATTGAACATTAACTTTACATGTCCTAATTTTCAATACCTTGCGCTCTGTTTTTATGGGCAATAAAGTTTTCTTAGGGGTGACATTATTTAAAAGGAAGGTGTAGGCCTGTCAGAAAGGGTTATTTTGACATGTCAAATTTGCAGTTTACAACTGTCAGAGGCAGATAACCTGTATGCAGGTGTCAGGCTGTGCACAACTGTAGTCTCTCATGTGCAGCCCATGCACAGGCACACCTATGTGTCCACAGGTGTTCACATGTTACTTACCCAGTGCCCCTTACCTTAGCTGGGTCACACTGGCTTTATCTTAACAGGCGCACACTGGTGATAAAGACACAGTACAATTATCACAAAATTACTGAGTGAGACTCAGGTAGTGAGACTCCCCCACAACGAAGGTCAAAAAAGCAGGTGAGAAAAAGCAAAATGTCCTGAAATACTAAATAGGCAGAAAGCATTTGCAGTAGGCATCATACCCAAACCTTCAAAGCATGCTATCATCAGTACATTGCTGAAAAAGCAAATGCAGACCCTAAGGTTAATTACAGGCCAATGTCTAAATTCCATTTTCTTACCAAGATCCTGAAAAAGGAGTTAACAAGATAGCTCAAAGACAGCATTGAACTTACCCACCGCTTCCATGTCCCCCTATCTGGGCATTGACTCAGTAGACACACTCTGACATGCAGAAGGTGCCTGTAAATTGAATCCCAACATGCCTTCCTTGAAAGTTCTCTTTTTACTATGAATTGAACCCGTAATGAAATTGAACGTTCTCTGCACTGTCAACAAAGCTAATTGGGGAAAGGGACCAAAATGTTTGCAAAACCTAGTACCACAATCCACTCCAAGCAGAAACTTTCACTCACTGAATGGAGGGGGCCCTCACCCAGCGGGGAGGCCCCAAATATGCTGAGCATGCCGGTCTGGGATCTCGGGCAGTGGGGAAGGGGGGCGCAGCGCACCCCCAGGCCCCCCACACTCTCCTGATTGGCCAAGTGGACAGCGCAGCCCGAAGCACCTTGCTGACCGGTTGCTGCCTGCCCTCCTCAGCAGGGGACAGAACTTCTTATTTTCTTTATTCTTTCCCTGCCGGTAACGAGGAGCTCCAGCTGATCATCATGGGATCAACCATGATGCTCCTCTCGTAAACCCTCCAACCATCACAAGCAGACCAACGTGCGCCTCACTGGGAGCTGTACGGTTTAGAGCCTAGCTCACCCGACCTGAGTACATCTCGGTGGTGCCTCTGGTGGTGGCCCTGGTGCTGCAGGTGAGGTCACACAGGGATAGGGGCGAAAGGGGGGTTGCGAGTGCAGGGTTTTTTCCTTGTGAAGGTTGGCGAGCTTTATTATTTCTTGTTAACCCATTGGTGGTTTGCGTTGCTTTAGTTGAAAAGGCTAAGTTGGGGTTACACACCAACCCACCCCCATCCTTGTTTTGAGTCATTTTTTTCAATGTTTGCTGTGTGTTTGAAGTGGTAGTGGAGCCTTGTGATAAGTGATGTGTTGTTCTTTGTTTTATTGCAAGCTTCATTAACTATTGTTAACCCATTGGTGGTTTACATTGCTTTAGTTGGGAAGGCTAACTTTGGGTTGTCCACCCCCCTCCTTGTTTTGGTTTGGATTTTTACTCGTTTGCTGTGTGGTCTAACTGTTAGTGTAGGCTTGTGATAAGCGATTTGGAGTTTTTCGTTTATAGCAATAAAGAGGTTCTCACACAACGGCAGATAGGGCAAATGGGGGGAAAGCTGTCGCACACTAAGAAATGGCTTGAAGCTTTAATGCTGCGAATGGACGCTATGGACCAGGCCATACCATCATTGAGGGCTCAGCCTGCCGTAAGGCAGTAAGGCTGAGATGAGCAGGTGTGTCCCCAAAGGAATCATTTTCCCCTCTCCAAAAGAGGGTTTGGGGCCAAAGGAAAAGCAAAGGGGCCAGGCTTGAATGGTCAGAGCCGAGACAGTCAGTACCAGTGCAGGTTGGTGTGAACTCAGATAGTCTGGCGGCGTCTGTGATTCTATGGAATCAGCAAGCAGGGCCTGTGTTAGAGGGCCCCCTCGCCAGTGCTATGCCTCAGAATGTGGTGGGAGCCAGCCAGGTCCCCATTCAGACTGTGCCAGCGAGTGTGTCTGGGCCAACTGCCAGTGGTTTGCTGGTAGTGTCCACAGTTGCAACCAACAACAGGGAGGTAACGCAACAGGACGTGGTTGGGCATCTCTCATCCATACTACTGTGGATGTCAGAGGTGGGAATGCTGTACCCATTTTTGGTTAGTGGTCCATTGGCTGGGTCAAGTGGGGAAGACGTGATGGAGAAGGCACGGCGCTTGATATTCCACCTTAACACCTCAAAAGATGGTCTCAATGGGGTGCGTTAGGAGGAGCGAGCAGTGATCGTGTGAAAGAGAACAATTCACCAGTGGTGGCCTGCATGGCCACACCGGTGCCAGCCATAGCTGCCCAACAACCAGCCAAGGCGTCAACGGAGGCAAGCACTTCTGTGGCATCTTCCTCTATTCAGACAACGGCGGATTCAGGTACGCACCACTTGTCCCCCCCTGTTGGATCTTGGTGACATTCGTTCTGAGCATGATCATCTGGGGTTGCATGCGCCGATGGAGGTTAAGGAAAAGATTCAGAAAAGCGCATACATTGACATTTTTCAGCCATTGGTTGACAGATTGGAGAAGGCTGAGGTTAAGTGTTGTAAGGAGTGTGTGCACTCAAGCGAGTGTGGACATTGGCATCACAAGAGGAAGGTAGGAGAGACGCTTAACAATTAGGAGAGGGCCTTCTCATTTTACCAGGCCATCATTGCTGAGCGCTACAATGATCAGGGCGCTCAGCTGTCCTACCACCAGAATACAATTGTTGGTGCTCATGACGAGGACGGGGGTACGGCTTGGAAGGACTATGATATGGAGTTTAGAAGAATCAAGGCTAACAAGCTTAGTGTGGTTTGGGACAATATTGACATAATTGCATGGCTGTGGTTCATGAACAGGACACATGGTAATGGGGTGCAGTCCTTTTGGCCAAGTTTAGGGTCTGCATCAAGTTCATCCGGTGGGAAGAGTGAGGAAAGGGGCTTGCTGGAATTTCAACAGACGCACGTGCAACCGTCCTGCAGGAACCTGCTGTTTTAAACATTGCTGCTCCTTCTGCGGTCAGTCCTCCCACCCTGAGTTTAAGTGTTTTAAAAAATTCTGAGATCAGGGAAACAAGAAGCAAGAACAAGGGATTTGATAAAGCTGCCTGTTGTCATACAGTTGCCAGCAGTTGCCACTCCTCGGATTCAGTTGGTTTTGTAATTAGTGGTTTCCAGCAGGTCCCGCTCTCCTTCTCATTTTGTGGCTAAAGCGCACTCTCCAATTCAGTTACTGGCTATAATCCCATGGCTTAATATGTACCATAACCAGGTGCCCGCGTGAGATTTGAATGAGGGGTTTAAGTATGGTTTCAGGATTCCAGCGCAGGGCTACTCAGGATCCTCACACTGTTTTGTAATTAGTGGTTTCCAGCAGGTCCCGCTCTCCTTCTCATTTTTTGGCTAAAGCGCACTCTCCAATTCAGTTACTGGCTATAATCCCATGGCTTAATATGTACCATAACCAGGTGCCCGCATGAGATTTGAATGAGGGGTTTAAGTATGGTTTCAGGATTCCAGCACAGGGCTACTCAGGATCCTCACACTGTGAGAACCAGCTTTCCTTGCAGGCCAATCCAGAGGTAGCTAGAATAAAAATTCTCAAAGAGTTAAGTTTGGGGCGAGTAGCAGGTCCATTTGCTAAGGCCCAATGGAGGATTTAGTTTCTTCCCCTTTGGTTGTCGTCCCTAAGAAGCATCTGGGAGAAAGCAGATTGTAACATGGAGGACTTGATTGCACCACAATTAGGTACTAGAAGTATAAATTGAGGGTTACCACATAAAAAGTGTCTCTGATGAGAGGGGCTCTAACTAGATCAAAGGTGAAGCTCAAATTCAGAGGGTCTATAGAACTATACACCTCTTCATGGGATAGGGTTTGGGCGAATGTTGAAAATATTTTAAAATAGAAATACCAAGGGACACAAGACTGGGCTGCCCTTTATCATTTTTATGTTTTTGCAATTTGCTTTGAACCCCTTCTGCAAAGGATCAGAGAAAATGAAGCGATGAAAGGGCATCCTATTTCGGGGAACTGGACACAAGATTTCCATTTTTTCTGATGACATTTTACTATCACTTAAGGCTTTCAGACAATCCCTTCGAGCACTAGGGCCTGATTTTGATTTCGGTGGGCAGGATACTCTGTCACAACGGTGACAGACAGTCCATCCACCAAAAAATAAATCCCATTATATCCTCTGGGATTTAGATTTCAGCGGACAGGCTATCCATCACCAGTGTGAAAGAATAACCCATCTGCTGAAATCTAAACCAGGCCTATATCTCAATACTAGAGGAAATCCAAGAGATATGTTCGTTAAGAATAATTTAAGTGAATCTATTGGACTCCTCCTGGTGGGCAAGCAGTCCTTTACATGAGTCTCACAAGAAGAGAATCCCTCTGAAGGCTCTTACCCACCTGGGAATTTTCCTGGTGTCAAACTTTCAAAAATGTTCTAGAAGCAACTTTAAACTCATACTCAAAATGATGAAAACACGACCTCATGGTTTTCACACAATCACTCATGGCTAGGCAGGATTGTGTCCCTTAAAATGAACATCCTTCCTAAAATCCTCTATTTGTTACAAAACCTCCTCTTTACACTCACCAAGAATGAACTGTCACAGATACAGGACATTAGCAATAAGTTTGTCTGGGGAGGACCATGCATCACCCAGGATGAGCAAGGGAAACGCAATCCTTAAGTCAGAATTATCAATCAACGCAAAGACATCTGTGTGGCCCTGTGTTGCTTGGTAAATCTGGAGTAATGAAAGGCATCCTGAGAGTCTGCCTTGCATTACTCCAGGCCTGTAAAGGCATTCCAGAGGTGAAACATAGATGTTCCCATGCTTTAACCAATGGACTTTGGTGCATTCCCAAATTTACAAAGACTAATTAACCTGGGAATGTGTCAAAATGCTACACCTTCCAGCTAGAGGTGCATTGGGGAGAAATAGCTTTGTTTCTCCTCGTCACTTCCTCTTTCCAAGTGTGCTGCATTTTGTAGCAAACTTAGATAGAGGAAAATCCTTATAAGATTATTTTTGTGCAGGAAGGTGTCCCTTCTTGCACAAAACAACCCTGGCTGCAATGCAGACACCCGTGCACCATGGCGCAAGGATGCCTGCATTGGCCCTAGGCTGCACTGTGTGCGCCAGCTCGAGGAGAGAGCTGGAATACACCATATCTTGGCAGATATGTGCATTTCTGCCCTCTCCATTTGATGCAGAGCAGCACAAGTTGTCTTGCTGCATGCACTGCATCAAAGTTTGATAAATCTGGGCCCAGGTCTCCATGGGCACATATTTAGAACCCGATCTCAGCAAGGAGGATTAGGCATCCCAAACGTTTGTATCTACCACAAGACACCACAACTTCAATAACACCATAGATTGGCTATCGGGTGAGTCCAGTGAGGTTCGGTGCACACTAGATCAGAGCTTTACATAACACCCCTTTGGATACCAAAACTCTGGCATTGTCACAATTTATATGCATGACTAGTCATTAGCGTTCACCCTTAATACCTATGAACACCTAACCTGATATAGGTACTACACTACTCACCTTTTGCCCCTGACACCAGTGGTAGGCAATAATGACTTCACACCAGACTCAGAAAGGAGATCCCATCAAGAATGGATAAGGGTTGAATGCTACTGACTTCTAGACTTTTACCTTCAAGGGCTAATCAGAATATTTGAAGATTTCTAAAATACTTCTGGGTCCTAAAGAAGAAAAAATACTGCTACCCACAGCTCTCACTCTGGATGTCACAAGCTCGTATCAGGGAAGCTGCTGCTTACCCACTGACACCTTCCGAAACGTTTCTACAAACATTGCAATGATCATGATACTTAGGGCCTGATTTAGATTTCGGTGGAGGGGTTACTCCATCGTAATGGTGACGGATATCATGTCTGCTGAAATCTAAATATGGTTGTTTTCTATGGTATTTAGATTTCAGCAGACCGTTGCGATGGAATAACCCCTCCACTGAGTTTTCATGCCAGCACAGCTGAGAAACAGACTTAGGGTTCCAAGTTGATCAGAAACAGTAGGAAACAAAAGGCAGGGAAACATTGTACAAAATAGTGTATAGATGGCACTACACACCCACAAGACTACATACCATGAACAGATCGCATTCTGAATTGTGTTGAAGTCAAAGTGGGAGCACAGACAGCATAACACATATCTTAAGTTCATGCCCCAAAATGGCACGGTCTTGGTCATCAATATCCTTAGTATTAAAGGAAATGGAAGGCATAGACTTTCATGGCAGTACAGCCTCTTTTGTTATTGGTAATCCCTGTTACAAATATACATCATACATTCTACTAGAGGCAGGGGAATCTCCAATCTATTGCTAGCAGCCAATCAAAAATTTTGGGATTATGAGGTAAATATGTCACTCCCACAAAAGAAATCTGGCCACAGAGGATATGACAGTTAATAGCTAATGAGAAAATCACATATCACATAAGAATATCTATCAAAGATACTAAGTTGCAACCGATGACTGGTCCAGCACCTGAAGACATGCTCAGACACTCGGTCCACCACAAGAGACACAGAACAGATTGGCATGCAAACACTTCACAACCAGACCGCAGTCCCTCTATTTCAACCAATGAAATTCAATTCAGCAGTAATGAACATGTCTCTCAGGTCCACTAACTCCATGTGGAATAAAGGTTAATGATGAACAATTCCATGTCCAAAATTGGAGATCCCATAAAAGACACAGGAGACCCCTGATGCCATTTTACTTTTAGGAAACCAAATGGTAGCTTGTAGCATGTTACAATAACCATGAGTTGATAAATATGCTTTCATTTTCACTTAGAATGCCCTGGTGCTGTAAAAGACCTGGCTCATGCTATGGAAATGTAATGTATTGAAAGAGTCTGGCCCTTTGCACATAACCTATTCTAACAGTATAGTTGTGTTGTCTGCAGGCCTTGACATAAAACGGAGACCACCCTTTGGAGCAAGAGCTGAGATCCTCCGTGTTGATTTTTAAAAAGTTCAATTCCATTCTTCTCTTGTAGGGAAAGGGTGGCCTGTGTAGTAGCAATAATATATAGCTGAGGAGATTCCAACAATGATCCTCTGTGCACCTTTCATGAGTTCTGCTTTTTGGTGTGTAAATTCTATAGTCTCAGTCACATCATTTTGGGAATCATAGCTATCTCAAGACAGATAGATTCATTGACTGGATAGAGATACATCATTAATTGATGCATAGCTGTTGGTGAGAAACTAGGCTACTCAAATATATCCTATTCCTCTAAAAGCTATGGCTCTCTAAACAGCACAGATGCAAACAAGAGGAGGACCATAAACATCTGCTGTTTGTCTCGATCCATGCAGGGAGCCATTATATATGTTTTAGCAACAATTGTGGTGACATGCAGCAGGCTCATTGTACGTATGCATGTATCAATGTCGATTTTGTATAGCTGATCTAGCTGAAAGTCAGTCGAACAATGCACAGTATCAATTGCAAAGATATTCTCGATGAGTGATTGAAGGGGTAGATGAATTCTTTATATTTTTCATTCCTAAATCATCTCTTTCTCAGAACCAATTTTGTTTAGATAATATGAACAGCCAGCAAAAATATTGGCACTGGAACATCTTGTTTGCATCTGTGCTGTTTAGAGAGACATAGCTTTTAGAGGAATAGGATATATTTGAGTATTGTATCGTATTTTCCAAAATCAGAAATCGCCCTAGTGTACACGTTAAATAAGTTAGATTTTGCAGCGTAAAATACATTATGGGTTGAGATAGATCTGATGAAAGAGAAGAGGTTATTCGCAGTTGATTCAGTTCACCGATGAACATTAAGATATTTTTGGTGGATTAATTGAAACAGAATATTAGAGAATATGTACAGCAATTCAAGGCTGACAAAGTTAGAATTGTTTGTATAAAAATGGAAGACTTTTAACTACATTCAAGGTCACCAGGAGGAGGCGGGGCAGGGCCACCTCTCTTGGCTCTGATACTCTGATGACATTAATTACTATTGTGTGTTTTTGCACTGTGGCCCTGGATAGTCTCACTTTTTATTAGGTAATCAAGGTCTTTTTTAATATTTGCACTGTCGTTTTGGTAGGCAGCAGTTCAAATTGGCAAGAGAAAGGCCACGACAAATGGAGGGAGTAGGAAACAATCTCCAGATAAAGCATGTTCAAGTATTTTCACTTATATTACAGGCGCAATGGGGGTACTAGAAAAAAGAATTTCGAAGGTAGAAGAAACCCTATCTATTTGTCTGGGGGGAGACGATGGACAAACCATTGCAGGAGGGCAAGCTTCAGAATTCTGGACTTACTACGGGACAAAGGTTAATTTCTGTAAGAAAAAAAAAAAAAAGCCTACTAATGGGTGTGTCCAAGATGCATCAAATAGTATTACTGTGTGTGATTCTGATATGCAGCGACCCCCTAGCACCTTAGGAATCCGAATGCCAGCCCCCATTTTAGTAATAGTGAGGCTAAGCTAGCCCAGCATTTAATGGTCACTCTGAGGTCAACTACTAACACAGCTATTGCCAAGCCAAAGGGAAATAAAGCATCTGTTAAATCTTCCAGTAAAATTCTTCCAGGGATCTAAAATCAGTAATCTCGTTGGTACAAACATTGGAGACCTTTGTAAGGACCGAAATGAAGGCCCTGAGTGCAAGATTAGATCAAGTAGAAGGTTCCCTAATTGCTTTTTTGGAGCTCCTAAGGGGGGGGGGGGGCGCACACAGAGTTGTGATGAGATAACAGGGAAACTGCTCCCTCACAAAAAGCAATCTGAGGGCACATTACTAACATAGACCCATTCGTAAACACTCCTCATAATGACCTTTACATGAACCAATGCACTAACGGAGCTTTGGAGGGAGTTATTCCATCACATAGGGTAGATGAGAGTAAAAACAGCAGTATTTGCTCCAGTGCTTAATTTGTGCTTGTTGTTTCTGGTGCTGGGCACCGCACTTATTTTCGAGGGTCGGGGCTTATTCTTCTGCCTTAAGCATTTGCTGAGAGCAAAATACACCGATTGGAAAGACGGAGGAAGGGAAAAACGAAAAAGCGTCACAAAGGGAGAAAGTAGAAAGCTTCTAGAGTGAGCTGAAGGGACAGGGAGCGGCTTTAAATGGATTGAAGAGGCCCGAGATGTCTTCAGGATCACTCCGCCTCAGTATTCCCTGCTCGCACAATTAATTGCAGCAGCCGCATGTTTAAGAGGAGAGCTTTGGGCACCTGCACGTCTTTATTTACAAATGAAGCACTGATTAGCTCCCTTTAGACCCAACCAACATTTAAAACATATCACGTAGACCTAAAAATGTCTTATCCTCCACAGAGTATCTTGAACTTCCACCGGTGGCAACACATTATGTAGTAGTTTTAACTAATCTACCAACACTATGATTGAATGAGCAAGGGTTACGGGACTCCTTAAGGAACAAGTTACTGGATTAAGTGGGGAAAAACAGGGTTAACTCAAACCCCGTTTTCTGATATTAAGATGGTCAGGAGAGTTAATGGGTAGGTTGTGGTGAGAAAACTCTGTCAGGCGACTGTGTTGTTCTATCTTTTCAATCCTCGTAACTAGTAGAAATGATCTTAAAATGTGTCAGTTAGCCACATCATGGTGCTAGCCTTGGGCTTTTTCTATCAACCACTCACAACGCAGGGATTCTTAGTTATTAAGGAAGCCTCGAACTCTGGGCACCCACTAGGCCTTGTGTACACTGTACCAACCAAGAACACATTTACTGTGCTAAGTACTGATGGGGTTGATTGACTGATTTTCTGCCCAGCTTTGGGATTTCTGTAGTGCTGTTTTCAAGTTCTCGAAAGAAAGCCATTTCTACTCTACTTGAGAATTTTCAGCTGGTTTCCTCCTCTACGTGTGTCTTATTCACATCCCCTCTTAATAGTAATGCCCCTGATGAGCAAAACCTCCATCGAAGGACTAAGGGCAACATGTACGAAATACAGGTTTTGCGAGTCGCAAAACCTTATGTACAACAGTGTCAATGACACTGTTCGCGATTTGCAAGGGAGTTGCAAATGACCTACCTCATGAATATTCATGAGGTAGGTTGCAATTTGAGACCCCATTGGGAATGGCCGCCCTCACAGGGATGGTGGCCTGTTGGAGACAGCAGACCACCATGTCAGTGAATGCTTTTAAAGCAGCTTTTTTTTTTAAATGCAGCCCATTTTCCTTAAAGGAAAACTAGATGCATTTAAAAAAAATAATAATAATAAATACATTTCATTTGTTCAGAGCAGGCAGTGGTCCATAGGACCACTGCATGCTCTGAAAAAATGTTTTTGCTGCCATTCACAAAGGGGAAGGGGTTTGCGAATAGGTTAGCACCAGTCTGAAACTGGTGCTAACTGAGATTGTTTTGCAACCGCATTTGTGGTCACAAAACAATCATACATGGGACTGCGACTCGCAATTAGGAAAGGAACACGCCTTCCTAATTGCGACTCGCAAACCCTTTTTGAGATTCGGTAAATGGATTACCGAATCACAAAAATGAGTCTGTACATCCCAAATTGCATTTTGCACATCGCAAACGTCCCGATTCGCACATGTGGCCCTAAGTTATTATTTTGGAATATAGCGGGGTGTAAAATGTTGTCAGCTGAATGGGTTGAGTTTGTTATTGGTTTCCACATACTGTGTTTTCAAGAGACCTGGTTAGTGGAACCTTTACATCTTAAAGAGTACAGAACTTACCGTACCCCTGCTATTTAATCTATTTACGGGAGATCAAAAGGGGGACTGTGTACTTATGTGTTGAGTAGTATGCCTTTCCTTGATGTGAGTCTGGTGGTGTTAAAGGAGTTTTTGAGATCACCGTAATGAAGTTACAGCCCCAAACTCTTTTATCATTTAGACATTTCTACAATATTGTGGGTATGGCAGAAATATGTACTGTGGCAATTAGACTCTGAACTTGCTTTGTTTAAAGGAACTAACAGGGATTTGATTATTTTTTCGGGTGGAGATTTCAAAGTTATTTTTTGTTTGCATCAATCTTTCAAGATGTGTGGCCTGAGTAACCATGACGACATGACAGTATCACTTTGTATACACTCTAGATATGGTGGTAATCTTAATGATTTACTGTGCAAGTATGATTAAGGTTTCTGCAATGAATTCTAAAGCCCACTGGTCCCATCTAAATATACATTTAATGGAAGAGAAGCCAACACAGTCATAGACCATGGCCCTCATTACAACCCTGGCGGTTGGTGATAAAGCAGCGGTAACACCACCAACAGGCCGGTGGTAAATACCGCCAAATTATGACCATGGAGGAAACCGCTCAGACAGAGACAGCCACTTTAACACACCCACCGCCAGGGCGGAATCAACAGGCACCCTGGCGGTAACCACCTACAGCCAGACGGAAGACAATGTTCCGCCCACTGTATTTTGACCCACCAATCCGCCACCTTTCCGAGGGCGGTACCAACGACATCAAAAGCCTGGTGTAAACACTGCACAGAAGGAAACAACTCACCTGTGGAGACTCTGGGAAGAACCACGCCGCCATGGAGCCCGAGCTGAATGTCTTCCTAATGCTCTTCTACGTGCTGCTCCACTACGAACACCAACGACGGGGAAGACGACAACGGTGAGAACAACCGCCTAACACACAGGGGAGGGAGGGAGGAAAAAGAGAGTGACACACACACGCAACACCCCCACCCCCAACACCATACACACAAGCAGATGCAGCAATATAACATATTTTCCCATACCCTTCAGGAATAATGCAAGGGCAAAAGGAATTGATGAAAGTGAGTGTAATAAGATAAAATAGTAGAAATGCGTGCATCCAAATCAAAAAGTATATACATATTTACTAATGTAGGGACACTGCCCAGTCCTCAATGTTCGTGGGCCACAGGGCCACATTACAAAGTCCAAGGCCCCACTTCACTCCTGCAACAACACGGAGAGAACACTGCAGGGGCATCAAGTCAAAAATAGGCAGGCTCCTCAGGGGGACAGGGAACGAGGGACATCTCAGCCGGCAGATGAAACAACACCACTGGTCCTGGAGGGGGCAACATGCCCATTACTCTGTCCTGAGAAGTGCAAGGTCACAGGCTCTCAGGTGGGTGACTTGCCCACATGCTCTGGAGGGGGCAACATGCCCTGTGCTTGGTCCTGGGGAGTGAAAGGCCACAGTTTCTCAAGAGGGTGACTTGCCCACATGCTCTGGAGGGGGCATCATGCCCTATGAGCTTCATCCTGGGGAGGATAGGGTGAGTGGATGGCATCTCCACTGGTTCTGGAAGGGGCATCGTGCCCTGTGAGCTTTGTCCTGGGTAGGATAGGGTGAGTGGATGGCATCTCCACTGGTTCCGGAGGGGGCATTGTGCCTTGTGATGCAGATATTGGGGAGTGCAAGGTCACAGTCTCTCAGGTGGATGTCATACCCACTGGATTGCAGGGAGCAGGCCGCACAACAGCCCATGGACGCAGGTCTACAGAATGTCCGCCGGCGGTTACTGCTGTTCAGTGGTGGCAGTGGTGCTGCTGCTGGTGGTGGTGGGGGGAAGCTCCAGCCCATCCCCTGCAGTCTCTGACAGCTGGAGTGGTTGTAGGAGGTGTCAGTCTGCTGTGTTTGGGTGCAGATGCATGGGCTGGATGCTGTTGTGAGGTGGATGTCTGTTGGGTGCCTGAGTGCTTGCATTTTGTGTACTTTGGGAGGTGGGGGCACAGACACAGTGGGAGAGGACAGAGAAGACGTGTGCATGGATATGGAGGTGGTGACTGCCAGTGAGGTGTGTGATCTGATAGGTGTGCTGGTAATAGGGGCAGTGATGAATGTAGTGTATGCAGGAGTGAGTGTCG
Source organism: Pleurodeles waltl (assembly GCF_031143425.1). Taxonomy (NCBI): domain Eukaryota; kingdom Metazoa; phylum Chordata; class Amphibia; order Caudata; family Salamandridae; genus Pleurodeles; species Pleurodeles waltl. Next base: position 386,698,731 of record NC_090444.1, on the reverse strand, counting down.
ACGCAACTGGGACGGATGTGGAGGACGAGGAGGGGGACACAGTGGAGTCTGTGGATGATGGTATGTCTACATCTGGATGGTGTTTGTGTTAGTGCCTGTGGGATAAAGTGTGGTGCTTGTGTTTGCCATGTCCACCCTTGTGTGTTGTCCTGTGTGCATGCTTTTCTGCCTGTGTGCTTGGGATAGGTTGGGGTCGAGGGGAATGGGATTGGGAAGGGGAAGTTGGAGGGTTGAAACAGGGACAATGGCTGCCATCAGAGAGCAGGCCAGAGCCTGGATTGATCTATGTTGGGCCGCCAAGCCAGTGTGAATGCCCTCCAGAAGTGCGTTGGACTGTTGCATTTGGGCTGCCATCCCCTGGATGGCATTCACAATGATTGACTGCTCAACAGAGATGGATCGCAGGAGGTCAATAGCCTCCTCACTCAGGGCAACAGGGCTCACTGGAGCAGGGCCTGAGGTGCCTGGGGTGAAGGAGATGCCAACCCTCCTGGGTGAGCGGGCATGGGCTACTCACTGAGGGGCTGCCGGGAGGGCGGTGCTGGTACGGGGGTGGCGGCTGTACCTTTAGCTGGGGTGGGCACAGAGGTGTCCGCCACCACCAGGGAGCTTCCATCGGAGGAGGTATCCGTGTCTGAACTGACCCCTCCAGTCTCCGCCGTGGTGCTCCCCTCACCCTCCATCCCACTGGTGCCCTCACCGTCGGTGGACTCGGCCTCCTGGTTCCTGTGGGATGCAGCTCCCTCTGTCGCCGGTGCCTCTGCTCCTCTGCCAGATGAGGCTAATGCACATAAGGACAGGATGACAAAATAAACAGGGGGGGAAGAGACAAAGGTTACCCTTGGTCAATGGTGGCACCAACACCACCACTGGCGCACACAACACACTCACACACAGGGGGTAGCCCTACACACTAGGCAATGCACTACCAGTTACAATGCTAGTCACCAGGCCATGGGTAGGGACACATACCACCAACTGCAGCATACCTGAGACCCACACACTCATGCACAGTCGTGGATGCCTACTAGCTAGGTTGGAGGAATATCACATCAGAACCCTTCTCAACATGGGACCTACTCTGCAATGTCAGCCCTGGCCGAGGGGAACCCACAGGCCCACATCCCCCACCCGTATACCACCCCACCAGGCGTAAGTTGTAATGAAGGGCACTGTACTCACCCCCTTGTAGCTGCTGTGATGCCCCCAAGCGCCCATCCAGTTCCGGATAGGCCACCACCAGTATGCGGGCCATCAAGGGGGTCAGGGTTCTACGGGTACCCCTTCCTCGTTGGGAGGCCACCCCCAGCTGGGCCTCAGCCGTCTTCCTTGCCTGGCGTCTCAGGTCCTCCCACCGTTTCTGACAGTGGGTGCTCCATGTGCCATAGACCCCCAGGGTCGGCATGTCCTTGGCGATGGCATGCCATACACCCTTCTTTTGATGGGCGCTGACCTGCAGAAAAATACACACAGGGAAAGGTATTAGTCAGACCGTCCTGCCTGTTACACTCATGGCCCACCATGCCCCTTCATATCCCCATTAGCACAGACATGGCCCTGCAAACATGCTGCATGCTGCCCAGGGGACATCCACCCCCCCACTATACAAGGCCTGCACACACACCACTCCATGCATTCATGCCCCATGCATCGTGCTCACAGTGTACTCACCTGTTGGTCTGGCGGCCCATACAGCAGTCGGTACTAGAACCCCATCCACCAGTCTCTCCTACTCCGCCGAGGTGAAGGGAGGGGCCCTTCCCTCAGTCACACGAGGCATGGTAGGTTCAAGACACAGGTCACAGCCGCACATGCAGTGTAGGTCCTCTCCTGTTGAAGGTCAGGTAGCAAGTGAGTGAACAGAGAGAAAAAGGCAGCCACATCCGCGTCGGTGCGTGCCGTCAACCAATGTGGAGTTGCACAGTGGTTCTCGACCGCCTCCCACAATGGCACACAACGTCAGCGGAATTACCTCACTTCCACCTGTCCCTCCATACTGGACAGGCGGATGCCATTTCAGGAGGGGGGGCAGGCCATGGATCCTAACTGCGTCACAGGTCACATTTTCACATTCTGGACATATGCTACCATAATATTGTATGAATCACTATATGCATTGAACTGTACTGGTTACAATGTACTGATAATGACCAGCTGCTCACTCTTTTGCCCCATAGAATGCAACCGCTGCGAATAAATAGGAGATGGAGACATCCCCCAGTGTACAAACCCCTGGTGGACTTGGCAACAATGGAGGACAGGCACATTATCTCCACCTATGGAGTTGACAGGGCCACATCACAGAGCTGTGTGCCCAATTGGAGCCTGGCCTGATATCTCCTATCTGTCACCCCACTGGGATCCCCCCCTCTTGTGCAAGTTCTATCTGTGCTCCATTTTATGGCAACTGGCTCTTTCCAAGTGACAGTGGGCTTGGCAGCAGGAATGTCACAGCCAATGTTCTCAATAGTGCTGACCAGAGTGTTGTCTGCCCTGATCAAACGCATGTGCAGCTACATCGTTTTCCCCCAGGTGGAGGATTTGGCCACTGTGAAGGCTGACTTCTATGTAATGGGACATATCCCCAACATCATTGGTGCAATTGATGGGACACATCTTGCAATTGTCCCCCCCCCCCCCCGGCGAAATGAACAGGTTTTCAGAAATCGAAAAATGTATCACTCAATTAATGTGCAGATGGTGTGTTTGGTGGACCAGTACATCTGCCATGTCACTGCTAAGTATCCAAGCTCGGTGCATGATGCTTTTATCCTGAGGAATAGCGGCATCCCAAATGTGATGGGCCAACCCCAGAGGCACAGTGTGTGGATAATAGGTGAGCCCTGGTTCCCATCCAGTGGATGTTGGTGTATAGTTATGGTGTGGGCCATAAGGGTTAGTGTGTGGCTAACAGTTGTCCCTCGATATTTGCAGGTGACTCTTGTTACCCCAACCTATCATCGCTGCTGACCCCTGTGAGGAATGCCAGGACAAGGGCAGAAGAACGTTACAATGAGGCACATGGGCGAACCAAAAGGGTAATAGAAAGGACCTTTGGCCTCCTGAAGGCCAGGTTTTGTTGCCTCCATCTAACAGGTGGATTCCTGTGCTACTCACCCAAGAAGGTTTGCCAGATCATCGTGGCATGCTGTATGTTCCACAACCTTGCCTTGCGATGCCATGTGCCATTTCTGCAGGAGGAGGAGGCTAGAGATGGCCCTGTGGCAGCAGTGGACCCAGTGGACAGTGAAGATGAGAAGGCAGAGGATGAGGATGAGGACAACAGAAGTGCAGTCATTCGTCAATACTTCCCATGGCATACAGGTAAGACAGTGGTATTTCCCTTTTCATTGACAGTTTGGTGTGTGACATTGTCACAGGCAGGCTGTGAATTCCTACTGCTATGGCCACTCACTGTACCCATTGGCATTACTTTTTGCAGATGTTGGTGCCCCACTATTGCTCCTGGTGTGTTCAGTGCAGCCAACTACAGGTCTTTCCTATTTAAACATTACTGTGCAGTTGAATTCCAATGTTTAAACCTTGTTAGATGAATACATTTTGAAATCATTTGACATATTCCATACTTGTATTTTTTCAAAGTGTGTTTATTGCAGTGCTCTGACGAAAAAGGGGAAGTGCAATGGGCTGGGGTGATGATGGAGGAAAGTCCAGGTTAGAGTCCAGTCTATTTGTAGCACAGGTGCAATGTCCAAGGGGGCATAGGAAGGGGATCAATGGCAGTTCAAGGTGGACAGGGTGACAGAGTGGGACACAATGGTGACAATCAGGAGAGTCTTATTTCCTGGCAGAGGTCTTGGCAATAGTCTCTGGCTTCTGCCTGGATCGCAGGGAACGTTTGCATGGTGGTTCTCCTTCTGCCAGGGGAGGGGTGCTGGTGGCCTGTTGGTCCTGTGGGGGTGAGGGGGCTCCTGTCCACTAGCGGTAGCAGAGGTAGAGGGCTGTTCAGTAGTCTGGCTAGTGTCAGGGTCCTATTGTTGTGCCACCGCCTCCCTCATACTGTTGGCATTGTCTGCCAGCACCCCTGAAATGGAGACCAGGGTGGTGTTAATGGACTTCAAGTCCTCCTGGATCCCCAGGTACTACCCCTCCTGCAGCCGCATGTTCTCCTGCATCTTGTCCAGGATCTGGCCCAGCACATCCTGGAAATGTTGGTAGGCTTCCAGGATATCGGAAAGTGCCTTCTGGAGAGTCAGTTCCCTGGGCCTGTCCTCCCCCTGGCACACAGCAGTCCTCCCAGCTTCGCTGTTGTCCTGTGCCTCTGTCCCCTGAACCGTGTGCCCACTGCCACTGCCACTGACCACAGGTCCCTGATTGTCTTGGGTTTGTGGTGTGCCCTGGGGTCCCTGTAGTGGTGGACACACTGCTGGTTGACGTGTCGTGGGGACAGAGGTATGGGCCCGCTGGGTGGGTGCTGTGGTGGTGTTTCCTGAGGGGGGAGGCTCTGTGGTGTTCCTGGGTAACCGACTGTCCGGAGGTCCCTGATGGGCCAGGTTGGTCATCCAGATCCAGGCGACCACAGCTGCTGTCATCACTGTGGGTCTCTTCTGGGGGGGGGGGGCTGGATGTTGCTGGCACCTCTTCTCCAGTGACATTGGATTGGGTACCTGTGGGGATGTAAATGCACTGTTATTGTTTCTGTGTGTGACATATTGCGCAGGGGTGTTTTTTCCTCTATGGTTGTTATTGCCCTGCCAGCTTTGCCTTGTGTGAGTTATTTTTTGGGCTAGCTGATTGTCTCTAGTGTGCATGCTGTAGCGATAGGTGTCCAGGCAGGTCTGTGAGTGGTGTCCATGCATTGGTATGGCATGCAGGGCTTGGCATTGGAATGAATGGGTTGTGATGGTGGGGTGTGCGGTTAGTGGTGGGGGGATGGGAGTGAGGGTGAGGGTATGTGATGGCATGCAGGTGTGGGGTCAATGTAGTTAAGAGTTGACTTACCAGAGTCCAGTCCTCCTGCTACTCCGGCCAGGCCCTCAGGATGCATGATTGCCAAGACTTGCTGCTCTCATTTTGTTAGTTGTGGGGAAGGAGGTGGGGGTCCACCGCCAGTCCTCTGTACAGCTGGTTGGTGTCTTGCTGCAATGGAACGTACCTTCCTCCGTAGGTCATTCCACTGATTCCTGATGTCATCCCTTGTTCTTGGATACTGTCCCACGGCGTTGACCCTGTCTGCGATTCTCCGCCATAGCTCTATCTTCCTAGCAATGGATATCTGCTGCACCTGTGATCCAAATAGCTGTGGCACTACCCAGATGATTTCCTTCACCGTGACCCTTAGCCCCTCCTCGGAGAATCTGGAGTGTCATTGTGGTGCCATGGGTGTAGTGTGAATGGTGTGGGTGAGGATGTGTAGGGTGCTGTGTTGGGGTGTATGATGTAAGCTATGTGGGTGGTGCATAAGGTGATGGTGGTATGTGGCTCTGGTTGTGTGGGTGCTCTTGCTGTCTTTCTCTGCTGGCGATTATTTCTTGTTGTAAGGGTTTGGGGTAATGTGGGTGGGTGTTTTATAGTGCTATGGGTGTGTGTGTATGAGTGTCAGGTGTGTGTTATTTAAATTGTCCAATGTGCATGCTGTTTTGTTTGTGTGTGTGTATTTTGAGCGTGGCGGTATGTACCACCAATGGTTTACTGCCGTTGAATGTCCGCCATGGTGATTCGTTGGTCCTAATGTTGTGGGTGTTCTGTTGGCGAAATGGTGTGGGTTTTGATACTGCCAGTTTATCACTGACCTTTGGTGTGGCAGATTTGTGTGTGTGTCTGAATAGTGACGGATTGGTGTGTGTGTGTCAACATATGGTTAGCGGACATCTGCCGCCGCTGCAGTATGTTGGCGGCAGTCAGCATGGCGGTAAGTGGGATTTAACGCCAATGTCATAATGATGGCCTATGTGTTATTTTCGGCTGAACATTTGCATGGTAAAGGAATTTGTCACGAATAGTAATGCAATGAGTGACCATATTCCATAGAGTTTAATCCTTGTTTGGGTGGGACAGATCCACATTGATAAGTGTTAAACCACATATTGTGGATAATATAGATATTGTTGTACTAACTGTTGAATTCTACAGTGGTCTGAAATTGATCCTGTAAAGGTTCTTGAACAATTGGTGGCCACACAGATAGATGCTTTTGACACTTGTTTAGATGAGTCAGCTGACCATGAGAAAATGATTGAAGCATTTATACACATCACAAAAGGAGTTAGAAATGGCCTAACTGAGTCAATCAGGAACCCAGCAAAGAAAAGAGAAGGCTGCTTTGACTCACTGTGTTCAAAGGCCCACAAGAGGCTAAAAGGTGCTTTGCAAAAGGTCCCTAGGTGTAGGTCTGAGGTACAGGCTCTCAGAAGGGAGTCTAAAAAAAGCCTTGAATCAAAGAAAGAGAAGCTTGAGAGATGAAGCCTGGGACTCCCTCCATGAAACTAGCCTTACTAATGATAATAGGGCTTTCTAGCAAGCTATAATTTCCCCTTTTTTTAGATCTGATGACAGCCCTAAGTTGGAGATTGCTATTAAGGAATCAGAGTGGGTTGACAATTTTTCATACCTCTATAAAAAACCCAGGGAGTACATTGCCATTCAGACTCTGATAGATCTATGTCCACTAAACCACTTTTTAGCCTTACTAACATCTTATTTACAGTGGAGGAGGTCACCATAGAATTAGGAGCCAGTAAAGGTGGAAAGGCCCCGTCCAGATTCTATTCCCCTGGATCTTTATAGGGTTAACACTTCTCTGTGGGCATCTTTGTTTACATTAGTTGTTCGTTCCTATTCTAGTGCTGTTTTTTACTTTCTTGGTCAGAATCCCACAGTACTAATATATAAGAGGGGGGAGCACCTTAATCATGCCTGCTTTTGTCCAATATCGCTATTGGACTTGAGAGAGCGTAGCTTATATAATCTATATTAACATGAAATGTTTATGAATTAAGGTGTGATCCTGTCATATAGAAACCATAATAATGGTAATTTTGCTTAGACGTACTCTTGAATAGTGACCACGATGAGTGGCCACCAATGTATACGCGAACTAATAATGATAATCAAAATGTTTTAATTATGTTTAAATAAGTTTATACTAACATTTGCGTTATTAAATCTGTATTGAAAACCTCATAGGCCTTAAGTTAGCATGAGCTGAAGCTTAGCTGCCTGGCTCTCATATTAAATGCATTTTTCTATTTTCCAGTGTGCTGACTCACAAGGGGCCATGACCCTGTTTATTCTTTTTCTTCGACTTGGAAGATGAATGTAACCATGTTAGATCCGTTCTCACCTTCTCCCCTCGTCCGCAGACTAAGGGGGTCATTCCGACCCTGGTGGTCCATGACCGCCAGGGCCGGGGACCGCGGAAGCACCGCCAACAGGCTGGCGGTGCTTCCTGGGCCATTCCGACCGCGGCGGTAAAGCCGCGGTCAGAAAAGGGCAACCGGCGGTTTCCCGCCGGTTTACCCCTGGCCCAGGGAATCCTCCATGGTGGCGCTGCTTGCAGCGCCGCCATGGGGATTCCGACCCCCTTCCCGCCATCCTGTTCCTGGTGGTTTTTACTGCCAGGAACAGGATGGCGGGAACGGGTGTCGTGGGGGCCCCTGGGGGCCCCTGCACTGCCCATGCCACTGGCATGGGCAGTGCAGGGGCCCCCTAACAGGGCCCCATGAAGATTTTCAGTGTCTGCTTTGCACCCGTCGCACCCCTACAACTCCGCCGGCTCCATTCGGAGCCAGCTTCATTGTTGAGGGGAGTTTCCCGCTGGGCCGGCGGGCGGCCTTCTGGCGGTCGCCCGCCGGACCAGCGGGAAAGCCAGAATGGCCGCCGCGGTCTTTTGACCGCGGTGCGGTCATTCGGCAGTTCCTTCCAGGCGGAATGACCCCCTAAATGTTAAAAATGAAATGAAACAATGTAGATTAATGTAATGTACAAGGTCATTCAAACCGATGAAGACAATGGAACTGCTGACCAAAAGTTGTGCAAGGAATTACACAAGGATGAAATCACACCGGACGTGCCACCTCTGAAGACGTCAATTACGAAGACCAATCAAAAACTTGTAAAATAATATGGGGTGAAGAGTTAGATTACCTAATGTGTTATATGATAGGTTAAAGATAGTGGAGTATAGCAAATGTTCAATAGAATTTTGGGGGAATGTACATCGAAAAAGGGATAAAAACCCATGTCACAGGGAGTCATTTAGAATTAGGTAGGGAATGCTATTGGTTTTATCCAGAAACTCTGTCACTCTGTTTGGTGATTTGATGGTTTACTTAAACCATCCTCGCTCTTAGAATTGTCCATTTACACTTTACCTCCAAGAGATGAGTTCTGACTGATGGCGATTTGACTGATGTCCTGAAGACGAAGACTGAACCTGTGTGCTGACCTAATCCTTGGAGGTTAATTATGACAATGCATTTGTAATTTGTCTGTTTGCTTTTCCTTTCTAGGTACCAACTGCTTGCTTTTGACAGAGACTTTAGCTAGATGTTTTCCAAATTGGTGTTCTAAATTGTTTTGCATGAAGCCCAACATGCGAATGCTAATCAGTGGTTAGGACAGGGGTTCATCAAACTGACGCAAATAGACAAACAACCAAGATTATGTTTTGTTGAACTGACGCGTTATTGACACTCTGCTAAATTGATCTATGTTCACGCCGTGTTATGTTCTGATGTTTGTGATTCTTGCTTTAATGAAAGCTTACCAAAGTTGCCATATCGTGACTATGCTATCATGTTTCTTGGTGTTGAGATTAACGCATTTGCTATTAGACTGTAATTAATAGGGAATAAAAATTCATAAAATTCTGCTAAACAAGGTGTGGTTATGCATGGCTGAAAGGTCATGGTAGCGTCTTTGAATTGATTAATGACTTTGCCTAAAGTGAAATGCATTGTCATGATAAATATTGATGACATTATTGATGTATTGATTGATATATTGATTAGCTATCTTGTCCTACTGTGTCTCTCAACTGGGTCAAAAGATTCATTGGCCTAAAGCGAGTCCTGATGTGTAATAAAATATCATAAAATGACGCGTTAACAGTTCTGGTAGCAGAGCGACGGTTAGGCCCTTTGGGGCCCTAGGACAGAGAATCATTGTTTAAATTGTTTTTCTGAGATAATGCAAATTAGAGGTATGATGTGTTTCTAAATTCACCATGACTTTCCCGGGATCTCGGAGCCTGCCTAAGAGAGTTGGGAATGTTCTTGACGTCATAGCATGTGTGGTGTAGAATTTGCGCTTGCTCAGCTTATGCATTTTGCAGGTGAATTGTGAAGTTTGTGTGTATTTAGGCCAGGTAATGTTGTTTTTAGAAGTAAAGTATGAAAGCAGGGAAGTCGGCATACTTCATATGAGTGTGGCGCTTTGTGCTCAAAATTATCCACGTGGTTGGTTGTTTATGTACGGACCCATCGTGGTCTAGGACTCCGGAGTATATTGACAAGTGTGGGAGACACTTGGGTTTATGTTGTAATTTGTGCGGTTTAATAGGTCAATCGGGCGTGGTTGACAATTCGAGATTGAGTCAAATTGTATGTGTGAAACCTTCAATCGAGATTTGGCAAGTTCTAAAGTTCACTAGAACGAACCATTGACAAGTCGAGAGTAGGATTTGCGGGTCGAATTCTGCTTGCGTATGCGAGAATTGAGAAGGAGAGAGTAGCGGCCGAGGCTTCAAGTGAAATCTCTGTAAAGTTCTGAAGCGAATGTGCTTCCTTTCCTGTAGTAAACCGGCAAATTTGTGTTGTTGTTAAAGGTGCTCGCAATAACTTTGTATTAGTTTGGTGGGAATCCAGTGAGAAGCAGACAAGCCTCAAGACTTTGTGAGCTGCAGTATGTGAATGTGACGTCAGTGGTGCTGCGCTGAGATAGGACAGTTGCCGAGAGGAGTCGCGCACGGATTGGCTGCCGTCCGTGAGAGGCAATAGGTTGAGAAAGGTGGGTGAAGAGTGTCCTGGGAACTAAAGTCACTTTCTGATTAAATACAAATAAGAGAAAACGTAAAAATGAATTTTGTCAAGGCCTTTAAGAGTGCTCTGAAAGGAGATGCATACATTATGGCGAGTGAAGGGGAGCCTACACTGCCTGAGGGAACTCCGGCTTACATAGTTATGGAGGAAAAAGGTGTCGCGCCTTGTTCATGGATGAAACAGTGGCGCAAATTGACAGAAAAAGAGGGATGTTTGGCGTTCCCAGAGCATGAGACGTTCAATACGAGAGTGCTAGAAAATCTGAGGTGGATGTTAAGTGTACAGAAACCACCTCCGAGGCCAGCTCAGTATGAGGCTTTAGCGATTTGGGATTTAATGGCCCTTAAACAGAGACAAGAGAAATTCCAAAGAAGACTAAAAAGAGCAGAAAAGACTTATGCGGAAGCTAGATGGGATAATGAAAGCAAAATTTGGAGACGGGGAATAGTTGATGGGTTAAAATTGTTCCCAGCAATAACACAGGGAGATGAGACACAGGGAAAGAAAGCCACCTGTAAAACAGACAACGACTCTAGTAAGCCTAAAGAAACTAAGAGATGTTGGGAAGAAGAAGATGATTCAGACGACAAAGAATTTATGGATCGAATATTACATGATCGCCCGCCACTTTATGCGGTAAGCGATAATGTCCCAAGCACTAGTATGGGTCCTAGGAACCAGACGCAGGAGAAGGGAGTTACTGATACAGCACAGACTAGTGATACGGCTTTGATACAGAATGGTATCAGTGTACCCACTGCGCCAGACATGCAGATACAGTTGCAACCTCCACCGCAGATACAGAGAATCTATCCAGACGTACCGGTACTAGAGACTACTACAAATCTGATAGTGCCGCCAGACCCGATATATACAAAATCGAGGTTAGTACAGATTGAGTCGACTCCACAATTGCTGCCCCAGCCGCAGCCACAACTGATACCGGGATATAACCCAGCAGCTGGACCTCCCTTAATACCTGCCCCGGCTTCACTAGATCAGACCTTTGGAGTCACTGCTCCACGAGGTTTGGGACCAGGTCAGACACCAGCTGCAATATCATTGCCAATTACTGTTGGTCCACCGGTGCAATTGTATGCACAAGGTAAGCCTGGTGTATGTGATCAGGGAGTAATGGCCCAAGATGTGCTAAGAAGAGGGTCCAGAGGAACCCCTCAGTTAATGGCCCCAGAAGAACAAGCGGCTGAAAAACCAAGGTCCTTGATAGACCTTAGCCCAGTTGAAGCACCATTGGAAGCAATAAGACAGGCAGAACTAGGGTTGTTAACCCCACAGACAATAAGTACGAACGCTTTACAGTCGCCGATGATGCATGCGGGGAACATTTCACTGCAAGGTTCTACAGTACAACAGTTGAATGAGTGGTTAGAAAAGACCTATGCTACGCAAAAGACTACAGTAACAGCAGTAGAACCGGAAAGGTCAGAGAAAGATGATTACCTGAACCTTGTGAGACTGGGTGTGGAAGCTGCTGAATTAGTGGAAGGAACAATGGGGCTGAACAGGCTAGAATCATACACAGAAGCAGAGTTGAGATACCTGTGCCCTAAGATTACTAAAGAAGTAGGCAAAGTACATCAGAAATTAGCGAACCTGGCAGACAAATATGATATCGACATTAAGAACACTAAACATTTGAAAAGAAGTTACAGGTTAGACTTTGATTCAAAAGACTTCGAGCATATGAGATCTGCCGGAATGAAAGCACATTTAAAAGAAATACTGCAAAGTGCGCAAATCTGGGGAGCGTTAGAAAAGTGGGAAGGCAGATGGGCTAAGAAAAGAGACAAGGAGAAAGATGACAGCCCAGGAACTAGTAAAGCCAAAACTACACCAGATACGGAATGAGTAAAGATACTACCAATGAGAGAAACAGTTGGTGGGGTTTTAATTCATGTACCATGGTCCTGAGGAGACATCCTATCTTTTACTAATGATTATCCTAGGTTGAGGGAGAAACCGATTGGGTGGTACCAACAAACAGATAGGTTTGTGAAGCTTGCAAAGTGTCTCTGGGAAGACTTAAATACCTTGTTTGAGATTATTGTCCCGCCCGACTTATGGCTTGAGTGCAAGAGAGGGGTAGACTGGCCAACGAAAGAGCCGGCAAGGGATAAGGTGACCGGATAACCCTCTGAGGAGGTGATGAAGTACTATCATAAAGTGACTGAGTTTTTGAAGCAGAAAGTGTCGCCGAAAGTGACTGAATGGCAGAAAATCGACCGAACCTCACAGGAGGTTGAGGAATCAATACATGCTTACTATGAAAGATTGTTAAAGGCATTCAAACATTACAGTGGTACTGAGACCATTGAGCTGAAAAACATGAACCATCTTGTGTTCAGATTTGTTGAAGGGTTGAGACCAGAAGTTAGCCAGATGATTAAGAATCATTTGATTTGTAGGCAAGCGAAGCCAATTGATGAGGTGTTGCAATATGCAAAATACTTTAGTGACGAAATTGAGCTGAAGCAGAAAAGTTAAAGGAGAAAGTGATGGTGATGCAGATAAGGGCAGCGCAGGCTGGTATGCAGGGAAATGGAATTCAACAGATGAAACAGCAGCAACCGCAAGGGAATGGTGTGTTTCAGGCACAACCGAGAGGTAGAGGTTGAGGTTTTGTGAATCGCGGTCCAGACTTAAATACGGTTATGGTTCAAAATGACGTGCAAGGGATGAAAAAGATGTCACCATGTCACGCGTGCGGGGCGTGGGGCATTGGAAGCGGGAATGCCTGAATGTGGTGCAGGAAGGTGTCATTCAACAAAGCACTAATGTCGGTACATTGCAAAATATGAGAGGTCCAAAGTTGAGAAATCAAAACCCGAACTTCCAAAATAACATGGTTCAGATGCAAGGGTTACAGCCCATGCAGCAAATGCAAATGCCGCGTGTTCAGCCAGCGCAAATGCAGCAAGTACAACAGCAGGTTCCCATGGTACCTAGACAGCAAATGCAATTACCAATGGTTCCTATGGGACAGCAACAGGTGATGGTTCCTCAGCAGGTCACAGGTCAAGTGATGAGTCAAAATAATACAGTACAACAGTTCCCACTGCGAGGTGCAGATGAGGAATGGTCTGATGACAGCTCAGACAGCGAAGAGTGCAGGCTTGCAGCGCCCTTAGAAGTAGATCAGAGTGGACCCTATGTAGAAGGAAAGGTAATGGGTCACAAGGTTTCATTCTTGGTTGATACCGGAGCTACACGCTCTACCGTCAGAAGTGCAGAGGTTCCGAAATTACCACTTTCAGGGCGTACCATAAGAGTGGTCGGAGTAGCAAACCAGTACCTGACAAATCCGATTACAGATCCAGTACAAGTTGAGATCGGCAACTTCCAGGGACTGCATAAGTTTGTAGTCTGTGCCTGAAGTCCGGTATCCCTACTGGGAAGGGACTTACTGTGCAAAACGAAATGTTCGATTACATGTTCCAGTGACGGAATTGAGGTGCAGACAAACAGTGATGATGAAGGAGATGATGGTCAGTTTTCAGAGTTAGAGACAGGAACTGCAAATGAAGATTACCCTTTGATTACATTGTTCCTGATGCTTACAGTGATTGACCTACCTGTCGAGTTACAGGGAACGGTGACAGAGAAAGTGTAGGATCGGACAGGAAAAGAAGTGGGACTGATAAAAGGATTAGAACCAGTTAAAGTACAAGTGAAGCCAGATGCAGTGTTTCCCCAGGTGCCACAATACCACATGGCACAAGATGTTCTTATCCAAGTGGCACAAATAATTGCGGACTTTGTAAAACAGGGAGTCCAGAAGAAGTATTGAGCAGCCCTGGTAATTCACCGATAATGGGTCTGAAAAAGCCTTGTGGGAAGGTTCGAATTGTGCAGGACCTAAGAAAAATAAACAAGATTGTGGTAAAATGTTGCCCCACAGTGCCCAATCCGGCAGTGATCATGTTTCAGGTCCCGTGTGATGCTGAATGGTTCACCGTGGTAGACCTGTCACAAGCTTTCTTTTCAATACCTCTTCATGAAGACAGCCAGTTTTTATTCAGTTTCAAATTCCTAGACAAAGTGTACAGTTGTTGCAGAATTCCTCAAGGGTTTTCTGAATCACCGTCCATCTTCAATCAGATATTGAAAAAGGACTTAGAGTCCCTGGTACTGCCTTTCAATTCAACTCTAGTACAGTACATTGACGATTTGCTGATTGCGTCCAGGACAAAAGATGACTGTAAATATGATACAATTGCCTTACTGAATCATTTGGGAAAGAACGGACATAAAGGGGGTCATTCCGACCCTGGCCGTCCATGACCGCCAGGGCAGAGGGCAGCGGAAGCACCGCCAACAGGCTGGCGGTGCTTCCTGGGCGATTCTGACCGTGGCGGTAAAGCTGCGGTCAGAAAAGGGGAGCCGGACACTGAAAATCGCGACGGGTGCCACTGCACCCGTCGCACCCCTTGAACTCCGCCGGCTCCATTCGGAGCCGGCTTCATTGTTGAAGGGGCTTTCCCGCTGGGCCGGCCGGCGGTCTTCTGGCGGGCCAGCGGGAAAGCCGAAATGGCCGCCGTGGTCTTTTGACCGCGGAGCGGTCTTTCGGCGGGAACCGCTTGGCGGGCGCCGACCGCCGCGGTCAGAATGACCGCCAAAGTGTCACCAAAGAAGCTGCAGTACTGTCAGAAAGAGGTAAAATACTTAGGACACTTGATTGAGAAAGGAGAATATCGAAGGAAAGGGTGACTGCTATTTTACAAATGAACCCTCCGACAACCAAGAGAGATGTTTGGATGTTTTTGGAAATGGTGGGCTACTTTCGCCAGTGGATACCCAACTTCTCGATTATCTCAAAACCATTGATAAAGCTGAGAGGCAAAGAGATCAAGGATGAGCTGTATACCATAGCTTTATCCAAGGAAGAGCTTGAGTCATTCATGAAATTGAGAGAGTGCATGTGCAGGGCACCAGCTTTGGGTATGCCTGATTATACAAAGCCGTTTCTACTGTTTTGTCATGAACGTGATGCTTGTTCTTTGTCTATCTTAACACAGGTCCATGGAGGTGCAAACCGCCCTGTAGCATATTTTTCAGCTACCTTGGACCCCATCGCAGCAGCCTTACCGGGTTGTTTGCGAGCAGTTGCAGCAGTTGGTCAAAGCCTCATGCAGTGTGAAGGCATAGTGATGGGACATCCCTTGACCGTAATGGTTCCTCATTCAGTTGAGATTTTGTTGACTCGAACCAAAACCCAGCACATGACAAATGCCTGACTTACCAGATATGAGACAATTATATTGGGGTCACCTAATGTTTCATTGAAGCGATGTACTGTATTGAACCCGGCAATTCTACTTCCTGTTGAGAATACTGAGATTAATAACGAAGAGGAAGTGGAGCATGATTGTCTTGAGGTAACAGAACTATGTACCAAGCCCCGACCTGATATTCAAGATACGCAGTTAAAAGAAAATTACTGCATTATGTTTGTTGATGGATCCTGTTTGAGAGATTCAGTCGGAAAGCTGAGAGCCGGTTACGCTGTATGTACCATAGCCGGTATCATCGAAGCTTCCTGGCTCGAGAGAGTGTATTCCGCACAAGTGGCAGAGCTAATTGCCCTTACTAAGGCATGCCACGCAGCTGAAAATCTGAGGGTCACTATCTATACTGACAGCAGATACGGATTTGGAATTGTACATGATTTTGGCCAATTGTGGTCACAGAGAGGTTTCATGACCTCTTCTGGTTCTCCTGTGAAAAATGGTGAACAAATCAAGGACTTGTTACATGCGATTCAGTTACCTCTTGAAATTGCCGTGGTGAAATGCAATGCTCACATTAAGTCGCAAGACTTTGTGTCCATGGGAAACGGCTATGCAGATCAAGTCGCAAGGTTTTACGCATTGAACTGTATATCGTTCAAGGATCAGTGGGAATTGATGCTGCAAACTGAAAATGACACATGCTTGAACCTTGCATTAAGGGTGGTTGATACATTAGATGAGCTAAAGACACTAAAGAGTCGTGCTAGCAAAGAGGAAAAATGTTCATGGCAAAGAATGCAATGTGTACAGAGGGCTGATGACTTGTGGGTCTCAGAGGAGGGGAAATTAGTGTTGCCAAATAGTCCTCTGTCACAATTTGCTAGGCTCTATCATGGACAGGCTCATCTTGGAAGAGATGCAATGATCAGGTCATTCAAAATCGATTGGTTTAACCCAAAGTTCAGACATGCCGCAGAGGTTACCTGACACAGGTGCATCATCTGTCAGCAGATGAATGCTGGAAAAGGGACTGTGGTAACTTTGAGCCACATAGGGAGAGCTGGTGGTCCATTTAGCAAGATGCAAATGGATTTCATTGAAATGCCTGTTTGTGGAGGATTGAAATACGTGTTGGTGATTGTGTGTGTTTTCAGCCACTGGATTGAAGCTTACCCCACACGTAGAAATGACAGTCTCACAGTTGCAAAACTGCTGCTTAGGGAACTAATACCTAGGTTCGGGTTTCCAGTCTCTATAGAATCAGGTGGGGGAGACACTTTGACAATGAGGTGATTAAGCTCTTGTGTGCTGCATTAGACATCGAACAGAAGCTGCATTGTAGCTACCGTCCCGAAGCATCAGGACTAGTAGAGCAAATGAATGGTACTTTAAAATCGAGAATGGCGAAGATTTCCACAGCTACCAATATGAAATGGCCAGATACATTGCTCTTAATGCTGATGTCAATGAGGAACACCCCTGATAAGAAGACAGGACTATCAACACACGAGATCCTTATGGGTAGAGCTGTGAGGCTGCCCGCAGTACCTGCAAATGCTCTTGTGAATATCACGGATGATATGGTGTTGGACTACTGCAAAGGCTTGGCTGATGTGATTTGCTCTTTTTCTCACCAGGTGGAAGCTAACACATTGCCACCCATCGGTGATCCAGGTCACACCCTGCAAGCCGGTGACTGGGTTATTGTCAAGAAGCACGTGAGAAAGTCGTGTTTGGAGCTGCGCTGGAAGGGGCCATATCAAGTAATATTGACAACGACCACTGCTGTGAAATGTGCAGGGGTTCCAAACTGGATACATGCCAGTCACACAAAGAAGGTAACGTGTCCAACTGATGAGGAACTTAAAGTTTCCGACTCAACAGTTCCAGAGAGGGAAGTCTCAGAGCCTGAAAATAGCCAAGAGAGAACTGAGACTACAGGAGAGCCCACTAAGAACAGCCTGGTCCCTCAAACAGTAAACGAGTTCGAGAGAGATGACAGTGTGCCTATCTCAGTAGAGGCAGCAGGAGAACTAAATCAAGGAGACGTTCTCCCAGAAGCAGACAGATACGGGTTAGAACTCGAACCCGTTACAGATCCAGAAGAAGAAGGCGAAATAGTAGAAAGAGATCAAAGTACACCGGCATCCCCTGAGCCAGTTGCAGGTCCATCAAGAGAAAACACCATATTACAAGAGGAGGGTGCTGTTCAGCGTCCTGAAAAGACAAGCCGG
The DNA here is from genome assembly GCF_031143425.1 of Pleurodeles waltl. NCBI lineage: Eukaryota > Metazoa > Chordata > Amphibia > Caudata > Salamandridae > Pleurodeles > Pleurodeles waltl. The sequence continues at coordinate 386,681,247 of NC_090444.1, read as the reverse complement.
AAGAAGACGCATAAAGGAGATAACTGGCCAGAGAAACAAACTGTAAGAGAAAGGAGCGTACCAGGTGAAACAATAACAGAAGAAACAGATACATCCCGAGTAGAGGACCTGAGTGAAGGAGAATTGCAAGGTGAATGCACACTGAAAAGGAAAAGAACCGCAAATAGAAGGTATGCAGGTCCTGAATGGGCATATGCAACAACATCTGAATGGCAACAAGAATTTTTAGCGTTCTGTTTTGATCGAGAAGTACCAGGCCAATACTACGTACCTGAAGTAACTCAAAGAAAAGACTTTGTTAAAAATCGAAAACTGAAAAACTAACGAAAAGAGACTTATAAATTACCGAATGCGACACTGATAACCTGATTTTACTTTGAGAACCTGATTATGACAAGCTGCTAACCTGATTTGACAAAGGGGTCATGGAGTGAGTGAAACGCTGTAAATACACGCAGAGAGAAAGAGACTTTTGAATCAAGGAAGAAAAAAAAAAAAAAGAGAAGTTTTATATCGTCCTCAAGTTGGTTATTGTTCTGCTATCTGATTCTTTACAGACATGGCTTATAATAGAGGTAGTAACAAGAAGAGTAAGGTGTGTGGTTGGTTGAGTCTTATATTAGGTATTGTGTGTGCAATAATAATTGTGGGAGTGATTGTGGGAATGCCGTGGTTGGATAAGAAAGTGACTAACCATGCTTCAAAACCTGAAACTACAACACTAACACCGTGGGAAAAGTTTGAGCAGGATGCAAAACACTTGCATGAGGGAACTAACTCAAAGGGGGAACTTTCCACTAATGTCGTCTATCGCCTGTTGAATGAGTACGTTGAGACCATGGATGCGAAAAACTGTTATGTGTGCACAAAGATTCCCTTCATCAGTGCAAGAAGGGGTCACCTACCACAGCCTTCCACTAACATACGGGATAAGTTGTAGCTTGCTATTAACAAGATTCTATAATCAAGAGCATGTGCAATACTTTTATTCAAATCTGGATGTTGTGTTTTCTTTTGTGCCTTTGATTGAGTTTCTGAACAAGCTAGCTAAAGAGCATAGTATAAAATTAGTTAGAGGTTTCTTTAAACCAACGCTTACATATGGGACAGCCTATGCACACCACAACAATCTGACCTGCTTATTGACACCTGCAGAGAAAAGCTTTTTAGATCACACTGATGATAGACGCAAAGCATTGAAAGAAAGATTCGAAAAAAGGGTGAGAAAAACACACGTATGCAAATGATTATGCTTACACTGCAATAAAGACACAAGGCAAACTAGCTATAGATGCATTACATGTAGGAAGGCTTTGTATATATAGGCCAAAATCTGAGCACAACACTTTATTTGTGGGAACGAGTGAATGCAGACATGTGTTTTTGTTTCAGAGTAAAGGGACATTCATGTTAAATGGACAAGATCCAGCGATCCCTGGGATTTATTATATCTGTGGACTTAACGCTTATTACCGTCTCCCTAAGGGATGGTACGGGACATGTTATTTGGGAATAGTTTTCCCAAAGATTTATCAAATTGATGACTTAAAGCAAATACCTAAAACGTCTGAATTACAACATGCTAGACAAAAACAAGAGACAGCGGCTGCTGTCGTTGGAGACATATTTGGAGCCATAATTCCTTCAGTAGGGGTTATTTTAAACTTCATAAAGATTCGAAAGTTGTCTACTATTGTGGATAACATGCTGACGAATTTCACAGGGGCTATACTCCTGATGGATACTGAACTTGCTGCGGAAAGAGCTATGACTCTTCATAATCGGCTTGCTTTAGACATTCTTTTAGCAAAAAGTGGGGGGGTCTGCAAGATGCTCAACGAGCGTCATTGTTGCTCATGTATACCAGACAATAGTAAAAAGATTAGGGGTATGCTTACTAACCTAACTAAAGATAGTACAGATTTGAAAGATTTGAAGGAACCTGGAGTATGAGAGAAATTTGGAAAGGGAATTGCCAGAGTAGCTGGTTTAGCAATATTTGGAATGGGGTACTTGCAAAAATATTAGGGGGCCTATTAATTGTTCTGGCCTGTCTATTAGGATTATGGGGAGCATGCAAAATAAATGATAAAATCAAAAGAAATTGGACAAAGAGAAACAAGAGGAACGAGGAAGGTGAAAGGGAGAAAATGTTTAATGAAATTTGGGAGAGTTCACACAAGGGACAAGATGTTGAAATGCGCATTATGTGTAAAGTGAAAAAGTAAAGTGAAAGGCTAAAGGAAAGTTTTGTGATGACGAACGTCATCAGAGGAGGGACTGAGAGAGCGTAGCTTATATAATCTATATAAACATGAAATGTTTATGAATTAAGGTGTGATCCTGTCACATAGAAACCATAATAATGGTAATTTTGCTTAGACGTACTCTTGAATACTGACCACGATGAGTGGCCACCAATGTATACGCGAACTAATAATGATAATCAAAATGTTTTAATTACGTTTAAATAAGTTTATACTAACATTTACGTTATTAAATCTGTATTGAAAACCTCATAGGCCTTAAGTTAGCATGAGCTGAAGCTTAGCTGCCCAGCTCTCATATTAAATGCATTTTCCTATTTTCCAGTGTGCTGACTCACAAGGGGCCATGACCCTGTTTATTCTTTTTCTTCGACTTGGAAGATGAATGTAACCATGTTAGATCCGTTCTCACCATCTCCCCTCGTCCACAGACTAAATGTTAAAAATGAAATGAAACAATGTAGATTAATGTAATGTACAAGGTCATTCAAACCGATGAAGACAATGGAACTGCTGACCAAAAGATGTGCAAGGAATTACAGAAGGATGAAATCACACCGGACGTGCCACCTCTGAAGACGTCAATTACTAAGACCAATCAAAAACTTGTAAAATAATATTGGGTGAAGAGTTAGATTACCTAATGTGTTATATGATAGGTTAAAGATAGTGGGGTATAGTAAATGTCCAATAGAATTTTGGGGAATGTACATCGAAAAAGGGATGAAAACCCATGTCACGGGGAGTCATTTAGAATTAGGTAGGGAATGCTATTGGTTTTATCCAGGAACTCTGTCACTCTGTTTGGTGATTTGATGGTTTACTTATACCATCCTCGCCCTTAGAATTGTCCATTTACACTTTACCTCCTTATGAGGGAAGTGCCCTTTTGCCCCAGAGCTGAGTTCTGACTGATGGCGATTTGACTGATGTCCTGAAGACGAAGACTGAACCTGTGCGCTGACCTAATCCTTGGAGGGTAATTATGACAATGCATTTGTAATTTGTCTGTTTGCTTTTCCTTTCTAGGTACCAACTGCTTGCTTTTGACAGAGACCTTAGCTAGATGTTTTCCAAATTGGTGTTCTAAATTGTTTTGCATTAAGCCCAACATGCGAATGCTAATCAGTGGTTAGGACAGGGGTTCATCAAACTGACGCAAATAGACAAACGACCAAGATTATATTTTGTTGAACTGACGCGTTATTGACACTCTGCTAAATTGATCTATGTTCACGCCGTGTTATGTTCTGATGTTTGTGATTCTGGCTTTAATGAAAGCTTAGCAAAGTTGCCATATCGTGACTATGCTATTATGTTTCTTGGTGTTGAGATTAACGCATTTGCTATTAGACTGTAATTAATAGGGAATAAAAATTCATAAAATTCTACTAAACAAGGTGTGGTTATTCATGGCTGAAAGGTCATGGTAGCGTCTTTGAATTGATTAGTGACTTTGACTAAAGTGAAATGCATTGTTGTGATAAATATTGATGACATTATTGATGTATTGATTGATATATTGATTAGCTATCTCGTCCTACGGTGTCTCTCAACTGGGTCAAAAGATTCATTGGCCTAAAACGAGTCCTGATGTGTAATAACATATATCATAAAAGGACGCGTTAACAGACTCATTAGTTAAGATAGCGGGACATGTTTTGTTGAATAGACTGGAGGTTTAGGGCAAACCCAAGGGAATTATATCTGACCTTTAGTATGGTTTTGGATTTTGCATTGGCACAATTAAACAGGGACTCGATTTGACATTATCAATAGGGAACTATGCTCAGCAACCTATACTTGGCATTTGTAGACTTAACATCAGTTTTTGATCGTGGGGTACATGGTAAGCTTTAGAGTATCATGAATGATATTAGAGTGGATCCCCCATAAGTTGATTTTTTTAGGCATTTGTATTCAGGTAGAACAGCTATTGTTAGATATGGGATTAAAGGAGAATGTACATGTAAGTTCAACGTAGGGAGGGGAGTCAGGCAATGTTGCATGCTAGCACTCTTCCTAGTCACAATTTACATTACCAACTTGGGGCATGTTCTGACTGAGCATTGTAACCATCTCCCTCAAGTTGGGCAACACCCAATTCTAGCCCTCCTCTGTGACACTGTACGCATTGCCCGTTCCCATATCGGACTGCAACGGTTGGTGACCACATTTGTGATTTTACTCAAAATTTAGGGCTCTCTATTAATAAGAGGAAAACTTTTGTCATGTGGTGTGGAAGACCAGTGAAATGCAGGGATCAAAAGTACCAGCATTGGTTTCACAAAAACATTTTCATATTTGGGTGTAATGTTAGACCAGAGGGGCAGTTGGAGGCAGGCTGTTAACACTAGGAAGCTCCAATATACAAAAACCATTATGGCATTATGTATTTTCACTAGGAAATTGGGTAGGAAATCCGTGAAGGAGTTACTAACTATTCATAACTCGAAGTGTGTGTCAGCAGTAAAATACAGGGCTGTGTGTGTGGGCACAATGGATGTCAACAGCTGCAAGTGGCTGAGAATGTTTTTCTGAGATATGCAGTGACCGATAGCTCTCCAACGCATACGTGTTATGCTGAACTGGGACTTTCATTTCTGATTGAGATAAACTCCAACCCATTCTATTATGGCATAAGATTTGCACTACTGAGCAAGCTGCCCTAAATCGTGAGATTGCCATGGATTGCCTGACGTCAGATGCAGCCTTACAGCTTACATGGCAGAAGTATGTAAAAATTGTTTTGAGTGACTTGGGGCATCAAGATTACTTTGACTTACCTGAGATTCTAACAAATATAATTAGAAAACAACTTGGCCCTATGTGAGTATCAAAGGTTGTCCCATGAAGTGATAAAACCCAGTGTTCACAGGCCTTTAATGTCTCTGGTTACGTTTGATTTACAACCTTACCTACAGTATGTGTGTAATGCTGAAGGCAGATTTGTTTTAACCTGCTTCAGGTTGGATATATTCCACCGCTAAATTAGCTTTTCAGCGAATATTCACTGGTCCATGAACTTAATCAAATGTCCCTGTGGCTCTGCCTCCAAACAAAGCACCATTTATAGTGTTTTATTTTGTAAATATTACAAGATTTAATGAACTTTTGGATCCTGCCATTTTTAAGTATTATAGTTTTAGGCAGTGTCGAGCTGCCCATTTGCTTTTACAGTCCCTACCAAATATTCATACATGCTATGGCATGGCAAGGTTTCTGTAGGCAGTGATTAAGCTCAGAAAATGATTGATGATTTTATAATATTGTTATAATGCACTGATGTACATAATACCCTGACTTATGCATCTGGACTGTTTTGATTTTATGCTTTTATAATTTCAGTATAAGAAATCGAATAAAGCTTTTTCTGATTCTGATTCTGACTTTCAACATGGCAATGGCAAATTATTAAAATAAAAGTCTCTCTGATACCTATTTGTATCCCATGCACGGTGTCTCGTAATAAACATGTTTGCTGATTCTGAGGACTGGATAACAAAACATTTTTGTCTAATGCTATTGCATCAGGTTTAGAATATCCTCATCCCTTCTTATCTTCCATATTCGTCATATATCATCATCCCTACATCTCATGCATCTCCCCTACTTCTCTTCCTTAGTTCTCTTTCATCCTTCCTACCACTCATCCCTACGTCACATTCATTATCTCTATTTATCATTCTTGCTTCTTATCCATCACCCCTATTTCTAATTCCTGCTTCTCATCCCTGCTGCTCATCCTCCATCTGTACTTCTCATCCATCATCCCTATCTCTCATCCATCATCCCTGCTTCTAATCTGTACTTCTCATCCATCACCCATACTTCTCAACCTTCATCCCAGCTTCTCATCCCTACTTGTCATTCATCGTCCTTACTTCTCATCCACCATCTCTACTTCCCATCCATCATCCCTACTTTTCACCCCTCTTCCCTGCTTCTCATCCCTACATCTCATCCATTATCTTTACTTCTCCTCCATCATCCTTACTTCTCATCCATCATCCCCGCCTCTCATTCCCACTTCTCATCCAGCATCCCTACTTCTCATTCATAATCCCTACTTCTCTTCCATCATCCTACTTCTCATTCCTTATCACTGCTTCTCATCCCTACTTCTCATCCATCATCTCTACTTCTCATTCATCATTCCATTTATCAACTCTACTTCTTATCCATCATTCTTACTTTGAATCCATATTTCTCATCCATAACCCCTACATCTCACCCATCATCCTTACTTCTTATCCCTACTTCTCATCCACCATCCCTACTTGTCATTCATCACCCCTACTTTTCATCCCTACTTTTAATTCATCATTCCTGCTTGTCATCCATAATCCCCACTTCTCATCCATCATCCCTGCTTCTCATCCACCATTCATCATTCATACTTCTCACTCATCATCCCTACTTCTCATCCATCTTCTTTACTTCTCATCCATCACGCATGCCTCTAATCATAAATGTTTCATCTATCAGTCATCATCCCCATTTCTTATCCCTACTTCTTGTGACTCATCCATCACCCCTACTTCTCATCCTTACTCCTCATCCATCATCCCTACATCTCATTCCTAATTTTCATACATCATCCATATTCCCTACTTCTCATTCCTCTTCCCTCAGTCATACCAACACTCTTTCAGTATTGTGAAACACATCTTCACACTGATTGGTTGGGTAACAGCCAATCAGAGCTAAGAGAGAGGGTTGCATACTATTGATCTAGCCACAGAAAAGATTGCCTTCTCGTTGCACGCTGTGCGGTTTGCTTCCAGGGAATCCAGTGGAGTACAACATTGCATTTTATTTAAGTGATTTTTTATGTTTACAAAGGTCTCTGCTGAAAGCTCTGATGGTTGGAGGAAGGCAAGGGATCTCTCATCTTGGGCGGTCATTCAACACTTGGAGACAGGAGTATGCAATGCCATCAGAAACCTTGTCAGGTTTTAGTTTAGTATGTGTTGGAACTGTCAGCTCTTGGTGTGGTTTCCCCTTCTTTTTTGGATTCTGACCTTCGGTTTTGATCCTGTGCTGGATTTTGTTTTTGCTGCCTTTAGGACGCTGGGCACTATACCATTGCTGACCAGTGCTAAAGAGCAAGTGCTGTCTAAATATAAGTGGTGATTGTTTAGCCATGATTGGCATATTTGATATACTAGTATGTCCCTAGTATAGTGCGCCATGTGTGCCCAAAGCCTGCAAATCAAATGCTACTAGTGGGACTGCAGCACTGACTGTGCCACCTACAGGACTAGCCCTGTAAACATGTCTCAGATCTGCCATTGCATTGTCTGTCTGTGCAGTTTTAACTTCCAGTTCGACCTGGCAAATGTACCCACTTGTCAGGCCCAAACCATCCCTTTATTACATGTACGTCATCCCTAAGGGAAGCCCAAGGCAGCCCCCTGGGCAGGGTGCAGTTTATTTAAAAAGTAGGTCATGTACTGGTGTGTTTTACATGTCCTGATAGTGAAATAGGTCTAAATTTGTTTTTCACTATTGCAAGGCCTATCTCCCCAATGGGGTAGCATGGGGATTGCCTTGACATATCTTTTAAGTTTAATTTCCCATTGGGAGCAGATAGATGTTTCACAATTTAGAAATACATCTCTTGGTGAAGTTCATTTTTATTTGTAAGTTTGAAAATGCCACTTTTGGAAAGTGGGCATTTCCGTGCCTAACCATTTAGGGCCATATTTATACTTTTGGACGCACAACTGCGCCAACGCAGTTGTGCGTCAAAAAATCTAACGCCGGCTAACGCCATTCTGAAGCGCCATGCGGGCGCCGTATTTATTCAATGACGTTAGCCGGCGTTAGCCGGCGGAGCTGCCTGGTGTGCGTCAAAAAAAATGACGTACACCAGGCAGTGCCGGCGTAGGGGAATATGGAGCTTGGGCGCCAAAAAATGGGGCAAGTCAGGCTGAGGCAAAACTTTCGCCTCAACCCGATTTGCGCCATTTTTTTTGACTCCCAACCCCCATTAAAATGACTCCTGTCTTAGCAAAGACAGGAGTCATGCCCCCTTGCCCAATGGCCATGCCCAGGGGACTTACGTCCCCTGGGCATGGTCATTGGGCATAGTGGCATGTAGGGGGGCACAAATCAGGCACCCGTATGCCACAATTTTTTTTTTTTTTTAAATACTTACCTGAACTTACCTTAAGTTACCTGGGATGGGTCCCTCCATCCTTGGGTGTCCTCCTGGGGTGGGCAAGGGTGACAGGGGGTGTCCCTGGGGGCATGGGAGGGCACCTCTGGGCTCCTTCTGAGCCCACAGGTCCCTTAACGCCTGCCCTGATCAGGCGCTAAAAAACAACGGAAAACCGGCTGGATGTCATTTTTTTTTACCCGCCCACTCCCGGGCATCATTTTTGCCTGGGAGTGTAAATATGGCGCACATGCCTCGGAGTCATTTTTTAGACGGGAACGCCTACCTTGCATATCATTAACACAAAGTAGCTGTCCACGCTAAAAAATGACGCAAACTCCATGAACTTTGGTGCTAGCCGCATCTAACGCCAGAGTATAAATATGGAGTTCGTTTTGCGTCGAATTTGCGTTAAAAAAAACGACGCAAATCCGGCGCAAACGGAGTATAAATATGCCCCTTTGTGCCTCTGCCTGGCTATGGAATACACGTCTGGGTCAGGATGACAGTTAGGCTGTTTGTGAATTCACTCTAGACAGTCACACAAAGGGAGCTGAGGTGTGCCCTGCATAGCCTGATGGGCCTTCCTGGGCTAGAGTGGCGGAAGGAGCTGACACTTGCACCTGAATAGGGCTGTGTCTGTACTTACACAAAGCAGTATCCAACCCCTGGTGTGTGTCTGGGGCCAGGGCAGGAAAGACAGGGTCTTGTGCACTACAAGACTTTCCTTTGGAGTTTGCCTACTTCAAAGGTAAAAATTAGTATAAGCATTGGGCCTCTGAGACCACAACTTCAGAACACATCTGGACTGAGGACATTCGGTCAGGAAGAAGTGCTAGATGCCATAGGGGGATTGCCACTCTGCCTGTTGCTGGCCTGCTGCGCTGGCCTGCTGCTTGTTGCTTCTGTCCTGGAAGTGAAAGGATTGGACTTTGTTTTCTACACCCTGCTTTCCAAGGTTCTCCAAGGGCTTGAACTGAGCTTGCATCCTGTTAAAAGTCTCAGGGATATCACAGACTTCATCTGCCAGCATCTGGGCTTTCTTGCTGAGAGTCCTGACTCGCCAAGTGGTGTCAAATCCAGTTCCTGGGCCCTTGGGAATGGGTTCTGGTGCAACCAAGAAGAAACCAAGAGCATCAACTCCAGAGCAACTTCAGAACCGGCGCCGCTATCCAACTCCAGGCTGCTGCCTCCACCGGAGCTGTGGTCCCTGCTGAATTCAACAACTGCGACCGACTCCACAGGCCTGACACCGTGGCAGAGCCTGTGAAGTCCTGCCACAGCGTGAGTCCTGAGTGCTGTGTCCTGGACACCCAACTCCGCCTCTGCTGCAGGACTTGTGGCCCTGTGGTGTGATAACGACATTGCTAAGTCATTGCCTTGCGTCTTGACCTGTTAGATTAATCGACCCCGCTGGATCATAAGAAACTGACGCTGTGCCACCGACATCGCATCACCTCCCCTGCAACTGTAAGGAACTCACGTCTCACTTCCCCTGGCTAGCAGTAAGGAAACAAAGCCTCACTCACTTTGTTTCATTGTTTTCCAAAGGTACTGTGTCTGGGGTTCGTGTAATTTTATGACAGGCCAGCACTGACTTGCGAGTGGCGTTGGACTGTTGGGAACAACTCCATCAATGATGTTGTGATAGCCCAAGTTGAAGCTATTGTGTTTCTAAGAATGTTACTGAGCTTTAATCTTTAAAAAAGGTATATATTTGCTTGTGTGTTGGATTTGTGTCATTTTGGTCTTGGTTTATTCAGTTACATATTAGCTATTTTTCTAAACTGGTGCGGAGTCCTTTAGCAGTGTTTTCACCATGTTATTGTGTGTGGGTCTGTACAAACACTTTACACATTTTCTCTGAGATAAGCCTGACTGTTTGTGCCAAGCCGCCCAGGGGATGAGCAGGGGTTATATTATATGTGTCGCTCCCTTACCCTGACTACAGTGAGGGTCCCTACTTGGACAGGGTGTAAACTAGGCCTGGGCCGAGTTCATGGAGTTCCACTCCACGGAATTCCATGGAGCTGATTAAAATTAAAAGCAGAGTTCCATGACCAGGAGAGTTCTGAATGTGCCCATCTCGGAAGCGCTAAGCGGGGACCGGCCTGGTTAGCCAGGCCTGACCATGCGTAATGCTACTGAGATCGGGCGCATTCAGGAGAGGGCCGTAGGCAGTGAAACCTGCTGTTTCAGGCCTTTTGTGCACTGTCCTGTCCTGGTCCTGCCTGAAATGGCAGCTTTCTTTTGCTGTCTACAGCCCTGAACTGAATCAGGCCAGGGCCATAGACAGCAAAAGCTGGCAGGCCTCTTCTGCACCAGCCTGCCCCGTGTGCACTACACACAGGACAGGCCGGTGCACAAGAGGCCTGAAACTGCAGCTTTCACAGCCCTGTCCTGAATTCAGGCCAGGTCATAGGCAACAAAAGCTGCCATTTCAGTCCTTGTTTGTGCACCAATGTGCACAAACAAGGAACAAAAAAGAGACAAGAACTTACCTGGGTACTCCAAGGGGTCCTCTCTCCTCTTCGTCCTCTGCAGCGGCCTGGCTCTCTGCCTCCCTCTGTCCCCTGTTCCTGGGCTGCTGACAGAGGGAGGCCTGGCCCTAGATCAGTCACTGGTGCGCACTGTAGCGCAGTTATCAGCTACATAGTGCAAACGCAGACTGTCTGCACTTGCACTGTGCAGCCCATAACTGGGCTACAAGGCTCACCGGGTGAGCTGCGCTTCTCTGTACCATCTGTAAACATATTAAAAAAAACAAATCTGGCAGATGTCCTGTCCATTTTCCATGTATTGCCCTTGTTTCATGCACCCTTAGCATGTTCCATGACTGGAATCACTTGACCTGGAGCCTGTCCACTGCTGGCCAGCCAGTTCACATTGATGATCACTCCACCCTACCTGAAAGGTGACTATCACTGGATTTTCTTGACCAGTACTGCGGAGTGACGCAGGGCAGATGCATGGAGTGAGAACACACTATGGGCCAGATGTAGAAAAGGTTTTTACCCATTCTGTGTCTATGGGAAAAAGTGTTCGTACATATGGCCCTATGTTCTGAGAGTAAACTCCTTGTGTGTTAAAACCACATATTTTTTACTCTGCTAAATGCATAATTTTTTACAAATATGTGCATCGTAGGGAATGTGTTGCATTTGTCAGGCTTCCCTCAACATAATGGTCTTGGTCTGGAAACTGTATAAGATTTGCGCATTTTCCATTTTTTCACAAAATTGCCAAAAAGACGGTTTCCCTTCAGCCACCCTTGGCCAGGATAAAGTCAATAGCAATATTCAACCCATATATGTTTGGGGCCTACCTGACATGCATATGTGCACAGAGGTTGAGTTCTAACTGCACATGGTTTTGTCTCACTCTAAAATCTATTTGACATTGAATCGAACTATGCTCTCAAATTCTTTGGAGAGCAGTTATGAGCCTATGGGAATCATGGCAACCATGTATACTTAAAGATTCTTGGTACCTTGCAAGGAAATTCACACTGGCCGATGTGGTGATACACCAGGATTTATTATGGATAAGCCACAGAACAGATCCTAACTGCCTTTGAAGTCTGGCCTTACCAATCCTCGTGAATTTTAAAATCATTTATCACAAGCCCAAAAGACTGAAACACATAGGAAGATCCTTAAAGTTATTGGGCCTTCGCTTCTGAAATGCACTTGACCCTGCTTTAAAGATACCAAGTAAATGAACGCAAATCAGAAAATACTTTAAAATCTTCTTTTTTAGAGGAACATTTAATTCTCCTGCTTCCTAGGCTCATTACAGACAAAGATTGAACAGCAGTTCTTATACGTTTTTACTCTCTGATGCCCAAGTCATGTATATCCTTAATAATGGTCACCCTATCCTACTGTGATCCTGTTTCCTTTCATCTCTCTATATTTCTATTTCTGTTTACCTTGCTTTCTTCCCTAGTGCTCTGATGTGGCAATAATTTGACATGTAATCACTCCTGAATTGAATACAAAATATCTAGTGTATACAGTAAGAAACATGTCAGTGGATTGCAGGTATCCTGCAGCCTACCAGAATGGTGTTAGCAAGGGGACGCGTATAGGTTGATGAACCTTTTCAATCGCATGGAGTATCCTAGTCATGTAGGAACTACTGGATAGATAGCTCACATCAATAAATCAAGAAACATTCTATGAAAACAGCTTTAAAACCATATTTATCAAGAATAACCACAGATTCAGAAAGGAGTTTTTGTTCCCTATTGACTACAATTCTAGATCATCCGTTAGTTCAATCTATATTCAAATCAATCTTTTATTAATCCATCACAAAAGAAATCAATTCTTTCAAGAAAACGTATACGTCAATGCAATACCACAAACTAAGAATACTAGCATTAATAGTGAAATTCAGCATTAAGCTTGTCAGTCATTTGTCACTGTCAACGTCACCCCTAACAACCTACCCAACCAAGTTTAGCATTAGCATAGGGGACTTCATGCGAAAACAATTTAGTGAAAATATAGATTTGGAAAAATCTACCTAAGTGAGAATCTTAAAAAAACTGCGCAGTTGGTACCTAGAAGAAAAAGCATAAAAATAGTCAGTCACATTTTCAGAGCTACCTATCCAGGATGGATCAGCAACAAGTCAGTCTTCGTCTTCAGGTCATCTATTAGTCAACTACGGATCAGGCTCACAGACCATGACCCCAATGTTAGCACCTCGGTCAGCGTCTCCTGACGTCATCAACTTTTCTCCTGCAACTCTGATTTCTTGCCCTTTGTCATGACTTTTTATTAGGGTCTCCCAGTCCATCCCCCTAATTGCTAATTGGTCAGTCACTCGGCAGATATGACTTTAACCGATAGTTTTTGTTTACCAAATCTATTCATTTTCATATATCCCTGTTCACAAGAATCGGATTGGTTTTCCATACGATGTCTTCATCTTCCGGCCCTTCAGGTATCGAAATTGTTGCATATTGTTCTTCTGCCAGTGCTTCTATTGTTCAAGTCCTGGGAAAGTACATTTAGCCTGCTAGTACATAATTGTATCAAATTGTCTTCATCATCTCCTATCCGCCAGTATATTGCAGAAAATTATTAGCTAAGTAACTTGAACTTCGAGCAGGTCAAGGCTATTGCAACTTCGAGTACTCTGCAAAACATTCAGTATTTCAGATTCTTGAGCATGTGAGGCCCAGGAAAACTAGGCCCTTAGTCCAGCTAACTTAATACTACAAGTGAATACAAAACATGGGTTATACATCTCATTATGACATATTATTAAATTTTTCTCATATATTTTCATTATTTCATACAATTTTAGTCATTTTAGTACACATGGTGATCATACCCCAAGGGCACATTTTCAAACGTGCACATTATTTTTCTATAATTAATTTCTCTACACGATTTCTCATTAGTAATAACATATAGACCATTAATAAATGTATTAATCAGCATATCTGCTTCAACAATGGAATTATACTGTAAAAATGCCTGCTATCACGTTTTCTTTATAGCGTATTGCTAAAATAATTCTGTATTCCCGCTTGCAGTGTTGAGCAGCATACAGCTGCCAAAAAGGCTACCCGCTTTTCTGTACTCCTTGGACTCATGAGTGTGAGGACACCTTATATACATAAGCATGGCTGTCAATTAAGAGTTGGCTGGGGTTGCGATGGAGTGACCCTGAGTGGCAAAGCGAGTACCAGGAACAAAAATTAAAATGGTTTACAGAACATTTTAATTTATTAATGTGAATTGCACTTGAAAAAGTATTTATTTTGTAAAATAAAGACACAAGTAACTAAATAGAAATGTTGCAGTCTTCCAGTGGTGTAACAAAACATCTCCACAGCTGTACCAACGTACACCTGTGCTCACTGGTGCCCCTATCGCTGCATGGGCAAAGGATTCTCTGAACTGAGGTACAACTCAGGTGCTTTACCTGAGCATTCTGAAGAATCACAGTGTGCTAGTTCGGGCCCGAACATTGAAGCTGTGAATTCATTCTGAGGCCTTGCAGGTCCTTACTCTGACCTGGCGTCTAGAGAAAAATTATAATTCCAGTGAGACAAGTCTCTGGGGGCGTAACTAGAAGTTTCAAGGTAATCACGATGGGGGCATCCAGATTCTTCAGTGGCTGAAAACAGCCAAAATGTCTGTGTGACTCTCTGTAGAAAAATGTGGAATTACCTGAGGGGTAGGGTTGAAAATGCTGATTCGCCATGTAATTAATTTAATTATTAGGCTACCCTCATGGTACACTTTGCAACACCCAGTATTTACCATGTATGCTCCTCTTTACCCTGCCCGGAGTTACCAATACCCCGGGTATCAATAATTCTAGGGTGGAGGATACAGTTACAATTGGAATATAATTCTGTGTGTGTGACTTGCCAAGGAATGTTGTAGAGGTGCACTGTTTGTGATGAATCCAAGTCCTGCAGCAGATTGTTCCTTAGGCAGTGACCCACCTGGCTGACTATCTTCCCACAACCACAATGCCTTCTGCAGTCTGTAATCTTTTGAACTCTTGCAGTTAAATAACCTGTCTGAGCAAGAGCCAATGGAAATGATTTGGAGTGAAAGGCAGAAAAAGATGGACTTAGTAAAGAAGGGTGGAATTGTGGAAAAAGACCTTAAAAGGGAGAATTTGAGAGTGACGCCAAGGAAGAAATTCAAAGAGATAGCAGGTGGCAGAAGTTGGGAGAGTGATAGAGCTTTCCGATGCAAAAAGGATGAGTTGGGAAGAGGTGATGTGAGGTGTTGTTTTCAGAGTGGAGAGATGGGATGGTAAAGGAAATTACAAAGTGAAAGGGAACAGATGTGAAGCATGTAAATAAAAATGATCAATAGTGGGAAAAGAGAGGGAACACGAGAGGGCTGATTTGAAAACTGGGAAAGCAGGCTGACAAAGGAAGAAGGAATCTCGAAGTTGGAAGTCAGAGTATGCGGTAGAGGTAAGGTAGGTGAGAATAATATAAAGATGAGATTAGAGTTCATAGAGGAACTTTAAAGAGATATTGATAATTGGTGGATAAAAATGAGGATGAAGTTTATAAGGGACTGAGCTGGGAGAGTTCAAAACTTGCAGGTCAGAGGGAAACAATGCAGTTGGAAGGGAGACTGGTTATAAATTTTCCACTCCTTCTGCATGTTCCGTAGAATCTTCAGGAAGATCCCCGTCAACCCCAAAAAGACTGTCACCCAGGCCCACGTCACCAGCCGGCTAGAATACAGCAATGCTTCACACTTCAGCATCTCCACTCAGCTCATCAAGAGACTCAAGAGACACAGAATAAAGCAGCCAGACTCATACTCAACCTTCTCAAACACACCCAAATCACCCCACACCTCAATAACCTTCACTGGCTCCCCATCCATAAGAGAAGCCACTTTAAGCTTCTCACGGAAGCCTACAAAGCTTTACATGACCAAGGACCGGGTTGCCTCAACGAACCTACGAATAGAACAGCTCTGTCCCTGGCAGATTTCAGATACAGACTCAAGACCTGACTCTTCGACTAAGACCTGCGAAACCTCAACACCCGGATACCCTCAGGGGTGACAGAGCTGCTCTAAACAAGTGCTCATTGATTGATTGATTGACAGCTCTTCTTCTTCTGCTGAGGTGCTGCACCCCGAAATGCAAATGGCCTGATTCACAAACTGCAATTTGTAGAGTGTTTTGTAGTACTACAAAACATACTACAGAGTGTATGTTTTACCTACACTTACATGTGCGGAGCTCTCAAACCTGACTATGGAGTCTCTGCACATGCAAGTATAGATTTTACTAGCACATTTGGGAGGGACACAGGGGAGTGGGTGGTAAAAGGGACGGGCTTACTAAAAGGGATGCTATTAGGGAAGCATAAGAGAGGTTTAGGGAGGGTTAGGGAAGCAGTTAGGGAGGGACGTCACCCACCTCCACAAGAGTAAGCCAATTGCATTACTCTGGGGGTGGAGACATGTAACTTACACTTTTGCACCAGAAGTAGTAAACTTACTACAAAGTGTAAACTTACTCAAAAATTTTACGTACCTATGTGAATCAGGCCCTACAGATGTGTTTTATGGTGCTCTTCATTTTAAACAAGCATTGATGAAGGTTTATTTTGGTCCATTGCTTCTTAAATCCTGGCAACTGGGGGAATGTAGGTTGTGTGTGCTTACAGGGAACATAGATGACAGGGCATGTGATGTTACAAATGCTCTTCTTAGCCTTCGCTTTTTGAGGAATCGATATCCATGTGCATAAGAACACAACAGAAGTGTGGTTCCTTTACAAATAATGTTTTCCAGTGTAGTGTCTTGCTAAAGAACAAAAGGGCTGTAGGGAAAAAATTAAAAGCCATATATCATCTGATTATGCCCACAAATAAATCTAGTGGCACCTCCCTTGATTGATGAGCAAGTGCCTGAATAGGAAAACAAAGAAGATTAATGAATCTCAGCAGCACCAACACTGCTCTTCTCCTAGTCTTGGAGCAGTATTGTTGTGCCTGCTCAGTTGTTGTTTTTGAGAACTATCAATCCTGATGCCATTTCCACGCCGTTCTATGTGTTACACTAAGCCTACTAGTCAGGTATCAGTCTCAACTGTGCACCAGGTCTGCTGGTCCTGAAACACTAGCTACCCTGCATCATTCCTACTGCCAAACTGGCTGATCCTGCACCATTTTGATCGTCCAGTCATTGTAATTCTGGCCAATGCCACTGAGAGTCATGCACCAAACACACATTCCTGCACCTCACCTGGTCCTCCTGCCTTGCACATTTTGTAGTATTGCTCCAAAGCCACGGACCCTGCATGTCTGTACCATTATCACCAGTTTTGCACCATCCTGGCCCTATATAAGTGCTTGTTCCAGCTCAATAACATTAAAATCACATTAACACTTTGACACTGCTAAGTATAAATTAAACCCACTGGAAATAAACAACTCCACACCTTACATCACCTTAATTCCTACATCTTTCATTACTCTACTCGGTCATGCAAGAAACGTTTTACTCCCTATATTCGTTTAATATTCCAAATGTCCCCCCATTCCAGGTCCTGTGGCATCACCAACCCCAATTCTGTAGGCGATTTGGACATTTCCTAATCCTACTTTTTTTCTAGCCTTTTCTTAATCCTTGCCCTATCAAGTCCAACTGTTCTTGCACCAATGGTGCCAACACTCTGCCATCTTCGGATTTGTATACTAGCAAGCCGCCCCTGAACTAATCCCGCGCTGCACCTACCGCAGTAGCCGGACACCGTTACTGGCCCTGCAGCATTGCAAGCATCTCTGCACTACAGCTGATTCTACAATGAATCACTAATTCTCCCACTCAGATTAATTATGTTCATCCTTATTCTACTTCACAGTAATTGAAATCAGTGTTCTGCGCCTTAAATGGCACAAAGTCTCGGTGGTCCTTCTTCTTAGCGCTGGACTCATACAAAGCAATGTGGCCATTTACTGGAAGTAAATCTGTCCTGCCTTCTGTCCAAGGCACATGTCCGCTTTTGGAAAGCGCAGCAAAGTGGGTGTGATACTTTGACTTTCAGTGTATGCAGCAGGCGCTAGATTACATCGCACAAGGGAGGTGCTGTCTATCAGACTACTCCTCCTACAGAGACAAGAAGCCGGGTGACAGACAGCCCTTCCTTGGGAGGAAGAAAGTGATGTGTGTGTCTGCCACTTCAGCAGAATTCATTTTCACACTGAAACTAGCTCCCCGCCTTCTCCAGGCTCAGCCTGTCAGCTGTGGTAGGCACACTTCTTTACTCAGAACTGGTGCAATTATATTGTGAAAGCAGCAATTCTGATTCAGACATACAGATAGAGATCGGCTATAAAGTGGCACAGGAACAATGGGTGACAAACTGCTTCAAATGCACCGCGTCCTCTGCTGTACAAATAGAACACACCTCGGGGGCCTAAAACCTATTAAGGCATGTAAATCCTACAAGTGCAAATTACATATTTTGAGTGGCTCGCAACTGTTTTAATTCGCAGAAATCACTCTTAAAATGATTTGGTTCACATACGTTTCAAAGCAGGAAGGCCCTGGAAGTATATGAACCCCTACACGTTTGTGCATATAAGGCTATCCATGTGGGCTAGTGTTCAAAACGAAACCGAGCTGGCCACATAAATGTGATCCGTCCCACCGCTAGAATCTATCATGCTGCATCGGTCCGCACTCCCCTGCCGTGAAGGCGCCGGGGGGAATATAGTTGGTACTGCACCGGGGATGCCACTCTGGCCTGCTTATGTGTAGGTCTGAGGCGGGCGTTGCGCTCCAGGACAACCTTCCGGGACAATGTGACGCCGCTATTGTGAACGACCAACCAGGGACAGTTGCCACTCCTTGATCAGTGAGCAAAAGAGGTGGGGGAGGTGGGGGGGGGGGAGGGGGAAGGGGTCTTATGGGGGAAAGGGGTAGGTTTTGGAAGTTGCCCAAACGGGCAAGTACTGGAAGGACTCCTATGCTGTGACTCCCCCACAACAGGCCTGGAATAACACCTGCGGAGCCGGATCAGACCTTGAAGGTGGATCGAACGGTGGCCGCGTGAACATGTGCGGGGAGCTAAGGTGTGTTGATGGTGGCTTTGGGACTAGACTTTCGAGTCGCTCCATATACAATAACAAGCCTCCTGCAGTCAGAGGAGTGCAGCTGTCTTGTGTCCTGACGAAAGAGGAATCCACTACTCTGAGGAGTATGGGGTGGTATTGAGGCCTGCAATTGTACATTTTCGCAACAGCAAGACTCCTGGCGGAAGCTGCCCCCCCACAACCCACCTTGCAAACTGCATCTTCAGGTAAGCGACTGCCTCTTGGGTTGACTGCCTGGTCCGAGGGATGCCATGTGGGCATGTCATGGTGAAGCTGAAGGCCACAAGATGGGGGATGGAGGGATGGAGTGACATCAATCTAGCGACCACCAGTGGACCAGATCCCAGTGGCCCAGTTGACCACTGTGGAGCGGCTGCTCCAAGATCATACAGAGAAGTTCACAGAACTCCGAGCTGCTGTAAGCAACCTCAACACTTCCTTAGAACCCAAGCTGGATAGCCTGATGGTGGATGTGTGGTTCCTCAGGGAAGACCACAACAAATTTAAGAAGAGGGTGAGCAACACAGAAGTGACTCTGGCATCTTTTCACCCCTCTATGATGACAACTCAGACACAGCTGGAGGAACTTCAATTCGAGGTTGTTGTGCTGCGCCCCAGGGTATACATACCATTCAGGGTAGTGGGACTACCTGAGAGAGAAGAGAGCCTGAGCATAGACCTATATTTATAGACATGGTTTATGGAGCAAGTCTTGAATTGGCAAGACTTCCACCTTCTCTGCGATGGAGTAGGACCACATGGTACCTGGCAGGCTGCCCCTGCCAGAGGCACCCCTACAGCCAGTAGTAGCACAGTTTTCCAATTTTAGGGACAGGGACAACATTTTGCAAATAGCCATGTCCCCTGGACAGTGGAAAACAGCACAGTTACACTATTTCCAGATTACATGGTGGAACAGCGACTTCCCCTTCTAGAAATTAAATATGCACCCAGAGAAATTGGAAGTTTTGTATGGCAACATACCATTACTCTTTACTACACCAAATGGAGGTATTGGCTTGGCTGGAAAAGAGAGAAGAGATGCCACCCAACTTCCCACAGATGCTGGAGTGGGGGTTAAAGATCCAAAATCAGACATTGATTCCAGAGAAAAATCTGCATTACACCCATGAGAGCACAAGCCGCCATTGGAAGGGCCAGAGAACTGGCTGAAATAGAAAAGGCTGGAGCATCAGGTACAGACACCAGACTCTTGGAGACAGTGGACTCACATGACCCAAATGGCAGTGAAGAGATCCCAGAGGAACTGAGTGGTGGACCGCACATTAATCCAATGACAGCAGACCTACTGATGTGCTTGTAATGTATGATGTGTCCTATATGCTTTGGTTTGTACTTGATAATGTGTTAAGGGACTGCAAAGAAAAAGGTGCGGATGCCTGGTCTGGTCAGGAGGGAGTGCAAGTTTTGGGGACGGTGTATGTACATTATGAACCTTTTGGATCCCGTAATTCTTCAGAATGACTATGGATTGTTTGAAGGATCATTATTGGCACTAGGTGGCATGATCAATTGTGGGCATAGCCTGGGGAATGCGATCATTGGGGATTGTTCAGCATGGTTACGTTTTGTGAGACCCGTAGTTGCAGTCACCCTCTCAGCTGTGAAAAATGCATAGCCACACCTTCCACACGTGATAATGCCTACAATAATGCCACGGGGACACAAGGAGATACTATATTGACTGGGAATAGGAAGAGAATGAACACCTATGTGAAACAACATAGGATCCAAGCATACCTGAAACGCTGCCACATCCACTTTGCATGCCTTCAAGAGACACATTTAACACTGGAGGAATTGAAGAAGGAATGCAAGAGGTGGTGAGGCATGGTATATGGCACTACATACTCAGTATAGGCCAGGGGAGTGCTGATATGTGTGGCCAGATGGTCTTCTTTACTATGGAGTACACCCAGATAGATCTGGAGGGCAGTATGTTATTCTGGGGGGTGAACGGGCTGGGGAGCCATTAATGCTGGTGGCACGATATGCACCAAATGTATGGCAAGCTCTGGTTTTCACCTCTCTAACACTAGCACTCCTAAACTCAGTACTATCTCTAGCGTTATGGTGTGGGGACTTCAATTGTGTTCCAGATTTATACAGAGATAGGTCGATTCTACCCATCCCCAGGGCTCAGGTGCACACCACCACTAAACATATACAGCAATAAGTGCACAACTTACAGGTGGTAGACATCTGGTGTGCTCAACACCTGTGAGGCAGGGAGTACTCCCACTAATCAGCAGTACATACACTGCACACAAGAATTTATTTGGTATATTGTAGTATGATCATGGCACACACACTGAATACGTAGGCTGCCCGATCATAGTCCATTGATGGTCATCCTCTCCTGGGGGCAGCAGTACCTCTTAATCCCAACATGACTGAGTTGTAGCATTGAGTGATGGTTGGTTCAGTGCCCAGGTAGAGGAAGCTAGGGCTAGATGTAGCAAAGTTTTGCGAGTCGCAAATGGCCCGAATCGCTATTTGCGACTGCGCAAAATCGGAAATGGGATGCAAAAATCCCATTTCCGACTCGCAAAAAGCGATGCGAGCCGTTACCGACTCGCAAAAATTGCAACCCCATTTTGCGACCCGCAAATAGGAAGTCGCAATTTGCGAGTCCCAAACCACATGCAATTGCAACTCGCAAATTGCGAGTAGTCGCAAAAAGCCCAGTTTGCATGTCCCATTTACCACTAACTCAGAGCAGGTGTTAATCATTACCAAAGTATAAATGAGACCCAGAAGGCATCTGGGTTACTCAAGATGGCGGAGATATACCTGATAGCAGTGAGGAGGAGAGTCCACGCAGACCAGCAGTGGAGGAGGAGGAGCCACAGACAGGAGAAGATTTACAGAAGAAGGCAGACTCTTTTTCAGCAAACTGAGGAAGAGATATATGACAAATACCGACTTAGCAGCGCAGCCATAATAGAATTAATAGAATTACTAAAACCACAGCTAGAACGCCAGACTCTGCGCGGCTGCGCCATCCCTACGCATGTGCAAGTGCTATGCTCACTGCACCTCTTGGCCTCGGGGAGCTATCAGGGGGTCATTGCTGTGGCAGGTGGGGTATCTCAAAGTGCACTATCAAGGTTCCTCAGGGCATTCCTAGATGCCATACTCACACACATGTCTCACTTCATATACCTACCCAGGAATGAGGCAGAAATTAACAGCACCAAGTTGGACTTTTACCGGATTGCCAACTTTCCCCATGTCATAGGGTGTGTAGATGGGACACATATTCAAATATGCCCCCTGCTAACCTGGAATATCTGTTCCGCAACAGAAAGTGTACCCACTCACTGAATATTCAGGTTGTTTGTGACGCTCATTATGTCATCACTGACATTGTCACAAAATTTCCAGGCAGTACCCATGACTCATACATTTTTAGGCACAGTGGGATACACCAACGCCTGGAACGTGGGGAGTTTGGAGACAGATACCTCCTAGGTAGAGCTGCATACACCTCGTAGACATACACACAGATCAATGCTGCACACCAACCAGGAATTTCTAACAGTGTAATGTTTGTGCCCAACAGGTGACAGTGCATATGCACTACGGCCATGGATAATGACTCCGTTCTTAACACCCAGCAATGATTCCGAGAGGCGATACAACAGTGCACAGAAGAGGACCAGGAACCTGATTGAACGCACCTTCGGTTTGCTGAAAGCAAGGTTCAGATGCCTCCACCGCAGTGGAGGTGCCCTCCAGTACACCCCCATTATAGCATTCAAAATTGTTGTCGCATGAGCCATCCTGCACAATATTGCCACCCGACGTGGGCTACCTCTCACCCCTGCAGACCCTGATTCTGAGGATGAAGAGCAGAAGCAACCACATCGCCATCATGGGGATCGGAGCATCGCAAATCAAGGCAGACTGAGACGGGAACACATCGCAACCCAATACTTTGGAAGGTACGTGTCAACTTCAACCATACTCACCTATTGACCGAAAACTCCATTTGTTAAGTGTAACAAAAAAAATGTTTAATATGTGCAGAAAGTGAACTATTTACAATGACAAACTGTTCATGTACTTCAAAAAGCCAACCATGCATGGGGCACATTGCCGTCATGTGCCCCAACATCAGGGACAGGGTTTTGTCTATGACCTACGGCGGCCTCTGCCAGCCTGGCTGGTCCCAGGTTGTTCTGCAGTGCTCTGCCTGGTACTCCCACTCCGGAGCACCCTAGTGTCAGTGGCAGAGACACTGCTCACAGTGGAGCCCTCTTCGCTGTCCTGGGGGGTGTCCCCTGTACCCCTGGACACATGCCGTGCCTCCATTAAATCGATCACATGTGTGATCCGGCCCAGGCCTCTTGCCACATCCCCTGCAAAGTGGCCCATTTCCACTTGGAGGCCGACTGTCCTTCTTGACAGGCCAGTGGTGTTGACTGCCAGTCTGCCAATTGATGAGGCCATCCTGTCCAGCCTCTGGAGCAGCTGGCGGTCCCTGCGCCGCCCACCCTCGCTCTGTGACAGTAGTCCAGCCACCAGTTCCCGCATGGACAGGGCTAGGTCCCCATTGTTTGTGCCAATGACGTCCAATTGGGCATGGAGCTGCTGCATGCTGGTCTCATTGCTCCTCACAAAGCGGTGCAGAACCCCACTAATTCTCCCTAACATTTGGTTCTGCAGGCGCTGACCACGGAGCAGTTGTGCCTCGGTCATGGTGGTGGATGGACGCCCGGACTCAGCCTGCAGCCCTGCTCTCCTCAACCTGCGTCGCCTGCGCAGCGGTGGATGCCCTGTGAGCTGTACTGTGGCACTCCTGGCTGTTGCTGGCGCAGCCTCCGGAACCACTGTTGCAGCAGGTGTAGACATCAAGGGGATGGTGTTTGTGGTGCAGGTGGGAGTGGTGGCAGCTCCTGTACTTTCCTCATAGGGCTGGCTGACTGTTGGCACCTGGCTGCTGTGGCTTGTGGTGGTGTCTTGTGGGAGACCTGTGGGACATGGGGAACAGACTGTCAGTGTCTACTATCTGTTGCACACTTCCTAATAAACATTTGCCTATTGCCTGCCTATTTGACTACATTGCCCATAATGCATCATTCTGGTGTTTGCTACCCTGAAATGGAGTTATCTTGGTTGTGCATGCCCCTGTGTACATGGTGGGTGGGGGTATGGCATTGATGGGGGTACAGGCATATCACATGGTACTCACCGGTTGATGTAGTGGGCTCAGAGGTGTCCAGATCTCCAAATCCTGTAACTGCCTCCTGCTCCAGGGTCTCCTCCACCCTTTCCTCCAGGGGTGTGGGTGGTGGTACGGATGATGGTCCCCCTCCTGTGCCTCTCATCTCCCGGAGCCTTTCTGCCACCCTCTCCTTGGTCCGGGAGCGGAGGTCATACCACCTCTTTTTGATCTCATCCACACTCCTGTGGCTGACCCCCAGGGAGTTCACTTTTTCCTGAATTTCCAGTCAGATTTGTTTTTTTGTTGAGTCAGGCACATTGAGGGCTGCCTTTCCAAAAAGATCATCATAGTGCCGACAGCATTCGTCTGTCAGCACCTCCAGCTCCTTCTCAGAAAATTTCAGTTTTCTCTTTCTGGGTGTTTCTGCCATTGAAGCTGCTGTTCCTCCTGTTGGCTGTTCAGCAGTTTAAAATGGGTGTGGTCCTCCCTCCTCCCAGGTGTATTTGTAAACTTCCTGGCTGTGATGTCATCATCATGTGCCAGGAAGTGTTTCCAGAGTGTTCTGGAGTGGTTTCTGGAGTGTTCTGCAGCACCTGCAATCAATTTACATGGTACTCGCAATTTGCGATACCCACTCGCAAATTGCGAGTCCGTTTTGTGCGCGGTCGCAAACAGCGACCTCGCAGACAGCGGACTCGCTATCTGCATTGCGACTCCGGGTGCGAGTCGCAATTTGTACACAGACATTGTACCTGCATTCTTATTAGCGACACGCAATTTGCGAGTCACACATGCTCGCAAATTGCGAGTCGCTAATTTTTTTGTACCTACATCTGGCCCCTATTGATCAAAACTTTGCCAATAATGAAGGATCTGCCACCGACAAGATAGTTGAATGGGATGCATTTAAAGTGGTGTTTAGTGGGATGTGCAAGAATGCACAATATAGAATTCAAAGGGTCCTGTGGGAGGAGTTGGTGGACATTGGGAACCAGATAAAGACAGCTAAGAGAGATTGGGTGGCAAATCAGAATACACAAGCCGCATTACAAGCCCTCAAGACAGAGCATAGGGCGGTGCTATACCAGTTAGTTAGGTTAGAGCATAATCCCTCATCAAATGCAAACATTACCAGGGAGATAAAACAGACAGCTTGTTGGCTGGTTTTCTGAAAATGAAGGCCCCTCACCCCCACACCCACTTAGAGCATTTCATACCAGTAGTGGTTTGGTGGTTGCTATTCAGCTGGAAATTAACATAGCTTTTGTAAATTATTATAGGACACTATTCAGGGATAACAAGGAAATGGGTGCTGCAACTTCTTCTGTCTACCCGGGAGGTCTTGAGTTACCCTCACCTATTCTCATGCAGACATGTGAATGGGACACCCTTCTGACCCTGGAGGAAATTAAACTAGCGATACAACAGATTACAAGAGGCAAGACTCCAGGCATAGATGGGTTTCCAGTTAAGTTCTACACCACCTACCAGACCCAGCTGGTCCCCCTACTATTAAAAGTCTATGAAGAAGCAAAGGCACAGGATGTATTATTTGATTCTATGAGAGAGCCACTGATAGTGGTCCTCCCATAACTGGGGTGAGAGCAGCTGGAGGTTCCATCATATTGCCATTTATTGTTATTAATCCTTGATTACAACATTTTGGGTAGGGTACTGGCCAACAGGCTGCCACCACTGGTACAGATGTTAGTGCATCCCTATCAAAACAGCTTAACCTTGGGCAGAAACACATTCCTAAACCTCCACCGACTGTTCTGGGTCATGGACTGGGCAAGTAAGATGGAAACACAATGCTGGGTGGCCTCCTTAGATATCAAGAAGGACTTTGACACCCTGGGGTCGACATACTTGCAATCCACACTGGGTAGACTGGGTATGGGACCGGAGGTCCGACGATGGGTACCACTTTTTACAAAGGTCCAGTGGCTAGGGTGTGAATAGGTGCAATTTTTTCAAACAGGATCCTTATAAAGAGGGGCTCCTGGCAGGATTGTCCCCTCTCTCCATTGTTGTTCACATTGGCCATGGAACCATTGGCCTGCCTGCATGGGGTGCATACTGGGGTATTTATCTAGCCGGACAGCCCCAAATAGTGTCTTCATATGTGGATGACACCTTGATATACCTGAGAGCGGACCCTGCTGTGCTACCGGAGGTGATGGGTTTGCTGGATGAATTTATCCGGGTATCTGGGATACAGATTAACTGGATCAAATTGTGTTTGTTCCCACTGCTTCATTCTCCCAAGACAAAATGGGAGGTCCGGTAGGGATAGTTACAGTGCCAGTCGGACACAATTAAATATTTGGGTGTACAAATATATCACACTGAGCATAATCTTATTGATGGTACCTTAGGGAAAGCATTGGCCTCAATCAGGCCTGGAAATCTGGCACAACCCCAGTAATGGGGTTATGGAGGAAGGATTTGAAGATATAGGTGGGGGTAGAACTTGCAATGCAGGCAGACACAGTAGCCAGGGATGGAAGATGCCTACTTATGATCAATGGAAAATTTAGCTTGGGAAATTGAACGGAAATCAGACACACAAACAAGGTGGTTCCCCGGCATGGGTGGAAAACTGATCCTGGTCATGTGTGGACACAGAGACATAGTGGGGTTACATCTAGGAAGTGGAATGCCCATCTGGCCATTAAATGGTCTGTAGAGATACCCCAAAGTTCATCATTTTCCTGACCTCATTCAGTAGATGGTGCATAGAGTTGTGGTCATTATAGGATCCCACGTCCTAACATTTCATATGTACACAAATTACACACAAGTAGCTTCTGTAATTGAGACGTTAACAACAGCGCTTTCTTATTGTCATATTCTACCTCAACGTGAGGCTAACTGCATGACAAACCATTTTCTGAGGCACATCACATATAAGAACCTGTATTATTAACTACATGGAAGAGCAATGGGTGAGCTTTAATCAAGTTAAGTAACAGAGTACCCATGCAGTGCAAAACTGGTTTCAATACTGAACCCTGCCCTGCTATTTTTAGCTGTTGGACTTTTTCCCTTTATGCTGGGTCATGCCCAGTCTTTTTGCATCCTTCCTCCTGGTTTTTCTGATCTCTCGTTGTTGGCTCTGGGACTCTGAGCACTTTATCACTGCTGACCAGTGCTATGTGCAGGTGCTCTCCTATCTAAAGTTGGTATGATTGGCTTATACCTATTTGGCATATTTAATTTACCTATAAGTCCCTTGTACAGTGGTATCTCTATACCCAGGGCCTGTAAATTAAATACTACTAGTGGGCCTGCAGCGCTGTTTGCGCCACCCACTGAAGTAGACTTTCAAACCTGTCTCAGGCCTTCTAGCGCAGGCCCTGTGTGTGCAGTTTTCTGCCACAGGCACCTGGCATCTAAACTTACTTGCCAGGCCCAGAACTCCCCTTTTACTACATGTAAGCCACCCCTAAGGTACTCCCTAGCTAGCCCTATGGGCAGAGTGACATGTATGTAGAAGCCAGGACATGTGCCAGATATCGTGGTCTGTCCTGGTAGTGACAAACAGCCTCACATGGTGTCACTGCTGTGAGTGCTGCCTTCTCATAGGATTGCATTAGAAATGCCCTGCCTTATGTAAGGGGTATTGTCTGATTTGTGAGGGGTAGCGTAGGGGTGCTTAGTATGGTTGTGATGGTGGTAAGAAATGCTGCTTACTGGAGTGGGTATATCTTTCATTACTATCACAGAAATGCCAGTTCTAGAAAATGCACATTTATCTGTGCTTATGACTCTGGTGTTTTGCAGCTTGACCAACAGATGATGGATGGAATGCAGAGCAAATCACACATTCACACCCAGTCACAGATCTGGGTTTAATCCATCAGTTTTTTTTCTTGCCATGCCATTCCAGTTTGGACGCAGCCATATGCAAATCCGTCTTGATCCTGTTCCCGCTGGGAACAGTCCAGCCCGAACTGCCAGGCCAGGTCCTCCCTGGACCAGAAACAAGCATCCTGGGACCGGTTTCAGGGTATCACCCTTTATCAGCCAGGCTAGCTTGAATCTGGTGGCATAGCAAGCACGGGACCCACATCTGGGCATGCCCTTCCCACTCGGGGCAACAAATGCAAAAACATCAGATGATGGACAGAATGCAGAGCAGATCAAACATTCACCCCCAGTCACAGATCTGGGTTTAATCCATCAGTTTTTTTGCTTGCCATCCCATTCCAGACTTGACTCCAATCCACGTCTGGGCAGAGTGATAGTTGGAGCTTTGTGCATACTTTTCAGACAGCCTGTACACAGGGAGGGTGGAGGTGTCACAGAGGTGCATCTGCATACTGAATAGTCTTCCTGGGCTGAGAGAAGGGAGAGGCGGGGCACACCTACGTTTGTAAAGGCTGTACCCTGGCCTCACACAATAGGGTTGTTAACCCCCTACTGATATTTTGAGCCTGTGCTGAAGGAGAGAGGGGGCACTCCCAGAACCAGTTGTAACTGGCTGGAACCTTCTCTCCCTCCCATTGCAAAACATTGTAATGACTGAGTATAAGTACAGGGGAATTTTCCCCACAATTTGGAGACTCTTTGAACTTACCTGGAACTGGACACAGACTGCTGGGGGGACTCCCAAGGAACCGCCATGGATTGCTGCTGTTGTGCTGCACTGTGACCTGCTGGTCACTAGGAGATACTGCCATCTGCCTGCAGCCCCCTTGTGCTGGCCTGCTGCTGGGCCCTACCTTCTGTGCTCCTCCCATCTTAGACTCTTGTCCCCCAGGGGCAGGGTGCCGTGGCCCCTGACTCCTGCAACCATCTACTCAGCGCCTCATGAGTGCTCTCCTTGGGCTGAGGCACTGGAGGGATGTGCCTGTCTAAAACCCACAATGTCTGGAAGAGCGTTTTTCGTTAATAAGTGGAACGCCATGCAAGGATTGCCGTGGTGTGCCTTTTTGTGCTTAAGAGCGCTTCATGGACTGTTCTGCCAGAAGGAAATCACTGCCGCAGCCAGGCCAGATTGAAGAGCTTGAGTGCTTTTTAAAGCGCACCTCGTGTTGCCCAGAAACCTCTCTGCCGCAGCCTGGCCTTTAAATCACTCAAGCGCGTTGGAGCACGCTGTGTTGTAGCCCCAGGGCACTCCAGGAGAAAGAGAGGAGCCGGCGTGCTCCTCTCAGTGCCCCTGGGGACCCGACGACTCGAGTAGTGCCCCCGGGGTCCACATTTGGCTCCCCTGTTGCCAAGGGGATCACCGTCGCGACCCGGGAAGGCACAGGATCGGCTCCGGAGAGGAGCCCAGCACGTGGGGGAGAGGCGCGGCCTCTACCTGCTCTTCACAGGCAGCCGCACCAGGGACGAGGGCGGCTGCCTCCAACCTTGCAGGACTCGGGGATGGCCCGGTGAGCGTCCCCTTCCCCGGTCTCTGCAGTTGGAGCAGGACGATCTATTTTGTTTCTTAAATAAAAAGCGTGCAATTTTGGAACCGAGAAGGGAGACCTCAACGGTAACAGTAGATATGGCTCAAAGGTACATGTTTCACTCAGTGAAGAATGAAGTATTGTAGCAGCACCAAAAACACATTTAAGTCATGAAAGTAGACTGATTACATTCCCAGACCAAATTAATAAATAAAAGAGAGGTCTAATGTGTAAAATATCACAGAAAACCCGAGAATTCTTAAAGAGGATCAGGAGTTGTGAATTTATAAAGAAGAAATAAAAAAACATCCTTCAAAAGTAATCCAAAGAAGAAAATCAATATTAGTCTGTGGAGAACGTGAGACTGTGTCCTATGTGCCTTTTTCAGCTGATTGTAATTTGAGTATTGAGATTTCATAAAGCTTAATCGTGTGCCCTGGTTAGAAGCCTCATCTTCTATTTTAGGCTCTCATTATGAATGTCCTCTTAACTTCAGTGGGCCTAGTAACAGACGATACTGGCCCCATCAGAATTACAAGTTTTTTACTTTCAGCAAGACATTTTTAAAGCTGAAAACAGCTTAAAGCTCTGGATGAAAGTCTAGCCCAAAAAATAAGGAATTGCTGAGGGAATCAGACCAAGAATATTGATTAGTCCATTATTTCCTCATTTCATAGTAACCCACTAGGATCTAACTCATCAACAGCTGAGTAATTCCTACCCCTGGATTTACCAGTGCCCTTGAAGGTAGGGATAATTGAGCCCAATTACCCATTGTCTGAATCTTTGAAATGGCAGTCAAATTCATCCACCAGGCATCATAAGGAGGATGCTGGGCTGCTTGCAGCACATTGGAGCATTCTTAATAGATGAACTCGGTGTCCCATGATAACAAGTAAGAAATGTGAAGAGGTCCTGAGAGATTACAGGAGTGTAACTGTGCACCCTGAGCAGCATTGCCAGGATGCCTAATTACAAGCCCGAGTCGCCCCACTCCAACAAGCAAGTTTGTGGGGCAATGAAGTGCATGGGAGCATCCTACTTAATAACCACAATGGACGGCAAACAAAAAATTTTTTCAATAACATTCCAGTATACTCACTTCAAATGAGAGGAGACTTTGACCCATATTTATACTTTTTGACGCACAACTGTGCTAACGCAGTTGTGCGTCAAAAATTTTACCGCCGGCTAACGCCATTCCAAAGCACCATGCGGGCGCCTTATTTATTGAATGACGTTAGCCGGCGCAGCGGACTGGTGTGCATCAAAAAAATGACTCACACCAGGCTGCGCCGGCGTAAGGGAAAATGGAGCTTGGGCGTCAAAAAATGGGACAAGTCAGGTCTGAGGCAAAATTCAGGCCTCAACCCGATTTGCGGCATTTTTTTTTACGCCCAACCCCCATTGAAATGACTCATGTCTTAGCAAAGACACGAGTCATGCCCCCTGGCCCAATGGCCATGCCCAGGGGACTTATGTCCCCTGGGCATGGCCATTGGGCATAGTGGCATGTAGGGGGGCACAAATCAGGCCCCCCTATGCCACAAAAAAAATACGAAAACAAAATACTTACCTGAACTTACCTTTTCTTCCCTGGGATGGGTCCCTCCATCCTTGGGTGTCCTCCTGGGGTGGGCAAGGGTGGCAGGGGGTGTCCCTGGGGGCATGGGAGGGCACCTCTGGGCTCCTTCTGAGCCCACAGGTCCCTTAACGCCTGCCCTGACCCAGGCGTTAAAAAACGGCGCTCATCAGGCTGGGCAACGTTTTTTAAGGCCTGCCCCCTCCTGTGCGTCAAAATGACGTCACAGTATAAATATGGGGCACAGGCCTTAGGCCCATATTTATACTTTTTGACGCACAACTGCGCCAACGCCATACCAAAGCGCCATGCGGGCGCAGCGGACTGGTGTGCATCCAAAAAATGACTCACACCAGGCTGCGCCGGCGTAGGGGAAAATGGAGCTTGGGCATCAAAAAATGGGGCAAGTCAGGTCTGAGGCAAAATTCAGGCCTCAACCCGATTTGCGCCATTTTATTTGACGCCCAACCCCCATTGAAATTACGTCACAGTATAAATATGGGGCACAGGCCTTAAAGTCATTTTTTGGAAGGGAACGCCTACCTTGCATATAATTAACGCAAGGCTGGTTCCCCCCTCCAAAAAATTACGCACATGGTGGAACTTTGACGCCCGCGGGGTCGGACGTCAAAGTATAAATATGGGGCAGGGTTTGCGCCGATTGTGCGTCAAAAATTTTGACGCACATTCGGCGCAAAGAGAGTATAAATATGCCCCTTTGTTCTGTGAGGATCCAATAATGCCCTGGTGTAGAAATCAATGACTGTTGATTCTGTGCTCTAGAGGTTGAAACATGTCAATGACACCCTGGAGAGTATATATAACACTAATTTATGTAACCAGGATAGTGATCCTGTGACCATATAGGGAAAGGACTAAAATTAAATCAAAGAGGTCCCCTTTGTACCTTTAAGGTGTTTTTTTAAAAACATAACTCATCAAATTATGATGAGAATGTATTTCGATAATATGATGCCTGGTTATCCCTGATCTTTAGAACATTAAAAAAACACAATGTAGCTTGTTGTTGAGTCAAACTCATTTTGCTTTTCTTAAATCCACCTAATGTGGTGTTGCTTTGGAGTCCAATACGTTTGAAATTTCAAGTGTATTTTTGGCCTAGGTAAAGAAACAGTTTCAAAGTTTGCATGCCTAAGAACATATTGATGAATTTGTCTTTTAACATGTTCTAATTCCATTGGAATTACTGACATCTATGATCTCCAGGAGATGTATTCATGTCTTTAGAAGATTTTATACTGATCCACTAGAGGAATTACCCTCAACTTCCAACAAGGGTACTGTCTTAGAGGGACCCTCTCTCTGCTTAACTGGTTCCTCTTCTATTGGTTTTTGGGCTGAATCTACAGCTAACCAGCCTTCCACTAGATCTAATGCCCCAGAGTCGGCTAAGGCCGGTTGAGCACCTGCCATAGATTGTGGTGGAGGATTTGCGGTCTGAAAGTACCTTGTAACCAAAGATTCGCTCCTCCCTTGAGGCTCAGTTTGGCTTTCCTCCAGGAGTGGTAGAGAGTGCCCCCCAAATTATGTTGTATAGTCAATCCCCTCACCGTGCGATTTAAGGTCTAAGTCTGCTATACCTGTCTCTACTGTCCCAGATAACTGAGTCCGAAGCTTAACAGTCCCACCCCGGGTGCCGGGCTTACTTTTCCTTGCAATAATCGAGTCATTGGCTTCTGCCCGAGCACCCCTAGACGACGTTTAATTGGTGACATGCAACGCGAGGCTCCAGCACTCTCGCAATCCCTTCTTACTCCACTCCCATTTAAATTACATCTGGTGAAGACCCCCGGAGTTTCCGGTATACTCCCACGAAGATGGCAGCGAGAGGTAAAAGATCTCCCACGTCGCACACCCCTCACTGCTTCAGACCAAATACTGGAGTTCGATGCCTGCTTCCAGGACACCACCCCACCACCCTTCGGCGAGGGCAATAACCCCCCCTTCTTGTTCGCCGTTTTTTCTTCGGAATTTTTTTTTCCGACCTAGAAAAAAAAAAAAACACTCGGAGGGGGCAATTTAGGAACTAACGTGGCCTAATAGAAAGAGATTATTCATCCTCCTTTTTTTTTAGGTTACCAGCCCACCACGCGGGTTTTAAAGACCCATCCAACCACTATCAGGGAAAAACCAGATTAGCACGCCTATTGTCCAGTGTCCTTATGTCCGTGCCGTATTCACAGGGAAGAGAAATTGGTAATGCTGGAAGACACAGTACAAGTTGAAGCACGGAAACGCTAGGTAGACGGTGTCTGTTTCACCCCCCAATACAAATCAGCTCTTTAAACCCCTTTTGCGCAATCAAATTGTACCTATAATACAATGTCAAAGAAAATGTCGAAATCTGAATGGGCCAAAACTTAATAACTCCTAACGGAATGTAGAGCTTGTCTGAAGCCCTTAAAGTTGGAGCCTTCTCCAAGGGGGATTGGTCTCTTAGGATAAGATCAGATGTGTCTAAAGCAACGTTAGACAGGCAGTGGGAACTGGGAAACTTTATGCGGGAGCTTCGTGCCCTTGGGGCTACAGTTCAACTAAGGTTCCCAGCCGCTCTCCGTATTATGTGGAAGAATAAAATGTATAACATGAGAGACCCCGGGGAGGTTAGCGCATTTATAGATCAGATTAAGGTGTCTCAATAAGATCTAGTGGAAAGTCCCGCCCGACGAGGAGTTCAAAACAAGGATAACAGGATGGTTATCCTAGTAGAAATAGGGAGGGTTCCTCTGGGGGAGGGGGTGGCTTTGGGGGCGTGTTGGTGTTGGGTGTGGGGGTGGGAGGCACTGGGTGTAGGGGTTTGGTCTGGGTAAAGGGGTTTGAGAAGGATAAAAAGAAGAAAGTCCTCATAATTTGTCTAATAGGTTGGGGGGTTCTGCGTTCTGTGTTTTTTCTTTCTCTTTCTTCTCTTTACGATGTCTAAGTATGGCAATTTAAAGCTGAGATTTCTTTCTTGGAATGTGAATGGTTTAAGGGTGCATGGTAGGAGGAGGAAGATTTTTGAATACTTGCGATTGGTGGAGGAGGAGATCATCATACTGCAGGAAACCCACCTTCAACAAAGTGAGTGGGAGAGCTGCCTTAAACGGTTGAACTGGGTTTCATTTAGCGTTTGCTCTTCTCAAACTAGCACAATAAAAGGTGTGGCAGTTCTGGTTAAGAAATCTACGAGGTTTAAGGTAGGAGTGATACAGGTTGATTCCAGAGGAAGATGGGTAGTGGTAGAACTGTGTGTATGCGGTTATTGGATCACAGTGGCGGGTTATTACGGGCCGAACATCGACGATCCAACGCCATTTCAAGATTTATTTAATATTTTACTTTCAGCTAGGTACCCAGTGGTATTAGGTGGGGATTTTAACATATTCTTAGACCCTGCTCAGGACAAGTCAACTCCCCGGGGTACAGTTAATTCACCTAAAACAAGGGCGTTGGTGAAACAAGCGATGCAGGATTTAGGCATGGTAGATGTTTGGCATTGGAGAGGGGGTGAAGGAGACAGATACACATTTCACAATAAAAAATATGGGCACAGATCTAGAATAGATTTTTTTTAATACATAAAAGTTTATGCCCAGAGGTGAGAAGGGTAGCCCACAATATACCACATCTTTCAGATCATTCAGCGGTAACACTACATTTGGTTATCAGGGTCACAAATAAGGGTATTAGGAGTTCAATTAATCGGGCTCTGTTCTTAGA
This sequence comes from Pleurodeles waltl, assembly GCF_031143425.1. Lineage (NCBI taxonomy): Eukaryota > Metazoa > Chordata > Amphibia > Caudata > Salamandridae > Pleurodeles > Pleurodeles waltl. The sequence goes on along the minus strand of NC_090444.1, from coordinate 386,646,316 downwards.
TGACGTAATAGTAGAAGAGTTAAAAAAAGATACAAGAGAATTTTTCCATATGAATCAAGGCACTGCAAGTTTATGGTGTGTTTGGGATGCATTCAAAGCCTATATAAGAGGGAGGTTAGTGAGCCTAGCTACTTACAAGTATCGAGAAGAGAGGGAAAAGCTGGGCAATATGGAACTGTCATTAGAAACGCTTCGAGTCTCAATGTATAATGCACGGTTAGAAGGGAAAAACAACCTATTAGAGGAGCTGTCTCGTCAAGAGGAAAAGGTTCTACCTTAGATGCGTTTTTGGAAAATCGCAGCAGGCTAAAGTGGGAAAGTAGTCAATATGCACACTTTGAATATGGAGAAGGTTGTAGTAAGCTGTTAGCGTGGAAGGTTAAGTCGGACCTTTCCAAAAGGCATATCTTATCAGTTAAATCCGACCTTACGAATCAGACCTGTACGGAGCAAGAAGAGATTGAGGTGGCATTCGTATCGTTTTTTCAGGAGATATATTCAGAAAGCTCGGTTAACTCAGAAGAGTCGGTGAGAGAGTTTTTAGATAAAGAATCTCTCCCGGCGTTAGAGGAGTCTAAAATGCTCTTATTGAATGATAAGTTAATTAAGGCGGAGCTTGTTGAAGGCATAAAGGCGTTGAAAAAAGGAAAGGCAGCTGGTCCAGATTGTCTACCCAATGAATTATATAAGGCTTTGGGGGATGAACTCGCTCCATTTTTATTAGAGTTATTTAATTCTATGTTGATAGAAGAGGCCCAAATACCGAATTCCTGGAGAGAGGCGATAATTTGTTTACTGTTAAAGCCAGGTAAGGACTCAACGTCTTGTTCATCATATAGGCCCATCTCCTTGTTGAATGCGGACTACAAACTTTATACAGGGATCTTAGCTAAGAGATTGGGGGGAGCCATTGGCAATTTGATACATTTGGATCAAAAGGGTTTTATGAAGGGGAGGCAACTTCATGAAGTAACTCACGAGTTATTTGCTGCAATAGATCTAGCGGAACAAGAGAAGGCCCCACTGGCAATTTTGACCTTTGATGCGGCTAAGGCCTTTGACCGGGTTAATTGGTTGTTTCTAAGGGCTGTGTTGGAAAAAGCGGGCTTGGGAGTTCCTTTTGTTAGGGCGATAGGGGAATTGTATAGATGCCCCTTAGCGAGAGTCTTGGTTAATGGCCATTTATCACAGGAATTTAGGATCTGGCGGGGTACGCGACAGGGTTGTCCCCTATCTCCCCTGCTTTTTAATTTATACATTGAACCCTTGGCTATTTTACTTTGGTCTTGTAAGGAGATTATTCCATTTCGAATTTGGGGGTGGGAAAAAAAACTAGCGTTATATGCAGACGATCTAATGATATATACGAGCGATGTTAGGTCTACTTTACCTAAGGTCAACACCTTGATGGAACAATTTGGCAAATTTTCAGGGTATAGTATAAACACAGAAAAGACGGAAATAATGTGTTGGAACTTGACGCATGTCTCCCCCTTAGTTAAACAGGAGATTAGATACTTGGGGATTCGATTAACAGCTGATCTTAGCGAGGTAGCTAAATTGAATTTTGATATAGTACATAGGGAAACTAAAAAACTGCTAAAGGCGTGGGCCGCTCTTCCTCTTACGATAATCGGAAGATCTAATATTTTGAAGATGTGCATTCTTCCAAAATTTACTTTTTTGTTCAATTCTATTCCATTAGAGTTTAAGAAGAGCTGGTTTAAAAAACTACAGGGGGATTTATCCTCATTTGTATGGGCTTCCAAGGGAGTAAGGATTTCATGGAAAAGGATGAGTAGGAAAAAAGAGTGGGGGGTATTGCGTCTCCGGACCTGTTTAGGTACTATTTGGCTTTTCAATTGAAAAACATTAGAATCTTATTGAATAAAAAGTCAGAGTATGATTCAGTCTGGAGAGCGTTAACACCACATCTTGAGGAAGGAGCAGATCATTTCTTACATAAATTCGGACACCCTAGGTACTTTAAGAAGGTTTGTTTGAAACTGCCCAGACATGCATGCAATGTTTGGATGTATTTTCGGAGGGTGTTAGAGATACCTTACTTCTGCAGTTCTGCCCCCATTTGGGACTCACCTGGTACCCCTGAATGCCTCATCGATAAATTATCAATTCCCTTAAGAGCGAGTGGGATGGTAAGATGGGGCCAGATAATAGATGGATCTGAACTGTTAAGTTGGTCTGCATTCCAGGAAGCTACAGGGGGGACAGTGTCCAGATTCAAGTACTTTCAGATATCTAGTTGGGTAAACTCTCGACCAGTAGGAGAAATAGGGAGGAGCGTATGGGAAGGGAAATTAAACCAGAAAAGGATTAATAAAGAGGTTGCACTGTGGTACCATGCTTTGTTGGAAACAGCAGAGGATAGTGCATCCCTTCCCTTGTCCAAGTGGGGGGCGATCTTTCCAACATCAGACGTCATAGCACTGTGGCAAAAGTCTTGCTCAGAACTGTGGCTTACTACTAGGCCAGCAGGGTTGAAGAAAAATCACCTGTTTACACTCCATAGGGTTTATTGGACACCGGCTAGACTAACAGCCATTGGGAAAATCCAGAAAAACTGTCCAAGATGTGGGGAAGACAAGGCAGACGATATTCATATGTTTTGGCAATGTTCTAAGTTGTTGAACTATTGGGGGGATATAGGGAATACCTTAAAGGTAATCTTTAACGTTAATTTAGTCTTACATTTATCAACAGTGGTGTTTGGGGTCTGGGAACAGGGTACAAAGTACCGGAGACTGTCAGTACATCAGGAGCATCTGTTGTTTTTATTAATCCTCCTAGCTAGACGAGAAATATGTTGTAAATGGATTGATCCTCTTCCTCCCCGTGCGTTGGACTGGCAAACATCTGTAAATCGAATATGCACATTGGAACAACGATGCCCCCTCTCTAGAAAAGACAATTTGTGGATGCATTGGGAGAATGTTTATCAATAGTGTATTGTATTTTGTTTTCCTTTTTTTTTTGTTTTTGTTTTTTTTTGTGCTGTATAGGTTTCTGTTTGGTCTCTTCCTCTTGAATTTTTTGAATTCTTAAGTCCAATGATTAGAACTCCCCCATTCCCTTTTGGGTGCTGCTTTGGTTATGATCAGGTTCTAGAAGATAATAATACTTGATCGATGACATACGTTTGGGAAAAACACAATTAGTAGAACAGGTGGGGCGGCTTAACTGTGGTATGGATTATATACCCGGAGGTATGCCGTGGTCTGCCGGGCCTGTGCTTTTCCCCATTAACCAAAGCAAGGGTGATGAAATGAGGACAAAAAAAAAAGGAAGTATAAGATGTATGTCTTCATTGTAATGATCATAAATTATCTCTAACACCGTCAGGGTCACAGTACACCCTGTTCACCAAAAAACATGTGTTTCCACACCCTGTGAAAATTTTTGAAGCACTAAATTCAAGTAGTGCATAATAAAAAACATGCATATTATTAAATGTGTGAATTACAGTACACATTCATCTACATCTGATACCATAGCGAATGTGAGGTTAACACCGCGTCCCACAGCAGCAAAATCAAAATAAAACAGCCAAGAATAAGAAAAAATAGGTGCTTAGGAAAGACATTACCATTTCTTTAACACCGTGGCATAGACAAAAATGGCTCTTACTGTTTATATACATATGCTCTAACATTTGATGATGTTGTGTATCCGACCGATCGTATTATTCTAGGCGAGACAATCTAGGTTTTTCAGGAGTTGACTTCATACAAGCGTCATAGACACTTAACAACCAAACCAGGGTAAAAACAAAATATATATGGCTTGCCTGATTAAACTTGTTACCAGACTAATGCTGGTCTATCTTAATCATGTACATGCACAGGTCAGAGTTCATTAAACTTCGCAAAAGCAAACAATTGCAAGTCATTCGAATGCTGATGGTATTCATTTAATAGACAAAGCACACGCAAAGGATCGAAAAAAAGAAAGTTTCATCGTGACGGCAAAATAAACACGCTCCTCAGAGATTACACCAAAGCTTGCACGTGTCTTCTCAATAAACGCACATTCACAAATCAATTAACTTACATTCGTATAGGCGATATTCCCGTGGCTATGTGGTGTCACTGATTGAATCCCTCCATAATACAGAGTGTAAGCACTCCTCACAAGTAATGGTGAAACTCTTGCTTATGTTAGCAGCCATATTTAAAGGATATAGAAAGCGGACAATTCATTCCTAAAGAGCGCAATAAGTGCGTAATGTGGCAGCCATACTTACAAGTAACAATAAATACCTCAGAATCATATAATTGCATATCCCTTTGCCGTATGGGATATGAAAGGGGCTGAGGAAAGAAATGGAGTTAGGAATATATCTTCTGTCAAACTCCTCACACACTTATGCCAAAAATATTATTTATCAAACATATTGAAAAAATCTAATAAATAAGAGAAAAGAAAAACTTATAAAAACATGACATATACTTGTAAATTAATTAAGGGACGCGTGTCAACCCCATCACCGCATATGTTGTCACAAATTTGTATAGGAGCACATGGATATCAAATATAATAATGGATTATATCAATACACTCAAACGGAAATGCTTCAATCCTATCTATATAACATAAAAGTTTGTGTGCCAACCATCTATGATTTTACCATCTTATAAGGGACGACATTTCATTTAGGTCATTCAGCCCATGTCTAGCTGTACTATACTTCTCAATAAATCTGGCCTCCATTTTGTCTAAAATGTTTTTCACCTTCATTCCTTGTTGTTTTGTTTCTGCCACATTTAAGACTGACCATCAAATGTCATCTTCTTTATGTGCTTTGCTATAAAATGTTCTACTAAAGGAGCCCCTTGTACCATACATGTAATTCTGGATTCATGTTGTAAAATGAGTGATTTAACTGGTTGTACAGTTTTGCCAATATATACCAGTAGACAGGGACTTCTCATGCAATAGATAACATTTTTCGTGTTACAGTTAGAAAATCTAACCTGTTTATGTATTTTTCCATTAACACTTATACTTTTGGTGTTTTCTGTGAATCTATAAGCTGTACAAGTGTTGCACTTATAATTTCCTATGATAGAAGGTAGATTTAACATTTGTCTCAAATCTTTCTTCTTTGGGACTGTAAAAGAGGTGTGAACCAATGAGTCTCGTAAATTATGACCTCTTTTAAAAGAAAAGAGGGGGTTGGGTACATCCAATGGAGCTAATATTTTCCAATTCCTCCCTATAATTGATCTGATCCTGTTGGTTTTCGGATTATACGTTAGGACACGCGTCAAGGGAACTTCCTTTGGCCAATCCTTAGGGGTCAGTAAAGTCTCTCTGGGTGTAAACCAAGCTCTCTTGCTAGCACCCTTTACCAATATCTTGGTGTATCCTCCATCAATCAGTCTGGACACCATTTTCTCAGCATTTATAAAATAATCTTCTTTATTGGAACAATTTCTTCAACTACAAAGAAATTAACCATATGGTAAATTTTCTTTTAAAGTGCGTGGATGACTACTAGAGAAATTTAATAATGTGTTCCTGTCTGTTGGTTTAGTTTATAAATTCACTTCAATATGAGACTCTCTGGACTCTATCCAAAGATCTAAAAAATAGATCCGTCGAGAGTCATAAGTCATAGTAAATTTCAAATCTGGAGTTCGATGGTTAAGCCATGAATGGAAGGCAGAGAGTAAGTCCTTATCACCTTCCCATATCATGAAGATATCATCAATATATCTCAGCCATTGCATGACATGTTTATGGAAAGGGTTATCACTACCGTAAATCCACTTTCTCTTAAGACAATCCATAGCAAGATTGGCAATCTCTGGGGCAAAGATGCATCCCATCGCCACACCTTTTATTTGTAAATACAAATCATTCCCAAAAGTGAAAACATTGCTTTTGAGACATAGTGAAGCAAGTGTCTTGATAAATGTAGTAGGGACCTTATGTGGTAGGTCTCTGGACTCTAGTCAAATCCTAATACCTTCCAATGCATCGTCCTGTGGAATATTGGTATATAAAGCTTCAATATTTATTGTTACCAATATTTGTGTTTACTCATTGAAATTAGTACCTTCGAGTTTATTAATCAAATCCATTGAATCTATCACATAAGCCTGTGTGGCCCATACAAACAGTTTGAGAATAGTATTTACATATTGAGCAAGTGGTTCAAGGATTGATACACATGCTGAAATTATAGGTCTACCAGGTGGATTATTAAGATCTTTGTGTATTTTAGGTAAAATGTATAACCTAGATGTATTTATATCACTCCGATTGAAAAAGTCGAATTCATTTTCACATATCCAGCCATTCTCAAATGCCTAATCTGTGGCCTTTTAATGATACCTTGTAAGCGTTCTGTAGGATCTTCTGTGATAGGTCGATAGTGGTTGTCATTATTAAGTTGTCTTAACACCTTTTTCATACTTGCTTTTATCCCATAAGACAATACCACCTCCTTCATCAGCTGGCTTGATGATAATACTCTCATTCTGAGATAATGTCTGTATAGAAATCTTTTCTTCTCTAGTAAAAGTATGCTTGATAAAATGTTTCTGTTGTTAAGTTGATCAAGTTCTCTTAGTACCATGTTTTCAAAGATCTGAAATTCAGATGGCATGGAACTATTTTCCTAACAGAATGGGGTTCAACTTAAGTCCACTATAATTTACTTCCTCTACTGCAGTTTCCGAAAATCATCTGACATAATTATTGTGTCCCAAATAACATTACAAAAATATCACCCCATTGGAGTTAATGATAGAAAATCTGCACCCACAGAGTTGATATTTTTTGTAAGTGATTCGTAGGACACTAAGGGCCTGATTTAGAGTTTGGCAGACATGTTACACTGTCACAAACTTTACGGATATCCGTCCGCCGTATTATGCTCTCTATTAGCAAAAGTGGGATTGTAATATAATGGACAGGATATCTGCCACATTTGTGACAGTGTATTCTCCTCCACCACAATCTAAATCATGCCCTCAGATCCTCAATACAATTTACCCGGTGTTTGATCTAATATTTATTTCCCCTGATAAAACCAGGCTCCGATAGGTCAGAATTTATTGAATCCAGTAAATAGCTTCCAATTACATGATAGTTCCTGGTACTAGACACTAAAAGTCTGATTTTTATGCTTAAAACACCAAAATCTCCTGATAAGATTTGATCCATCAAAATTTAGCAGAAGAGAACTGTGAGAATGTGATGATAGTCGGCAAATCACAATTAACTTATAATGAGGGTCTATATTTAGGTTAAATTATATTTCTGCATAAAATATTCTGATATACAGCTATAGGCTACAGGCTTTGGTCTTCAAAATCCTCCAACAGGAAAAGGCTGGTGGTGCAGTTGGCCATGGCTCTAGGATGTCAAATTCCTAGTTCCTTCATTCTGTAGGAGCCTTGAACTTTCCTGCAAAAAAGTACGAGCACAATTAACCATAGAATCTCACAGCCAAGGTTGCACTTCTGTTGGATAGCCTCAGCTCTTTGTCTAGAGCTCCAGAGGTTGAAAACGTCATAAGCCTCATTTTAAAGGTTGCTGAGCACCTTTTGCTTGTACACTCCTATAGCCCCCAAACTTCAATGGTCCGTTTTTAGGATACCATGCACAGACAGCAATGCAATACTTGCATAACTACATTTTCAGCCAGGTCCCATCCAAAGTCCAGTTTTTAACTGGTCTGTTTGTTCTTCTCCAAAGATTCCCTTCTTGTCCTCTGTCTAGGGACTTCAAGACTCAAGGTGTGCTTGGCCACTGAGCATTGCCTCCAGAGATTAGGATCAAGGGGAGGGTCTGTTTTCATGTGCACCGGTAAGTGAGGTTTACTCTCACAGCAGTCTGCTGCAGATTGATTTCTCCAAGTCCAGTGGTATTCTAATTTACAGGTGGTGGGTGTCCCACAATATTGAAATAGCTCATTATTAGTTAGTGAGGGACCTGAACCTGTCTTAGAAAGGTCCATCTATGCCCTTCCCAACTATTCAGTACATCCTCTGACTTATGACTAAAATTCTTGCAGAAAGCACTATTCTGGGAGTTTCCCAAGATTGTAAAAGGCTATCACAAAAGTTTAAGCTCTGCAAATCCACTTGTGACAATTACTATTATAATGAGGTACCTCCCTCTTCCCACAATTGGAAAATTTACTCCAGTTGGTCCTCTGCATCAAGTAACTTCCTAGGTAGGGGTGGGTGAAATATTCCGTTCTGCCATTGAAATTGTCAGACTTTTGGTGACTACGCATTACTCTCGTAACGTGAGGTTCCAGCCAGTTTTAGCCAATCAGCATCTGGCAGACGTTTTTCTCACACAGCTCCAGAATGGTAAATTGGTGAACGAAGTTTGGTATCCCCTAGCATGATTTACGGTAGGAGGACATCTGATGGGATTTTTCGAACGTGGGCTGTCTCAAACGTTCAGTCATATGACTGCCACTCCAGTACAAAATTTACTAGAGTGGCAGGAAAATCAACCCGAGTAGCTGCACCCTCTGGCATGCCGCGTGGTGCCATTCATGCAGATTTTTCAGTGCAGAATGCGCTCCTTGTGCAAAATTTAATTCTACATGTTGGTGAAACGCTGTGGAATCTCGCAGAGTTTTTATGTAAGATTTCCACAGACTCCAATTCCGCGAGTTCTGCCAAGCAGCAGTGAGTCTTTCTGTTTCCATTACTTATCATATGGATGATACACTATAAGGGGCTTTGTTTGCAAGAGCCATCATTTTCAACGTACCTGCTTCCTACCACAGCAACATGATAAGAATGAGATGGAGCTTCCAAGGAGTAGAACGTCAGTGATTACATTTCTCTTTTTGTTGTTGTTGGAGAGCTCCCAGCAGGCTTGATGGACTAATAGTCTACTACAAGTGCAGCTGGCTTTAATTACTTTTGTTACAATCTTCCTGGGTAGGATCTAACTTTCATGTGAAAATCAAATTACAAACACTCCATTAGGTAGTAACCTTTAGATCCATGTTACTGGCTTCCAGGGCTCAGGCAGAGATAAACATAATTTCAGAAAATTATCTTTGAGGCACTTGTAGTTAAGATCTACCTTCACTAAAGAATTGGGGGCTAGATGTATCTTTTCCAAACCCTCTGATTCACTACATTTGAGGATGTACAACTGATAAGAGATTTTTTCTAATGTACTAAACCCATTTTAGAAGTTGGTAAAGTTTGACTGAAATTGGTTTAGAAATAGTTGCCAGTGTTTTGGGCTTCCCTTCCAAATTGCTGATGAATACCATATGTATTAATGGTTTGTAACCATAATTCCAATCGACTTCCAAATTGTGGTGGTAATAAATTTGCAAAAGGAAAGGGTTTGCCCCAACCTTTTGGAATTATGATGCCAGGGGGTTACTGTCTGCTCTCACTGAAATTCAAAATGGGAAAGAAAAATGTAAAGCAGCCCTATTTCCTTTAGAAAACTCAGACTGCTTTTAAAAAGCAGTAGCCAATCAGTGGGAATTGCAATGTGCTTCCTGACTAGTTAATTTGAATCGGGCAAGTCATTCTGTGACTCCATCCGATTCAGTATTTTGTGAACTGACATGAATACATTGGACAGTTGTCAAAAGTAGATATTGGATGTAAAAAGTGGGGTCACAAATTGTGACAATTTTTTGGGCCAGTTTATTTGTACATCTGGTTCTAATTATTAAAACTGATAGATTTTCTAGGCTATCCCTAATCCACAATACACAATTTATACAATTATAGATTTTCAACCTAAAGTAATCATTTGTAAACTTATAGGTTACTGTAGCCTTACACTAAGTATCCCTTTTAAGTTTGCAATTGCAGAGGAATGCCACTTACATACCTGGCATGTCTCACTTCTACACATTAAGGCTCAGATTTATGAAAACTGATGCATCGCTGCGGCAACACAGCCACGCGTCAGAAAACATGTGCTGCAACAATATAATGCAAATGCAAAAACAACAGATGATGGACGGAATGCAGAACAAATCATTTGTGTTTCATTGCTTTTGTCCCCATAAGTGTGCCGGGTATGCCCAGACGTGGGTCCCGGGCTCACTGTGCCACTGGATTCAAACTAGCCTGGCTGATGAAGGGTGATACCCAGAAACCGGTCCCAGGATGCTTGTTTCCATCCAGGGAGGTCCTGGCCTGGCAGTTCGGGCTGGACTGTTCGCATGGGGAACAGGGTCAATACTGATTTGAATATGCCTGGATCCAAACTGGGGTGTCATGGTGAGCAAAATAATTGATGGATTACACCCAGACTGGGGGTGAATGTTTGATTGATTCTGCATTCCGTCCAACATTTGTGTTTCTTCACTTTAATGCAACATGGAGGTACTGTATTTATTGTACAGCACACCATGTTGTGAGGTCCCAGACTGCATCAAAACTTTTGACCCATCGCTGGGAAGGATGGTGCACAGTGTCATAATGCATCTGCTCCATATGTGATGCAAAGCTCATTTCTGTTACTTAAAGCAATGTTTACGTGCTACAAATCAGATTTGCATCACATTGGACTGCGTCATGCATTGGAAAAGCATAAATAAATGATGCATTTAAAAAAAAAAAAGTTCTGCAGACAACAAATGCAAGAAGTTAAGGGAGCAGCAATCACAAGTAATGAGGACAGCAATCACAGCACCTGCCAAGATGTCCAGACAGAAGTCCAGGGGAAGAGGAAGAGCAATTTCAGTGAGGAGGAGAACCAACTATTAATAGCTAAGGTGACAAAAAATGAACACCTTCACTTTGTCATCTCCAAATTGGAATTAGGGAAGAAGGAGGCCATTTGAAAGTCCATAGTGGATAAGATCGACAATGTGGGCTAAACAAAAAGGACTGTTTCTGAGGTGAAAAAAGGTGGCATGATTATAAGTGCAGGACCAAGGAGAATCTGGGCAAGAACCTGAGGGCAGGGCAGAACCAGAGGAGGACTAAAGGAAGAGGAGGGCAGGACCGGAGGAGGACCAGAGGGACAGGAGGTGTTGGACTCATTGGAGGAGCAGATGGCGTCACCTATCCCAACAGAGTTGGTGGCAGGGTTTGATGGACAGGACAGTGCTGGCATTGAGGATCAAGGTGATCTACATGGTAAGGCCATCCATATGGTTAAAAGTTTCATGTTGTGTAGTGCAGCAACACAATTTTCTGTGCTGTGCTGCACTGTGCTGTATCCAAGGGAAAGGGCAGGAATGTCCAACAAGTCAATCCATACCTCACAGAAATGTTAGTCAGTTTACCAAGTGACAATTTGTCCAGCTCAGTCCAGCTCAGCCAAGTTTCTTGTGTCCATGCATGATGTGCTGCTCCAGTCCAGGTTGTCCTTTTAATACTGCAGTGTTAGAAATTGGATCTCTAGTTGTCATGGGTATGCACTCTGTCCAAGTAGGGACCACATCCCTAGTCCGGGTAAGCTAGATACACACTTTGAATTAACCTATGCTCACCGTCTGGTAGCTTGGCACAAAGCAGGCAGGCTTAACTTAAGAGGCAATGTGATAAGTATTTGTGCAACAAACACACAGTAACACAATGAAAATGCCACAAAAAGAACTCCATTGTTTGGAAAAATAGAGAATATTTATCTGAGTATAACAAGACCAAAACTACAAAAATCCAATCAATAGAAGTTGAGATATGAACTTTTAAAGAATAAACGAAAAATAGTGCTTTGAAGTCACTAGCGGTCAAAAGGTTACTTGAGGTCACAAGGGACCCATGCAAATCCAAAATCTAGGCTGACAGCGATGGAGGGTATGCATTCTACAGAACCCAACAGGATCCACTGAAGCAGTGCCTTTGATGGAGCAAAGTGTCAACTTCGAGGGAACAATGCATTGGTATTTCCCACGCAGTCAGGCTACTATATCATCGTCAGGCTCAACTGAACTGAATGTGAGGCCTCGTCCTCGAGTTGCGCAGAGCACCATAGATCTTGCTGTGCAGTCTGTGAATTCACTGTTATCGGAAATCCTCTGCGTCGGCATTGATGGAACAATGCAACAGAATTTCTCACACACTCAAGGCAATGCTACAGCTTTTGCTGAAATCAGCTACAAAACCCACTTCTGAGGCCCAGGACTGGGGGGTGCAGACTACGGGACACACCTCAGACAAATGTAGGACTCCCAGATGGCAGAGTTCAGCAGTGCCAGGCGATTTGCAGGCAGTCTTTGATGTCCCTGAGACTGCAGAAGAACAGGGGACAAGCCAGCAGTCTCTTGGAGTCACTCTGGGGTCAGCAGCATGGGTCCAGTCCTTGTTCTCAGCAGGACAGAGATCAGCAGACAGCCGGGTAGCTCAGCAAAGCAGAGAAGCTGTTCCTTGGAACAGTCAATCCAGGCAGAGTGCCAGTCCTTACAGCACAACAGTCTTTACTCCAAATTAGTTCTTCCCAATTCCAGAAGAGTACTGATTGATAGGATCAGAGACCCAGTTCTTACACCCAAATATTCCTCTGAAATAGGGGTGACTTCAAAGCAGCTCCTTGAAGTGCTCAGGTCCTCCTTTCATTCCAGCCCTGGCTCCAGACTATCAATAGGAGGGTAATCATCCCTTTGTATGGGGACAGGCACTTCCCCATTCACATGTAAGTGTTAGCTCCCCATCACCCTTCCAGCCATGGATGGCCCATCAGGATGCAGATAAATGCAGATGAGTCCTTTGTCACATCAACCTTCCTGTGTTTGTGGCTGTCTAGAGGGAATGCACTAGGTGTAGCTGTCATCTAGCCCAGATGTATATTAGAGACAGGCTGCCAGCCACACAGAGCAGTAAGAGCAGAGAAATGCTCGCTATCTAAAAGTGGCATTTCTAAATTTGTAACGTTAAATCCAACTTTACCAGTAAAGAGGATTTATCACTACCATTCCAAAGATATGAAACATGATGTAGCTTCTCATTTCTGATCAAGAATTACAGCTCACAGGTAAATTAAGGAATTCCCAATGCTGGCCTATGAGAGAAGTAGGCCTCACAGTAGTGTAAAATTAATTTGGGAGTTTTTCACTACCAGTGCACGTGAACGTAAACATAATTACCCTGCCTTTTACTTACATTGCACCCTGCCCTATAGATCCCCTAGGGCCTACATTACAGGTATCTTATATGTAATAAAAGGGGTGTTTAAGACTTGGCAAGAAGTTTTAAATACCAAGCCGAAGTGGCAGTGAAACTGCAAACACACAGGCTCTGCAATGGCAGGCCTGAGACAGGTTTGAAAGGCTCCCTGTGTGGGTGGCACAATCAGTGCTGCAGGTGTACTAGTAGCATTTAACTTATAGGCCCTAGGTATATGGTATACCACAGTGGTTCCCAACCTGTGGTCCGGGGACCCCTGGGGGTCCGCGAAGCCTCCTCAGGTGGTCCATGGCTGCTTAAAAAAAATATATATATTAATAGATTAGGTCCCCAACTTTCAGTAATGGCTCAGTGGGGGGTCCTCGGATTCCAATAAAGAATCAGTGGGGGTCCCCGGGCTCCAATAATGATAAAGTGGGGGTCCACAGAAGTCAAAAGGTTGGGAACCACTGATGATCCACTTTACAAGGGACTTATAAGTCAATGAATTATGCCAATTTTGAATACACTAATGTTACCATGTTTAGGGGAGAAGCACATGCACTTTAGCACAGGTCACCAGTGGTAAAGTGCTCAGTGTCGTAAGGCCAACAAAAAGATACATCAGAAACAGGAGGTAAAAGGCAAAAAGGCTGGGGAAGACCACCCTAAGGCTGTCAGGTAGAACATGCAACTTGTGGTCTAGTGTGTGAGTCCCTAGCTGACATTGCTGGTGTCATGAGGCAGAGGGAATAACATCAGCCCTCTTCTTTGGACACCAGTGAAGTGGCCATAAAGCTGGGGGCCATCCGTAACATCATGGAATCTGTGGAGCACAAGTTGGACTCCTAAATAACAACAATGGGTGACCTCATTTGCAACGTTGTTGCTTTGTTGGCCAGCCACCAGACCCTTGTCACGGATTTGCTGGCTGCCTTAATGGCTCAGACAAATGCTGCTGGGGGAAGGGGAGCCACATCTTCTGTCTCAGGTATGTGCCTCAGATTACCGTCATACAAACACTGTAGGGGAGGCACAATAACCATCAGAGCATGAAGGAGTGGATTTCTCCAAATCCCGTCGGAGAACTGCCAAGTAACATTTGTCTGTGCCCTCCGGACAGTTCCCCATTGGTCCTGTGTCTATCATCATGCTACATCTTATGTTACCCAGAACTGTCACTTTTTGTAGGTACACCTGGTAATCTTATTCACCTGTGGATTTGTGAAGTGGCCTACCTTCCTCAAAGGCAATTTGTATCTCCTCACTGAATTTCTCGACACCTCTATATGCTGCAAGACATGTCTCGCAAATGGTCTCTGTTGGGGCATCCTCTGCTGACTATCAATTTTTGTGCCTCAAACAAAGTATAAATTCTAATAGTGAACAAACTACACATGTAAATACATTCACTCCTATAACCCTGAATGTTGGGTGTCTGTTCCAGAAAAGACTACTTATACCATGGTTTATGTGTACATACAGAAGCAACTTTTTAGCATTTCAAGGAGAACGAGCTACAGTCGCTATCACCTGCTCTTGTTGAATGTGCCCAAACATCCTGTACATTCACTGCCATCGCATTATGTGGAATCTCTTGTCTACCAACTGAATGTCATGGTGTGAAACTAAGCTTCAGTTAATGTACTGGCACACAGTGAAAAGGCTGACTAAACACACAAACCTGTACATGCTTTAAATGGGGCCTGTGAGGCACATGAGCTAATGAATATATTTCACTCATCCACAGATTTCGAGCTCTGGGAACTTGAAAACCTCAACAAGCACATATGATAGCTTCAAAGCTTAGACTGAAGACACTGAAGAAACCCTAAACATATGTTAATATGTAAGCACTGAACATATCCAGGTACTAATGGCCACACTCCTTCAGAATTAGCATCATACCTATGCTGCACAAGGATGTACAAAGCAAGTGAATCACCTTGGATGTCAGTATGTATGAAATGCAACTTCAAATTATTACAGGTCCATTTAGTAATGATTAATGCTGTGAAAGTTCCACTAGGATATGTTGGATAGATATGTCCTAAGAGGCCTCACATGTATGACATGAGTTGTACAATATACACACATATTACTGTTTTGGAGCCAGATCACAGACCTTGGAACAAAGCAACACCTCCTTAGGCTAAGACGAAATGGGAGACTTGTGTTTTACAAACTTTACAAGTAGTCACACAAAGTTACATGCATGTAGTGTCACACTTAGCAAGTACCCAATGCCAAAGATTATTGAGGTTCTCCAGACAGGTGGAGGCCACATACATGAGTTGTAACCAGCTAACAACAAGTACAAATGTACAAGGGAGTGTGTATCAGTGGCA
Source organism: Pleurodeles waltl (assembly GCF_031143425.1). NCBI lineage: Eukaryota > Metazoa > Chordata > Amphibia > Caudata > Salamandridae > Pleurodeles > Pleurodeles waltl. Next base: position 386,630,886 of record NC_090444.1, on the reverse strand, counting down.
TGCACCAGTGTGTGTCCCAGCACAGTCCGTATCCTGTAATATGTTGTCACAAATGTATCCAAGTAATACATGGTGTATCTCTTTCACACACAGTGCTACAGTGGGCGAGTATCTGTGTTGGCCTGTGTGTGAAATTACACTTAGATGAATACTTACAATAAATTAAGATTGCGTAGTCCTTACTTGACTTATGTGTGGTATACACTACCTGTTGACTATAGTCCTCTTAGAAAATCAAATCCAAATCAAAGACAGCAGGGCAATGGCTGCATCATTTATTCAACTCAACGCAACATAGTCAATGTTAGAAACTCATAATGATGCAATAATTACGAGGTTGTGAAAGTAGAAAAGTATTTACTAAATATATGTCAAAATAAAAAAACGAAACCTATCAAAACTGCATTACCTAACCTAAACACTACCTAAAATATCTACACTTATCCTTAACTAACTACATCTATGTATCCTACACTAACTATCCTAAACACTACCTAAAACTAACTTAACTTATCCTACAGTAACTCAACTACTAAGCAACAATGACATGTTAAACATCAATCCTCAAACCCCCTTAACATACATAGAGTGACACAATACAAACGTAAACTACACCAATACATACACTTACCACATATTAAACTCTAAACAGATAAATATTTGTTGGTATTTCTTTTTTATAACAAAGCCTAAACATTGTCCCTCGCACCCACTAAAACCTTGGAAACATAGAACTATAGAAAACAAAACCTGTAAAATATAATAAAAATCTTAAACCCACCTTATCTAAACCTATCCTATCAACTAAAATCTTTAACTATTAAAATACTACAATAGAAAAATATAATAAAACATGCTCAATAAAAATGTTCAAAGAAGTTGGGACAGCTGCTCCATTGCCTCCTCAAGGTTGGTCATGCACATACATGAGATGGACTGCTCCACCAAAATTCCATCCAGTTTTTTGTTGACATTTCATCATTCCTTTACTATGATGTATTGGAACACTGATTCATGTCTGCGAGGCCTCCTTCCAGTATAGGTCTCTGCTGTGTGGCTGCAGGGGTAGCCAGTAGAATTGGTGGCTGGGGTGCCTGGTGGTGGCTTTTTCCTGCTGTGTCCTGGATACTGGCAGATGTAGCAGATGAGAGCATTGCAGGTGTTGTTGGTGGAGGAACACCGCAGGACCCTGCTGCGTTTTCACGTTTGTATAGTGTGTTCCTTTAAAATATTTCTTACTTGGCATAAACAATCACAGCACATCTCAGAAATACAGGTTTCATCAGCTGGCATGTTGTCTAGGGTGAAAATGTAAAAAATAGTTAGCACATGCTGTACATGTACATGATGTGTGTGAGAAATAGTCTGGCATTGCAACGCAATCATATGTCCCTGACCAAACCAATATAGCAATAGATATGGAGATATGGATAATATATCGTCACTACATAGACATCCACTACTTGAGCCAGGAAAACTGAGTCAGGTTCCATCTATGTGGGTGTAAGAAATGTAGCATTAGTCACAATTACCTAAATAACATATCATATAGGACTAAAAATCACATTCATGTTGATATCCTTATTTAAAATTGGGCCTGTTTCACAAAATATGGTATTTAGAGTTGCATCATGCAAATGTGTTGATCATTGATCATCCACATAAGTGTAACTGGATAAGGAGATACACTCCAGGTACTGTGGCACTGTGACTTCGCCTTGCAGACCCCATGTGGAGTATCATGAGTCTGCACGCATTGCTGCCTTCACTTACTGTGTGTCTGATAATTAGTAAATGGCTAGGGAATTGTCATGCACCTACTGTGGACCATGATTGGGGAACATTACTAACATTGAGGCCCAGGCAATTGTACAGAAATGTAACTTGTAGAGAAAATCATTAGGAGTTATACTTAAAAATCCTCATGTACATACATCAATCCATAGCATCTTGGTAATGTGTGCATGCTTGTTCGTCTACTCACCTGGCCCAAAAAAGGTTTGCTATGATGCATAGACCCTTGCACCATAACTCTGAGGGAGGCTCAAGCACCACAGAGGCTGGATTACCACAGACATACTTTAGGCATAGGCTAACATATCAAAGAATTAAGGGCCATATTTACAAGGGCATTGCGCCACCGGAACGTCACTTATTCTGATGTTCCAGTGGTGCAATGCCCTGCTCCATATTTACAAAGTGACATTATGGGGGTCAGCCGCCTGCCAAGGTTTGGCCGTCAGGCGGCCGCCAATGCAGCCGCACTCGCGCCACGGCCATTACGAGATCCCCGCTGGGCCGGCGGGAACAAAGCTGGTTTCCGCCCGCTGGCCCAGCGGGGATCTCGGCCTCAACACAGGAGCCGGCTCCAAATGGAGCTGCGGTGTTGCGGTCGTGCGACGGGTGCAGTTGCACCTGTCGCGCTTTTCACTGTCTGCATAGCAGACAGTGAAAAGCTGCACGGGGCCATAGCAGGGGGCCCCAGCACTGCCCATGCCAGTGGCTTGGGCAGTGCAGGGGTCCCCAGGGGCCCCGTGACTCCCCTTTCTGCCAGCCTTTTCATGGCGGTGTAAACCGCCATGAAAAGGCTGGCGGGAGGGGGACTCGTAATCCCCTGGGCAGCGCTGCAAGCAGCGCTGCCCTGGAGGATTACTCCAGCTGGGACGAAAGTGGCAGGAAACCGCCGGTGCGACTGCCGCGGTCGTAATCCCCAGGATTTCACCGCCAGCCTGCTGGTGGTAAAATCCGTCAAAACAACCCTGGCGGTCAAAGACCGCCAGGGTTGTAATGAGGGCCTAAGTCACTTTTTGTGGCTTAATTCCGCCTTGTAAATACATCCCCTTAACACACATCACTTTGCATGAAAGGGGCGCAATGGGTGTTGCTGTGGGCTTTCCACCACAACACCCATTGCATTTTGACCCTGCCTCAGATTTACGAGAACCTGTAAACCTGAGGCAACGCCAAAAACTAATGTCACCCCAGGGGTGGCATTAGAGTGGTGCAAAGAGGAGAAATACTTTTATTTCTCCTCAGTTTTGCTTTTTCTTTGCGGGCTGCATTCTGCAGCACACATAGAAAGAGTAAAATGCCATTCATGATTGTTTATATGCAGGAAGGTGCCCCTTCCTAGACATAAACAATCATTTAATTATGACGCTCTGTTACTTCTATGTGTGATGCAGCGTGGCGCTGCAAAATTTGCCGCTGTGCTGTGCCACTTCTTTGTAAATGAGGCCCTAAGAGACCATACAATAATGAAAAAACACATGAACAGACACACTTGTAGGCATGTCATGTATTGTCTGTCATGGTCCAAAGACATCACTTAAGAATATGTTGGTCCATCACAAAAAACATGTGCTGCAACTACCATATCCAAATTTGCTTAGATTGTGATGGCAACTCTAATGCCACTGTCATATGTGTTTGCATGTTCTGATTTATTTTGTTCATAATGCTCTGTTCTGTTTTCTACAATGCATATCACGTATAACACAGCAGGCATACTGGTACATATGAAATGTCATATCTGGAGAGCAGGAAAGCATGCAGCATGTCTGAAGCCAATATGCTGTATGCTGATGGTACATGTGTTGCATAATCACACAGTGCATTAATCTGATTCCAAAATTCCTATCCTGTCCATGTTTGGTAACACTGCCTGTGTAGAAATATTGTATATCATCTGCCCTGTGTTATGCATAAATTTGGATAAATACAACTGATCAATGTCCAGACTTTCTTAGCAAAACAGAAATCACTGTGCTACCACATACTTTGACTCCAAAATATCTGGATTTCTGCTATTTATTGTACGATATGATGTGTTTCGTTGGAATACGTGCAGGGTTTGTGCCACATGATGATCACTGTGCCCACAACCACATTGCTATAGATTTTCCACTTTCCAAAAAGAGATAGATGTTTAGTTACTGTGTGGCTGCTTATGGTATCAAATATTTTAGTCAGTGATCATCAATTAAGGATCTGCGGGCAGGTTCTGTTCTGATTCACAGACTGTCAGCTAATTGATAGTAGCTAAGTGTTACCTCCCGCCACACATCACAATATAACATATTACAAAGATCACACACAGACATCAGAATTGTACATACATGTACTTATAATACTCACTGGTGATATTGGGGTCCTGGAAGGTCTCGACCTCTCCCCTGGTAAATGAAAGATGTCCACCTAGGAGACATGAATGAGGACATAGCATTGTAAAAATTGCTTTTCCAAATATTTACATTTTAAACAACAAATTATGCCATCCCAGTAGTTCAGCAGTATTCAACAGCTCATACACATATGTGTAAATATTCACAGATTATTCAAAGCATCTGGCCCGCTTCCAGGCCTGACCTGGCTGGATGCAGATGTTTAGATGTACCTTTCATTATATGCCTGAAGCATACCTCAAGGATAGTAATGCTGGCCAGCATAAATTCAGACTCCAGTGTACCATGAAACATGAGTGACATGTTTGATCCTAGGAGTACCTAAGTGTAGTTATGATGGAAAAGGACAAATATACACCTCATATCTCATCATTGACGACATATAAGTGTGCACTGGCACTGGTGTATAGAGTGCTGAGTAGTACGTTACAACTGTGTGTAAGCCTGCATGGCTTCTCAGCATGTATAATGTTGTTTGTTTGGACTGTAAACCACACAGTTCTGCACATGTAAATATTCATAAAACATAGCAATTGGTGTGCATGTGTAGCACAATGCAGCACACATAGAGGAGTACCCATACAAGCATTACTGAAATAGATCAGCAGCTCAGCCTTCATCATTGTGTGCTCTGGGAACTTGTTTGCATCCCCTAGTCATTTCTGTAGATTAACTAAGGAAATGCATCTAAATTGTGGTATCTCAGTTATAGGTTCAACCCACTAACCATTGCACTGGCCCTTGTGGCAGACTATGGGAATTGTGTAAATTAACCAGTTGTTTTACGTTGCTTTGATGTAGGCACTCTGAGGCTCACTAAGTACCCTTGCTTTACATCATTTCCATATATAAGGGCTCCTGATTATCTGGGTCATCATCCCATGGGACAGTTGTCCTTACACAGATGTTGTGGAAGACGGCACAGACTAGTATGATCTTGCAGACCATAGAGGGCGAGTATAGTAATCTGGCCCCTGACCTGGCATCTAACCTTGAACTTGAGCACACCAAAAGTGTGCTCCACAATATTGTAGGTCTTTGCCAGTGCCTGATTGTAGAGTCGTTCCGAGTCAGTCTGTGGAGATCTGTTGGGGTCATGACCAAAGTCTCCTTGGTCAGCTGAAAGTGAAAAAAGACATGACATATGTAGGTTATTTTACTATTTGCTTCAGCAACATATCTGTACATGTGTAGTATATGTAAATATTAATTTATACACATTTCTTACAGTATTTCACATGATGTCTTACATATACATTTGGACTTAGGATTACACATGTCTCTTCCTGTTCTCTGTGTAGTAGCAAATGATGAGCATGGCCCGATACTTTGGACAATACTACATTCTGACTTTCATGCTTCTCCGGTAGATTTCTGTGATCGATAGTTAGAGAAGTCTTGCTCACTCAGTGTTATGTGTACTCACTATGTGTTAAGTGACAATAATTGATCAGCTTGTTTAGACATTTGGTCCATTCTTGATAGGTAATGACATGCCCAATATGCTACATACTCACACATACATATGTCCATGTCAAACTACTGAGGTTGTGGTTGGCCTATATGACATTGACACAGCCTTTTCATGGTTTACTCAATTTCACATGTGATTTTGATGCATACATTTGGTGCAGTTCTGCCATGTATCATGTATTGTTATCCAATTTATTGTCAAGCTTCAGCTATTGTTTTTGACTGATAAGTTGTCATGGTACACTTTAATTGATACATATGTTTTGCAATGTGGGCCATCTTTATGTGAACACACTGAAGTAGTAACAAGCACCTGTCTACTAAAACCCTAGACACAATACTTTAGTTATTAACATGATTGTGAATTACTCTAACTTGTAGGGAAATCAGCACTCCTAAGCCTTAACTCTGTCATCATTGCTGTGACCACTGAATGTTGACTTTGGTATCCTGAGTACACTGTAATGCCTTGAACAGGTTGCATTTGAAACTATGCTCTTGAGTGATGTCTGACATTTTTCACAGCATTGTGTTGGACTCAGTGAGTTTCACATTGCGGAATTGATATGCATTTCATTTGGGGGACTTGCACCACAAAATTGGTGAACTATCAAATTGCTTACATATGTCAATGTGACTTATTCAATATGTATATGTGCGTACCTACACAGTCAGAATGGGTGAGATATGTATCTGTTTTGTACGGTTGGTTTCATAACGTTATACAATATAGGTTTTTGAAGCTTTCTGGGGTCTTTACTTACATTGCATGCAACACATGATCTTTGCATGGACTACTTCCAGTGTTGGTCCTGTAACTTTGGACTACATACAAGTATACTTCCCTGTGTGACACGCTTATTTATTAAAACAGTATTTGTTATCACACCTTTCAAAATGTGGACATTTTACTGATCCCAGGAGTACATACACCATTGAGATACTCATCTCACAATTATCTATTGTGTAGCCTCTATACTAATATGGACTTTTCTGACATATACATGGATTTTGATGTGATTCCTTAACCATTACAAATGATGTGGTTCCATTCTTTCACATAGAGTGGAATGATACATTACTGTTCCCAGATGTTCTGTAGCTACTGACAGAGACAGATCAGTGTAGGACTGTCTTTCGGTGAAATCATTAGGTACATGTTGCTGTACGTTGTTACCATTATGTGCACATGACACTATGGGCCAGAAATGTTAGAATGTGGCACAGTGCACCGCATTAAGTCACCCATCTACACTGCACTGCGTTACTTGGAAAGGGCAATGTAGCACAGTATTTTGACCATGTAGTACTTTCCTGACTTTTCACACCACCCTTCACTGGCACACAATGAGCTGCCTAGCACAAACATAGGTGATTCCTTGATTCATGGTGAAAGGCTGCCTGTGTTGCATGCAGATTAATCTTTGTGCAGGGAAAGACACATTCCTGCACATATATTACCCTTAGAGGCATAGTCAATTATGTATGTGCACCATGGAATGAAGCACACATAGTAAGCAGTAATGACTTCAGGGACTACAGTAATTTATCCTTCTTACACATTAAACTGGGGGACAGTAATTTTGGGACACATTCTCAGGTTTCCCTTGTTTGGTAAAGATGACAAATGTCATCGACCACAGCAGTTTGATGGGAAAACCAACACAGCACACATGGAACATCTCCCTTGTACACAGTAAAGCAACACAATGTTTTGCACAGAGTTGCATTTGTCCTACATGCTTTGACATAGTAAACCACTCGGAGGTGCTTTGTGTGCCTTGACATATCAAAGTAATGGAATTGCATTATGCATGTACCCTACATTTTTACATTTTAGTTGATGTATTGTATTGTTCAGATTTATTTACCAACAAGTAAACCATTCCTATATCCCCCATCCTGGAGGCGCTTAGTTTATGTTGCTGTGGCTTAACATGTATGCATCATGTAAAGGGAAAATTCAAAACAATCAGTAATTTATTTGTATGTGTCAACACAAGGACAGTGCACGCTCTACGGGCATCTAGAATGCAAAAACCCAACACTCGCAAGATAAAGTAATTTATGCATTGTGATGAGATGTTATTGTTTAACCTTTTGCATTGCAGAATTCCATCCAAAAGATTAATTTTTAAGGTGCTTATAAATACTGTACATTTACAATGTATTGCTGCAGACATTCAGAGTGTGTTAGGGTGTGGTCCCTTTCCAGGGCCTTCTGGAGACTTTCCCTGCAACATGCCTGGGCGTGGTTCTAGGCTGGGCCAAGACTCTATAAAAGAGAGTCAGCCCAACTTCCAGTGCTCACTATTCAGAGGTCCCGGTGCAGAGCAGCAGCTTCTTCCTGAGCTCCTGTCCCGGCGGCCTATTTGGATCTTCCAGTCTTCTGCACTCATCTCTCATTGGTGATCACTGTTTCCAGGCGGTAAGATGGTGTTTGGACATTTCCCAACACCATAATTGAGAATCTTCATATTCTTGATTTTAATTCTTAAATGAATAACAGATTACTTGTGCGCTGCCATTTTTTGACATTTGTATGGTGGTTTGCAAATAGGGAGGACACGCAATTTATTCCATAAACATTTGACTTCGTTATTACATTATAGTTCATTGCGCGCTGATATTTCTTGACATTTACATGATGTTTTATGAGTTGGCAAGACGTGCAACTCGTTTCATGAGCATTTAACTTTGTTGTTCATTGCGCGCTAACTTTTCTTGACATTTACATGGTGGCATTCGAATCGGCGAAACGCGCGATTCACTTCTCGTGTGTAATTCATGCTGTTCATTGTGCGCTACTATTTTCTGGCATTTACATGGTGGCATTCAAATCGGCAACACGCGCGATTCTTTCCTTGAGTGTTTTTTCATGTTATTCATTGTGCGCTATCATTTCTTGGCATTTGTATGGTGGCATTTGAATCGACAAGGCGCGCAATTCTTTCCCTGAGTGCTTTTCATGTTGCTCATTGTGCGCTACCATTTCTTGACATTTGTATGGTGGCATTTGAATCGGCAAGACGCGCAATTCTTCCCTCGTGTATAAATAATGTAAGTTACTGTGCGCTACCATTCTAAGACATTTTCTTGGTAGCATTTCAAGTTGACACATCGCGTGATTTATTCCTTGAATCTACGTTGTGTGATTTCATGGTGCACAAACCTTTATGGTGTTTAATACTAATATAAAAATCTGCAATGTGCGCAATTTACTTCCCAATGTTTTTTCTGAGATGAACACAACAATACCAGAGTTCTAGATGTAATGCTGTGTGTTCCTGATATGTATTCCTAAAAGGACATTCATATGGTTGTTTAGAAATTGCTCAGAGTGTTTCCTGATTCTCATGCTAAAGAAAGTACTTGAATCTGAAATCCTATTTAACTTTTCCTGTTTCCTCCTCAGGTATTCGGTCATCTAAAGCCTACTCAGTTTTAGGATTATTCTAGGGTCGTTCATATTTTCCGGAAAAGACGAAGCTTAGAGTTGTAGCATGGTACTGATTTCATGAGATGTAATTTTGATGTTGTGTTTTAACCTTTTGCTTCCTACAGGTCTCCTTCCCAGCTGTTCCCGTCCTAATCCCCTTTTCCCCACTTGGACTCTCTTAGACTCTGTGATAAATCTAATCAGAGTATTGGAGCTGTCTTGTGGTGGAAGTGTTGGGAATGTGCACGGACCCCGAGGATCTGGTGACTCTGACAGAATAGTGAGCCCACAAATTATTATCCTCCTGGTTTGTGTATGTTCTCAGCATGGCCACACTGGACGAGCTAGTCAAGGCTATCACCCAGCTCCATTCAGAAGTGGTATCATCAAAGGATTTGACAAATAGTCTAGCTGAGAGGGTGAGTCAGCTACAGAATAAGGTTGAGAAGAAAGAACAAAGTCCCACAGGTGTGTCTTGGCCAGGTACTTCTTCTCAGACTCCTGTAGGTAATCCGACTAACATTTCCCTCAATGTTCCTTCAGCCATTCCTTTAGGTCCCCCAGAACGCTTCTCAGGTGATCCCTTGAAAGCGCAATCTTTTCTGGTTCAAGTGGAACTTCACTTCACCTGCAGACCACATACTTTCCCCGATGCCCAGTCTAAAGTAGCTTTCTTGTTGTCATATCTGTCTGGAGATGCAGCTACCTGGGCTATTCCTCTTGTGCGTAAAAATAGTCCCCTGTTGTACAACTGGAAAAATTATGTTTGTGAATTTAAGAGAGTTTTCGATCGTAGAACTGTAACACAGTCAGCAGATCGTGAATTGTTAGACTTACGCCAAGGGAATTAGGACTTAGGGGGTGATTCTGACTATGGCGGACGGCGGAGGCCGTCCGCCATAGTACCGCCGCCAAATGACCGCACCGCGGTCAAAAGACCGCAGCGGCCATTCAGACATTTCCTCTGGGCCGGCGGGCGCTCTCCAAAAGAGCGCCCGCTGGCCCAGAGGAAATGCCCCTGCAACGAGGACGCCGGCTCAGAATTGAGCCGGCGTAGTTGCAGGGGTGCGACGGGTGCAGTTGCACCCGTCGCGTATTTCAGTGTCTGCAAGGCAGACACTGAAATACTTTGCGGGGCCCTCTTACGGGCACCCCCTACCCCTACGGGTTTCCCGCCATGAACAGGATGGCGGTAGGGGCTGTCAGAATCCTCATGGCGGCGGAGCGCGCTCCGCCTCCATGAAGGATTCCCCCGAGCAGCGGTAAGTCGGCGGGAGCCCGCCGACTTGCCGCTTCTGACCGCGGCTGAACCGCCGCGGTCAGAATGCTCGTGGGAGCACCGCCAGCCTGTTGGCGGTGCTCCCGTGGTCGGTGGCCCTGGCGGCCACCGGCCGCCAGGGTCAGAATGACCCCCTTAGTGTCATATTTAGCCAACTTTAATCGGCTGGTCGCTGAGACATCCTGGCCTGAAGAAAAACAAGCGGCCTTGTTTTACAGGGAACTCAAAGAGGAGCTAAAAGACATCTTAGCGCAAATCGACCCACAATCTGCAAACTGTCAAGATTTAATAAACCTTGTCTTGAGGCTTGATCATCGTTTAAATGAACGAAAAGGAACTCGTAAAAAGACTGAAAAACATTCTTGGCATGCTCATGATAACAAAGACTCAAGAACTCCGAGAGAAAGAACGCCGGAACCGATGGAAATTGGAACCATCAGGAGACCTTTGACCAAAGACGAAAAGGACCTACGCAGAAAAAATGGGCAATGTCTCTATTGTGGGCGGAAAGGTCATTTCGCCAAAGATTGTCCAATCAAAACAAAGAGCAAGCGAGGCCCAGTTCAGAAAGTTGCAACCAATGCATCAGTCGAGTCGGAAAATCTAAAGCACCAAAGTTGCAAAGAATGGCTGCTCTTGGGTGTCACCGTGGATCCTTCACAATCCAAACATCTAAAATTGGGAATAAGAGTTCAGGTCAAGAAAAAGACCTATTTCAAGAAGGCTCTAGTCGACTCTGGGGCTACCATAAACTTTGTTGACGCCCAATTGGTTCATGCATGGGGGATCTCATGTATTGAAAAGAAGACTCCAGAAACCATCCAGGCAGTTGATGGAAAACTCTTGACTGGAGGTCTGATAACTCTTCAGACTGTCCCCTTGACAATAATTTGTGAAGGTAAAAATCAAAGAAAGAAACATAAAGAGGAACTTATCCTTGACGTGATCCATGCTCCCCAGTATGGGATCATCCTTGGCTTGCCATGGTTAACTCATCACAATCCAGAGATTAATTGGGCTGAACGAAAGATCGTGTTCTCATCAGTGCTATGTAAAGAACAGTGCCTCCAAAGAACTCAAGAATCGGAAGTTAGCCATTCTTACATAGCTACCGCCACAGAGAAAGAAGTTCAGTTGCCCAAACAGTATTCGTCTTATGAAGATGTATTTGATGAGAAGGAAGCAGAGAACTTACCTCCTCATAGATCTTATGACTGTCAAATTGATCTAGTCCCAGGGGGGATACTTCCCAACTGTCGTGTGTATGCCCTGTCAGAACATGAAAATCAACATTTACGAAAATACTTGGATAAACTCTTAGAGAATGGTTTTATCCGCCCCTCTAAGTCTCCAACAGCTTCTCCTTTTTTTTTTGTTCCAAAAGCGAACGGAGAGCTTCGAACTTGTATCGACTATAGTGGCTTGAATAAAATCACCATCAATAACAAATATCCTTTGCCTCTAATTCCGGTCTTACTGGAACAAGTAAAGAAAGCAAAAATCTACACAAAGCTTGATCTTCGAGGTGCTTACCATTTGGTCAGAATGAGAGAGGGTGACGAATGGAAAACGGCATTCAAAACAAGATATGGCCTTTTTGAATACACCGTCATGCCTTTTGGTCTGTGCAATGCTCCAGCAGCATTTCAATTTTTCTTAAATGACGTTCTTAGAGAGTACCTCGATATCTTTGCCATAGTTTACAATGATGACATTTTGATCTACTCAGACAATGAGAATGAACATGTTCAACATGTCAAGAAAATTTTGACAGCCCTTCGTAAACACCATTTATATTGCAAGCTAATCAAGTGTGAGTTTCATGTTACCACAGTTGAGTTTTTAGGGGTTATCCTTACCCCTCAAGCTATGGTGATGGCAGAAAGGAAAGTAAAAGCTGTATCTGAATGGCTCATCCCAAAGACTGTTCGTGATGTACAATGTTTCCTGGGCTTTGCAAATTTTTACCGGAGGTTCATCAATCATTTCTCCCAGACAGTGGCTCCAATTACTAAGTTATTAAGAAAGAAAGAAACATTTGCATGGTCCCCAGAAGCAGACCAAGCCTTTTGAACTTTGAAAGAAGCTTTCTCCACTGCCCCAGTCTTGACTCATCCAGATGCAGATCGACCTTTCATAGTGGAAGCTGATGCATCAGATGTGGCGATAGGAGCAGTCTTTTCACAACGAAACAAAGACACTGGTCAGCTTCATCCTGTAGCTTACATGTCTCGGAAGTTGAACGAAGCCGAACAGAACTATGTCATTGCTGAAAAAGAGCTTCTGGCGCTTCATGACGCCTTTAAAGAATGGAGACATCATTTGTTGGGAGCTAAATATACTGTCACAGTATATACTGATCATCGCAATCTTCAATTCATGAGTTCTGCCAGACTTTTGACTCCTCGGCAATTACTCTGGATGCTGTTTTTTGCCGAGTTTGATTTTGTGGTAACTTTCCGGCCTGGTAAAAATAATCGCAAAGCTGACACCTTGTCCCGCCAAGAGTCTACCACATTGCCTGCAGTTCAAACCTCCAGAGCTATCATTGCTCCTGACAAGGTCCTATGTATCATAAAAACAGAAGATTTCTTTGAAGACATTCGCAATTCATTCACTGTTGAAAAATGGCAGGCGTGGGCCCAAGCAGATCCGAAAAGATCAATCAAGCAAGGATTACCCTTTTACGATGCTCTTTTGTTCGTGCCCACTACCAAACTTCGCAAGATAGTATTTCATTGGTTGCATGTTATACCTACAGCAGGTCACCCTGATACTCCTAAAACTCTTGAATTAATCCAACGCTATTTTTGGTGGCGTACCTTAACAAAGGATGTAAAAACAATGGTAAACAACTGCAAAGTCTGTGCTCGCACTAAAACAAGTCATTCAAAACCGAAAGGGTTGTTACACCCACTCCCAACCCCAAGTCGTCCGTTGGAACACATCTCTTTAGACTTTATTACAGGTCTGCCAGTGGTTCAACAGCATTCAGTAATTCTGGTGGTAGTAGATGGTCTCACGAAATATGGATATTTCATTGCCTGTAAGAAATTACCCACCTCTAGTGAACTGGCAACTATCTTACTGAATAGAGTGGTTCGTTATCATGGACTGCCAAAAGTGATCCTCTCCGATCGGGGATCGCAATTTGCCTCCAACTTCTGGAAGACATGGTGTGAAACACTCCAAGTGACATCTACCCTATCTACTAGCCACCATCCTCAAACAGATGGTCAAACGGAGAGACTAAATCAGACTTTGAAGCAATACCTACGTGCTTACGTTGAAAAAGCACTTAGTTCATGGACATCAATGCTCTGGTTAGCTGAGTTAGCCTACAACAACTCCTTCCACACTTCTACTGGCGTTACACCCTTCTTTGGTTTGTTTGGCTATCAATCTGACACCTTGCCCATTACAATTCCTCAAGAAAGCTCTCTCACTCCAGCTGTGTCAGAAATCATTCAACATTTGCATCAAACTCAGAAATCAATTCAACAACATTTAGAAAAAGCCAAACAAAAATACAAAAAGTATTATGACAAGAAACATTGTGAGGGACCGCAGTATCAACCTGGTGACAAAGTGTGGCTTTCCACAAAACATATAGGGGGTAATTCTGACCTCGGCGGTAAAAGGCCTATACCGCCGGTCAGAACTCCGCCATACTACCGCCGCGGCCGCGGTAAACCGCCACATTCATTCTGACCACCAACTGTGAATCCGCCAAAAACCCGACATCCAAGGAAGGCCGCCTCATCAGCGGGCCGCGGAAAACTGGAGATGACCAAACCTCCACCGCCACGCCAACACAAACACGCCCATGCCATTCTGACCCACGAATCCACGCGGCGGTCTTTCAACCGCGGTATTCCATTGGCGGAACACACCGCCGCGGTCAAAATACACACATAGCTCCAAAACACTGCCACATTGGACAATTTGAAATACACACACCTGACACACATACCAACAACACTCCCACACATCCAATCAACTATAAAACACACACCCACATCACCCACAAACCCCTACGACCGAAGATCAGAGACGAAGGAGAGAGAGACACATCACAGAATAGAGAGCTACATCACACAGAGGCAGACTACACCATCACACACACCACATAGAAGCACAAAGCACCACACACCAACACACTCATCACCATATACACCACCCCACACCTCATCCACACCACCCCATGGCACCCCAAAGGCACCCACGCTTTTCGGACCAAGAACTCCGGGTCATGGTGGAGGAAATCATAAGAGTTGAACCCCACCTCTTCGGCTCACAGGTGCAGCACACCACTATAGCCAGGAAGGCGGAGCTATGGCAGCGGATCGTGGACAGGGTCAATGCGGTGGGACAGCATCCCAGAAATCGAGACGACATCCGCAAACGCTGGAACGACTTACGGGGAAAGGTGCGCTTGATGGTCTCGCGACACAACATCGCAGTGCAGAAGACTGGCGGGGGACCCCCACCCTCTCCACCCGAATTCACAGCATGGGAGCAAGAGGTACTAAACATCCTGCATCCTGATGGCCTCGCTGGAGTACACGGAGGAATGGACTCTGGTAAGTACAATCTCAACTACTTCACCCCCCCCCCAGCATGCTAACCCCCACCACCACCCTCACCCCAACCCCCATCACACATCCTCCCTGAGAATGTCTCTCCAGCACAACCCACCCAACACCAACCCCTGCATGCCACCACAAACTATGGACACCCATCACCTAAGCATGACCACTGCACATACCCCCCCCCAAAACACCCCCACAACACCTCCCCCAAGGGAATGACAGCACTGGGGGACAAGGGCACCCATAAATGGCACGCAATAGCACACACAGAAACAATAACCATACTTTCTTACCCCATGCAGGACCCGAACGCCAACACACCGGCCAGGAGGGTCCAGAAATGTCCATCCCACCCCCGGAAGAGGCCCCCAGTGATGACAGCAGCTCTGTCGACCTGGAACCTGATGACCAGCCCGGACCATCGGGGACCTCTGGACAGTCGGTTCCCCACACACAGGCCACAGCAGACCCAACCCCCTCTGGGACCAACAGCACAGCTCCCACCCAGCGGGCCCATGCCTCTGTCTCTAGGACAGGTCAATCAGCGGTGTGTCTGCCACTACAGGGCACCCAGGCTAACCCACCACCCCAACAACAACAGGGACCTGGGGGCAGTGGTAGTGGGCACACCGTCCAGGGGACAGAGGCCGGGGGAAACAGGGCAACTCGGAGGGCTGCTGTGCGACAGGGGGGGGAGGAGAAGCCCAGGGAACCCACTCTCCAAGAGGCCCTCACCACCATCATGGCAGCCTACCACCACTCCCAAGAGACGATGGCGACGGTACTGGCCAGGTTCCAGGAGATCCAGGCACAGCAGGAGGAACGCTACATGGGGTTCACCAATCAACTCACCAACATCTCTACCGCTATGGGGAGCATAGTCCAGGCCCTCAACCGGATAGAAGACACGTTGCGGGACCATGTGGCACCACACAGGGCCCCTGTCACTAGCCCGGACCAGGAACAGCCTACCACCTCCGCCGGCGCTAGTGGACAGGAGGCCCCACCACAACGACAGGCCACCAGAACCCCACCTCCTGCTGAAGAACAACCACCCCGCAAGAGGAGCCTGAGATCCAAAAAATAGACAGAGTAGGATGTCAAGACCCCCGCCAGCATGAGATACCCCCTGAAGTCATCCCACTGTCCCACATTGCCACCCTGTCCAACCTTGAACTGTCCCTGCTCCATCCTTCCACAGGCATATGGACAATGCACCTGTGAGACTGAGAACTGGACTCTGCCATGGACATTACTCCACCCCCACCCATCACCGTGTTAATATCATGTACCATTATCTAGCACAAAAAATAAATCACTCACTGCACTGAAATCAAACAGGAGTCAGGCTGTATTATTTACAAATGTATAACACATTACCGATCAATTATGTTCTGTTAACTTTGTGCTGAACACATACCGAGATCAATAAGCATTAGTCCATGGGCTAACCAAGCAGAAGTCACGCAGTGGGTCATACAGCACTGAAAAGGGAAGGGAAAATCAAACATCAGTTTAAAAGAACTGGGGGGTCATAGACAAAGTTGAGAAGCAGGAGGCTTTCAGGAAAAGTAAAATGGCGTGGGTGATTCTTACCTGTGTGCTACTGAAAATACTGTTGGATAACTCTGTCCCTGTTGTCTGTGTCGTCCTCTGAGTCTTCCTCCTCTTCACTCTCCGCAGGCTCCACAGCTGCTTCAACACCACCATCTGGACCATCCTCCTGCAGGAAAGGCACCTGACCTCGCAATGCCAGATTGTGAAGCATACAGCAGGCCACGATGATCTGGCACACCTTCTTTGGTTAGTACATCAGGGATCCCCCTGTCATATGCAGGCACCTAAACCTGGCCTTCAGGAGGCCAAAGGTCCTTTCTATGATCTTCCTAGTTCGCCCATGGGCCTCATTGTACCGTTCCTCTGCCCTGGTCCGGGGATTCCTCACTGGGATCAATAGCCAAGGCAGGTTAGGGTAACCAGAGTCACCTATTAGCCACACACGTTGTCTCTGTAGCTGTTCCATCACATAAGGGATGCTGCTATTACGCATCACATACGCGTCATGCACTGAACCAGGGAACATGGCATTCACATGGGAGATGTACTGGTCAGCCAAACAGACCACCTGGACGTTCATAGAATGGTAACTTTTCCTGTTTCTGTACACCTGCTCATCGTCTTTTGGGGGGACTAAGGCTACATGGGTCCCATCAATGGCACCAATGATGTTGGGAATATGTCCAAGGGCATAAAAATCACCCTTCACAGTGGCCAAATCAACCTCCTCAGGGAATATAATGTAACTCCGCATGTGTTTCGTCAGGGCAGACAACACTCTAGACAAAACTTTTGAAAACATAGGCTGAGACATTCCAGATGACATGGCCACTCTTGTCTGGAATGAGCCACTTGCAAGAAAATGGAGGACTGACAGCACCTGCACCAGAGGGGGAATTCCTGTGGGTTGGCGGATGGGGGACATCAGGGCTGGCTCCAGCTGGGCACACAGTTCATGGATAGTGGCACGGTCAAGTCGGTATCGTAGTATGATGTGGCGTTCTTCCATTGTCGACAGGTCCACCAGCGGTCGGTACACGCGAGGATTCATCCTTCTCCTCACAAGTCCCAGCGGACAGTGCCTAGGAATGACAACATGGAGCACAGAGTCAAGCTAATCACTGGTACGTTCACCACAGCTTGCATACCACACGGTTATCTATGTTTTGAAAGGCGTGTATGTGTGGCAATGCAAGGCCTAGGCCTGTGTGTCGCAGTAGAAATTATGCCATGTGGGCCCTTGAAATGGCGGCTGCCTGACCTGTGAAGTGGGACAATGGGATGTGAGGTCAATGCGCTGGCGGAGCACACCGTGACGGTAGGCGGTCGAAGACCGCTATACGGAGCCGCATTGGTTAACATTGAAGCCTATGGGTTTCAGGAGCCAATGACGAGGTGCGCCGGCGGTAGCGGTACGCACCGCCGCGGTACGCACCGCCGCGGGCGTGACCGCCATTTTCTATCTGCTTAATCACTCGAGACCTGATCATCCACAGGAGAGGACCTATACTGCAAGTGCTGCTGTGACCTCGGTCTGGAAGTGACAATGGCTGCTGCGACTGGGGAAAGGGCCCCTGCCTTCACGTCTGAAGAGTTGGAGAAGCTCGTGGATGGGGTCCTCCCCCAGTATGCGTTACTCTACGGTCCTCCAGACCAACAGGTAAGTACACCAGGTGCACATGGAATGGGCGATGCCTGTGTGGAGTGGGGTGGATGTAAGTTGGTGGGGTGGGGGCGAATGAGGAGTGCAACGCACGACAGATGAGAGCATGTGCCATATGGCAAGGTTGGGGAGGGGGGGCCAATCACATCTAACATGCAGTAAGTTGATGAATGTTTCCTTCCCACCCTGTACATGTCACATAGGTCAGCGCCCATCAGAAAGTCGAGATTTGGCGTGCCATCGCCAAGGAAGTCCGGGCCCTGGGGGTCCACGTCAGACGGGGCACCCACTGCCGCAAGAGGTGGGAGGACATCCTCCGCGGAACCAGGAAGACCGCCGAGTCACTGCTGGGGATGGCCTCCCAACCTAGGAGGGGTGCCAGTCGTACCCTGACCCCCCTGATGTCCCGGATCCTGGCGGTGGCCTACCCTGATTTGGATGGGCGCTTGAGAGCATCACAGCAGACACAAGGGGGTGAGTATCAGCACATTCTGCTATCTTTCTGCGCAGTGGAGGCGTCTGGGTGGGGGAGGAGGGTTGTGGGTGACATTAGGCCAGGGCGCTTTCTGTAGTGTAGTCCTCTCCCTTAGGCATAGCCCTGTGCTCCCGGCCCCCACCTCTGTAGGGTGACAAGTACAGCTATTGATGGTCCAGCCTCACACATGTGCGCGTTTGTCGTCTCTTGACCTGTTGTCTTAGTCAGAAGTACTGAGTAGTGTACCCCGAATGCGCGGCTTAGTGCATGAGGCTCCTGTGTCTGTCCTCTCCGCCAACGGTGTTGACATTGCATGCACTCAACCTGCTCTTCTTTTTTCTCCCCCCACCCTTCTTCTTCATCTTCTTGTGCATGTGTGCATTAGCATCATCAGGCGGAGGAGATTTGGCATCGGAGCACGAGGGAGCTGCAAGTCACAAGGCCCCGGTGGGCCCAGGAACAGACACCGAGGGCACCAGTGATCCGGAGGGCGAGGGGAGCACCACAACGGGGACCGGTGGTGAGAGCAGCGACACAGACACGTCCTCGGATGGGTGCTCCCTAGCGGTGGCGGCAACATCCGGGCCCCCCGCCTCTACAGGTACAGCCGCCACCCAGCGCACCAGCCCCGCCCTCCCTGCAGCCCCTCAGCCTACGCTTCGTGCCCGCTCGCCCAGGAAGGCGGGCGTCTCCTTCGCCCCAGGCACCTCAGCCCCTGCCCCTGTCACCCCTGCTGCCCTCAGTGCAGAGCTCATTGACCTTGTGAGGACGCTCATTGTTGGGCAGACTACCCTTTTGAATGCCATCCAGGGGGTAGAAAGGGAGGTGCATCGGTGCAATGCCTACCTGGAGGGCATTCATTCGGGTCAGGCTGCCCATCAACGATCGTTCACTGCTCTGGCCTCAGCACTGACGGCAGCCATTGTCCCTGTTTCCAGCCTCCCTCTTCTGACTGCCTCCAGCCTGTCTTTGTCTCCTGTTCCTCAGCCTATCCCATCCACACCATCTGACCAGCCTGCACACACCTCAACACCCAAGGGCAGCTCATCCAGACACAAGCACCACAGATCCCACAAACACTCACCCAAGCAACACCCAGATGCAGACATTCCAACAGTCACTACCACCCCTGTGTCCCCCTCCTCCTCGTCTCCCTCCTCCCTCCCTGTGACGTCTACACTCACACCTGCATGCACACCAACATCAGCCAGTGCTTCCATCACCACCACACCCTCCTGTACAGTCCGCACGCGTGCAGTCACCACCCCCACTGCCATTTACACGTCCCCTGTGTCCTCTCCCACTGTGTCTGTCACCCCCTCTTCCAAGACACACAAACGCAGGCAGCCACCCACCCAACAGACATCCACCTCACGACAGCCTACAGCACCAGCACCTTCACCCAATGACAGCACACCTGACTCTCCTACAACCACATCCTCTTCCTCCACTCCCATCACCACTTCTCCTACCCTTTACCTTGGCCCTAAAAAACTTTTCCTGGCTAATCTTGACCTCTTTCCCTCCGATGACCTACCCCCTCCATCTGCAAAGAGTCCCAAGAGCACCACAGCCACCACCAGCCCAGCTTCGGGTGTCACTGTTGTGCATGGGTTCTGGAGTCCACCCTTTGCCAGCAGTGACACCTCAATCAGCAGCAAGGACACATCCAGCCCCCCCCCCGGCAAGAGGACCAGGAAACACAAGGGCCGCCGTGCGAGGACTGACACGGCTGCCCCCAAGGAGCAAAGTTCGCCCACTTCACCAGCCACAACATCTAGGGGAGGCAAGGGCCCGAGAGCCCCATCTAAGGAGCGTAAGGGCAGCAGGGCGGAGAAGTCAGGCAGCAGGAGTGCGGAGCAGGTGGGCCCCACATGCCACATCCCAGCTGTAAAGGAGGACACCAAAGGGCCCAGGACTCTGTTCCCGAAGGGTCCAGAAACATCACGGTCGGAGGGCGAATGAGCAGGGAGTCCAGGCCAGGTCTGGCTCCCTTGACCTACTGGATGTGCACCGCTGAACAGGGCCCGCCGTGAAGATAGGCACCGCTGAACAGGGCCCGCCGTGAAGATAGGCACCGCTGAACAGGGCCCCGCCGTGAAGATAGGCACCGCTGAACAGGGTCCCCCGTACAGAAGAGCACCGCTGAACAGGGCCCCGCCGTGAAGATAGGCACCGCTGAACAGGGCCCGCCGTGCAGAAGAGCACCGCTGAACAGGGCCCCGCCGTGAAGATAGGCACCGCTGAACAGGGCCCGCCGTGCAGAAGAGCACCGCTGAACAGGGCCCCGCCGTGAAGATAGGCACCGCTGAACAGGGCCCGCCGTGCAGAAGAGCACCGCTGAACAGGGCCCCGCCGTGAAGATATGCACCGCTGAACAGGGCCCGCCATGAAGATAGGCACCACTGAACAGGGCCCGCCGTGCAGAAGAGCACCGCTGAACAGGGCCCGCCGTGCAGAAGAGCACCGCTGAACAGGGCCCCGCCGTGAAGATAGGCACCGCTGAACAGGGCCCGCCGTGCAGAAGAGCACCGCTGGACAGGGCCCCACCGTGCAGAAGAGCACCGCTGAACAGGGCCCCTCCGTGAAGATAGGCACCGCTGAACAGGGCCCGCCGTGCAGAAGAGGACCGCTCCGCTGGGCACCGCCGTCTCAAGCACCGCTCCGCTGGGCCCTTCATCTCAAGCACCGCTCCGCTGGGCCCCGCCGTCTCAAGCACCGCTCCGCTGGGCCCTTCATCTCAAGCACCGCTCCGCTGGGCCCTTCCTGTCAAGCACCGCTCCGCTGGGCCCTTCCTGTCAAGCACCGCTCCGCTGGGCACCGCCGTCTCAAGCACCGCTCCGCTGGGCCCTTCCTGTCAAGCACCGCTCCGCTGGGCCCTTCATCTCAAGCACCGCTCCGCTGGGCCCTTCATCTCAAGCACCGCTCCGCTGGGCCCCGCCGTCTCAAGCACCGTTCCGCTGGGCCCTTCATCTCAAGCACCGCTCCGCTGGGCCCTTCATCTCAAGCACCGCTCCGCTGGGCACCGCCGTCTCAAGCACCGCTCCGCTGGGCCCTTCCTGTCAAGCACTGCTCCGCTGGGCCCCGCCGTCTCAAGCACCGCTCCGCTGGGCCTTTCATCTCAAGCACCGCTCCGCTGGGCCCCGCCGTCTCAATCACCGCTCCGCTGGGCCCTTCATCTCAAGCACCGCTCCGCTGGGCCCTTCCTGTCAAGCACCGCTCCGCTGGGCCCTTCCTGTCAAGCACCGCTCCGCTGGGCCCTTCATCTCAAGCACCGCTCCGCTGGGCACCGCCGTCTCAAGCACCGCTCCGCTGGGCCCTTCCTGTCAAGCACCGCTCCGCTGGGCCCCGCCGACTCAAGCACCGCTCCGCTGGGCCCTTCCTGTCAAGCACCGCTCCGCTGGGCCCCGCCGTCTCAAGCACTGCTCTGCTGGGCCCTTCATCTCAAGCACCGCTCCGCTGGGCCCTTCCTGTCAAGCACCGCTCCGCTGGGCCCTTCCTGTCAAGCACCGCTCCGCTGGGCACCGCCGTCTCAAGCACCGCTCCGCTGGGCCCTTCATCTCAAGCACCGCTCCGCTGGGCCCTTCCTGTCAAGCACCGCTCCGCTGGGCCCTTCCTGTCAAGCACCGCTCCGCTGGGCACCGCCGTCTCAAGCACCACTCCGCTGGGCCCTTCCTGTCAAGCACCGCTCCGCTTGGCCCTTCATCTCAAGCACCGCTCCGCTGGGCACCGCCGTCTCAAGCACCGCTCCGCTGGGCCCTTCATCTCAAGCACCGCTCCGCTGGGCACCGCCGTCTCAAGCACCGCTCCGCTGGGCCCTTCCTGTCAAGCACTGTTTATGGTTCACTGTGCCCACCATGCCTCCTCCTTGACCAGTGGAGACTGTCATCCACCTGATGGACTGTGGCTTTGCACTCCCCAGGATGGTAAAGTGGGCAACCCACCCACTGTAGAGACTTGAGAGACTGTGGCTTTGCACTCCCCAGGATGGTAAAGTGGGCAACCCACCCACTGTAGAGACTTGAGAGACTGTGGCTTTGCACTCCCCAGAATGGCACAGTGGGCAACCCACCCACTGTAGAGACTTGAGAGACTGTGGCTTTGCACTCCCCAGGATGGCACAGTGGGCAACCCACCCACTGTAGAGACTTGAGAGACTGTGGCTTTGCACTCCCCAGGATGGTAAAGTGGGCAACCCACCCACTGTAGAGACTTGAGAGACTGTGGCTTTGCACTCCCCAGGATACATCAATGGGCATGGTGGCCCCTTCGTGGATCTGGCGTCGTGGACTCATGTGGCTGTGGTGCCTCCCCCTTCCCTTCCCCCTGAGGTGCCTGTAGTTTTTTCATCAGATGCCCCTGCAGTGTTCTCTCCAAAGGACTCAGGTCTCCTGTGTGGGCTTTGCCCTTGTGTCGCTACACTGTAGCCCACGGACTGTTCTATTTAACTTTGATGTAGAGGACTAATTGCCTTGGTTCTCCATGGCAGTGTATATAGTATCATTTTGTTATGGATATTTTGCATAGTTGACCGATACATATCAGAGTCTATTTTTTATATAAAATCTTCTTCCCAATTTAATTATGTCTTTGCATTTTTCAGGGGGGTTTGGGTGGTGTCACTGTGCATTGTTGCTCTGTATTAGTGTGTACTTAGTTTGGGGGGTGGGGGTTGCATATGTGTGTGCCGTAAGCTTCCCTCCTCCCCCCTCCCGTGTGTCGTAGGTGCAGTACTCACCGTTGTCGTCTGCGCCGGCGTTCGTACTCGTGGTAGATGAGAAGGTAGACGAGAGCAGGTAGGATGTTTAATTCGGGTTCCATGCTGTCCTCCTTCCTCGTGGAGTGTGTTTTGGTGCGCGTTTTCCCGTTCGTAGTCTGTTTCCGCCGTGTTTTTATCGGCGGGGCTCCCGCCCCGGAAAAGGTGGCGGATTGGTGAGTTGTGATACTGTGGGCGGTACATTGTCTGCCGCCTGCCTGTTGGCGGTGACCGCCACGCTGTTTGTCTGCACCGCTGCGGCGGGCGGAGTGTTAATGTGGCGGGCTGTGTTGGCGGTTCCCGCCAGGGTCAGAATTCCATTTTTTCGACCGCCGGCCTGTTGGCGGGTTGGCCGCCGCTTTATCACCGACCGCCAGGGTTAGAATCACCCCCATAGACTTCAAGACGAAGCACATGTTCAATCCCAAATTTATAGGTCCTTACACTGTTCTTCAGCAAATCAATCCTGTGACCTATAAACTACAATCGACAAAATCATTACGGATTCATTCAGTGTTCCATACTTCCCTCTTATAAAAGGCAGTCCAAAAGGTCCGCCCTCATCCAGCTCCTGTTCTAGTACAGGGGGAAGAAGAATATGAAGTCAAGAAAGTGTTGGACTCTAAACTGAGAGGGCGTAACCTATGGTACTTAATCTCATGGAAAGGTTATGGCCATGAAAGTAATTCATGGGTTTCCGCATCTGATGTTCATGCTCCAGTACTTGTGAGATGCTTTCATCGTCTCAATCCAGATAAACCAGGCCCTAGAGCGTGCCTGGGAGAGGGGAGTACTGTCAACACCAGGACAGTGCATGCTCTACGGGCATCTAGAATGCAAAAACCCAACACTCGCAAGATAAAGTAATTTATGCATTGTGATGATATGTTATTGTTTAACCTTTTGCATTGCAGAATTCCATCCAAAAGATTCATTTTTAAGGTGCTTATAAATACTGTACATTTACAATGTATTGCTGCAGACATTCAGAGTGTGTTAGGGTGTGGTTCTTTTCCAGAGCCTTCTGGAGACTTTTCCTGCAACATGCCTGGGCGTGGTTCTAGGCTGGGCCAAGACTCTATAAAAGAGAGTCAGCCCAACTTCCAGTGCTCACTATTCAGAGGTCCCGGTGCAGAGCAGCAGCTTCTTCCTGAGCTCCTGTCCCGGCGGCCTATTTGGATTTTCCAGTCTTCTGCACTCATCTCTCATTGGTGATCACTGTTTCCAGGCGGTAAGACGGTGTTTGGACATTTCCCAACACCGTAATTGAGAATCTTCATATTCTTGATTTTAATTCTTAAATGAATAACAGATTACTTGTGCGCTGCCATTTTTTGACATTTGTATGGTGGTTTGCAAATAGGGAGGACGCGCAATTTATTCCATAAAGATTTGACTTCGTTATTACATTATTGTTCATTGCGCGCTGATATTTCTTGACATTTACATGATGTTTTATGAGTTGGCAAGACGTGCAACTCGTTACATGAGCATTTAACCTTGTTGTTCATTGCGCGCTACCTTTTCTTGACATTTACATGGTGGCATTCGAATCGGCGAAACGCGCGATTCACTTCTTGTGTGTAATTCATGCTGTTCATTGTGCGCTACCATTTTCTGGCATTTAAATGGTGGCATTCGAATTGGCAACACGCGCAATTCTTTCCTTGAGTGTTTTTTCATGTTATTCATTGTGCGCTACCATTTCTTGGCATTTGTATGGTGGCATTTGAATCGACAAGACGCGCAATTCTTTCCCTGAGTGCTTTTCATGTTGTTCATTGTGCGCTACCATTTCTTGGCTTTTGTATCGTGGCATTTGAATCGGCAAGACGCGCAATTCTTTCCTCGTGTATAAATAATGTAAGTTACTGTGCGCTACCATTCTAAGACATTTTCTTGGTAGCATTTCAAGTTGACACATCGCATGATTTATTCCTTTAATCTACGTTGTGTGATTTCATGGTGCACAAACCTTTATGGTGTTTAATACTCATATAAAAATCTGCAATGTGCGCAATTTACTTCCCAATGTTTTTTCTGAGATGAACACAACAATACCAGAGTTCTAGATGTAATGATGTGGGTTCCTGATATGTATTCCTAAAAGGACATTCATATGGTTGTTTAGAAATTGCTCAGAGTGTTTCCTGATTCTCATGCTAAAGAAAGTACTTGAATCTGAAAGTCCTATTTAACTTTTCCTGTTTCCTCCTCAGGTATTCGGTCATCTAAAGCCTAGTCAGTTTTAGGATTATTCTAGGGTTGTTCATGTTTTTCGGAAAAGACGAAGCTTAGAGTTGTAGCATGGTACTGATTTCATGAGATGTAATTTTGATGTTGTGTTCTAACCTTTTGCTTCCTACAGGTCTCCTTCCCAGCTGTTCCCATCCTAATCCCCTTTTCCCCACTTGGACTCTCTTAGACTCTGTGATAAAACTAATCAGAGTATTGGAGCTGTCTTGTGGTGGAAGTGTTGGGAACGTGCACGGACCCCGAGGATCTGGTGACTCTGACAGTATGAGAAAAGTTATAATGAATTCTTTTAGTGGTATGTACTCCTACGGGGCGCACAATGCAGGTATATTACATATTCAGTACACTAAACAGAATTTTTAACATGTCCTCACCACAAGTGAATCATAGTTGTTCATTGGATTAACAGCCTCAAATGCATAATCAAAACTAATTTCTTCTTCTTTTTCTCCTTCCTCTCTTTACTTTTCTTCCCTTAATTTTGCAGTTTGCAACATGTTCTCATTGATTTATTGTATATAAATAAGGTATCAAGAACCAAAAGGGGAGGGCTGAGAATACGGGAGATTCGGAAATTGAAACCTGGTGCTGTGTACAGTATAGTACTCCCATCTAAATTACAAAGCAAAAATAGTATACACAGTTCCACTAAAAAAGGGAGAAAGAGAAAAAGATCCCAGTATCTAGTAGAGGAGAGGGAGGAGAAAAGGTCCCTGGGAGTCCAAAAATATTGGAACAAGAGCCCTCATGCACCAATTGGTGACATGCTTCATCATCGGGCTATGCTCCTCGTCAGGCCGGCACTGCAATGCGTGACCGGCCCCACAAGGGGGCTCTTTGCCAGAGATCTTTTAGCAGTAGATGGTTGCCGGTCGGTATATGCTATTTGTGTAGGATTGGCATGAAAAAAGGGTGCTGTTAAAAACAGTCTGGAGGTAAAACATAATTTATTTGAATATCTAATGTCTGTCATGATTCAAAACAAGAGTGAGGGGAGAGAACAAGGTTAGGTCTAGTCTCCCCCCAAAAAGTCAAAAATAACACTAACCCTCTTATCTGGGAGTGTAGTGTCTGCAAGTATAGTATCCCCTATACTGCTTCTAAATTGAGGTCAACATGTTTCTCGCTTCTTTAGTCTACAAGATCTAGTGCGATTCTTCAGGACCAATAAACCTACCTAATCCTAAAACTTTATGAGGCCTCTAGTAGGAAATATAGGGGGTTATTCTAACTTTGGAGGAGGTGTTAATCCGTCCCAAAAGTGACGGAAAAGTGACGGATTTACCACCAGCCGTATTACGAGTCCATTATATCCTATGGAACTCGTAATACGGCTGTTGGTATATCCGTCACTTTACCGTCACTTTTGGGACGGATTAACACTCCTCCAAAGTTAGAATAACCCCCATAATCTTTTACAGGAACCCTCCTTGTATTAGTGGATGGGCCCCGTCGGGTTAAGCACCAAGTTTGGGTGGTCCACTAATGTAGCCAGGCAACATGCTTAGGGGATCGAAACGTCAGCAACCAAATTACTCTGACCTGCATGAATTTACAAAGTTGCTCTTTTAGGTGCAGTAGTGCTTTCTTTTAATAAGAAAAGTGACCTTTTGATTTTATGTAATTCTCAGTGACACAACCTTGTTCTTTTGACTGTTTGTTTGTGTAATACCTGCTGGAGGAAAAGATCTGGAACAATGTGTCCGGAACCACGCCTGCGTTGTTCATGCAAGCAGAACGACGCTTGCCTGAACAACTGAGGTCTTTTTCTCTGCCTTAACCACGCATGCGCTGAACAACACACATGCGTGGTTAAGGCTGAGAAAAAGGAAGATCCATTAGGAGAGGACTCGATCAGGTAAGTGGGGCTGGGGCAGGGTTGGGGATATTTTCAAGGGGTGGTGGCGAGGGGTGAAGGAGTTATGGTGGTTAGGGTAGTTTATTTTTGTTAAGGGGCGGGGTGGGGGGTCGAGGTTATTTTGTTTTTAGTGGTGGGGGTTGGGGTAATTTTCAATTTAGGGGGTTGGGGGCTGGGGTTTTAGGAGCAGAGGTAGGGGGTTGGGGTAATTTTCTATTCAGAGCGGGGGCAGGTTTTTAGGAGTGGGGGTCGGGGTAAATTTTTTATTCAGGGCGGTTGGGGGATCGGGTTTTTAGGGGCGGGGTGTTGTGGTAATTTTGTGTTCAGGGTGGGTGGGGGGGTCAGGTTTTTATGGGCGGGTGGGGGTAATTTTGTGTTCAGGGCAGGTGGGGGTTTGGGTTATTAGGGGCGGGTTGGGAGGTTGGGTAATTTTGTATTTAGGGCGGTCGGGGCGGGTCATTGGGGGTGGACGTTAGGGCAATTTTGTATTTAGGGTGGGTTTTTAGGGCTGGGGGTCCGGCTAATTTTGTATTTTGGGCAGGTGAGGGGTTCAGGTTTTTAGGGGTGGGGTGGGGATTGGGGTAATTTTGTTTTAGGGCTTGGGTAGTTTTATTTTTGGGGGTGGGGGTCAGTTTTAGGGCTCAGGGTGGGTAGGGGGTATCAGTAGTTTTTAAGGGTGGGAGTAAGGGTACTTCTGTTTTTAGAGTGGGGTCAGGGTAATTTTGTTTTTAGGGGTTGGGTTGGTTTATTTTTGAGGTGGGGGTTGGTTTTAGTGCTCAGGGTGGGTGGGGATATCGGGGTAGTTTTTAAAGGTTTAGGGATTTTTAAGAGAGGTTGGGTACTTCTGTTTTTAGGGTGGGGCGGTGGCATGCGACATCCGTGCATGCTATTTCCCCACATACCTTTACTAGGCATGCCTTTACAACAAGAAGTCGTAAGTAAAGGCATGCGTGGTAAAGGCATGCATGGAAATAATGCAGTCGGAGTTCTGACCGCGTTGTTCAGGAATGCGTGGTTGCCGCATGCGTGGTTCCATCATACAACCCATGCTGGAGTGTGCACAATAGGGGTTCATACCCCTAAAATAATAGATTTTAACTTTTTCATACATTCACAGGTTGGTTTATGACACCTTAATAAATTCGACTCAACCATTATCTTTAAATTCAAAGCCTACTAGAAAAAAAAAAAATTGATACAACTTTCAGTAAATATGAAAGAGAGGTTAAAGTTCGACCATGACCATAAGAAATATGCCACTATCCAAGAAAGCCGTCATGACCCTCTGGTCTAAAGACTATAAAGTCACCCTAGAACGCAAGAGTTACCTCCTCAATGTGGACCTTATTTACAAGTTGCAGGTGAGGTTTGGCCTGGAACATAGTTCCTGCAATCACCTCAGAGCCCCTTCCTCAACTCTTTTGGCACACAAGGAAGGATCCCTCTGTAATGCTGTTCCTTTCACTAGATGTGGAAACAGCATTCAAAGGGTGGACTGTCCATACATTTTTCAGTAATGTCCGATATGGGCCGGAGCGATGACTTTGCTGGAGCGCCTGGGGAGGTCTTCTTTCCGCCTCGACGACAGAAACCACAGCGCTCTGGTGCAATACCATTCCTTATCCCACCTCCTAGAAGTCGACCTGATCTTTGGACACAGTGAGGAGTGTGGTAATCAGATTCATTCAACACAAATCAATGACGTAAAAACCATAAAAAATTCAAGACACCATCACCAATTTAAACACAATTCAGACTCCAAAAAAACATAAGGTTCAAAGCTTTCTTACTATCCCAAAACCACTGTAACCTATATGGTGCACAAAACTAGGTTATAAACATCCATGAAAATCATTGGCTGACCAAAAAGTCTGAAGAGATTAAGTCTACCTCACATCAATACTATTAAACACTCCAAAAGAATAACACAAATTAGCAAAACTACAAAATGCACATTAAATTCAGATTTCAAAGCAGATGATGGTGATATCAGTAAATCATCATAATTCAAATTAACAATCCCTTTTCAGGGCTGGGCCATCCTTATCATTAATATGAATTTGGACTTGCATGTGTGGGGATGACCTAACGCAAGTTGGCAAAACAAAAGAAGAGACAAATATAATTTGGAACAAATCATCTAACCAGGGCAACTCACTATATAAATACATTGGTGTAATCATCTAAGCTGAAAAGGAAACCAAACCACATTAAAACTTATACCTCTCCTCATGGGGCAGCAGACAGGAAAATGTAATCAAGCAGAGCGTTCACAGTTTCGCAGCATGAGTAGGCAGCACCATCAGGATAGTGCAGAACATGGGCTGCACATCGGACAAGTCAGCAGTTCAGAATTATTGGGCATATTAGTATTGAGCAGCCTTAGTAACGGTTCATATAGACTAAAGAAAACTTATAACATGAAGACTAAATATGGCAGAAGACTTGAAGAGGGACAGGAGGTGACAGCATGAACACCCAAGAAGAACTCTGACAGCCTGAATGAAAAATTCAAAAGTCTCTCCCTAACTAGAAATGTCCACGAGTTTCTGATTGGTCCTCCAGGTGGGCTCATCTTGCGCACAATAACCAACACCCAGTGGTAACCTCTGACGCCATCAAAGTTGCAACTATTCTATTTTCTCAGGGAAGATGCGAAGTCATCTCGATAAATTCATACAGTTCCACCAAAATATGATACTTATTTGTTGACTGCAACTTTGGGATCCTTTCCCACAGTACACAGGATGAGTTCAACAGTTCTCATACAAAATTAATCAGGCTTCCTGTCTCATTCGACAGCTAGAACAAATACTGTTACATTTGTTAA
This sequence comes from Pleurodeles waltl, assembly GCF_031143425.1. Classification (NCBI taxonomy): domain Eukaryota; kingdom Metazoa; phylum Chordata; class Amphibia; order Caudata; family Salamandridae; genus Pleurodeles; species Pleurodeles waltl. The sequence continues at coordinate 386,600,524 of NC_090444.1, read as the reverse complement.
CATCGAAACATGCTCTTGGTCTTTAATACAATAGGATATTAACCAATACGTCAGCAACCTAAGAATTAATTCAGGTCAGAGGGAACATGTAATTTTCCTCTACTGCTGCAAAAATTTATCTTCCGGCCTAGTCTAGCTAAGAGAGCTTAAATATGCATTAATACAATTAATGCACATGAATCCCATTGCGCACCTCACAATTTGAATCAAATATGCAAAGTAAATTATATAGATTGCAATCATTATTCACGATATATTGGAAACATTAAAAATGTACATTTACTTTCCTGCACATAAGTCACTTGTATTAATAAGTGATTTAAATCAATATAAGTACTATTAACTCATGTTCATTTAATACTCATAATATACTTGTCATCTCCACTCATCTCACTAAATAATGCTTTTAATATTAATTCATGTCAATACCTCACTCGAATATAAATGCACAAAATCTTTCATGGCAAATCGCAATGTCAAATACGAATGGAGGCCTCATTGTTCACCATCATTTAAATGTGCACATTTTAAATTTTGTGTTAATTTCTCTGTTTGGCTTTTAAATGAAGGATTGTAAGTTGACACATGCTAACTTCTATGCCACTAATGTATTAGTAAAATGTGATTCCTATCAACTTCATCAGTAAGGTGCAATGATTGTACGATGACCCAACAGTGGTGATATCCTGTGGGGGCTTTATCTCTGACCCCTTTCAGTTAGGCCGGGGAACCAGACAGGTATGTCCCTGTTACCACTCTTGTTCCTCATTAATCAAACCCTTGGCAGCAGCTGTCAATCGCTGTTGGGAAGGGGAGGTGGATCCTTACAGAAACTGGGAAACTCAAAGCCCTCCTCTATGCAGACAAAATGTTGCTCCTTTTAACTCACTCCTAGTCTTTCATTGCCTCTGTGTTGCCATCATACATTAATTCTTGACTCTCTCAGGATACAAGATCAACTGGTGAAAGAGCGAGGCACTCCCCATGACCAGGTCAACAATCCAAGCCTGCATTAAGGGTTGACATGAGATGGGTATTGGAGGCCCTCCAGTACCTTGGAATCTGGATCAGTAGAGGACTTCCACACATGTTTGAGAATAACCTCCACCCCATTATCAAACGTTCTCAACGTGACTTCCTAAAATGGACACATCTCAATCTGTCACTCTGGGGGAAAATTCAAACAGTGAAGATGAATGTGGCACCCCACTTCCACAACATATGCGGCATGCTGTCCCTCCCGACACCCAAAGGTCCCCGGGTAGACATTGACTGGTTATGGGCTGATACTTCGGCAGGAGTTCTGAGGCATCCCTTCATGGCATCATATAACCTGCCCGTCCACCTCTCTCTGCTGGCTGCCCATCTAGCCTCCCAGCAGTATGACTCCATACTTGGCTGGCATGAACACGCTCTTGTGGGCCCCTCAAACATGGCATTGCCCTCATACCTCTCTACTTCTTACACAATGATAAAGGAGAACCCTATCATGCTGGCAACAGCGATAACCAGGAAGAAGTTGCACCTGTTTGTGGAGGGTCCCTCACTGTTGCACCACAAGGCCCCGCTTTGGCACAATGCTGCCTTCTGCATTGGCTGCTAACCTGTCTATTGGCCCTACTGGCAGGAACATGGCCCACAATGGGTGGACCAACTACTGGATGGAGGCCTGACTGATGTCGTCCCTGACCCTCTGTGATGAATTTGCACTCCAAAACACAGACCACTGGCTGTACCATCAACCGGCCCACTGAGTCTGCACCGCCTTTGGAGTGTCATCAATCAGCTTGAAAGTGTCTTCTGTACTACAGTATAAATACTGTCAATACTGAGGAGTTGGGGCTGGCCTGTATTGGGCACTCATCACTATTTTGCCGTCACTCCAAGCAATAGCAGCCACAAAACATGCCTGGCAACCCTTGTTGGGCAAAGTATACTCTCCAGAACACAAGGAATCTGTACTTTCAACACATGATAAAGTCCCACAGGAGGGCAAACTGAAGTTCCTATACTTTGAGATACTGAACGACTGGTACTGGTCACCAATGGAAGCTCAAATGCACAGCAGGCAGGGGAAGAGATAAAAAAATCAGCTCCCAGCAAGCAGTAGCAGTTTTCACGCTCCTGCTTGCTAGCAGCAGAGTTAGTGCTTGCTTTTGCTTCTCCCACCAAGCAAAAGCGAACAGCTATCTCCCGGGTGTGGGCAGCTCAGGAGCTGGCCCTGGTGTCTGCAGATATCCCTAACTTATTGTGCCTTAAAATGACCTACTACCTAAACAATTCAATTCAAACACCAAAAAGGATCATCTACACGTGCTAATGTTCATCCATGGCAAAGTTCTTTACAATTGGTTCAGAGATTCTTCATAGTGCCACACACATCTTCGTTTTTGGACTTTTGTACCCATGGTTGGCTTTAACAGGACTTTTTGGCTTGCTGTACCTGCCGGAGAGTTTCCCTGTTATGTCATAGAGTTCTTTCAAGTTCCCATGGCTTTTGGCTTTCTGGGCCTCTGTGGCAAGACCATCAATGAATCTTTGCTTGTCTGCTCGTAAGCTTCTCTTTGCTTCTTTGTTGGTTTTGTGGTATTTGCCTTGAGCTTTCGCTTTTTCTGCTCTCGTTCCGCTGGTGTTGACTGCAGCTTTCTTTTCCTTTCTCCCTTGGATTTTGTAGAGTCTTGGTGGAGATCCATTCTTTATGCTGGCGTATCTCCCTGTCACTCCAGATGTCACTGTTTCTTTGATCTTCTCCCACTGGTTTCTATTGTGTCTCTGTTGTTTCTAGTTCTTGCAGTACTTAAAACTTGGTACTGAGAGTGACTGAGTATTCACTTCATTTCTATGCATCTTTGTTAGAAATGGGGTCTTTGGTTGGCAGTCAGGTTACCCCCTACCCAAGAAAGGACCTTCACTCTAGTGAGGGTAAGTCACACACAATCCAAATTATCCTGTGCCCACCCTCTGGTAGCTTGGCTCTGAGCAGTCAGGCTTAACTCAGAAGGCAATGTGTAAAGTATTTGTGCAATAAATCATGCAAGACCACAGTTTAGGACCACAAAAATACACCACACAGTGTTTAGAAAAATATATGATATTTATCTGATAAGATGCAGGTCAGAACGATTAAAATGCAATAAGTATATGTTGTAATATCTCTGTAAAAGTGATATAAAGTGTCTTTAGTCTCTTTAAAAACCATAAATGTCTCTTGCAAGCACAAAGTACCTGGTTTGCATTCAAAATCTCCGCAAGGGACTTCAGAGGAGGCAATGATTGGAAAACGGGGAGGTGTGTGTTGGTTTCACCCCTTCACACACAGACTTGCAGCGTTATTTTTCACACAGGGGAAGACTTTGCATTGATTTCTGGCTTGCGGACTTCTCTTCGGGTTGTAGGGTTTTCGGACACCCCGGGGACAGTGTGTGGAATCCTGGGCTTGTGGAGCGAAGTCACAGGCGCTGTGTCGATCCGGTGGGCATTGCGTGGAAATTTCTCCCGCACGGCACGTGCTGTGTCGATTCCTCTCTGGAAGTGGTGCTGCGTTGTTCCGGGTGGGCTGTGCGTCTATCCAGTGGGCCGTACATCGAAGTTCCGGTTACTATTCTGGCGCTGCGTCGATCTTCTCGTTGTGAAGTCAGGCTGTGTCGTTCCTGTTCAGCGTGCGGTTAATTTTTCACCACGATGCAGGCTGTGAGTCGTTTTTAGCAGGCTGTGCATCACATTTTTGCCACACAAGGAGTCCAGTTGCAGGAGTGAAGTCATTTTGGTCCTGAGACTTCAGGGAACAGGAGGCAAGCTCCATCCAAGCCCTTGGAGAGCACTTCTCAGCACAGCCAGAGAGCAGCAAGGCAGCAGGGCAAGATCAAGGCAGCAGTCCCTCTCTGAAAAGCAGCCAAGGCGAGTCCTTTGGACAGCCAGGCAGTTCCTCTTGGCAGGTCTGGTTCAGGGATTTTTCAAAGGGAATCTATGCTTTAATTGTGTTTAAAAGCAGCCCCCTAGTTAACCTTGCAACAGTGAAAACCGAATTTGGCAGTATTTCACTGTTAGGACATATAAAACACCTTAGTATATGTCCTACCTTAACCATGCACTGCACCTGCCCATGGCCTACCTTAGGGATGTCTTACATGTAGGAAAAGGGAAGGGTTAGGCCTCGCAAGTGGGTACACTTGCCAAGTCAAATTTACAATTTAAAAACTGCACACACAGACACTGCAGTGGCAGGTCTGAGACATGATTACAGGGCTACTTATATGGGTGGCACAACCAGTGCTGCAGGCCCACTGGTAGCATTTGATTTACAGGCCCTGCGCACCTCTAGTGCACTTTACTAGGGACTTACTAGTAAATCAAATATGCCAATCATGGATAAATCAATCAACAGTACAATTTACACAGAGAGCATATGCACTTTAGCACTGGTTAGCAGTGGTAAAGTGCCTAGAGTCCTAAAGCCAACAAAAACAGGTCAGGAAAAATAGGAGGAAGGAGGCAAAATGTTTGAGGATGACCCTGGAAAAAGGTCCAACAATCTTTGAGGAGGGTGCTGTTTTATCACAGGCGTTGGTTTGTCCGTCCCATCCATGATTTCTTCAGCTTTAGCCTGGCTACAATAAGGTGATGGTCTGATGTCACATCTGCTCCTCTCATCACTCAGACATCCTTCAGGGACCTCCAGAAATTCTTAGCAATGCAAACATGGTCAATCTGATTTTCAGCTGAATGGTCTTGTGACACCTACATTGCCTTGTGAATTCTTTTGTGTGGAATACACTACTGCCAATCAGCAGACCGTTCAGCGCGCAGAGATCTGCAAGCCGTTCACCATTCTTGTTCACAACACTTGGGCAATGGTTGCATAAGACTTCTATGGAAAATAGAGTTGTCACTTCCAATCTTGACATTGAGGTCTCCTATCAGTTTGGTGATGTCTCCCTCAAGACAGTTCTCCAGGATGGACTGGAGTATGTTGCAAAACGGTTAATTTTCTTCTTTTTTGCTGTCATTTGTAGGTGCCTAGCACTGGATAACATTCATGTTGATCCTTTTTTTCTTTGTGCGGAAGGTCACTGTGATGATTATGGGACCATGGGCTGCCCATCCAATCAGAGCTCTGTTGGCTGCTGGTGTTAGCATCAGTGCTACTCCTTGAGGATGTGGGGTGCTGTCTTTCTTTTGTTCAGAATATAGAATCGTTCCTCCTGGAGCCAGTCTTTTCTGTCTTGCCGGTCTCATACTAAGGGGGTCATTCTAACTTCGGCGGGCGGCGGAGGCCGCCCGCCAAAGTTCCCCCACCAGAACACCGCAGCGCGGTCAAATGACCGCCGCGGTGATTCTGACTTTCCCGCTGGGCGGACGGGCGACCGCCAAAAGGCCGCCCGCCCGCCCAGCGGGAAAGCACCAGCAACGAGGAAGCCGGCTCCGAATGGAGCCGGCGGAGTTGCTGGTGTGCGACGGGTGCAGTTGCACCCGTCGCGATTTTCAGTGTCTGCTATGCAGACACTGAAAATCAATGTGGGGCCCTGTTAGGGGGCCCCTGCAGTGCCCATGTCAGTGGCATGGGCACTGCAGGGGCCCCCAGGGGCCCCACGACACCCGTTCCCGCCAGCCAGGTTCTGGCGGTGAAAACCGCCAGAACCAGGCTGGCGGGAAGGGGGTCGGAATCCCCATGGTGGCGCTGCTTGCAGCGCCGCCGTGGAGGATTCCCTGGGGCAGCGGGAAGCCGGCGGAAAACCGCCGGCTTCCCTTTTCTGACCGCGGCTTTACCGCCGCGGTCAGAATGCCCCCGGAAGCACCGCCAGCCTGTTGGCGGTGCTTCCTCCGTCACCTACCTATGACCGCCAGGGTAGGAATGACCCCCTAAGTCCTCACATTCCATGTCCCAATGGTGGTGGTCTTGTTCAAAAGTAGGTCGATCAGCTTTGTGGATTCCCAGGATGTCTGGCTTTCACAACAAGGTTTCATGGATCTCCTTGAAGGAGATTTCTCTCTACACAAGATGAAGATGTCTTTTGCTTGATGTTTCTATAGCTAGGATTTTTGTTTTTACTTGGTGGCCCCACAAATAACACTTCTCTTTTCTCAGCTGGGCCGGGAACCTCCCAAGGCATAAGTGTATATATCTACTTATTTATGTAGAAATTTGTGTATCACACCAAAATAACACCTTTTTGTCACTTCAGATAGCTTGAGTGCACCATGATTAGTAGATGTGGACATGATTGGACATACACTAACTGAAGGGTCGGAATACACATATAAGGCATTCTTCCATTGCTGCCATTTAGTGATGATTATTAATCAAATGTCATTCTGAACTACTATATTGTCAAGAGTTTTCTGAAAAGCATGCGGTTGGGTTCTGTCATCTGCAAAGATTCACACCATTCCCGAATCTTGGTTATTCAATTTCTCAGAATCTGCATCACTGTACAAGTGTTTGAATAACTCTTTGCTCATGAAGATCTATGGTTGCTCTATAGTGAGATGTTATAAGTATCCCAATACCTTTGCACCAGTAGACTATGCGAATGGTGCTGAGAATCTCCAACTTGTTAGATGTTCACTAGAGTCACTAGAGTGCATACACATTGCTTCTTCTTCTTTGTCTTATATACTTATATTCAAATAAAACATATTATTTGCAGCACACAATTAGAAATAAGAGGACATACTTATGTAATATATAAAAGTAAGATAAGTAACTATATAAAAATGTAGCCTGTATTTGTGTAAAAAGCACATTTGTTCATCCAGCTGATATATATTTTGTAGTTTTCATACAAAGCACAGTACAGGATTACATTTTGTAGACACGAGCCATGCCAGTTTACCAGCTTGAAACATGGACACTGTGACCCAGGAACCTTATGAGCATTACATCAGGATGGTGTTTTCTAGGCATAAATCAGTACTGTGAGACTCACAGAAGTGTTTGTTAATGGGTTCCAAATAATTTTTCACCAATAATCATCAGCCCTACGAACTGCCATGGCAGCTCGGGGCTGGGACGCTTGCGGCTGGTGGGTGGGCCGGCCCTAGGAGAGTCCAAGTATGACTGTATGACTGCGGACCCCCCTCACTTTCCAGCTGAGCTATGCAATAACGCTAGAGAATGGGGTGCTGGCAGTGCAACGCTCTCGGCTTTGAGGAACTTTTGCTGAGGCCTTGCTGGCTCTTGGATGACCCTGCTTTCCTGGATTGTGGACGGAGGCCATCGCCCAGAGGAGGATCATAGCAGAGGCGTTGGCAGTTTCAGCAGCCGGCGAGGTCATGCAAACAGCATGAGTGACTGCATGGAGAGGCAGCTGGGAGAGGCGCTTTGGAGGGCACCCTTAATTTTAATCATAAATCTGAATTTTTTCGCTTCTATTCTGAATTATTCTGAATGCTTTTTAAATCACTTCCCACGGCGTTTGAAAAGATCAAGGATTCAGTGTTACCAAATGGGTCATTTTCATCTACTTTTACAAAACCTCAAACCTTGCATTTTCTGCCTGACTCTAAATATGCTTATTTAGTGATCTACATCAACAAGCCAGAAATATTAGAGACGTGCAACAAGTGAAAAACAGACCCTTTTTGACCTTCCTGGTCTTGTTCTGCATTGTAGCAGCCAGGATCCATTTCAAGGTGTTTTTCGCTCGCTCAATGGTGCAGACTTCTCATCAGAGCCCCTGGGCTCCCAGATTCCGGTTCAGCTCCAGCTGCAGGCAATCTCTTGGTGGAGTAAAAATACAGATTCCCCTGTGGCTGCTACTTTGTTGCAGTCTCTAGCTCTCGTTGTGAAAATTTTCACAGCCTGCCCAAGAACAGAAACAGGCTTTTACAGTGGCCCTACGCAGATACATTTTTGAACTTTGTTGAACTTTGGAGCCATATTCTTATTTTTATTTTATTTTTATTTTCCCCTTTTTTTTACTACCCTCACTGTTCGCTGGCTTGCTTTTGAGGTTGCTGCAAGGAGAGACAGCTCTAGCTTGCAGACTCCTGGAACCCTTCCTTTTCAAATGCTTAGGTATTATTTCTTAGTGGAGCGATATGCTTGCAAGGGTTGGCAAAGAGAGGTGGGCGGCTGGACATTGCAAGGTCCCAGAATGCCTTGAGGATGGAAAAAAGAGCCTTGTCTGACAGACAGAGTGAGGGCACTTGCAGCTGTCGCTTTGGGCCCCGGTTGGGCAAAGGGGCTATTCATCCTCTCACAGAAGCAACTGATGCCCTGGAGAAAGGGACAAATACAACTCTGATGCTAGTGGAGATAGGAACAGAGAAGACTGCAGGGGGCGCATCTGAGAATGTTACACTAGCTAGAGTGGGACCATGCGGTCTTCTGAAGTAGAAGGCTGTCCTTTGATCACAGCAGATACTCAAATCTTTCATAGCCCCCCTCATGTCCCCTGGGGCTGTTGAACTGAGCAGGGATACTGGCGTAGGCAGCGAAGGGATGGCTGCCCAGGCCCAAGTTATAATCCAGAAGATAGCACCAGACTCCTCCTTCCCTATGCTGGAGTCCACTATGGGGACCCCCTCCACTATATTGGAGACAGAGATGTCTCACGTTTCCGAACTGACTGTTTCTCTGGGTTCTGGGCTAACCAACCTGAAGTATCAGCTCATCTGGCCCCACCTCTCTGTGAACCCTTCCAAAAATCCCTTGTGCCTTCTCAGCCTGGAAAGCTCAAAAGACTGGCACGTTGGCATTACCAGCTGTATGTGGCTACTTGCAGGAGGATTTTTTTGCCTTCTCGGATTTATCTGATAGTGACTGGGATGAAGGGGTGGATCAAGCAGGACAAAAGGTTCTGGTCGCAGAGAACTTGTCAGTTCTAGGGAAAGGTTCTGCAAACACTGGCCTCGCTCCCAGTTTGCCATCTGTATCTAAGAAGGGGATTGGTCGGAGGGTGGACCCGTCAACAGACCAGAGGACCTTGCGCTAAATGTGTTCAACCAGGGCATTTTCGATCCTATCCCTGACACAGAAGGGGAGGCAGAAGAGCTACAGTGGACCCGGATGGCACTGTGTTGACCCCTACCAACTGTTCACCCTTGGTGCCACTTCCGTCTGCTACACCACATATTAAGGCCTTATCCCAGTCAAAGATCAAACTTCTCCACTGCCATCTCCACAGAGATGTCAGTGGCCCAATTGAAGGCCAGGGTCAGCACAGGAGCCACTTACTCTGGCTGTGATCTATCATCTTCTGCTGCAGCACCAGGAGGAATATAGGAAGTGTTCCCTGGCTTTAAAGGCCACTAATCTGAAAACCCAAGAGGTCCTTCGGAAGCTCTCAAGGAACATGGATATACTACAATCTTGAGTGGTCACAGTGGAAGCATCTCAATCGGCCCTCCAAAAGACAGTGGAGGGAACCAGCGCAACGATCACTCAGCAAGATGAACAAGTTGCTATACTCTCATCTAGGGTGGAAGACCTTGAAAATAGGTCACGTAGGAACAACCTCCTGTTCCTCGGGATTCCAGAAGACATGGAAGGGGCGACCCACAAAGCTTTGTAGTTCGCCTGTTTCAGAGAGCATTTCCCACTTTATGTGACCTGGATATGGACTGCATGATTCAGAGGGCTCATCGCCTTCCTTTTAAACCACCCAGTAAGCCATCTCAATATCCACGGGCAATTTTGATATAGGGAACTTTATCTTGTTACAAGAAATATACCGAGCCACTACCCCTAAGCGACAGGTCAAAGTCTGTGGGGTGGAATACTTTGTCTGCTCTGATTTTTCACATCAAACAATTGTGAGGCAATGGTAGCTTCGGGTGTATATTCCAGCACTTCAAAAGCTTGGGGCAGTAATTTCGCTAATAGAACCAGCAACCCTGTGGATATGCAAGGAGGAGAAAAGTTATTTTTGCTGTGAGGGTTCAAAAGTTCAAGAGCTGTTGTCGAAATGGTAGTCCGGGGGTTGAGAAAGGCTTCTATGTACCTGAAATTTTAGTCTGCTTTCTATTTGGGCTGCTTATTATATGAGGTGCACTGGGTGTACGAGTTGGGAACTGATTGCTGGGCTGGGATTGTTTTACTGATGGGTGGAGTTAAGGGGATCCCTTGCACACATCATTTTCTAGCTGAACTTTGCTTACCATTAATCTCAAGCCAGAGGGTCTGGAGGGAGTTAGCAGGTTTTTTTAACTTCTCTGCCACTGAAGGAGGGATAGGGTTGTGTTATATTTTAGTAACTCTCTACTTAATATTTGATAGCATCTATGAATGTTTCTCATTGCTGGGCGGTTACAGTTGATTATATATTTTTTTCTGTTGGGCCAGCCCTCCTGGCCCCCTAACAGCTGCAATAAATAATAATCACAAAGTGGAAGGTACCTTTTTTGAGCTGGAGTCTGGGGAGGGTGTGGGGCTGGGGCTGGGGTTGGAATATGGGGAGCGGTTGGAGTTATCTCACCTGAACCCCTTTTTGGGATGGGGTTGTGGGAGTGCAGTGCAACAAAACAACAAAGAGGTTATATACCCTAATGCTTCCACTGAAAAAGGGTTTTGCAGAACAATTCCTCAATGTTTCACTTGGTGTGCTGGATGTCTGTTTGAGTATGTGAAGGCCTAGCCAGGGGGGAAGTCCCGACCAGCGAGTTCATATTCTTTCTTGGAATATAAATGGGCTGAAGGCATCCAATAAGCGTAAACTAATAAAAGAAGAGCTACACTATCTTAATCTGCATTTAGTAGGGTTACTGGAAACTCATCTCCACCCTACACAGACCTTTCCTCTGGAAGGCCTAGAGTACCAGGTCCTGGTTTCAACCTGCTTTACTTCTTCACAGAGAGGAATTGCTTTATTGTCTCAGGATAAAAGCTGGACACCTATAGACATTGTTTAGATATGGGTGGGGGTTGGCTCATTGCAATAGTTAATAAAGATCAAGTCCACTTCATGCTGTGTGTTTTGTATGGGCCAATACTGACGATCCCGGGGTTCTCAACAGCTTGCTGTCTCAACTACATCTATGACCAGAACCGCTGATAATTTGTGGCAATTTTAATGTTACTTTTAATCCACGTGTTCACTCCTCTAACTGTGGTCAATGGGATAACTCCCCAAGGACGTCTATCTATAGGTCTAAGAAGTTGGCTAGACCAAATAATTTAATCCTATGCTCAGGTTGATGTTAGGCGTCATCTTCGAATGAGAGAACATGGGTTCACATACTTCTCTACCTCTTGTCAGTCCTTCTTTAGAATAGATGTGTTTCTTGCAAGTCATTCTCGTATGCCTTATTTCAGGATTGTTCTGAATCCTAGGATTAAATCGGATTATAGTTCCTTGTCTCTTTTTGTTCAGGTAGAGGGGACGTTATTAAATCTCAAATTGCGACCTTGGACGTTTAAAGGTGTGTTACGTTTTGGCTTGCCTACTGATACAATTCAGATAAACTGTGGGATTGTCAGGGATGCCCTCTTTCTCCTCTGCTTTTTGCGCTGTATATCAATCCTTATATCCAAGCCTTGAGCTTGAGGGATATTGTCTCAGATTCACCAACTTGGACTCAAAGTGCTCACCTACACAGACTAGTTATCATGATCTCTTCCCCAAAGGATTCATAGGTAGCTATTGATCAGGCGGATAACAACTTTGGAGCTATTTCAGGATACAAACTTAATCTTGATAAAACTCTGATCCTAGCCAATATTGGGCCTTCCAGAGATGAGGACCGTTGGGTTAAATCTGCAACATATTTGGGAGTGGAAATCTCTTTGAGAATGGAGGAGGTAATTGAATTTAACTTTAAGGCACTGCAGAAGAACTCTGGAGATATTTAGTAAGTGACATCACTTACATATCAGTTTAATAGGATTATGCAACTTAATTGAGATGATTATTCTTCCTCGTTACTTATATGTTTTTCAGTGTATACCCCTGTACCTACCTAAAGCATTTTTGCAAAGGTGGAAGCGGCATGGCAAAGATTTATTTGGGGGTATAAAAAGTCCTGGGCCAACATGCAGATGTTGCAGTGGCCTAATATCGAAGGGGGTCTATTGCTACCCGATCTGCATAATTATTTATTAGAGGCATTTATATCCCGGCTAGTCAAAGTGCTGGGATGGGAACAATGGGGCATGTGATTCCTTAGTATCTCCCTTGAGGGAGTGCCATCATGCCACATACTGGAACTATTGACACGGTCTACTTCAAGCAGACCTGTTTCAAGACACTATTTGGGCCTCTTTGAAAACAAGAATTTAAGGGATTACATCCTTTAATGTGTACTCCTAGGCTACAATCCTATTTTTCCACCACTCATGCATGGTAACTATATCAACTTCTGGCAGGCTTTGGGATTACTCACATTAAGCTCTTTTTTTGACAGAGATTGTTTTCTTCTTTCCAGACATTGTCTCTGCGATTCCTGTTCCCTCTCTCGAGGTTCTTCCGCTATCTGCAAATTCGCCACTTCATAGTGAGTCTGCAGGGGGCTGATATTGATTGCTCTGCTAATACTTTTCTTGATCATCTGCGGAGGAGACCTCCCAAGAAGTGTATTAGTTGGGCCTACAAAGTGATTCAGGCAGAGGAGGTCCAACAACGGGTGGACATTTTCCAGACTTTGGCAGAAAAATTGAGCTGATATCTTGGAGTCCTCATTACCTCCGATGAAATGGGACATGCTCAATCTTGTCCCATATGGTTTTGAATGTCTCTCAATTTACAATTCATCAGTTCAAATTCATTAGTGATCTCTGCTATACTCCCTACCGTCTATCTATCATGGGTCTGAGGGTGGACTCCGAGTGCTTTTGTTGCTCGGTTGACAAGGCTGATTCTGCTCATATTTTTGCCAGCTACTTTTCTATCTCTTAATCTTGGCAGACAGTTTTTGATAAACTTAATCTGCTCCGTCCGATCACCCTGAGAAGAGATGCCAAACTAATTATACTCAGCCATTCACCTCTTATACCTCGTCTTCTAAGCGGTATCTATTTCTGTTCTATCATTCTAGCTTGATTTATTCTGGCCAGACTTTGGCTGTTGGTCGAGGCTCCTAATCCACTGCTCTGGTGGCATGAATTTATTGATATGCCTTCTTGATTACGTGATTATCAATAACAATGAGTGGCATCATTGTCTCAGGAGGACATGAGAGCCATTTAGGGAATTTCTGGCTCGCTTAAAGTCTGATCACGACCACCAACTTCTTTGCTGTAGCATTATATATGATATATCCAGTTACACCCATATGCCAGGGTTGATTTTCTATTTTTGCTCGACTACCTGACAGATATGTATTTCATCAAGTGCTATTGTGCTTATTAATAACCTCAATAAAAAAAAGAATAGACATACTCAAGAAAATACACTAGAGATATACGTTATGATTTTATTCAAATTAATGTACTATCCTAGTGCAAGCAATGTGTATAATTGTACCCATAAAATAACCAAATAGTAGCAATGTAAGTGATTAATAAACAAATTATTAAAAATGTATTGCAACATTGTAAAACTATTTCAGAATTATCTTGCATGGAAAGGTGAAACCAGTCTCTGTTCTCCAACCCTCCCTTCTTGTATCTATTGAGCTGTCATAGCAACAAAAAGGGCTTTATGTTTTTTTAAAGATAGTGTTTTCTGTATTAAGGTCTTTCTCTGTGCTCAGATCGTTATGGCATACCGAGTCAGCTGATATGGCCAGAATGGCTGAGAGATGCTTGCCTGTGTCTTCCACAAAGGATGTTTACTGCTTTTGCTGCTTCTAACAAATGTCCCAGGAAGTTGAAGATTTCCTTGCTGCCCAGCTGAAATCCAGCTTTCTTAATATTTTGAACAGGACAGGCCTCATATTGAAGGTGTACAGTAAAAGAATAAAGGAATCTTGTACACCTGCATTTAATTACATAAAACATAAGAAATAATGCAACTTATAGTTAAGTAAACGTTATATAGGGAATGTGTGCAGGCAGAGCTAAACGCAGCATGGGTTTATAAATGAGATATCTAGGGGTGGATCCTTCTCTATGGCGGAGGAGCGTTGCCCCCACCAGCTGCAAAACGTTCACAGTAAAAAAGTAATAAACTATGTTTATAACATGTTTACTGCAAAAGGGGCGGGACCACTGGCATGACAGAGACAGAGAGGGAGTGCACAACACTCCCCCTCAGTGCGCAAGTATGTTTGACCGGCCGTCTGGGACCGGCCAAAACATACATGCGCAGAAGGCTCTTCACAACCCGGCAATGCAATGCCAGATTGGAGCGAGCAGGCAGAGGCTCCCACTCTGCCTCGGAGCACCCAGCCAGGGAGCTCTGTCCAATCCTAACACTGCTTTCATACTGCTAGCAGCATGAAAGCTGTGTTAGTATTGGACGCAGGGCAGGCTGGGATCCTGAGCCTGTCCCTGCAGATGAGGAGCAGTTCGGAGGTAGAGCGGCGAAACAGGTACTTTTTTTTTCTTCAGTTAACTTATTTTCAATTGCGCTCAGCTCTCCCCTTCCCGTATCTGCTCTGCCCTGCCCCTTCTATCTCCCGCGAGCCACGACTGGCGATATCTGCACTGAAATATATGAATTTTATGATGATTTATTTGAGCTCAAGTACCACAGCTGTATACATGTCATACCCAAATCAATGAAATGAAGATGGACAATTAAGAAACTAGGGTCTTGCTTTTGCCAATCTCACCGCAAACTGATAATTTCTAATGTATGATATATGTGGCTGTGGTCAGTATTGTGCAAAATTATCACTTGCATAATTAATAAATAATGAGTTAAAATTACAGGAATTGAAATCACAGTTGTGGTTCATGCATTCAGACATGCAAATTCCAAGCATTCTGCAATTATTAGGGCCCCTTTGACTAAATGACTGTTTGCTCTTCTATTTTACAATCTAATGGTTTTAAAAAGAAGATGGGCACTTACAGCATAATCACTGCAGCATAAGCAGGACTATCTGGCCAATTAAAGAATAATGATGCATAAATATTTAGTCAGGTGCTCAAAAAATATGTTCTACTCTATGGAACATAAATATTCATTTATATTAATATCTGTGCTGCCAGTGCACTGCCTTGCTTTTTCATACATTGCCTTATCCTGGCACAATTTAGACTAGCTAACTAAATGTTCAGATGCAGGTTGAAAAATAAATTCAGGTGTGCACCTCATTAGTTCATTAATTCATTTTTATTAGCTGATGTATATTTTTTGCATATTCTGATGTGTATTTAGCCATGAATTGTGTTAGCTGTATGATGTGTTTTTAAAAAGGTTTGAAAAATGACACAATGAATGCTCATCAATGGCCTGAGAAGGAAGAATTTTCTATCAGGGAATATCAAGGCGGTATGTCCCATGCCTATTTTAGGCACCAGCAGTGCTTAATTTGTGCTTGTTGTTTCCGGTGCTGAGCACTGGCACTTATTTTTGCGGGCCGGCGCTTATTTTTCTGCCTCATGCATTTACTGCAAGCAAAAGACACAAATGAGAAAGATGGAGGAAGAGAAAAGCGAAAAGCGTCATAATGGGAGAAAGCAGAAAGCTGCAAGAGTGAGGTGAAGGGACAGAGAGTGCCTTTAAATGGATTGAGGAGGCCCAAGATAGCTTCAGAATTACTCTGCCTCAGGATTCCGTGTTCACACATTTAATTGCAGCAGCAGGAGGGCTTTGAGCACCAGCACCTTTTCATTTACAAATCAAGCACTGGGCACTAGCTTATAGGAAATAAAAAATCTCAGCTACATAGTAGACTGTGCTATCAGAACCCTTCCCTTTGTATCAAGTTCTCATATAACAAGAAGTGTGTCTCTGCAGGAGTATTTGGACACATTTGTCTACCCCAGGTTATGTCAGCTTTGTATTTGGATATAGTTCATCATCAATCATCACAATTGGCATGGCCTACAGTTTTAATCTCATTTATTGGTGACGGACTGAGATAATGCAGTTTTTCTCCTTCTGAATCTATCTCTACCTAGCTCTCCCACACTTTTTCTCCGTTGCTTTCCCTCCTCTCTCTTTCAGTTTCTCTCAAACCTCTTGTCTGCTCTCTTACATTCTATTTCTAGATCTTTTCCATTGTCTTTTGCTTTCATTCTGTCACTTTTTCCTCCTATTTCACTCATTCACATTTTTATTTGTCTCTCACTCTCTCTCATTCTTTTCTCTGTTTGCCCGAATATGTTTTTCTTTCCTCCTGCTTTCTCTCTCATTTGCTCTTTCAACAACACTCTCTCTTTCGTTCTTTCTTTCATTCTTTCCTTCTTTCTTTCTTTCATTCCTTCTTTCTTTCTTTTTTCCGACTTTATCGTTTTCTTTGTGTCTGTCTCATGCAATTCCCCTCTTCCTATCTCTCTCTCCCTCTTTCACTACTTGTGGCCGCCCTCTGTTCATCGCATTCTGTTTGATTTTTCTTCTCTTGCTCTGTTTCTCTGCTGCTCTTTCTCGCTTTTTACGTTATCTATACTCCCTATACACTACCTTTAGTGTTTGACCAAATAATAGAGATTTTATATTGACCTCCACTTACATCAACTCTCAGTATCAGCTATCAACTTTTTAACCTAACATAATGGTAAATAGATGTGAATCTCAAAATGATAACTCTATATTTTCCTAGGTAGTTTTCTCTTGATGGTGTATTGGTAGTCTTTTTCCACATTAATAAAACTTAGCACATGTCTGCATCCCATGATCTAATGCGAGATTTATTTATCAGTTTTTCATTTCCTGGTTTGCTGAAAGCAGAGATTCTGGCAAGAAGTCTCAGAGTCCGTCATCATCTCAAGCTTAGAATTTGACAAATAGCTTGTGAAAAACTTTCCACTGGGCAGTTGAAATACCCATTGTTGATCTCGGGTGATGCTAAGGAAGTCAAACCCTCTTTCTTGGTTATAACCTATGTTGGAGCAGATATGCTAATATGAGAAATTTCTAAAGATTTGCGTATAAATACTAATGAGAAATATTGATAAAAGAAACAAATAATTGAAAATAACATGTATGAGTAAAATTTGCCCATGGGGAGTAGTCACCATGTGTGTTCAAAATGCTAAAATAATGAAAAGATATTAAAAATTCTGTACTAATATGTCATATTTGAATGTATAACCTATGTTTTATGATGATTCATATTCTTAACTTAGCCAGACTAGAGGCCTGGTCTGCGCTGGGCCTTGCTTGCTTAAACGTGGAGACGCAATGAGCTGCTGATGACTGGAACAGGAAAAAAGGACCTTGAACTGCACAGAGTTCAGACGGGCTCTGCTAGAAAATTCTGCAAATGTACCAGAGGACAGGAGATGATGAGGACAAATTGATACAATTATGTGTAGAGTTGGGTAAACGTACTTTCCCAGGACTTGAACAATGGAGGCACTGACTAAAAGACTGTGGGCAACAATTTTGTTACCTGAAGAGCCGGATGATGTTCTCATCGACAGAAGGACCAATCAAACTAATGGAACTTGATGCTTGAACCGACGCAAACAAGTGGTAAACAAAAACTATAGGTTAGAGTCATAACCCCTGATAAGGTTGGCCAATTAGCAAATTGTGGGATGGACTGAAAGACCCTAATAAAAAGTCTTGACAAAGGAAGGAAATTCTTAGCGGAGAGGCGAAAGTTGATGACGTCAGGAGGCGCTGTCCGAAGTGCTGATAATTGGGCTTACTCTCTGTGAGCCTGATACTTGCTGATGACCTGGAGACAAAGACTGACTCGTTGCTGATCTATCTTGGATAGGTAGCTATAACAATGTGACTGACTAACGTGTGCTTTTACTTATAGGTACCAACTGCGCTGTTTTAATGTTTTTTTCTCTCTTTTTCAAATTAATGATTTATTGCCTAAATTGTTTTTGCATGAAGACCCACATGCTGATGCTAATTTGAGTTAGGTAGGCTGACAAGGGTGACTCAACGGTGACAATTGACTATCTTTGACTTGCATTGCTGAATTATTCAAAATGTTAAAGAATTTGCTGACTTGATGTTGATGCTCGTTTTTGCTTATCAAGAATTCTTGATGAATAGTTGCTTATGATGCTAATAAAGTTTGATTAACAATAAAGTTGAATAAGGATTTTGATTAGAATTGTAACTAATAGGGAATAATAACGATAAACCTTTTTGAGAGTGATGGTAATTTCTTATTAGATAGGGCATTGTCATGGTATTTTCTTGTTGATTGTAATGTTTATTGATGTTACATTGGTTACCGCTTGACTATGATACTCCATGCGATCCAAAAGGTTCATCGACCTATCCACGTCCCCTTGTAAGTTTACTTACTAAGGACTAGACGCGCTAGCAGCTTTTGGTAGAAGCTTGATGGTTAGTTTCCTTGGGGAACTAGCTAAGTGGTGAATAGTGGTTATGGTAGTAGTTTAAGTTAGGTGCAGTTGTTTGAATTTTAATGAGGTTTGAATTTAGTTTTTCTGAAATGGCAATGGTAGCAAAGGTGATGTCCTCCTAAACCCAGAAATGACTTTCCCAGATCCTTGATCCCGTCGGAAAGAGTGGGTATGATCTCGGCGTATTTTGAGATCGTATGAGAGTAGTAGGTTGCGCTTGCACAGGCTTGAGTAAATCACAGGTGAATTGTGATGTATGTGAGGTAAAAGTAGGGAGTGTGCGTACTCCAGTTAGGGGTTAGTAGGAGTGTGCGTACTCCAAGTTGTGAGAGTAGGGAAGTCGTCGAACTTCATATGTGTGTGGCGCTTTGTGCTCAAAAATTGTCCACGTGGTTGCTGGTGATGTACGGATCCTGCGTGGTCTAAGACTCCGGAGTATATTGACAAGTGTAGGAGACACATGGTTATATGTTGTAATCTGTCTGGTTTAATAGGTTGATTGGGCTTGGTCAACAAGTCGGAGTGCATGTTAGTCAAGTAAAAGGAGCTTTGAGTGAGATTTGGCAGGTCCTATGTGCACCAGGACAGACCCATTAATCAGTTAGGAGTAAGGTTTGCAGGTCAAATTTTACTTGTGAATGTGGGGAACTGAGAAAGAGGAATAGCTAAAGAGCTAGAAAGAGCCATTAGTGAAAATCCGTAAGGTCCCTGAAGTGATTGTGTCCCTTCCTGCAGTAAACCAGCAGGTTTGTTTTAGTTATTATTTGGTGAAGGCGCTTGCAATAAATTGCATTAGTTGAGTAGAATTGAGTTGAAGAAGACAAGCCGCAAGACTTTGTCAGCCGCTGTGTCTCAGTGTGACGTCAGTGTGTGCCACGCTGGGATAGGTTGGTTAGTGAAAAGAGCCGCAACCGGATTGGCAGCCGTCCGTAAGAGGCAATTGGTTGAGCAAACGGGTGAAGGGAATCTCGGGAGTAAAAGTCATTTCATTTATTGAATTAGTACTACACAAAAACAGGTAAAATTAAGTTTTTCAAGGCATTTAAGAGTGGGATGAGAGGCGATTCTTACATTAAAGCGTCAGTGGGGGAGCCATCCCCCCCGGAGGATACTCCGGGGCATCTTGTGAAGACAGAGAAAGGCATAGCTTTGTGTCTTTGGTTAAAGCAATGGAGTAAATTGACTAAGAATCAAAGGACATTAGCTTTTCCGGAGCATTGAACGTTTAATTTAAGAATTTTGGGTCAGTTGCGATTATCATTGTATGACATGAAGCCGTTACCAAGACCATCACAGTTTGAGGCTTTAGCAGTTTGGGAGCTAGTGGCCAGACAGCAGCAAGAGCTGAAGTTCAATAGAAGGATGAAAAAAGTAGAAAAGTCACTAGTGGAAACTAGATGGGATTGGGAGCAGAAGAGATGGAGGATGGCGACTATGAAAGAGATTAAGATGTTTCCAGCAATTACAGAGGGTGATGACTCAGATAAAGGGGTTAGTGCCAAGGAAGAGGAAAGTGAGGGAAAGAAGAAAAGGAAGAAGTCTTATGTGGACGATGATGATTCTGATGTTGATGATCTCATTACACAGTTGCTGAGAGATAGGCCTCTACCTATGACAACCTATGAAGGGGGTCCGGGAACTAGTGCTACAGCCCTCCTGCTACTCCTGGAACATCCTAGGGAGCTGCAGGAGCTGTACAAGCAGAAGGAGGACAGTTACCAGGGGCAGTACAGAGTACACCTGTTGCAGGAACCTGTGCTGTAGCTCAGGCGCTGTTACATACACCTTCAGTACAGAGAGTTTATCCAGATGTGCCAGTTCTTGAGACTGTTTCAAATATTGTGGTGCAGAGGGAGCAGGTGCTTCTGAAGCCAATATTGGCTCAGACAGACCCGACACCAATGTTATTGCCCCCAGCACAGACGCAGGGTATGTCGAAGTTTACACCGTTGACAGGGACTTCGGTTGATCTCACACCAGTTATGAACCTCACTCAAGGTGCAGGTGCTAGGGCAGCTCCTGATGCGATATCGCTACCGATTACTGTTGGTCCAGTGGTACCTTTATATGTGCAGAAGAAAACAGAAGCAGGGGACAAACTGAGATGTCACAGAGTTTGGTGAGAAGGGGAGCGGGAGATTCAACACAATCAACATCATCTGCAGGACAGGGTCCAAGTGAGCTTAGATCTCCTATGGGTTTCAGTCCTCTTGTGACATTGCCGGATGCGGCAAATGTCTCTAAGGCAAATCAGAGACTGAGACTACTGACACCGCAAGCCTCGGGTCCAATGGCACAGCAGCTGCCAGTCCTGAATGCGATTAATATTTAATTGCAAGGGTTAACAGCTCAGCAGTTAACTAGTTGGCTGGATAGTCTAAATTCTTCACAAGGTGCCTCAAAAGCGGAAGATCAGCTGAAGCGAGTGGGATTAAATATTGAGGCAAATGAGTTAGGCGAGGGAACAATGGGACTGAATAGGTTAGAATCCTACACTGAAGAAGAGCTGAGGTATTTATGCCCAAGGATCACAAAAGAGGTAGGGAAAGTACACCAGAAATTAGTGGAAGTAGCAGAGAAGCATGACATTGATCTTAAAACAATGAAGCATTTGAAATGGAGTTACAGATTAGATTTCGAGGCAAATAATTTTGAACACATGGTATCAGCTGGAATGAAGGCACACTTAAGGGATTTACTGCAGAGTGCGCAAATCTGGGGAGCATTAGAGAAGTGGGAAGGCATATGGACAAGGAAAAAAGAGAAATGAAAACGAGATTCCCAAGAAGAAGCAGAGGGAGCTGAGAAAGGGGAGTCAGTTAAAATGCTCCCAATGAGAGAAATTCCAGGGGGTCAATTTGTTCATTTCCCATGGCACAGAAGTCACATACTGTCTTTTACGAATGATTATCCCAGATTGAGAGAGAAGCCAGTTGAATGGTATCAGCAGACTGAGAGGTCCGTGAAACTCTGTAAGTGTTTGTGGGAAGACTTGAATACTTTATTCAAGATAGTTGTTCCAGCTGACTTATGGGTCGAGTGTAAGAGGGCAGTAGACTGGCCAACAAATGAACCCGAGAGGAACAAGATTACAGACGCACCATCACCTGAGGTAATGAAGAATTATTATAAGTTGAATGAATTCCTGAAGACTAGGATTTCTCCTAAAAACATTGATTGGCAGAGGATTGACAGGACAGTCCAGGAGACTAAAGAGTCAATACATACTTACTATGAAAGGTTGCTGAAGGCTTTCAAGGAGCACAGTGGCAAGGAAGTGGTTGAACCAAAAGACATGTTGCATTTCGTGTTTAGATTTGTTGAAGGGTTGAGACCTGAAGTAGGGCAGATGATTAAGAATCATTTGATTTGCTGGCAGGCAAAGCCGATTGATGAGGTGCTGCAGTATGCTAAATATTGAAGTGATAAGATCGAATTGAAACAAAAGAAGTTGAAAGAAAAGGTAATCTTGATGCAGATTAAGGCAGCACAATCAGGAGTACAAGGAGCTTTAGTGCTGCTGATGCAGCTGCAACAGAGAGCTGTCATGTTTCAACCTCAAGTGACGCGGAATGGATATGATGCGTGGTCCGGATCTAAGCACTGTGGTTGTTCAGAATGACAAGCAGGGCATGAAAAAGATGTTGCCATGTCATTTGTGCGGAAACGTGGGACTCTGGAAGCGGGAGTGCCCATTGATGGTGCATGAAGGAATGGTTCATCAAAGTGATGTAGGTGCAACTCAAACTGTAAGGGTCCCAAGAATGAGGGGCATAGTTCCAAATGCTCAAAATCGAGGTCAGAATTTCTTGCCTGTACAACAGTTGCAGGTGCCTCAAGCACAATTTACTTCTCTATCACCAGTACAGCAGCAGGTTTCTATGGTGCCTAGGCAGCAAATGCACATACCCCAAGCCCCGATGGAGCAGCAGCAAGTTATGCTTACTCAACAGGTCACAGGTCAGAGACCAGACAATAGTAACAATACAGTACACCAGTTTCCATTTCACAGTGAGGATGAAATAAATGATGAATGGATGAGTGACAGTTCGGATGAAGGAGCTTGCATTCTTGCTGCATGCCTAGAGGTAGATCAGAGAGGGCCTTTGTAAAGGGAAAAGTAATGGAACATAAGGTCTCATTCTTAGTGGACACTGGAGCTACGTGCTCCACAGTGAGGGGTGTGGAAGTACCAAATTTACCCCTTTCTGGCAGCACAGTTCAGGGTGTGGGTGTGGAGAATAGGCAGTTAATGAACCCTATCACAGAAGTTGAAATCAGAAATGATTTGGCACTGCATAGATTTGTGGTGTGTGACTCAAGTCCTGTGTCCTTCCTAGGCTGAGATCTATTGTGCAAGACCAAATGTTCTATAAATTGTACAGCTGCAGGGATAGAAGTCCAAACAAATAGTGATGATGAGGAGGAGCAGGCATCAGCCATGGTATTCAATGATACTTATGAAGAATACCCATTGATCGAGATTTTTCCAATGTTCATTATAAAGGAGTTGCATGCAGACTTGCAGGGAACCGTAAAGGAAAAGGTTTGGGATTTGACAGGAAAGGAAGTGGGATTGATCAAAGGAGTGGAACCTATTAAAATCACTTTGAAGCTGAATGTTGAATTTCCGAAACTTCCACAGGATAACATGGCACAAGATGTGATGTTGAAAGTGGCGCAGATAATTGGAGATTTTCTAAAACAGGGAGTTCTAAAGGAAGTGTTGAGCAGCCCATGTAATTCAATGATGATGGGACTGAAAAAGCCATGTGGAAAGGTACAGGTTGTGCAGGACTTGCAAAAAGTGAATGACATGGTGGTTAAGTGCTGTCTGATTGTATCCAATCCAGCAGTGATACTGTTTCAGATTCCTTGTGAGGCAGAGTGGTTCACAGTGGTTGACTTGTCACAAGCTTTCTTTTCGGTGCCACTTCATGAGGATAGTCAGTTTCTTTTCAGTTTCAAATTTCTAGATAAAGTCCATAGCTGGTGCAGGCTTCCTCAAGGGTATACGGAGTCACCATCTTTGTTCAATCAGATTCTAAAGAAGAATTTGGAGTCATTGGAATTACCCTGCCAATCGACTCTTGTGCAGTACACTGATGACTTATTGATTGCATCCAGAACAAGGGACGAGTGTAAGCACGACTTGATTGCCCTGTTGCATCATTTGGGAGAGTTTGGACACAAAGTCTCACCTGTGAAATTGCAGTATTGTCAGAAATCTATCAAATATTTGGGTCATCAAATTGAGAAAGGGCTGAGGAGAATTTCCCGAGAAAGGATTGCAAAGATTTTGCAGAGAAGTCCCCCAACTTCCCGGAACGATGTGCGCATGTTTCTGGGAATGGTAGGGTGCTGTAGGCAGTGGATTCCAAATTTTGCTGAGATAGCCAAACCCCTACAGCAGTTGACACACAAAGGAGTTACAGATCCCATTATCCTAGATGAGGATCAGATGAGGGCTTTCACTGAGTTGAGAGAGAGTTTGTGCAGAGCTCCAACATTGGGAATGCCTGATTATACAAAGCCTTTCACATTGTTTTGTCATGAATGTGATGCTTGTTCTTTATCTTTTTTGACACAGGTCCATGGAGGTGCTTATCGGCCAGTAGCTTATTTTTCAGTTACCTTGGACCCGGTTGCAGCAGCTTTACCAGGTTGTCTGCGAGCAGTAGCCGCATTTGGTCAAAGTCTTTCCCAATGTGAAGGGGTGGCCATGGGATACCCAGTGACGGTAATGGCACCACATTCTGTTGAGATCTTACTGACAAGGACGAAAACACAATATTTGACGGGGCAAGACTGACAAGGTATGAGATGAGCATATTTGGAGCTCCAAATGTAACTTTGAAAAGATGTACAGTGTTGAATCCAGCACAGCTATTGCCAATTGATACTGTTGAAATTGAAAAGGAGGAGGATATAGAGCATGATTTTCTTGAAGTAACCGAGCTATGTACAAACCATAGGCCTGATATCAGAAATACTCGGCTAGAAGAAAATGACCAAATTGTCTTTGTCGATCGTTCCTGTCTTAGAGATGGAACGGGCACTTTGAGAGCAGGATATGCTGTATGAACCCTGGAAGCATCGTGGCCTCCTGGTGTATATTCAGCACAAGTAGCTGAAATGGTGGCTCTTACTAGAGCTTGTTATGTTTATACCAGGCTGCGAGTGACAATATACACTGATAGTCAATACAGATTTGGAATTGTTCATGATTTTGGTCAATTGTGGTCGCAAAGAGGTTTTATGACCTCCAGTGGAACCCCAGTACGAAATGGTGACAGGAAAAAAGAATTACTGTATGCAATCCAAATGCCGGAGGAGATTGCTGTGGTAAAATGCACTGCACATCAAAAAACGCAAGATTACATTTCCTAGGGAAATGGGTATGCAGATCAGGTTGCAAGGTTTTGTGCCTTGAACTGTATATCATTCAAAGACAAGTGGGAATTGATGCCAGAAGAAGAGACCAGTTGTGCAAGTTTTGCATTGAAAATAATTGATACTCTAGGAGAATTGAAAACATTGCAAGACAATGCAGACAGGGAAGAGAAAAAGCTGTGGGCAAAGCTGAAGTGTGTACAGAGACCAGATGAGATCTGGGTATCTGAAGAGGGTCAGATGGTATAGCCGAATTGTCTGTTGACTCAGATGGCTCGGTACTACCATGGTCAGGCACACATTGGAAGAGATGCCATGATTAGGTTGTTCAAGGTTGATTGGTTCAATCCAAAAGTTAGGCAAGCAGCTGAAGCAGTGTGTCTCAGGTGTGTGATCTGTCAGCAGTTAAACATGGGAAAAGGGACAGTGGTGAATCTGAGCCACAGTGGAAGAGCAGGTGGACCATTCAGCAGAATGCAATTGGATTTCATTGAAATGCCTGCATGTGGTGGATTGAAGTACATGTTGGTGACTGTGTGTGTGTTTAGTCATTGGATTGAAGCATACCCCACATGTAGAAATGATAGTCTCATAGTTGCAAAGTTGTTACTCAGAGAGTTGATATCAAGGTTCCCGATCTCTTTAGAATCAGATAGGGGAACGCACTTCAATTATGAAGTGATTAAGTTCTTATGTGCAGCATTGAACATTGAACAGAAACTCCACTGCAGCTATCGTCCAGAGGCATCAGGACTCGTAGAGCAAATGAATGGTACTCTGAAATCAAGAACTGCCAAAATGTGCACTGCCACAAATCTGAAAATGGCCGGATGCATTGCCTCTAGTGTTGATGTCAATGAGAAATATACCTGACAGAAAGACAGGGCTGTCCCCACATGAGATTCTTATGGGAAGAGCAATGAGGTTGCCAGCAATACCAGATAATGCTCTTGTCAATATTACAGATGATATGGTGTTGGACTACTGCAAGGGCCTAGCTGATGTGGTTCGATCTTTTTCCCAGCAGGTACAAGCCATTACCCTGCCACCTATCCATGACCCAGGTCACAATCTAAGAGCAGGAGATTGGGTCGTGATCAAAAAGCATGTGCGAAAGACTTGCCTGGAGCCACGTTGGAAAGGTCCATATCAAGTGGTGTTGACAACTACAACAGCTGTGAAGTGTGCAGGTTTGCCTAACTGGATACATGCGAACCACACCAAGAAAGTGGTGAGTCCTCAGGATCATGAAGAAGTGTTGTTGACAGCAACAGCAACAGCAAAGCAAATAGTTCTACCTGAACCAGAACCGGAGCAGGTCGAGCCTGAAGTAGATCCAGAATTGGCGGAAGAAGGATCAATCACCCCAGTAAGAGACAAGGATGCAGAAATTCAGGAGACAGAACGAGAGATCAACCTGGCAGAAGTGACAAGAGAACCATGCACAGGAGAGGTTCTCTCAGAAGCAAAGGGTGCTGAACCACCAAGAGAACAAGTGCCAGAGCCTGAGGGGGAAAGAGTTGAGACAGGTCAAAGCCAAAGTGATTTGACTCCTCCTGAACCTGTTGCAGGTCCATCAAGAGAAGGCACTACAGATAAGGCGAAGAAGAGTCCAATCTTCAAGAGATTGTTGACAGAAGGGGCAACAAAAGGAGACCACTGGCCTGAATCTCAAATAGCCAAGAAAAAGGACTTGGTTATAAATGAGAGAATAGAGGAAGAAATAGACACTACAAGGAAAGAATAATTGAGTGATGGAGAACTAGCAGGAGAAAGAAACTGGAAAAGAAAGTGAGTAGCAAGTCGAAGATATGTAGGACCAGAGTGGGCATATGCCGCAACAAGTGATTGGCAAAACGAGTTTATGTCTTTTTGCTTTGACAGAGAAGTTCCGAATCAGTATTTGATGCAACCTGAAGGAGTAAATCAATAGACTGAGTCGTTGAGCAAAAGAAAAAAGAAACTGAGATTATTGATCTTACCGAAAGAGACACTGATAACCTGATATGACACTTAGAATCCCGGAGATAACCAGTTGCTAACTGATTTTTGACAAAGGAAGAAAAAGGGCTCCTGTTGTGTGAAGCTGAAGCGTGAAAAAGAAGTATATTTTATATTTTTGAGTTTTCTTGTTGCATATTAATTAAGAGTTAATTCTACTTTCTGATTCTTTACAGATCATGGCTGGATTAGATAATAACACTAGGAACAGTAGGTACTGTACATGTTTGAGTGTAGGAATGGCGATTGTGTGTGGTATATTGTTTATAATAATGATTGTAGGAATGTCAGTTCATGAGATGAGAGAGGCTGAAGTTACATCTGTACTTGAGACTACTACACTAACAGCTTTAGAGAGGTTTAAGTTAGATGAACAATATTTGCATGATTATACGAACGCAAAGGGATAGCTGTCTTCTAATGTCTTTTATCGTTTGTTGAGGGAGTATGTGGATAGGATGGATGCAAAGGATTGTCTTGTGTGCACGCAAATACCTTCCTCTGTGGAAGAAGGGGTCACTTACCATAGTCTACCTCTGACTTATGGTATAACTAGTAGCTTGCTACTAACTCGATTTTATAATCAGGAGTATATACAATACTTTTATTTCAATTATGACATGGTATTTTGTTTTGTTCCTATAATTAGATATTTGAGTAGGGTGGCTAAGGATCATGATATAGTATTAGTTGGAGGATTCTTTGAGCCAACACTGACTTTTGGCATGGCTTATGCACATCATAACAATTTAACTTGCTTATTAACACCTATGGAAAAGAGTTTTCTAGGGCATACTGACGACAGGAGAAAAGCACTAAAAGAGAAACTAGAGAAAGCGGTAGAGAAAATGATTATGCTTACACTGCTATTAAAACACAAGGGAAATTAGCTTTGGATGCATTGCATGTAGGGACGCTTTGTATATATAGGCTAAAATCACGCACTGACACTTTATTTGTGGGAACAAGAGGATGTGTTTTTGTTTCAGAGTAAATAGACATTTATGCTGAATTGTGCGGACCCCGTGATTCCTGGAATGTATTATATTTGTGGACTTAATACTTATTACCGTCTTCCTAGAGGATGGTATGGGACATGTTACTTGGGAATAGTTTTTCCTAAGATTTATCAAATAGATGATTTGAAAAAGATACCGAAAATGACTGAGTTACACCAGATGAGACAAAGGAGAGAGACAGCCTCTGCAATTGTAGGGGATGCTTTTGGAGAAATAATTCCTTCTGTAGGAGTTATATTGAATGCAAATAGGATACGAAAACTATCTACTATAGTGGATAATATGTTAACATATTTTACAGGAGCCATACTTTTACTAAACACTGAATTAGCTGCGGATAGAGCTTTGACACTTCAAAATAGGCTTGCTTTAGACATCATATTAGCGAAGGATGAAGGAGTCTGTAAAATGACTAATGCGAGGCATTGCTGTTCGTATATTCCTGAGAACGAGAAAGAGATAAAGGATCTGCTTACTAATTTAACTAATGCAAGTAAGGATTTGAAAGAACTGAAGGAACCAGGAGTTTGGGAAAAGGTTAGAAACAGATTTGTTACAGTGGGAAATTGGTTCAGTCAAATTTGGGGTGGGATACTATGGAAAATTGTCCAAGGAATATTAATTGTGATCATTGCTATATTAGGATTATGGGGGGGCATGTAAATTATGGCAGAAAATTAAATTAAATAGGGCTAAAAATGATCAGAGGAGGGAAGAACAACCCAGGAGAAGAATCTATTGGGAAAATGTAAGGAGAAGAAAACAAATATAGATAAAAGTAATTTGTGAAATGATTGACAAGGAAAGGTGTAATGACATATTTAGTCATCAAAGGAGGGACTGTTGGAGCAGATATGCTAATATGAGAAATTTCTAATGATTTGCGTATAAATACTAATGAGGAATATTGATAAAGGAAACTAATAATTGAAAATAACGTGTATGAGTAAAATGTGCCCACGGGGAGTGGTCATCATTTGTGTTAACAATGCTAAAATAATGAAAAGATATTAAAAATTCTGTACTAATATGTCATATTTGAATGTATAACCTATGTTTTATGATGATCCATATTCTTAACTCAGCCGGACTAAAGGCCTGGTCAGTGCTGGGCCTGGCTTTCTTAAACATGGAAACGCGATGAGCTGCCGAGGACTGGAACTGGAGAAAAGGACCTTGAACTGCACAGTGTTCAGACGGGCTCTGCTAGAAAATTCTGCAAATGTACTAGAGGACAGGAGATGATGAGGACAAACTGATGCAATTATGTGTAGAGTAGGCTAAACGTACTTTCCCAGGACTTGAACAATGGAGGAACTGACTAAAAGGCTGTGGGCAACAATTTTGTTACCTGAAGAGCCGGATGATGTTCTCATCGACAGAAGGACCAATTAAACTAATGGAACTTGATGCTTGAACCGATGGAAACAAGTGGTTAACAAAAACTATAGGTTAGAGTCATAACCCCTGATAAGGTTGACCAATTAGCAAATTGTGGGGTGGACTGAGAGACCCTAATAAAAAGTCATGACAAGGGAAGGAAATTCAGAGCGGAGAGGTGAAAGTTGATGACTTCTGGAGACGCTGTCTGAAGTGCTGATAATTGGGCTTACTCTCTGTGAGCCTGATACTTGCTGATGACTTATGACCTGGAGACGAAGACTGACTCATTGCTGATCTATCTTGGATAGGTAGCTATAACAATGTGACTGACTAACATGTGCTTTTTCTTCTAGGTACCAACTACGCTGTTTTAATGTTTTTTTCTCTCTTTAGACAGATTTTTCCAAATTAATGATTTTTTGTCTAAATTGTTTTCGCATGAAGACCCACATGCTGATGCCAATTTGAGTTAGGTAGGCTGACAAGGGTGACTCAACGGTGACAGTTGACTAACTTTGACTTGCATTGCTGAATTATTCAAAATGTTAAAGAATTAGCTGACTTATGTTGATGTTGTCTTTGCTTATCAATAATTCTTGATGAATAGTTGCTTATGATGCTGATAAAGTTTGATTAACAATAAAGTCGAATAAGGATTTTGATCAGAATTGTAACTAATAGGGAATAAAAACGATAAACCTTTTTGAGAGTGATGGTAATTTCTTATTGGATAGGGCATTTTCATGGTATTTTCTTGTTGATTGTAATGTTTATCGATGTTACATTGGTTACCACTTGACTAGGATACTCCATGCGATCCAAAAGATTCATCGACCTATACGCATCCCCTTGTAATTTTACTTACTAAGGACTAGGCGCATTAGCACCTGCAAGAAAAAAAGTAGCTAAAACCAGAAAGACAACATTAGGGATAATCACATGTTGTGTCAGAGCAAATCATTTTTTTAAATGTTCATGTAATAGGGGGCATGGGTGAAATTTATATCACTCCAGGAATAATTCATGTCATTTCATGAATTTTGCAATAGACTTTCTCCCTGAAATTTCCAAAAGGACCTCATTAAGCAACTTTGCGTAATTGTGCACAATTCCTTGTGAAATGTTTGCCATCAACGTGCAATATGTGATAAAAATGTATCATCAGCACATGTGAGCAACAGAATCCGAGTGACCGTTGCCCATGGTGTTTTTGTTTAAAAATTGATGTGAGGACTCATTTCACGCTAAAATATAGCACAAAATGACGGATTTGTATTTCCTATAATTACGCATAATTTGTCATAATTTCACCATGATTTCACCAAATTGCACAAAAGTATATTACGTTAATTTAGCTCAAAACGTCTTCCTATTTAAGTTTAATGGTATGTTATTTTACATAATTGAACTGTGGAAGCAATTGAAGTGATCTTAGAAGGTGGTAACAGAATTGCATGATCCCCATATAATTTGTTTTGGGGTGCTCCACTATTGCATTCAAAGAATCCTTTTTGCCGCCGAGGATATGCCATACCATCAGATTCACAGTACCTCAATTGGAAATACATTTGCTCTGAAGATAGTGAACTTATACATTCATAACTTCAAAGAAGAACAATTTATGATAAGAACAAGTTGCACAAGGAAGAGGTGTAACTCGAAAAGCATTACAACAAGAATATTTTTGTGAATTTGAAGGGCACTAAAGAGGTGACCTACATATCAGAAACCGAGGTCATGCTGCCATCAGGACCCCATGTTGAACGCTATACTTTCCCTTTCCTCCCTGAGCACTCTCACCAAAGCACTGAATGAACACTAAGGGCTTCGAATAACTTACCAATGCATCCGTTCAAACGTCTCCATTCCTTCTCACTCAGCTCAAATCTGGAGATTCCTCTTTTTACCACTATAGGAAAGTACCATCTTGCCTGGCATGTTACCCCCATATTTCACTGTATATATGTTGTTTTAGTTGTATGTGTCACTGGGACCCTGCCAGCCAGGGCCCCAGTGCTCATAAGTGTGCCCTGTAAGTGTTCCCTGTGTGATGACTAACTGTCTCACTGAGGCTCTGCTAACCAGAACCTCAGTGGTTATGCTCTCTCATTTCTTTCCAAATTGTCACTAACAGGCTAGTGACCAATTTCACCAATTCACATTGGCATACTGGAAAACCCTTATAATTCCCTAGTATATGGTACTGAGGTACCCAGGGTATTGGGGTTCCAGGAGATCCCTATGGGCTGCAGCATTTCTTTTGCCACCCATAGGGAGCTCTGACAATTCTTACACAGGCCTGCCACTGCAGCCTGAGTGAAATAACGTCCACGTTATTTCACAGCCATTTACCACTGCACTTAAGTAACTTATAAGTCACCTATATGTCTAACCTTTACCTGGTAAAGGTTGGGTGCTAAGTTACTTAGTGTGTGGGCACCCTGGCACTAGCCAAGGTGCCCCCACATTGTTCAGGGCAAATTCCCCGGACTTTGTGAGTGCGGGGACACCATTACACGCGTGCACTATACATAGGTCACTACCTATGTATAGCGTCACAATGGTAACTCCGAACATGGCCATGTAACATGTCTAAGGTCATGGAATTGTCACCCCAATGCCATTATGGCATTGGGGAGACAATTCCATGATCCCCCGAGTCTCTAGCACAGACCCGGGTACTGCCAAACTACCTTTCCTGGGGTTTCACTGCAGCTGCTGCTGCTGCCAACCCCTCAGACAGGTTTCTGCCCTCCTGGGGTCCAGCCAGGCTTGGCCCAGGAAGGCAGAACAAAGGACTTCCTCAGAGAGAGGGTGTTACACCCTCTCCCTTTGGAAAAAGGTGTCAGGGCTGGGGAGGAGTAGCCTCCCCCAGCCTCTGGAAATGCTTTGATGGGCACATCTCTGCATAAGCCAGTCTACACCGGTTCAGGGATCCCCCAGCCCTGCTCTGGTGCGAAACTGGACAAAGGAAAGGGGAGTGACCACTCCCCTGACCTGCACCTCCCCTGGGAGGTGCCCAGAGCTCCTCCAGTGTGCTCCAGACCTCTGCCATCTTGGAAACAGAGGTGCTGCTGGCTCACTGGACTGCTCTGAGTGGCCAGTGCCAGCAGGTGACGTCAGAGACTCCTTCTGATAGGCTCTTACCTGTGTTGCTAGCCTATCCTCCTTCCTAAGTAGCCAAACTTCCTTTTCTGGCTATTTAGGGTATCTGCTTTGGGGAATTCTTTAGATAACGAATGCGAGAGCTCATCAGAGTTCCTCTGCATCTCTCTCTTCACCTTCTGCCAAGGAATCGACCGCTGACTGCTCGGGACGCCTGCAAAACCACAACAAAGTAGCAAAGACAACTACTGCAACCTTGTATCGCTGATCGAGCCGCCTTCTCGACTGCTTTCCTGGTGGTGCATGCTGTGGGGGTAGTCTGCCTCCTCTCTGCACTAGAAGCTCCGAAGAAATCTCCCGTGGGTCGACGGAATCTTCCCCCTGCAACCGCAGGCACCAAAAGACTGCATCACTGGTCCTCTGGGTCCCCTCTCAACACGACGAGCGTGGTCCCTGGAACTCAGCAACTCTGTCCATGTAACTCACACAGTCCAGTGACTCTTCAGTCCAAGTTTGGTGGAGGTAAGTCCTTGCCTCACCACGCTAGACTGCATTGCTGGGTACCGCGTGATTTGCAGCTGCTCCGGCTCCTGTGCACTCTTCCAGGATTTCCTTTGTGCACAGCCAAGCCTGGGTCCCCGACACTCTAACCTGCAGTGCACGACCTCCTGAGTTGTCCTCCGGCGTCGTGGGACCTTCTTTTGTGACTTCAGGTGAGCTCCGGTTCACTCTTCTTCGTAGTGCCTGTTCTGGCACTTCTGCAGGTGCTGCCTGCTTCTAAGAGGGCTCCTTGTCTTTCTGGGCGCCCCCTCTGTCTCCTCACGCAATTGGCGACATCCTGGTCCCTCCTGGGCCACAGCAGCATCCAAAAATCCTAACTGCGACCCTTGCAGCTAGCAAAGCTTGTTTACGGTCTTTCTGCATGGGAACACCTCTGCAAGCTTCTTCACGACGTGAGACATCCATCCTCCAAAGGGGAAGTTCCTAGTCCTCTTCGTTCTTGCAGAATCTACAGCTTCTACCATCCGGTGGCAGCTTCTTGGCATCCTCAGCTGGCATTTCCTGGGCATCTGCCCAATCTCGACTTTGTCGCGACTCCTGGACTTGGTCCCCTTGTTTCACAGGTACTCTCGTCCGGAAATCCATCATTGTTGCATTGCTGGTGTTGGTCTTCCTTGCAGAATTCCCCTATCATGACTTCTGTGCTCTCTGGGGAACTTAGGTGCACTTTACACCTACTTTTCAGGGTCTTGGGGTGGGCTATTTTTCTAACCCTCACTGTTTTCTTACAGTCCCAGCGACCCTCTGCAAGCTCACATAGGTTTGGGGTCCATTCGTGGTTCGCATTCCACTTTTGGAGTATATGGTTTGTGTTGCCCCTATACCTATGTGCTCTCATTGCAATCTATTGTGACTGTACATTGCTTTCTATTGCTATTACTGCATATTTTTGGTATTGTGTACATATATCTTGTGTATATTTGCTATCCTCATACTGAGGGTACTCACTGAGATACTTTTGGCATATTTTCATAAAAATAAAGTACCTTTATTTTTAGTATATCTGTGTATTGTGTTTTCTTATGATATTGTGCATATGACACCAGTGGTATAGTGGGAGCTTTGCATGTCTCCTAGTTCAGCCTAAGCTGCTCTGCTAAACTACCCTTTTCTATCAGCCTAAGCTGCTAGACACCTCTTGTACACTAATAAGGGATAACTGGACCTGGTGCAGAGTGTAAGTACCCCTTGGTACTCAATACAAACCAGGCCAGCCTCCTACATTGGTTGTGCAGCGGTGGGATAAGTACTTGCAACTACTTACCACTTTGTCATTTTGTACTTTTCATAAGAGAAAAATATACAAAACAAGTTCAGTGTGTGTACACCTAACCAAAACGTTTTGCTTTTCTTCTCTTACTCTATTGCTCAGTGCTGAAAAGTACCTCTAAAACTTTCAAAAAGTTTCTTAAAAGTTGAAAAAGTTTTTTTTCTGTTCCTTAAAAAGTTCTGGAACTTTTTCTTTCTTTTTCTGTCCTTTAAACCCTTTTCTATCATGTCTGGCACAGGTCAAACTCTGGATCTGGCCAGCACAGCTTATGACCACCTTAACTGGAAAGGTGTAAGGAGTCTCTGCATTGATAGAGGTTTAGGGGTAGGGAAGAATCCCTCTAGAGAATTGTTAGTTAATATGTTCATAGAAAATGATAAGGCCTTACCTGGCACATCTGGTGACAGATTAGCTGATGGTTCACACTCTGATTCTGGGGTAGCCCCAGCTAAAGTGTTATATGAGACTCTTCCCAACCTGCCCCTTAGCAGGCCACCTAGCATGGCTGGTACTAATGTGAGCTCTCATCACAGTAGGAATATCACTCCTTTAGGCCAGGTTGTTAGAGTGCCATCTGTTAGGGAAAGGTCTCCCTCTGTCCATTCACACCATTCTTCTGTGTCTAAGCATGCCCAACCCACCCACCCTGATGACAGAGTGTTAGAAAGGGAACTCAATAGATTGAGAGTGGAAGAGTCCAGGCTGAAGCTTAAAAAACAACAGCTGGATCTAGACAGGGAATCATTTGACTTAGAAAAAGAATGGCAGAGGTTGGGGTTTGGACCCCATGGTGGCAGCAGCAGTATTACAGATAGTAATCCTGTGAAATAGCATGATTCTAGGAATCTGCACAAGATAGTTCCCCCTTATAAGGAGGGGGATGACATTAACAAGTGGTTTGCTGCACTTGAGAGGGCCTGTGTTGTACAGGGGGTCCCTCAAAGGCAGTGGGCTGCTATCCTATGGCTATCTTTCAGTGGAAAGGGTAGGGATAGGCTCCTTACTGTGAAGGAAAGTGATGCCAATAATTTTACAGTTTTAAAGAATGCACTCCTAGATGGTTATGGCTTAACCACTGAACAGTACAGGATCAAGTTCAGAGAAACCAAAAAGGAGTCTTCACAAGACTGGGTAGACTTTGTTGACCATTCAGTGAAGGCCTTGGAGGGGTGGTTACATGGCAGTAAAGTTTCTGACTATGAAAGCCTATATAACTTATTCCTGAGAGAGCATATTCTTAATAACTGTGTGTCTGATTTGTTACACCAATATCTAGTGGACTCAGATCTGACCTCTCCCCAAGAATTGGGAAAGAAGGCAGACAAATGGGTCAGAACAAGAGTGAACAGAAAAGTTCATACAGGGGGTGACAAGGATGGCAAGAAGAAGGATGGTAAGTCTTCAGACAAGGGTGGGGACAAATCTAAAAATGAGTCTTCATCAGGCCCACAAAAACACTCTGGTGGGGGTGGTAGACCCAAATCCTCTTCTAATCAAGTTAAGAAACCATGGTGCTATTTATGTAAAGTAAAAGGCCATTGGACAACTGATGCCAGTTGTCCAAAGAAAAGCACCAAGCCTCCCACCACTACAACCCCTGCTGCTACACCTAGTGCCCCTAGTAATAGCAGTGGTGGTGGGAGCAAACCTACTAATAGCCAATCCAAGGGAGTAGCTGGGCTCACTTTTGGTAATTTAGTTGGGGTTGGTCTTGTTAGGGAGACCACAGAGGCTGTGTTAGTCTCTGAAGGTGCCATTGATTTGGCCACCTTGGTTGCTTGTCCCCTTAATATGGATAAGTACAAGCAACTTCCCCTAATAAATGGTGTTGAAGTTTAGGCCTACAGCGACACAGGTGCCAGTGTTACCATGGTAATAGAGAAACTGGTCCACCCTGAACAACACCTACTTGGTCACCAGTACCAAGTGACTGATGCTCATAGCAACACTCTTAGCCACCCCATGGCTGTTGTGAATCTCAACTGGAGGGGGGTTACTGGTCCAAAGAAAGTTGTGGTTGCCTCAGATTTACCTGTAGACTGTCTACTAGGGAACTATTTAGAGACATCAGCTTTGGCAGAAATGGAGTTGGAGGCTCATGCAGCAATGCTGGGCATTCCTGGGCATATTTTTGCTTTGACAAGGGCTCAGGCTAAAAAGCAAAAAGGACAGGGTGACTTGGATCCTGGAACAATGGACCAAGTGCTCCCTAAAGCTAGGGTTAGTAAAGGTAAAACACTACCTACTATCCCTCCCTCTACAGTGGATTCTACTTCTGAGGAAGAAGAATTTCCACCCTGTGCAGAACCTTCACCAGAGGAGCTGGAAGCAGACACTGCTGAGCTTTTGGGTGGAGGGGGGCCTGCCAGGGAGGAGCTGAGTGTGGCACAGCAGACCTGTCCCACACTAGAGGGTCTAAGACAGCAAGCTGTCAAACATCAAAATGGGGATGTCAGTGACTCTCACAGAGTTTACTGGGAGGAGAACCTCTTGTATACAGAGGCAAGGGACCCAAAACCTGGAGCTGCCAGGAGATTGGTGATTCCCCTGCAATACAGAGTTCCTCCTAACTCTAGCCCACGTCATTCCCTTGGCTGGACATTTGGGACAAATGAAAACTTGGGATAGGCTTGTCCCCTTGTTTCATTGGCCTAGAATGTCAGAGGACACAAAGGAATTTTGTAAGTCCTGTGTCACCTGTCAAGCCAGTGGCAAAACAGGTGTCACCCCAAAGGCACCCCTTATTCCACTGCCTGTGGTTGGGGTCCCCTTTGAAATGGTAGGGGTTGACATAGTTGGCCCCCTTGACCCTCCTACTGCTTCAGGCAATAGGTTTATTTTGGTGGTAGTGGACCATGCCACCAGATATCCTGAAGCAATTCCTCTAAGGACCACTACAGCTCCTGCAGTGGCAAAGGCCTTCCTGGGAATCTTTTCCAGGGTGGGCTTCCCAAAAGAGGTGGTATCAGACAGGGGTAGCAACTTTATGTCTGCTTACTTAAAGGCCATGTGGAAGGAATGTGGTGTAACATATAAATTCACCACACCATATCTTCCACAAACAAATGGACTGGTTGAGAGATTTAACAAAACTCTCAAAGGAATGATAATGGGACTCCCTGAACAACTCAGGAGGAGATGGGATGTCCTGTTACCTTGCCTCCTTTTTGCTTACAGGGAGGTACCCCAGAAAGGAGTGGGCTTCAGCCCCTTTGAACTCCTATTTGGGCACCCTGTAAGAGGTCCTCTAACACTTGTAAAGGAGGGTTGGGAACAACCTTTAAAAGCTCCTAAGCAAGACATAGTGGACTATGTACTTGGCCTAAGATCCAGAATGGCTGAGTATATGAAAAAGGCCAGCAAAAACCTTCAGGCCAGCCAAGAGCTCCAAAAGCAATGGCATGACCAGAAGGCTGTTCTGATTCAGTACCTACCAGGACAGAAGGTGTGGGTCTTGGAGCCTGTGGCCCCAAGAGCACTCCAAGACAAATGGAGTGGTCCCCACATTATTGTTGAGAAAAAGGGAGAAGTCACCTACTTTGTTGATTCAGGCACTGCCAGGAGTCCCCTTAGGGTGCTCCATGTCAATCGCCTGAAACCCTACTATGACAGGGCTGATCTCACCTTGCTCATGGCAACAGATGAAGGACAGGAAGAAGAGAGTGACCCTCTCCCTGATCTCTTCTCTTCCACAGAACAAGATGCTCTAGTAGAAGGTGTAGTTTTGGCAGATTGTCTTACTGCTGAGCAGAAAGACCACTGCATAAGTCTCCTGGGTCAGTTTTCTGAACTATTTTCTACTGTGTCAGGCACCATTTCTTGGTGTGAGCACACTATAGATACTGGAGACAGCTTGCCTATCAAAAGTAAGATCTATAGGCAGCCTGACCATGTCAGAGACAGCATAAAACAAGAGGTTCAGAAAATGCTTGAACTGGGAGTGGTTGAGCACTCTGAAAGTCCATGGGCCTCTCCTGTGGTACTTGTACCAAAGCCTCATTCCAAAGATGGGAAGAAAGAAATGAGATTTTGTGTGGATTACAGAGGTCTCAACCAGGTAACTAAAACTGATGCTCACCCTATACCCAGGGCAGATGAGCTAATAGATACACTGGCATCTGCCAAGTATCTAAGCACCTTTGATTTGACTGCAGGGTATTGGCAGATCAAATTATCAGAGGATGCTAAAGCAAAAACTGCATTTTCGACTATTGGAGGGCACTACCAATTCACAGTAATGCCCTTTGATTTGAAAAATGCACCTGCCACTTTTCAGAGGTTGGTGAATACAGTCCTGCAAGATTTGGAGGCTTTTAGTGCAGCATATCTAGATGATATAGCTGTCTTTAGCTCCACCTGGGATGATCACCTGGTCCACCTATGGAAAGTTTTGGAGGCCCTGCAAAAGGCAGGCCTCACTATCAAGGCTTCAAAGTGCCAGATAGGGCAGTGGAAAGTGGTTTATCTGGGACACCTGGTAGGTGGAGAACAGATTGAACCACTTCAGGGGAAAATCCAAACTATTATAGATTGGGTTTCCACTACAACTCAGACCCAGGTGAGAGCCTTCTTAGGCCTCACTGGGTATTACAGGAGGTTCATAAAGAACTATGGCTCCATAGCAGCCCCTCTTAATGACCTCACATCTAAGAAAATGCCTAAAAAGGTACTGTGGACAGCTAGCTGTCAGAAAGCTGTTGAGGAGCTGAAACAGGCCATGTGCTCTGCACCTGTCCTAAAAAGCCCTTGTTACTCCAAGAAATTCATTGTTCAAACTGATGCATCTGAATTAGGGGTAGGGGCAGTCTTATCACAACTCAATTCTGAGGGCCAGGATCAACCTGTTGCTTTTATCAGCAGGAGGTTGACCCCTAGAGAAAAGCGTTGGTCTGCCATAGAGAGGGAGGCCTTTGCTGTGGTCTGGGCACTGAAGAAGTTGAGGCCATACCTGTTTGGCACTCCCTTCATTGTTCAGACAGACCACACACCTCTACTTTGGCTAAAACAAATGAAAGGTGAAAACCCTAAATTGTTTAGGTGTTCCATATCTCTACAGGGAATGGACTATACATTGGAACATAGACCTGGGAGTACCCACTCCAATGCAGATGGACTCTGCAGATATTTCCACTTAGACAATGAAGACTCATCAGGTCATGGCTAGTCTTATTGTCCTTCATTTGGGGGGGGGTTGTGTAGGAAAGTACCATCTTGCCTGGCATGTTACCCCCATATTTCACTGTATATATGTTGTTTTAGTTGTATGTGTCACTGGGACCCTGCCAGCCAGGGCCCCAGTTCTCATAAGTGTGCCCTGTATAAGTTCCCTGTGTGATGACTAACTGTCTCACTGATGGTCTGCTAACCAGAACCTCAGTGGTTATGCTCTCTCATTTCTTTCCAAATTGTCACTAACAGGCTAGTGACCAATTTCACCAATTCACATTGGCATACTGGAACACCCTTATAATTCCCTAGTATATGGTACTGAGGTACCCAGGGTATTGGGGTTCCAGGAGATCCCTATGGGCTGCTGCATTTCTTTTGCCACCCATAGGGAGCTCTGACAATTCTTACACAGGCCTGCCACTGCAGCCTGAGTGAAATAACGTCCACGTTATTTCACAGCCATTTACCACTGCACTTAAGTAACTTATAAGTCACCTATATGTCTAACCTTTACCTGGTAAAGGTTGGGTGCTAAGTTACTTAGTGTGTGGGCACCCTGGCACTAGCCAAGGTGCCCCCACATTGTTCAGGGCAAATTCCCTGGACTTTGTGAGTGCGGGGACACCATTACACGCGTGCACTATACATAGGTCACTACCTAAGTATAGCGTCACAATGGTAACTCTGAACATGGCCATGTAACATGTCTAAGATCATGGAATTGTCACCCCAATGCCATTCTGGCATTGGGGAGACAATTCCATGATCCCCCGAGTCTCTAGCACAGACCGGGGTACTGCCAAACTACCTTTCCCGGGGTTTCACTGCAGCTGCTGCTGCTGCCAACCCCTCAGACAGGTTTCTGCCCTCCTGGGGTCCAGCCAGGCTTGGCCCAGGAAGGCAGAACAAAGGACTTCCTCAGAGAGAGGGTGTTACACCCTCTCCCTTTGGAAAAAGGTGTCAGGGCTGGGGAGGAGTAGCCTCCCCCAGCCTCTGGAAATGCTTTGATGGGCACAGATGGTGCCCATCTCTGCATAAGCCAGTCTACACCAGTTCAGGGATCCCCCAGCCCTGCTCTGGCGCGAAACTGGACAAAGGAAAGGGGAGTGACCACTCCCCTGACCTGCACCTCCCCTGGTAGGTGCCCAGAGCTCCTCCAGTGTGCTCCAGACCTCTGCCATCTTGGAAACAGAGGTGCTGCTGGCACACTGGACTGCTCTGAGTGGGCAGTGCCAGCAGGTGACGTCAGAGACTCCTTCTGATAGGCTCTTACCTGTGTTGCTAGCCTATCCTCCTTCCTAAGTAGCCAAACCTCCTTTTCTGGCTATTTAGGGTCTCTGCTTTGGGGAATTTTTCAGATAACGAATGCAAGAGCTCATCAGAGTTCCGCTGCATCTCTCTCTTCACCTTCTGCCAAGGAATCGACCGCTGACTGCTCGTGACTCCTGCAAAACCACAACAAAGTAGCAAAGACGACTACTGCAACCTTGTATCGCTGATCCAGCCGCCTTCTCGACTGCTTTCCTGGTGGTGCATGCTGTGGGAGTAGTCTGCCTCCTCTCTGCACTAGAAGCTCCGGAGAAATCTCCCGTGGGTCGACAGAATCTTCCCCCTGCATGTTAGGGTTTGTGCACAGCAAAGAGCATGTCCCCTCTCACTGCACTAGTGGGTTCTGTAATAGCTCCCTTTTAAACTTACTATTGAAAGCCTTTCTTGTTATCTCACCTTCCCCCCCCTAGGCTTCTGTGTATGTTGTTTAATGTGCTGTTTTGTTTACACATTGGGCCTTGCTTTTACCAAGGCTTCTTTAAAACACTCCTCTCTAGGCCATGTGTTA
The DNA here is from genome assembly GCF_031143425.1 of Pleurodeles waltl. Lineage (NCBI taxonomy): Eukaryota > Metazoa > Chordata > Amphibia > Caudata > Salamandridae > Pleurodeles > Pleurodeles waltl. Next base: position 386,559,461 of record NC_090444.1, on the reverse strand, counting down.
ATTTAACTCATTTGCATAATAACTGAAACTCTGCACACCTTTCAAGAACATGTGCAGCATGTGAGGACCACACCCAGCTCTTCAAACCACACCCAGCTCTGCACACCTTTCAAGAACATGTGCAGCATGTGAGGACCACACCCAGCCCTGTCTATAAAAGGCAGCCCCCGAGCCTCACCCAGTGCTTGTGCTCGTCTACCTCCCGCTTACCTGAGGACAGATCCCTCGGCGCTGGCACTGCTGCTCTCTACAGACTTTCATTGGCTTCAATGGGCGCAGCTGCTGGCTCTTCCTTCTTCCGGTTTCCGGTTCCTCCTTGCCTTAGCCTCTCTCCTACAAGCAACCTGCAAAAGAGAAAGAAGACAAGGTTAGACTGATCAGTATCTCTTGCCAGCAACAAGTAAGTGCAAAACTTTTATTACCTGAAAGAACTTTGACAACAATTTCTGGATTCGTGTATAGACAATTTGAAACAAGATACCTTCCACGAACATTGTGATTCAAACTCTTTGTTACAAGAATACTTTGCGGAACTTTGTGAAGCAAACATTTTTTTTTATGGAACTTTTAAGAATCGAACCGTGGAAACCATTAACAGCAAGGCAAAAAGTAAATCAAGGACTTGCACAAATTACATGCTGTATTTTGACGTAAAAGTACAGTATTTGTTTTATAAAAGATTCTGGAAATATGGGAAAAGTGAGTCTGCTATTGGGAATTTAGGCTTTAGTTATATTAAGATGAATGTTTGATATTGGTAATTCTGATAACAGTATTTGTTTAATGTTTTAGAAGCTTTAGAGTAATAGAAAGCACATCCCAGAGCAGTAACACATTCCAGACCTGGAAACTAGAGACCAGGATCCAAGAGGTACTTTTAGAAGAAAATTTCTAATAAATAAAGGGATAGTCAGGAACCCAGTTAGGAATAGGTTGTACTTATCTGTTCTTTGTTTATGTTTCATTAGGCACCAGTTTCTACAAAAGTCAGAGAGGGCCGCAGATTTGTGCAGCACTTCAACAGTGGAAACGCAAGAACGGTGTTGTCTCTTTATTTTATTTTATCCACTTCCCCCCTTACCTTGAGCTTCTGTTCTTAGTGCACTGTTTTAAAAACTAGTGTGCTGGAACAAGCAGTTTCAGGGCGGGGTCGGATTGTCTTCAACCTCATCAGAACTGAACAAGGACTCAGGTGAGCTGGGCTTTGACAGAAGCACAAGCCTTAAAAAAAATAAAAAAAATCAGTTCTGGTGGACGATGAATATCGGGGAAGAAATAGAGGGCATTGACGTCACGGATATGGCGCAGGCCCTAAATGAGGACTTGGCTCATAATGAATCAGTGTCTGGCATCTTGCAACATATGCAAGAGGAAATAGAGAGATTAAAGATGGAGAATACCTCTTTAAAACAGGATTTAAGCAGGTATAAATTTAGGGTATCTCAGTGGAACACAGCTTTTACGCCTTTGTTTAAAACCTCCTCAGAGACAGGGGCGCCATCAAAACATACAACTTTGCCTCCCCCAGTTGAGGTCACTGTTAATGTTCCTAATGCTGTGCCCTTAGCAGCACCTGAACGTTTTCATGGAGATAGTAACAAATTCCATGTTTTTATCAATCAATGTCAATTACACTTCGTTTGTAAGCCACAACAGTTCCCTACTGATGCTACGAAAGTAGCATTCGTCTTGTCTTATTTGGGTGGCACAGCAGCCAATTGGTCAATTCCTTTCGTGGAGAGAGATGATCCCATCCTCCATAATTGGAATCAATTTAAACGTACCATGACCAGCCTTTTTGCAAAACACACTTTCATGCAGGCAAGTGATAATGAGCTTTTAAATCTTAAACAAGGTAACAAGGATTTATTGACCTATCTCACTAGTTTTAATCGTTTACTCACCGAGACACAGTGGCCAGAAGAAAAGCGTGTCTCCCTTTTCTATAAAGGTTTGAGAGACGAGTTAAAAGACGCGCTGGCTCATATCGTTGATTTGCCAGAAGACTATTCGGACTTTGTAGATTTATTTGTGAAATTAGAACATAGACTAGGAGAAAGAAAGGGAGATAAATACAAACTGGAATCACGGTTAACTTTTATTAGACACGAGAAGGAAGACCCAGATAATAAACTCCCTGAACCTGAGCCTATGCAAATAGGGACACTCAGAGGTCCACTCACATCAGAGGAAAAAGAAAGAAGGAGAAAACTTCAATTATGTTTATATTGTGGAAGGGCAGGTCACTTTGCCAGAGAATGTCCAGTAAAGCCTAAAAATCCACAAAAGGGGGCTGTTTCATCCACCTCCTCAACTGAATCGAGAAACGATTAAGCTCGACAAGGGGAGAGGTTACTTGTTCGAGAAAACATCTTAATCAAACCTCTAATGCTGCAGCCTTCATGGTACCGCACATACCTAGACATTTCATAATTCAGGTCGTTTTAATTGTTACTACCCAAGTGAGGCATTCTCTCCCTGTCCTACTGGACTCAGGCGCGACAGGAAATTTTGTGGATAATAAGTTAGCTGAAAACTTAGGACTTCCTATGTGCCTAAAGCCTTGTCCAGAAGCAGTATGTGCAGTGGATGGGTTAGAATTGACCTCTGGATTAATCACAAAACAAACAAGTCCACTTGTTATGGTCTGTCAGAACGGGCACACAGAGGTGATTAGCTTTGATCTGATAGATACTCCTAATTTTGGTTTGATTCTCGGGGTACCCTGGTTAACAACTCATAACCCAAAAATTGATTGGGTGAATAGAACTGTTACTTTGGATTCCTCTTTCTGTAGAACCAATTGCTATCAAGAAGCAGGTACAGAACAGAGCACAGTATTACACTGTGCTAGTGTTACACAAGATGAACCAAGTCTCCCTCCTGAATATTCTGACTTTAAAGACGTCTTTGATCCAGTAAAGGCTAGTGTGCTGCCCCCACACAGGTCTTATGACTGTCGTATAGATCTTATCCCAGGGGCCCCTTTACCTAATAACAGAGTATATGCTTTGACTGACGAAGAAACCAAATACTTAAGAACCTACCTAGATGACCTACTACAGTCTGGGTTCATCCGTCATTCCACATCTCCGGTGTCATCTCCACTCTTTTTTATCCCGAAGCCGGATAAATCCCTGCACGCGTGTATCGATTATAGAGGACTAAATAAGGCTACAATAAAGAATAAATATCCTCTTCCTCTAATACCTGTGTTGTTGGATCAATTAAGACATTCTACTGTATACACTAAACTTGATCTGCGGGGAGCTTACCACCTGGTCCGAGTAAAAGAGGGGGATGAGTGGAAGACAGCTTTCAAGACAAAGTTTGGTTTATTTGAGTATACAGTAATGCCCTTTGGGTTATGTAATGCCCCTGCGGCCTTTCAGTTCTTTATAAATGAGGTCCTACACGAATTCCTGGACGTTTGTGTCATAGTATACATAGACGACATCCTCATTTACTCTAAGAACTCAGAAGAACATACCCAACATGTTCGTGCAGTAGTATCAAAGTTAAAAGAAAATCATCTTTTTGCTAAGTTAGAAAAGTGTACTTTTAATGTCAGCAAGGTGGACTTTTTAGGATACTGCCTGTCACCTCAAGGAATAACTATGGATGTAAAGAAAATCAGTGCTATTGCTGATTGGCCAGAACCATCCTCTGTAAAAGATATTCAGAAATTTCTGGGTTTCGCCAATTTTTATAGGAGGTTTATTGCACATTTTGCAGACATTGCAGCCCCAATAACTACCTTGTTGCGGAAAGGGCAACGATTTCTTTGGACTGATGAGGCGGCACACGCCTTTCAACTCCTAAAACAAAAGTTCACTTCAGCCCCAATTCTGAAACATCCTGATCCTGACTTGCCTTTTTTTGTTGAAGCGGATGCTTCACAAGTAGCTTTAGGAGGAGTTCTCTCTCAGCGAGATGCAGTAGATGGCCAGTTACATCCTATAGCCTTCTATTCCAAAAAGTTATTACCAGCTGAACAAAATTACACTGTGGCTGAAAGGGAACTACTAGCTATCAAAGTAGCCTTTTCAGAATGGAGGCACCATTTAATGGGAGCCAAGTACCCAGTTACAATCTTTTCTGACCATAGGAACCTACAGTTTTTTGGATCACTTAAAGCACTAACACCACGTCAGATGCGCTGGTTAAATTTTTTTAGCACATTTGACTTTGTAATAACCTATAGACCAGGTGCACAACAAATTCAATCTGATGTGTTATCTAGATACGGACATACTTCAGACATGAAACAAGATAAAATAGGAGAACCCATTATTCCTCCCCAAAAGTTTTTGGCACCAGTACAACAGAAGGATTTCATCACAGATCTATATAATGCACACATGCAAATAGCACCTCAGGATTGGTTAAAGGATTCCCATAACACAATACAACGAGGTTTATTGTATCACGACAACATGCTGTTAGTGCCCACCTCTGAATTACAAACACAGGTGATAATTTGGCATCACGCCTCACCGTTGGCAGGTCATCCTGGTTGGGTAAAAACCCTGGAAAATGTGCAAAAACACTTTTGGTGGGACACTATAAGAAAGGACATTAAGCAATTTGTCACTACCTGTCCAATTTGTGCAAGACATAAATCTTCTCATAAGGCCCCTGACGGCTTGTTAATACCAATGCCAACACCCAAACAACCTTGGCACACTGTGAGCGTAGACTTTATTGTAGGTTTACCACCTGTAAAATCTTTCACAACAGTGTTGGTTATAGTGGATTTTTTATCTAAAATGGCACATTTTGTACCATTACGGAAATTACCCACGGCAGCAGAATTTGCCGATATTTTTATAAGAGAAATTGTGCGTTTACATGGTTTGCCAAGCAAAGTGGTGTCAGACCGAGGGAGCCAGTTCAACTCTAAATTTTGGAAAAAATTATGTAAAAAACTGAAAATAGATGTGGCATTATCCACTGCTTTCCACCCAGAGACAGATGGACAGACTGAACGACTGAACCAAACCTTACTTCAAACGCTACGTTGTTTATTGGCTGATTATTCTAGTGAATGGTTGGAAGCTCTCCCTGTAGCGGAGTTTGTTTATAATAATACTGAGCATTCAGCTCTACTTTGCTCACCATTCTATTTCTTGCAGGGGTATCATCCAAGAGCTATACCCATTTTGTTAGAAGATTCTCTGTTACCTACAGTAACGGATAGACTAACGAGGTTAGGTGACATACAAGACAAAGCCAGGAAACATTTATTAAAGTACAAGGAAAGCATGAAAAGACAAGCAGACAAACACAGATCTGAGGCCCCAATGTATAAAATCTGTGACAAGGTATGGCTCTCCACAAAGAACCTAAACATAGAGGGATCCCGAAAGCTGCAACCACGTTTCATTGGACCCTTTAGTATAACTGCCACAGTAAACCCGGTAACAGTAAAATTAGATTTACCAAAAGAATATCCAGTACATACTACATTCCATGTGTCCTTGCTTAAGCTGTACAATCCAAAAACCCGACCTGAACCACCACCTCCACCCATACCAATTAAGGGAAATCTAGAATATGAAGTGAAAGGCATAAAAGACTCAAAAAGAATTAGTGGACGTCTGTTTTATTTAGTAGAATGGAAAGGATATGATGAATCTGAGAATTCATGGGAACCAGCATCATATGTACATGCCCCACAGATGATTAGACGGTTTTATTTAAAAAATCCAGGAAAACCCCGTCCTGTAGGAGGGCCTTTGAGGGGGGCAACTGTTAGGGTTTGTGCACAGCAAAGAGCATGTCCCCTCTCACTGCACTAGTGGGTTCTGTAATAGCTCCCTTTTAAACTTACTTTTGAAAGCCTTTCTTGTTATCTCACATTCCCCCCCCCCTAGGCTTCTGTGTATGTTGTTTAATGTGCTGTTTTGTTTACACATTGGGCCTTGCTTTTACCAAGGCTTCTTTAAAACACTCCTCTCTAGGCCATGTGTTAATTTAACTCATTTGCATAATAACTGAAACTCTGCACACCTTTCAAGAACATGTGCAGCATGTGAGGACCACACCCAGCTCTTCAAACCACACCCAGCTCTGCACACCTTTCAAGAACATGTGCAGCATGTGAGGACCACACCCAGCCCTGTCTATAAAAGGCAACCCCCGAGCCTCACCCAGTGCTTGTGCTCGTCTACCTCCCGCTTACCTGAGGACAGATCCCTCGGCGCTGGCACTGCTGCTCTCTACAGACTTTCATTGGCTTCAATGGGCGCAGCTGCTGGCTCTTCCTTCTTCCGGTTTCCGGTTCCTCCTTGCCTTAGCCTCTCTCCTACAAGCAACCTGCAAAAGAGAAAGAAGACAAGGTTAGACTGATCAGTATCTCTTGCCAGCAACAAGTAAGTGCAAAACTTTTATTACCTGAAAGAACTTTGACAACAATTTCTGGATTTGTGTATAGACAATTTGAAACAAGATACCTTCCACGAACATTGTGATTCAAACTCTTTGTTACAAGAATACTTTGCGGAAATTTGTGAAGCAAACATTTTTTTTTATGGAACTTTTAAGAATCGAATCGTGGAAACCATTAACAGCAAGGCAAACAGTAAATCAAGGACTTGCACAAATTACATGCTGTATTTTGACGTAAAAGTGCATTATTTGTTTTATAAAAGATTCTGGAAATATGGGAAAAGTGAGTCTGCTATTGGGAATTTAGGCTTTAGTTATATTAAGATGAATGTTTGATATTGGTAATTCTGATAACGGTATTTGTTTAATGTTTTAGAAGCTTTAGAGTAATAGAAAGCAAATCCCAGAGCAGTAACACATTCCAGACCTGGAAACTAGAGACCAGGATCCAAGAGGTACTTTTAGAAGAACATTTCTAATAAATAAAGGGATAGTCAGGAACCCAGTTAGGAATAGGTTGTACTTATCTGTTCTTTGTTTATGTTTCATTAGGCACCAGTTTCTACAAAAGTCAGAGAGGGCCGCAGATTTGTGCAGCACTTCAACAGTGGAAACGCAAGAACGGTGTTGTCTCTTTATTTTATTTTATCCACTTCCCTTGAGCTTCTGTTCTTAGGGCACTGTTTTAAAAACTAGTGTGCTGGAACAAGCAGTTTCAGGGTGGGGTCGGATTGTCTTCAACCTCCATCAGAACTGAACAAGGACTCAGGTGAGCTGGGCTTTGACACTGCAACCGCAGGCACCAAAAGACTGCATCACCGGTCCTCTGGGTCCCCTCTCAGCACGACGAGCGTGGTCCCTGGAACTCAGCAACTCTGTCCAAATGACTCCCACAGTCCAGTGACTCTTCAGTCCAAGTTTGGTGGAGGTAAGTCCTTGCCTCACCACGCTAGACTGCATTGCTGGGTACCGCGTGATTTGTAGCTGCTCTGGCTCCTGTGCACTCTTCCAGGATTTCCTTTGTGCACAGCCAAGCCTGGGTCCCCGACACTCTAACCTGCAGTGCACGACCTCCTGAGTTGTCCTCCGGCATCGTGGGACCTTCTTTTGTGACTTCGGGTGAGCTCCGGTTCACTCTTCTTTGTAGGGCCTGTTCTGGCACTTCTGCAGGTGCTGCCTGCTTCTAAGAGGGCTCCTTGTCTTGCTGGGTGCCCCCTCTGTCTCCTCACGCAATTGGCGACATCCTGGTCCCTCCTGGGCCACAGCAGCATCCAAAAACCCTAACCGCAACCCTTGCAGCTAGCAAGGCTTGTTTGCGGTCTTTCTGCGTGGGAACACCCCTGCAAGCTTCTTCACGACGTGGGACATCCATCCTCCAAAGGGGAAGTTCCTAGTCCTCTTCGTTCTTGCAGAATCCACAGCTTCTACCATCCGGTGGCAGCTTCTTTGCATCCTCAGCTGGCATTTCCTGGGCATCTGCCCAATCTCGACTTTGTCGGGACTCTTGGACTTGGTCCCCTTGTTTCACAGGTACTCTCGTCTGGAAATCCATTGATGTTGCATTGCTGGTGTTGGTCTTCCTTGCAGGATTCCCCTATCACGTCTTCTGTGCTCTCTGGGGAACTTAGGTGCACTTTACACCTACTTTTCAGGGTCTTGGGGTGGGCTATTTTTCTAACCCTCACTGTTTTCTTACAGTCCCAGCGACCCTCTACAAGCTCACATAGGTTTGGGGTCCATTCGTGGTTCGCATTCCACTTTTGGAGTATATGGTTTGTGTTGCCCCTATACCTATGTGCTCTCATTGCAATCTATTGTGACTGTACATTGCTTGCATTGCTTTCTATTGCTATTACTGCATATTTTTGGTATTGTGTACATATATCTTGTGTATATTTGCTATCCTCATACTGAGGGTACTCACTGAGATACTTTTGGCATATTGTCATAAAAATAAAGTACCTTTATTTTTAGTATATCTGTGTATTGTGTTTTCTTATGATATTGTGCATATGACACCAGTGGTATAGTGGCAGCTTTGCATGTCTCCTAGTTCAGCCTAAGCTGTTCTGCTAAGCTACCCTTTTCTATCAGCCTAAGCTGCTAGACACCTCTTCTACACTAATAAGGGATAACTGGACCTGGTGCAGAGTGTAAGTACCTCTTGGTACTCACTACAAACCAGGCCAGCCTCCTACAACCACTTAAACTGTTCATCACAGCACGGCCATGCATCACTAGTCTTGCTGGTATCACACAGCTTACTTCCATCCACAGAATGAACCTCAATACCAAGCCAATACCAATATCCAACCTGCAAAATCTCTCATTAACTTGGTGCCACTGACTCTTCCTCTTTGGTTCACCCTGACATATTCACAAACTGTGATATTAGATTCTCACCATATTCACTATCAAGTGTGTAAACATGTAAAAAAAAAAATTAGAAGTTAAAAGACCTGTTTACCAAACTCCTTCAACAGACAATCTCTTAATTCCGCTAAGGTTCGGGCCTTTGCCAGGACTCAATGATCACCTGTAAAGTCACTGTCATAATTCATTCAGTCAGTCACATTTTTTGTTCAAACCTGCAAAGTGTTAGACATACACCTTACAAATACCTTACTCAGGGAATACACACTATGACATAGGAGCTTTTCTCTGTATCTACAGAAATTATAATTGTCACATACTGATTCTTAGATGGTATAAAAAGCCAGTTCACTCTGAGTGAGTGACCCAACATTAAAAAGTCACTCAGTGAATACTTATTTCTAATTGTAGTAAAGCAAGAGGTGAGACTCGCAAACCATGAGGCACAGCACACAATAAGCATGCATGAAAATATGAAGTCTGCTTTTTGGGTATTCTTACCCATTCTTTTCTTCTGGTTAGTAATTCCTAACCCAGGGTGGAAGCTGGAGCACTGCCCTGTAGTCACACACATGTGAAAATGGAGCACATTTCCAATTATTTTTATGACCGATTTTCAAAAATGTATTTGCTGCTTGGATCTATTTGTCTATAAGTTCCCATTAGTCTTTTATCATTAGTGTTGTTCCTTGTTCGACCCTATAAAGGACAAAACTATCCTCCCAATTGACTGATTATGTTAAATAGTGCTCCCATGGAGAGCAAAGCTCAAGATATGTTGTCCCCAAAACATTTCGTCAAGAGTCCAAGATTGCTGCAACAGACACTCCATCGATGACAGCAAATTTAAGGGTTAAGGATTGAATGTGTATTCGATGAGGTGCATCTCCATGGCTGGCGTCCTAATGCAGACACATCTGAAGGAATGGCTAGGATGGTAACATTGATCTTCCCAGGGTGTCAAGAGTGAATTTATGGCATCCAAAAACTAGAACGGTAAACCCAGTCCAGTTTATTGCATATCGCACAAAATTTGTATGTTTCTGGAACCATTATGATTAGAGTGATAAACCTTACTTACAAAAAAACGCTTCAGAAAAAACTGTGGCCCTCATTACAACCCTGTCGGTAAATGCCGCCTACCGCCGTGCTGATGGCTGGCAACATACCGTGACCGTGGCGATAAACCACTACGGGCATTATGACCCACACATAGTATACCGCCACAATACAGACACCCACACAAGTCCGCCAGACCAAAGGTCAGTGAAAAACTGGCGGTAGCAGAACCCACACCGTTACGCCAATAGGAATAGGCCCACAGTATCACGACCCACAAATCAACGTAGCGGTCTTTCAACCATGGTAAACCATTGGCGGTACACACCACCACACTCAAAACACACACACACTTACAAAACTACACCACATTGGACAATTCAAACTACACACACCTGACACACATACTGTACACACACCACACCCACACACCAACACCACTATAAAACGCCCACCCACATTACCCACAACCCTTTCAATGAAAAAAAAGAGTGATAACAGAGAGAGAGACAAGCCGGGAGCACCCACTCAATCAGAGGCACAGAACGCCATCACGCAGGATACACCATTCATGCAGATCACAGCATATACCACAACACATCACTCCACACATCACCCCCCACATCCTCACACATATCACTCACAACACGTCCATGGCACCCCAAAGACACCCCAGGTTTTCAGAGGAGGAGCTAAGGGTCATGGTGGAGGAAATCATCTGGGTAGAGCTACAGCTATTCGGATCACAGATGCAGCAGACGTCCATTGCTAGGAAGATGGAGCTATGGCGGAGAATCATGGACAGGGTCAACGCCGTGGGACAGCACCCTAGAACAAGGGATGACATCAGGAAGAGGTGGAACGATCTACGAGGGAAGGTGCGTTCCGTGGTATAAAGACACCAGATTGCTGTACTACAGCGGACTGTTGGTGGACTCCCACCTCCTCCCCCACAACTAACAACATGGGAGGAGCAGGTCTTGGCGATCATATATCCTGAGGGTCTCGCAGGAGTGCCAGGAGGACTGGACTCTGGTAAGTCTAATCTTTACTACTACAATCCCCACCCTACCTGCATTCCATCACAAACTCCTACCCCTACCCTCACCCCATCACTCCACCACCTCACACATACCCCTCTATCACAACCCACCCATCCCAATACCAAGCCCTGCATGCAACACAATGCATGGACACCCGTCACTCCAGCATGCCCAATAGAGAAATTCACCCAGCCCACAAAATCACAACTCACACAAGGCCAAGCCGACAGGGAAAGCACAATCATACAGGGAAACACACCCATGCACAAGATGGCACACGCAGATACATTAACAATGCATTTGCATCCCAACAGGACCCCTACCCAACGTCACCAGAGAGGAGGTGCCAGTAACATTTAGTCCCCCCACAGAAGAGGCCCACATTGATGACAGCAGCTCTGCACGCCTGGATCTGGATGACCAACCTGGCCCATCAGGGACCTCTGGACAGTCAGTTACCCAGGCACAGTCCCAACCCACCACAGAGCCCCCCCTCAGGAAACACCACCACAGCACCCACCCAGCGAGCCCATGCCACTGCCCCCAGGACACGTCAATCAGCAGTGTGTCCACCACTACAAGGACGCCAGGCAACCTCACAAACACAGGACGATCAGGGTCCTGGGGTCAGTGGCAGTGGGTACACGGTTCAGGGGACAGAGGCACAGGACGACAGGGAAGCTGGGAGGACTGCTGTGTGACGGGGGAGGACAGGCCAAGTAACCGACCCTCCACAAGGCACTCTCCAACATCCTGGGAGCATACCACCATTTCCAGGAGACCATGGGCCAGGTACTGGCCAAGTTGCAGGAGAGCCAGCAGCTGCAGGAGGGACAGTACCTGGGGATCAGGGAGGACCTAACAAAAATTGACACCATCCTGGTCACCATTGCAGGGGTGCTGGCTGACATGGGCAAGACCATGAGGGAGGCAGTGGCACAACAACAGGCCCCTGACACTAGCCAAACCGAGGAACAGCCTTCCACAGTTTGGCACTAGTGGACAGGAGGCCCAACCACAGGACCAACAGGCCACCAGCACCCCACCCCCTGCAGAAGGAGAACCAACCCACAAACGATCCCTGCGATCCAGGCAGAAGACAGAGAACAATGCCAAGACCCCGCCAGAAAATAAGACACTCCTGATTGTTACCCCTCTGTCCCACTCTGTCACCACGTTCTTCCAGGGGGTTACGGGCTGTAAATGTACTGTTGCTGCATGTGTTTGTGTGTATGGTGTAGGGTGTGGGGGTGTGTGTGTTGCGTGTTGTGTGTGTGTGTCACTCTCTTTTTCCTCCCACTCCCATGTGTGCTAGGTGCAGTACTCACGGTGGTCATCACCGCCGCCTTCTTCGGTGTTCCTGTTGTATTAGCAGATACACCAGCACTGGCAGAACCTTTAGTTTGGGCTCCTTGGCGTCCTGGTTCTTCGTTGAGTGTCGAAAGGTGAGTGGTTCCCCTTCTGGGTAATATTTCCGCTGTGCTTTTGATGGTGTTCGTACCGCCCCGGAAAAGCTGGTGGATTGGTTGGTTGTGATAGGGTGGGCGGTACATTGTCTTCCGCCTGCCTGTTGGCGGTTAACGCTGCGGTGTTGGTTGTTCCCGCCTTGGTGGTCGGAGTGTTAAAGTGGCTGTATGTGTGGGCGGTTTGGAGGGGCTATAGAATTTTAAATTCATGCTTTCACTCGAGGACCAAGAAAGTAAAATACCACCCCTCAAATCGATAGTGGGATATTATCTTCAATATGGTCCATGTTTATTGTCAGTATATATATATGCCATTTCCATGACGATTGGACAAACGTCTTGTCATGCTATGTTTCCCCAGCTCATGTATGCCTCTTTTCCCTGAACGTCTTGCTACAAGGGCGCATTTATTGTATCTCTCTCACGCAATTCACGGGGGTAATTCTTTGGACGTAACCAAGACCTTAATTTTAATGAGTGTTACCCCTGTGACTTCTCAGTGTAGGTTTCTTCTGCTAGAATATAGACGTTAAAACAAACGGTGCAAACTCCATTTATTGGCTGTTCAATTAATGCATTGGATATCATAATTTAAACCCCTCATGTGACTTCCCAGTTTGTATATCCAGTGCTGTTGATACTAAATAGAAAATGTTTTTCATCTCTTATATGACGTGGTATCTCTGGCTTATACAAAACCACCCTTGCTAGCACATGTTAACAGTGTGATTGTGTTCCAGGAAGAGGGTGGTCAGTGTTACTTTTGTTAAAGTTTTTTAGACAGTTAACATTACTGCTGTAATCCATAATCCTAATTTTTAACTTCCTGACAGTCATCCCTTACATATAACAGGTTGCATGGACACTTGATCAAAGGCACTTTCCAATAGTTTTCATTTTTTCCACTGTCTCAGGATAACCAGCAGCAAACCTCCTTTAATATCTCCCAGAATGTCCTGATCTGGAATCCCCTCCAGGGTCTTAACACAGGTCCCTGCACTCCCTGAGGTGCAGGGGGACATCCACTCTTTAAGAAGGCCCCCCAACACTACAGGGACCCCTGTTCAGCCCAGGACCAGTGAATATTTGTGAAACTTGGGAACCCTTGGGGTCCCTTATCAAGTTCTGCAAGAGGGCCCGTTCATTTTGTGCTACACCCTGATCCCCTCTATTTCCCTGTTTGCCTCTTTCTATACTTCATAGCCACTTCCTTTGTGGTCTAGTGGAATGGAACCTAGGTTGTGTGAAATGACCTTCCTCCAAACATTCAGGGCTGAAATTCCTTTTGCAGTCTCTCTAGACACCATCCACGAAACTAAACATTTGTTCCAAGCCTCCTGGAACTGAACCTCTCCACTAAATGTGGCCAAATTATGTAGCTTCTCATGTGGCTCTCCAGAGCAAATAAACATGAAATAAAAGAGCTGCTCACAATTTCATAAAGGGAACAGACAATCTTGCAATGTCTGTGAAGGCTGTCATTTCTGCTCTTTAAAAGGTTCTGTTAGAAATGGGGTTTTTGGTTGGCAGTCAGGTTGCCCTCTGTCCAAGCAAGAACCCTCACTCTAGTCAGGGTAAGTCACACACAATCCAAAATCAGCCTGTGCCCACCCTCTGGTAGCTTGGCAGGAGCAGTCAGGCTTAACTTAGAAGGCAATGTGTAAAGCATTTGTGCAATAAATCATACAATACCATAATATAACACCACAAAAATACACCACACAGTGTTTAGAAAAATATATAATATTTATCTAGGTATTTGCAGGTCAAAACGATCAAAGATGCAATATGAATTTGTAAAGATATCACTGAAAAGTGATATAAAGCGTCTTAAGTCTTTAGAAAGTAAACAGAGTCTCTTTCAAACACAAAGTACCTGGTTTCTGGTGGAAAATCTCCTCAGAGGGCCACAAAGGAAGAGGTGCGTGGAAAAAGGGTGTGTGCGTCGATTTCTCCCCAGCACACACGGTCTTTAAAAAGCAAACAAAGGGGGTGATTCTCACCCTGGCGGGCGGCAGAGGCCGCCCGCCAGAGTTCCCCCCTCCAAAATACCGCTCCGCGGTCGAAAGACCGCTGAGGGTATTTTGGCTTTTGCACTGGGCTGGCGGGCGACCGCCAAAAGGCCGCCCGGCAGCCCAGTGCAAAAGACCCTTCCCACGAGGACGCCGGCTCAGAATTGAGCCGGCGGAGTGGGAAGGTGCGACGGGTGCAGTGGCACCCGTCGCGTATTTCAGTGTCTGCAAAGCAGACACTGAAATACAAAGTGGGGCCCTCTTACGGGGGCCCCTGCAGTGCCCATGCCATTGGCATGGGCACTGCAGGGGCCCCCAGGGGCCCCACGACAACCCATACCGCCATCCTGTTCCTGGCGGGAGAACCGCCAGGATCAGGATGGCGGTATGGGCTGTCAGAATCCGCCATGGAGGATTCTAATGGGCAGCGGAAAACCGGCGGGAGACGCCGGTTTTCCACATCTGACCGCGGCCAAACCGCCGCGGTCAGAATGCCCTGCGGGGCACCGCCAGCCTGTTGGCGGTGCTCTCGCCAACCCTGGCCCCGGCGGTCCATGACCGCCGGGGTCAGAATGACCCCCAAAGTCTCTTTCAAGCACAAAATACCTGGTTTGGAGTGGAAAATCTCCGCAAGGGGCCGCAGAAGACGAGATACGTGGAAAAATGGTGTGTGCGTCGATTTCTCCCCAGCACACACGGACTTGCGTCTTTATTTTTCACGCGGGGAAGTCATGCGTCATTTTCCGGCGCGCCGACAGTCTCTTTCTGTGGATCGTGGGGATTACCAGTTGTCCCGGGTCTGTGCGTGGATTCTCCTGCTTGTTTTCCGGCTGCGCGTCGTTCCGCGGGGCTGTGCGTCGAAGTTTCGCTCTCACGGCAGGCGTCGCGTCGATTTCTCCTTGGAAGTTGGGGGGCGTTGTCCTTGCGAGCCCGTGCGTTGAAGTTCCGGTCGTCCCGAAGGCGTCGCGTCGATCAGCGTCGGTGTGCAGCGTTTTTCTCGCTGCGGAACAAGCTGTGCGTCGAAAATTTCGTCCAAGTGAAAAAGAGAAGTCTTTTTGGTCCTGAGACTTCAGGGAACAGGAGGCAAGCTCTATCCAAGCCCTTGGAGAGCACCTTTACAGCCAGACAAGAGTTCCGCAAGGCAGCAGGCCAACAGCAAACCTCAGTCCTTCGTAGAAAAGCAGACAGGTGAGTCCTTTGAGCAGCCAGGCAATTCATCAAGGCAGCAGGCCAACAGCAAGGCAGCAGTCCTTTGTAGAAAAGCAGACAGGTGAGTCCTTTAAGCAGCCAGGCAGTTCTTCTTGGCAGGATGTAGTTTCTGGTTCAGGTTTCTTCTCCAGCAAGTGCCTGATGAGGTAGGGCAGAGGCCCTGTTTTATACTAAGTTGTGCCTTTGAAGCGGGGGTGACTTCAAAGAGTGTCTAAGAAATGCACCAGGCCCCCTGTCAGTTAAATCCTGTCTGCCAGGGTCCTAGTAGGGGGTGTGGCAGTCCTTTGTGTGAGGGCAGGCCCTCCACCCTCCCAGCCCAAGAAGACCCATTCAAAATGCAGATGTATGCAAGTGAGGCTGAGTACCCTGTGTTTGGGGTGTGTCTGAGTGAATGCACAAGGAGCTGTCAACTAAACCTAGCCAGACGTGGATTGAAGGGCACAGAAAGATTTAAGTGCAAAGAAATGCTCACTTTCTAAAAGTGGCATTTCTAGAATAGTAATACTAAATCCGACTTCACCAGTCAGCAGGATTTTGTATTACCAGTCTGGCCATACTAAATATGACCTTCCTGCTCCTTTCAGATCAGCAGCTGCCACTTCAACAATGTATGATGGCAGCCCCAATGTTAGCCTATGAAGGGAGCAGGCCTCACAGTAGTGTAAAAACGAATTTAGGAGTTTTACACTACCAGGACATATAACTACACAGATACATGTCCTGCCCTTTACCCACACAGCACCCTGCTCTAGGGGTTACCTAGGGCGCACATTAGGGGTGACTTATATGTAGAAAAAGGGGAGGTCTAGGCTTGGCAAGTACTTTTAAATGCCAAGTCGAAGTAGCAGTGAAACTGCACACACAGGCCTTGTAATGGCAGGCCTGAGACAAGGTTAAGGGGCTACTGAAGTGGGTGGCACAACCAATGCTGCAGGCCCACTAGCAGAATTTAATCTACAGGCCCTAGGCACATATAGTGCACTCTACTGGGGACTTATAAGTAAATTAAATAGCCAATCATGGATAAACCAATCAATAGTACAATTTACACAGAGAGCATATGCACTTTAGCACTGGTTAGCAGTGGTAAAGTGCCCAGAGGTCAAAAGCCAAAAACAACAGGTCAGAAAAAATAGGAGGAAGGAGGCAAAAGGTTTGGGGATGTCCCGGTCAAAAAGCCAGGTCCAACATGACCCCCTACCAGCCTAAAGCCAGGGGAGAACAATCACTATCCTGATGTACTTCCCTGTTTGAGGCGACAGAACAAGGACCCAGGCCCACAACAGCAGGGGCATGCTCTAGTTCTTCGCCTTCCTGACTCCAATTGGATCCATCTTTCCATACTCTCAGGGCCCACTAAGCCAACCCATGGGGAACCTTTCTCCTTACCTGCGGATCCCATCTGTGCAGCACCTAACCTTACTTTGCTCACAGATGTATCCCAGGAGCAGGATAGTACCACCAGGACCAACACAGTGGTGTTGCCCACTCTACCCCCGGGGTGTGACACTTGTCCCCTCCCCAGGGATAATTCTGTCCACCCGGACAGCAAGCCACAGTGGTTACTGACAGCTGCCAGGGAAGAGAGCCAGGCCCCAGGCCTCTCAAAGCTCTCCCACCACTGTGGCTGTGGAGAGTGGGGGGCGGTAGCCCCAGGTGCTGGGCACCCTTTAACCACTTTCCCTTCCACCAGGTCAGGGATGACAGCCTGAACCTGGTCCTCCCCTCTGGGGTTCTATACCCTCCCTCCTGGAGCGGTACCCCCAGAGTCCAACATGGTCAGGGTGCTTATAGAAGTCGCCCTGTACCATTCCTCCACCAGTGCAGGGCTGTTAACCTGCAACTGGCCCTCCAACCTGGGGTCTGTACCTTCAGGTTGGATTAGGGCCCGGGGTGAGGCTTCCCTCCCCCTGCCCTCCCTTCTGGGGTCCAGCACCCTCCAACTAGGAGTGGCCTCCTCAGAAGACAACATGGTAGGGGAACTGTTATCAGTAGCCCCTCCCTCCAGGTCCGGGGGGACACCCTGAACCTGGCCTTCCAGCCCAGGGTCTGTACCCTCAGACTGGATCACTGCCTGGCAAACCAGGACTTTCTGGGGGGCACACCTACCCCCCACCATGTCAGAGTTTAACCACTGCACCTGACCATCCAACCCAGAGTCACCACCCTGAGGTTGAACAATTGCCTGGCACGCCAGGACTTCCTGGGGGCACACCTACCCCCCACCGGGTCAGAGTTTAACCTCTGAACATGGTTCTCCAACCCAGGGTCACCACCCTGAGGTTGGGCAATTGCCTGGCACACCAGGACTTTCTGGGAGGCACACCTACCTCCCACCAGGTCAGAGTTTAACCTCTGAACCTGGGTATCCAACCCAGAGTCACCACCCTGAGGTTGAACCATTGCCTGGCATACCAGGACTTCCTGGGGGGCATACTCACCCCCCACAAGGGACACACCGTCCCCAAGGGCCACACAAGAGTCTGGTTGCCGCAGGTCTCCTGACCTCTGCCTATCCGGCAGAGTCTGGATCATCCCCAAACCAGAAACAGTTTCACCTGGGTCATTCCTGGGGGGATCTGCTCTCAGAGCTGACCCCTGACTCTCCAGGTCCTCCACTGGGGTCCGCAACCCCCTCTCAACCCTCTGTCTGGACTTCTGCACCCCGTCACCAGGAGTGGTACTGCCAGACACCAGAACTGTTGGGATGCTGGCTACAGTCACCCCTCCAAGTTCTTCTGACACTGCGGGGCTTCCCTCAACAGGTAGGCCTACGGTACAGGCTAGGCTTCCCGCCTGGTGTTCCCTCATGGAACCCTCTAGGACCTGGGACCTACCTGGAACACTAGAATCCTCTCCCACCTCACTTGGTTGGGAAATACCTAGACCACTCCCTTCAGGAGCACCCCCAAATGCCTCTTCAGACTCTCTGGTATGCACCCAGAAGTCTTCCTCCATTGTAAGCTCCCTGGGGTCAGAGAACTCACACTCCACCTGATGTTGGCGTAGCTCTGGAAAATAAGGACCAGACATATGCTCTCCAGCAATTACATCACTCTGCCCTTCACATATATTAACCACAGTACCCTTCACCCAACCATCCAGTAACTCAGCCTTGGAAAAGCAATCTACATCACCCTCCTGAGACTGGTAAGACAGTATCTGACTGTCCCTGACACTCAACCCATACTCTTCTGGGATGTCTCTACACTCTATATCCAGGTCGTCCACCAGTGGGGATCCCTTTTCTCTGTCACTCTCTGCTAGAGCCAGTAAAGTGTCCCTCCCCCCAGTAGGAATATGACTCCCTGTGCCAGTTTCCCAATCCTTCTCAGGGACCCTGTGCATAACGGGAACTACCTCATACCCTTGAACCACCTGGGGTGTGTCAACTCCCTTCTTCAAGTTGGGCACCACATCTCTGGGCTTGTGCCCTTCTTCAGCAGTACTGGATGCAAGATTTTTGCTGCCACCATCTGAACTGGACTCAGCCCTTCCGGCCTCCAGTTTCAGCTCTTCACAGCTCAGCTCTTGAGCTGCA
Source organism: Pleurodeles waltl (assembly GCF_031143425.1). NCBI lineage: Eukaryota > Metazoa > Chordata > Amphibia > Caudata > Salamandridae > Pleurodeles > Pleurodeles waltl. The sequence continues at coordinate 386,540,368 of NC_090444.1, read as the reverse complement.
ATCCTTTCTTTTTCCAGGGCTAAGAGTCTTTTTGCATCAACCCTTTCAAGATACTCCTCTAACTGTTGCTCCTGCCGCTTTTGAGCTAGGAGCCATTCATCTCTCTCTGGTTCTCCTTCTTCATCTGAGTAGTCTTCTTCTTCATGTGAGCAGTCCTCCTGCTCATCTGAGGGGTACTTAGTCATTTGGTTTCTTGCTGCCTCTCTCTCTGCCCATCTTTCTTCCCCCCAGACTATGTAGGTATCTAGCAGTTCCATCTTAGTAGATCTCCTTGATACAGGAAGGCCCCATTTTTTGCAAAGCCTCCTTAGGTCAGCCTTAGTGAGGTGGTCAGTAGGCATAAAGTATGACACACGGTAGATACCCATTCTCAATCTGATAAGGTATCACAGGCAAAAACCAAAATCCAAAGTCCAAAATATCAATAGTATATCCAGGAGGACATCAGGGAACCAAAAGCAAAAAGTTGAAAAATCAAATTGACCTTCAACTGTGGGTAGGTAGTGAAATACTTAGCTACTGTATGTCACTGCACAAACACAAGTCCTATCCTCACCGCTGATCACCAATGTTAGAAATGGGGTTTTTGGTTGGCAGTCAGGTTGCCCTCTGTCCAAGCAAGAGCCCTCACTCTAGTCAGGGTAAGTCATACACAATCTAAAATCAGCCTGTGCCCACCCTCTGGTAGCTTGGCACGAGCAGTCAGGCTTAACTTAGAAGGCAATGTGTAAAGCATTTGTGCAATAAATCATACAATACCATAATATAACACCACAAAAATACATCACACAGTGTTTAGAAAAATATATAATATTTATCTGGGTATTTGCAGGTCAAAACGATCAAAGATGCAATATGAATTTGTAAAGATATCACTGAAAAGTGATATAAAGTGTCTTAAGTCTTTAAAAAGCAAACAAAGGGGGTCATTCCGACCCTGGCGGTCATGGGGACCGCGGAAGCACCGCTAACAGTGTGGCGGTGCTTCCAGGGCCATTCTGACCGCGGCGGTAAAGCCGCGATCAGAAAAGGGCAACCGGCGGTTTCCCGCTGGTTTACCCCTGGCCCAAGGAATCCGCCATGGCGGCGCTGCTTGCAGCACCGCCATGGGGATTCCGACCCCCTTCCCGCCATCCTGGTCCTGGCGGTAAATACCGCCAGGAACAGGATGGCGGGAACGGGTGTCGTGGGGCCCCTGGGGGCCCCTGCACTGCCCATGCCACTGGCATGGGCAGTGCAGGGCCCCATAATGATTTTCAGTGTCTGCAAAGCAGACACTGAAAATCGCGACGGGTGCCACTGCACCCGTCGCACACCAGCAACTCCGCCGGCTCCATTCGGAGCCGGCTTCATCGTTGCTGGGGCTTTCCCGCTGGGCCGGCGGGCGGCCTTTTGGCAGTCGCCCGCCGGCCCAGCGGGAAAGCCAGAATGGCCGCCGCGGTCTTTTGACCGCGGTGCGATCATTCGGCGGTAACCGCATGGCGGGCGGCTACCGCCGCCCGCCGCGATTGGAATGACCGCCAAAGTCTCTTTCAAGCACAAACCACCTGGTTTGGAGTGGAAAATCTCCTCAAGGGGCCGCAGAAGATGAGATATGTGGGAAAATGGTGTGTGTGTCGATTTCTCCCCAGCACACACGGACCAGAGTCGTTATTTTTCACGCTGGGAAGTCGTGCGTCGTTTTCCGGCGCACGGACAGTCTCTTTCTGTGGATTGCAGGGATTTCTAGATGTCCCGGGTCTGTGCGTGGATTCTCCTGCTTGTTTTCCGGCTGCGCGTCATTCTGCGGGGCTGTGCGTCGAAGTTTCGCTCTCACAGCAGGTGTCGCATCGATTTCTCCTTGGAAGTCAGGCGGCGTTGTCCTTGCGAGGCCGTGCGTCGAAGTTCCGGTCGTCCCGAAGGCGTCACGTCGATCAGCGTCGGTGTGCAGCATTTTTCTCGCCGCGGAACAAGCTGTGCGTCGAAAAGTTTCGGCGCACGAAGCGTCCAAGTGAAAAAGAGAAGTCTTTTTGGTCCTGAGACTTCAGGGAACAGGAGGCAAGCTCTATCCAAGCCCTTGGAGAGCACTTTTACAGCCAGACAAGAGTTCAGCAAGGCAGCAGGTCAACAGCAAGGCAGCAGTCCTTCGTAGAAAAGCAGATAGGTGAGTCCTTTGAGCACCCAGGCAGTTCAGCAAGGCAGCAGGCCAACAGCAAGGCAGCAGTCCTTTGTAGAAAAGCAGACAGGTGAGTCCTTTGAGCAGCCAGGCAGTTCTTCTTGGCAGGATGTAGTTTCTGGTTCAGGTTTCTTCTCCAGCAAGTGTCTGATGAGGTAGGGCAGAGGCCCTGTTTTATACTAAGTTGTGCCTTTGAAGTGGGGGTGACTTCAAAGAGTGTCTAAGAAATGCACCAGGCCCCCTTTCAGTTAAATCCTGTCTGCCAGGGTCCCAGTAGGGGGTGTGGCAGTCCTTTGTGTGAGGGCAGGCCCTCCACCCTCCCAGCCCAGGAAGACCCATTCAAAATGCAGATGTATGCAAGTGAGGCTGAGTACCCTGTGTTTGGGGTGTGTCTGAGTGAGTGCACAAGGAGCTGTCAACTAAACCTAGCCAGGCGTGGATTGAAGGTCACAGAAAGATTTAAGTGCAAAGAAATGCTCACTTTCTAAAAGTGGCATTTCTAGAATAGTAATATTAAATCCGACTTCACCAGTCAGCAGGATTTAGTATTACCATTCTGGCCATACTAAATATGACCTTCCTGCTCCTTTCAGATCAGCAGCTGCCACTTCAACAATGTATGAGGGCAGCCCCAATGTTAGCCTATGAAGGGAGCAGGCCTCACAGTAGTGTAAAAACGAATTTAGGAGTTTTAGACTACCAGGACATATAACTACACAGGTACATGTCCTGCCTTTTACCCACACAGCACCCTGCTCTAGGGGTTACCTAGGGCGTACATTAGGGGTGACTTATAAGTAGACAAAGGGGAGGTCTAGGCTTGGCAAGTACTTTTAAATGCCAAGTCGAAGTGGCAGTGAAACTGCACACACAGGCCTTGTAGTGGCAGGCCTGAGACAAGGTTAAGGGGCTACTGAAGTGGGTGGCACAACCAGTGCTCACTAGCAGCATTTAATCTACAGGCCCTAGGTACATATAGTGCACTCTACTAGGGACTTATAAGTAAATTAAATAGCCAATCATGGATAAACCAATCAATAGTACAATTTACACAGAGAGCATATGCACTTTAGCACTGGTTATCAATGGTAAAGTGCCCAGAGGTCAAAAGCCAACAACAACAGGTCAGGAAAAATAGGAGGAAGGAGGCAAAACGTTTGGAGATGTCCCCGTCAAAAAGCCAGGTCCAACAGGTTCTTTGTTGTGCGCGCAGTCCAACAGAGTGAGTACAGGTGTTCTTATCACATCTCAGTGAGATATCACTTTCACGACTGATGATGTGATGCTGCCACAACCACCTCCTTCTAGCAACCGTGTCCCCAGTCAGCTGTCTCTTACCCCAGCTGTAACAAAGGCTCTCTAGAAGTGACTCCAGATGAAGATACAGAGTTTTGGGCTCCTCTTAACCACAAAGTGGCCTCTTTGGAATGAGAATTGACCACCCATATTGACTGCCAACATGACGCTCTAGCAGGGCATGCTCTTCACGCCCATAGTGACAGTCCTCAGCAAGCAACAACATGAAGCTCCAGTGCCAACCAGCTCCTTGCACAAAAGCAGCAACCATCCGCAACACCAGCCTGCTCATCATGTCAACAGCAACCTCCTTGCAGTCCCTCCAATGAAAACAGTGGCTCTCTTGGAAAGTGGATTATTGGTAAAGGCAGTGTTAGAAATGGGGTCTTTGGTTGGCAGTCAGGTTACCCCTTGTCCAAGCAAGGATCCTCACTCTACTCAGGACAAAGGAGAAACACATCTGGTTAACCCCCACTCACACTCTTTGTAGCTTGGCACAAGCAGAAAGGCTTAACCCAGAAGCAATGTGCAGAGTATTTGTACCAACACACCCAGTAATACAGTGAAAATACTACAAAATAAACACCACACCAGTTTAAAAAAATAGGCAATATTTATCTAGATCATCAAAACAACAAAAATCCAACATACAAAGGTAAAGATATGAATTTTTAAAATCATTACAACTCTGGCAGTCAGTGATAAAGCGGCGGTAATACCGCCAACAGGCCGGTGGTAACAAAAATGGAATTATGACCATGGCGGATACCGCTCAGACAGACAGCCACTTTAACACACCGACCACCACGGCGGTATCCACAAGCACCACGGCGGTAACTGTCAACAGCCAGACGGAAGACAATGTAGTGCCCACACTAATATGACAGGCCTATATGCCACCTTTTCCAGGGCGGTACCAACGACATCAAAAGCACGGCGGAAACAGAACTCAGAAGTCAAAGGACTCACCTCTGGAGACTCAGGGAATAACCACGATGCCATGGAGCCCGAGTAGCACATATTTCCGATGCTCTTCTACCCTTTCCTGCATTATGAACAACAACACCGGCGAAGACGACCACAGTGAGTACTGCCGCCTAGCACGCAAGGGAGGGGGGGAGGAAAAAGAGAGTGACACACACACACAACACACAACACCCCTACCCCCAACACCATACACACAACCAGATGCACAAACATTACATATCCACCCCGTACCTGTAGGAAGGTAGCCTCTTTCTAGTCTTGTTTGCTCCACTTTTGGCCTGTTAGTGAGTATGTGTCAGAGTGTTTTTACTGTCTCACTGAGATCCTGCTAGCCAGGACCCCAGTGCTCATAGTGGAAACCCTATTTGTCAGTGTGTTTTATATGTCTCACTGGGACCCTGCTAGCCAGGGTCCCAGTGCTTATAATTTGTGACCTGAATGTGTTCCTTGTGTGGTGCCTAACTGTGTCACTCAGGCTCTGCTAACCAGAACCTCAGTGCTTATGCTCTCTCTGCTTTTAAAATTGTCACTGCAGGCTAGTGACCAATTTTACCAATTCTGATTGGCACACTGGAACACCCTTATAATTCCCTAGTATATTGTACCTAGGTACCCAGGGTATTGGGGTTCCAGGAGATCCCTGTGGGCTGTAGCATTTCTTTTGCCACCCATAGGGAGCTCAGCCAATTCTTACACAGTACTGCCACTGCAGCCTGAGTGAAATAACGTCCAAGTTATTTCACATACATTTTACTCTGCACTTAAGTAACTTATAAGTCACCTATATGCCTAACCCTCACCTAGTGAAGGTTAGGTGCAAAGTTACTAAGTGTGAGGGCACCCTGGCACTAGCCAGGGTTCCCCCACATGGTTCAGGGAACTTTCCCCGGACTTTGTGAGTGCGGGGACACCATTACACGCATGCACTACATATAGGTCAATACCTATATGTAGCTTCACAATGGTAACTCTGACTATGGCCACGTAACATGTCTAAGATCATGTAATTGTCCCCCCATGCCAAATCTGGTATTGGGGTGCCAATCCCATTTATCCCCAGGGCTCCAGCATGGACCCCGGTTACTGCCAAACTGGCTCTCTATGGTTTTCACTGCAACTACCGCTGCTGCCAACCCACATACAGGCTTCTGCCCTCCAGGGGTCTGGGCAGCCCCAGTCCTGAGAAGGCAGAACAAAGGATTTCCTCTGAGAGACGGGTTACACCCTCTCCCTTTGGAAATAGGTGTTAAGGGCCTGAGAGGAGTAGCCTCTCCTGGCCTCTGGGAATGCTTTGAAGGGCACAGATGGTGCCCTCCTTGCATAAACCAGTCTACACTGGTTCAGGGATCCCCAGCCCCTGCTCTGGCATGAAACTGGACAAAGGAAAGGGGAGTGACCACTCCCCTGTCCATCACCACCCCTGGGGTGGTGCCCAGACTCCTCCAGTGTGTCCCAGACCTCTGCCATCTTGAATGCAGAGGTGTGAGGGCACAATGGAGGCCTCTGAGTGGCCAGTGCAGCAGGTGACATCAGAGACCCCTCCTGAAAGGTGCTTACCTGGTTAGGTAGCCAATCCTCCTCTGAGGGCTATTTAGAGTCTCTCCTGTGGGTTTCTTGTCAGGTAACGAATGCAAGAGCTCACCAGAGTTCCTCTGCATCTCCCTCTTCAACTTCTGCCGAGGATCGACCGCTGATTGCTCCAGGATGCCTGCAAAACCGCAACAAAGTAGCAAGACGACTACCAGCAACATTGTAGGGCCTAATCCTGACGGCTTTCTCAACTGCTTCCTAGTGGTTCATGCTCTGAGGGCTGTCTGCCTTCACCCTGCACTGGAAGCCAAGAAGAAATCTCCTGTGGGTCGACGGAATCTTCCCCCAGCTAACGCGGGCAATAAACTTCTGCACCACCGGACCTCTGAGTCCCCTCTCATCTCGATGAGCCTGGTCCCTGGAACACAGGAGCTGGATCCAAGTGACCCCGACAGTCCAGTGGTCCTTCTGTCTAAATTTGGTGGAGGTCAGTCCTTGCCTCCCCATGCCAGACAGTAATCCTATGTACTGCGTGAACTGCAGCTGCTAGGGCTTCTGTGCACTTTTGCAAGGAATCCTTCGTGCACAGCATAGCCCAGGTCCCCAGCACTCCGTCCTGCTTTGCTCAACTCACTGAGTTGACCACCGGCTTCGTGGGACCCTCCTTTGTAGTGTTGAGACAACCACAGTGCTCAGATTTCTTGAACACCTGTTCAAGTGCTTCTGCGGGTACCACCTGCTTCTGCGTGGGCTCTCTTTGCTGCTGAGTGCCCCCTCTGTCTAATCCTCCAAGGGGCGACCTCCTGGTCCTTCCTGGGCCCGGGCAGCACCCATTTTCTTCAACCACGACCAAGCAAGGCTTGTTTGCGGTCTTTCTGCGTGGAAACAACTCTGCATCCTCCAGCACACTGTGGGACATCTTCTGTGCAAAGGAGAAGTTCCTGGCATTTTCCGTTGTTGCAAAATCTTCAGCTTTTTCCACCTGGAGGCAGCCATTTTGCACCTTCATCCAGGGTTCAGTGGGCTCCTGCCCCCTCTGGACACTTTTGTGACTCTTGGACTTAGTCTCCTTCCTTTGCAGGTCCTCATGTCCAGGAATTCGTCTGCAGTGCTTTTCCTTCAGTTGCTGTCTTTGCAGAATCTCCTATCACGACTTTAGTGTGTTTCTGGGGAAGTAGGCTAACTTTACTTCTACTTTTCAGGGTCTTGGGCTGGGGTATCTTGGACACCCTTAGTGTTTTCTTACACTCCCAGCGCCCTCTACACACTACACTAGGCCTGGGGTCCCTAAGTGGTTCGCATTCCACTTTCTTTATGGATTGTGTTGCCCCTAGGCCTATTGCATCCTATTGTATTCTACAGTGTTTGCACTACTTTTCTAACTGTTCACTTACCTGATTTTGGTTTGTGTGTATATTTTGTGTATATTTTGTGTATTTTACTTACCTCCTAAGGAAGTATATCCTCTGAGATATTTTTGGCACATTGTCACTAAAATAAAGTACCTTTATTTTTAGTAACTCTGAGTATTGTGATTCTTATGATATAGGGGGTCATTCTGACTTTGGCGGGCGGCGGACGCCGCCCGCCAAAGTAACCCCATCGAAAGACCGCTCTGCGGTCAAAAGGCCGCAGGGGTCATTCGACTTTCCCACTGGGCCGGCGGGCGACCACCAAAAGGGCACCTGCCGGCCCAGCCGGAAAGACCCTGTAACAATGAAGCCGGCTCCGAATGGAGCCGGCGGAGTTGCAGGGGTGCGACGGGTGCAGTTGCACCCGTCGCGATTTTCACTGTCTGCAAAGCAGACAGTGAAAATCTTCATGGGGCCCTGTTAGGGAGCCCCTGCACTTCCCATGCCAGTGGCATGGGCAGTGCAGGGGGCCCCAGGGGCCCCACGACACCCGTTCCCGCCATCCTGTTTCTGGCGGTGTAAACCGCCAGAAACAGGCTGGCGGGAAGGGGGTCGGAATCCCCGTGGCGGCGCTGCAAGCAGCGCCGCCATGGAGGATTCTCCGGGCCAGGGGAAATCTGTCGGGAAACCGCCGGATCCCCTTTTCTGACCGCGGCTTTACCGCCGTGGTCAGAATGGCCCTGGAAGCACCGCCAGCCTGTTGGCGGTGCTTCCGTGTCCCTCGGGTTGGAATGAGGGCCATAGTGCTATATGATATGAGTGGTATAGTACGAGCTTTGCCTGTCTCCTAGTTCAGCCAGAACTGCTCTGCTATAGCTACCTCTATCAGCCTAAGCTGCTAGAACAGTACTAATCTACTAACAAGGGATAACTGGACCCGCCACAAGGTGTAAGTACCATCAGGTACCCACTATAAGCCAGGCCAGCCTCCTACAGTACCCCTCAGGAAAAATGCAAGGACAAAATGATTGGAAGAAAGTGAGTGTAATACAATAAAATAATATGAATAAGTGCATCAACATACAAATGTATATGCATATTTACAAATGTAGGGACACTGCCCAGTCCTCAATGTCCGTGGGCCACAGGGCCACATCACATCGGCCAAGGCCCAACCTCACTCCTGCAACAACACGGAGAGAACACTGCAGGGGCATCAGGTCAAAAATACACAGACACCTCAGGTGGACGGGGAATGGGGGTGCACCACAGCCAGAAGATGGTACAACACCACTGGTTCTGGAGGGGGCTACATGCCCTGTGCGATGTTCTGAGGAGTGCAAGGCCACAGCCTCTCAAGTGGGTGGTTTGCCCACGGCTTGGTCCGGGGAAGTGCAAAGCCACAGTCTCTCTAGTGGGTGGTTTGCCCATTGCTTAGTCCTGGGGAGTGCAAAGCCACAGTCTCTCAAGTGGGTAGTTTGTCCACTGCTTGGTCCTGGAGAGTGCAAGGTCACAGATTCTCAAGTGGGTGGTTTGCCCACTGCTTGGTCATGGGGAGTGCAAAGCCACAGTCTCTCAAGTGGGTGGTTTGTCCACTGCTTGGTCCTGGGGAGTGCAAAGCCACAGTCTCTCAAGTGGATGGCTTCTTCCACTGGTTCTGGAGGGGGCCTTGTGCCTAGTGTGCTTCATCCTGGGAAAGATGGGGTGAGTGGATGGCATCTTTCACTGGTTCTGGAGGGGGCCTTGTGCCCAGTGTGCTTCATCCTAGGAAGGATGGGGTGAGTGGATGGCGTCTTCCATTGGTTCTGGAGGGGGCCTTGTGCCCTACAGGATTTGCAGGGGCCAGGAAGCACAACAGCCGATGGAAACAGGACTGCACACTTCCTGTCAGTGGGGACAGTTGCTCAGTGGTGGCAGTGGCAGGGCTGGTGTCGGGGCTGGCAGTGGTGGGGGAGGCTCCAGCCCATCCCCTGCAGCCTCAGGCAGCTGCACACTGGGGCTGCTGCTGCTGGCAGTGGTGATGGTGGTGGTGCTGGCAGTGGTGGGGGGAGGCTCCAGCCCATCCCCTGCAGCCTCGGACAGCTGCCCACTGGGGATGCTGCTGCTGGCAGTGGTGCTGGTGGAGGTGCTGGTAGCGGTGCTGGCAGTGGTGGGGGGAGGCTCCAGCCCTACCCTTGCAGCCTCGGACAGCAGAACCACTGTGGTTGGTGGTGGGGGCTCTGAATGAGTCCCAGCACCAGGCCTCATGTCCGTCCTGCCTGCAGGTGTAGGCCCCTTACCCTTCCCTGTCACAGCTGCTGTTGCCACCTTGCCCTTCCTAGACATTGCTGGTGGTGCCTCCTTGCCCTTCCCTGTCGCAGTTGCTGGTGCCACCTTGCCCTTCCTAGACACTGCTGGTGGTGCCTCCTTGCCCTTCCCTGTCGCAGCTCCTGGTGCCTCCTTGCCCTTCCTCGACGCTGCTGCTGGTGCCTCCTTCCCCTTCCTTGATGCACCTGGTGCAGGCACACTTTCAGGGCTGCTGGCTGGTGCCCAGGATCCTCTCTAACCTGCAGTGGCTGTCAACACAACTGTGGCTGTGGACTGGGTGGCGGAGGTGCTCGCCTGTGTTCTGTCCACCCTGGCCCACCTAGTAAGATGGGGGGAGTGGTAGGGAAGAGGTCAAGGGTGGAGAGGAAAAGCTTCTTAGGGACATTGGGGAGGGAAGAGGGTGAAGTTTTGGGGGAGGAGGAAGAGGAAGTGGTTGTAGGAGATGTCAGTCTGCTGTGTTTGGGTGCAGGTGCATGGGTTGGATGCTGTTATTAAGTGGATGGCTGTTGGGTGTCTGAGTGCTTGCGTTTGTGTACTTTGGGAGGAGGGGACACAGACACAGTAGGAGAGGACACAGGGGACGTGTGCATGGATATGGGGGTGGTGACTGCCAGTTAGGGGTGTGTAGTGATAAGCGTGTTGGTGATGGAGGTAGTGGATGAGGATGCAGTGATTGCAAGTGTGAGTGGAGACGGTACTGGGAGGGAGGTGGAGAACGAGGAGGAGGGGGCCACAGTGGAGGCAGTGGATGTTGGTATGTCTGCATCTGGATGGTATTTGTGTGAGTACCTGTAGGATGAAGTGTGGTGCTTGTGTTTGCCTGAGCCACTCCTGTGTGTTGTCCTGGGTGCATGCTGGTCCTGGTCTGTGTGCTTGGGATAGGTTGGAGTTGAGGGGAATGGGACTGGGTAGAGGAAGTTGGAGGTAGGAGGCTAGAAACAGGGGCTATGACTGCCATCAGAGAGGAGGCCAGAGCCCCTTTTGTTTTTAATTAATTTTATTATAAAACAGTGATAACAATACAATCAATGTCCCACAACTGAGAGGCCAGTATTAACAGCACATAAAACAAGCAGAGCATATTTATCAGCGACATGCAACCTTCTCACAATGTCTGCCAGTCAGGATTTCAGCTTGACTATGCATAATAACTTACCATCCACTACAGGGCTCTCTCAATGAGCACATTAAAGGTCAAGAAAACATGATAACAACCATCAGATACAAACCCAGAAAACTAACAAGAGAGAGGGAATGGACAAGGAAAGAGAGGAATGGAAAGAAGATAGAGGAAAAAGGGGATCAGGACACTTCTGCCACCTGAATAGCGCCAATATTCCTACCGACCTTGTAGGGTAGCGTAGAGGAAAGGAGAAACTTCTAGTACAAGCTATAAGTCACTGCCAAAAGTTCGATTTAACAAAAAAGCACACAGTGGACCCCAAATATCTTTGGGACACGAGCCCTCCGGCATGAGCTCCCAGCATATCATCAACTGCTCCTGACAGTACGAAGTATCCCGCAGCCACTCACGATTCCGAGGCACTCCACCACGTCCCCAGCACATCGCAACCCTGCGCTTAGCCAACAACAGCAGCCCTATCAGTCTTCTGTCAGCAGTCGGGATCCCCTCAACATAGCCTAACAGGGCAATCTTAGGAGTACGTGGCAGCTCAATATCAGTCATCTTGTCAATAACGCACAGCACCTCCATCCAATATGTGCTCACTCCGGCACATCCCCATGTGAGGTGGCGAAAGTCCGCATCAGGGGCCCCACATCTTTCACAATGAGCATCTACAGGCAGCCCCATGTGTCTCAAGCTACTGGGAGTATGATACAGCCGGTGTAAAAACTGAAAATGAAGGAGGCGTAGTCGATAATTAGGGGACAACTCTCTCATATGCGCACAACATCTGTGCCACACCTTATCTGAAATAGCCTCACCAATGCCCGCCTCCCAGCACACTCTCGCCGCCATCTCAGTAGTTCCAGGTGACTCGCTCTGCACACAGGCATAAAGCTTGGTAATAAATCTATGCGGGGGCCGCGTCTGGTATTGGAGCTCCAGTGCACGACACACTGGCAGCCTCGCGGGGAAGCAGGGGTAGAGCGAGCGCAGCATAGCCCCAATTCTGAGCACAAATAGCCGGTTCATCGCAGTATCAAACCCACCACTTAACGCCACCTCAGCTGAGATGACCAGTCCATCAGAAAACCAGGAGCCCAAGGTAGCCAGGCTGGACTCGCACAGGAACTCATGCACATGCGCATCCCCTGACAGCTGCACGTCCGCAACATCCAAAACGTACATCATAGGTGCAAACGGCTCACTCACTTTAACACGTCCCAGCAGCCCGGTCCAGGCCCTCGCCGTACAGGCCACAGTATTAATTTCACACAACCTGGGTACAATCAGATTCCACCTCATAAGCGACAGTCTATCAAGCCATACTGTGTCCGCTTCAGGTGCCAAATGTGGCAAATACCTTACAGGGAACAGCCACAAATGTGCGAAATGTGCCTGCGCACAATATTAATAAAGCTATAGATCTGGGGCCGCCAGCCCACCCATCTCAAACGGAAGCGTCAGTCTCTCCCACAAAATTCTGGGCTGTCTACCGGTCCAAACTAACTTCACCAGAGCAGATCTGAGCCTTTAAAAAAAACTCACAGTGAGAACAAGCGGTAGGTTTACAAACAGATATAGAAACTTTGGCAGAATTACCCTCTTCACTATGGCGATACGGCCGGTCAGCGAAAGCGGCAGTGAACGCCACATCTCCACTTTTACTTCCAACCATGCAAGAGCCCTGCCGTAATTCGCCAACCAGAGCGTGGTGACATCAACCAGATGCTTAAGTACCGCACCGGGCCATCAGCCGAGGCAATTGAGTATCTAGAGGGAACCTGTATTGTAGCCGCAGAGAGAGGTACCACCACCCACTTAGACCAGTTGATGGTTATCCCAGAGAGCCATCCAAAGCACACTATTTCATCTAGCTGAACATCAAGATGTCGCCGTAGCTCACGGACATACAGAGCAACATCATCCGCATACATAGAAATTAATATTGGCCTCTGTCTAAATGTCAAACTTCTATGATTGTGATGCTGCCGCAATCGAGCAGCCAGTGGCTCCATTGCAATTGCAAAAGGCAGCGGGGATAATGGACAGTGCTCTCAAGTGCCTCTAGCTATCAAAATAGTCCCATTCACTCTCAGCAGGGTACAAGGCTTCGAATACAGCAGTCAAATCAATTGTATAAATCTGGAGCTCAGCCCCACCTGAGCTAGCAGGGAGAACATGTATGGCCATGCAGGAGAGTCAAAAGCCTTGGTAGCACCTAAAAGCACCGCCACCTCGCATACATCAGGGTCTAGTGCTCCGCAAACCGCAAAGTAGGTGTGGAGATTATGCGTTGTGGAGCGGCCCAGTATAAAGCCAGACTGGTCCGGCAACACCAGGGATCAGAGCAAGGGCTGCAGCCGTGTAGCAATTAACTTCACCAGGATCTTATTATCTATATTAATTATTGAAAGAGGACGGTAGTAGTTGAAGCTGCACGGATCTTTCCCTGGCTTCAAGATAGTCACAATAAGAGCCTCACGCAGTAAGGCAGGGAGAACCCCTGTATCAAGGGCCTCCGCATAAACCTCTAAAAGGTGCGGCGCAAGGATATCAGCATATTCCTTATAAAAGGACGCTGTTAAGCCGTCCAGCCCAGGAGCTTTATCACCCGGTAAGCTGCGGATCACCTGGACCACATCATCCACCAAAAAGGGGGCATCTAGGTATGCCCGGTGTGAATCTTCAAGCCACAACAAACTTATATCCTCAAAATAATCAGTTTACGCAGCCGCATCTAATCCAGAAGGCTCCGCGTACAGATCGGCATAAAATTCAGTGAGAGCACGTTTAATCTCATCAGTACCAGTGTAACGATCGCCTGCTGAATATGACAATTCTACAATGTAATTACTTGCCCACAGCTTACGGAGACTGCCTGCTAGCGTATGACTAGCTCTCTCCCCTTCACCATATCTTCTCGCCGCAGTAACCTTCCCCAAGAAGCAAACCTCGCGCAGCGCAGCCTCCTCGTACTGTGTCATCTTGCTTCTCAATATGACAAGAGTATCTCCCACACCATTCCAGTGGAAGCCACCGACCCACGATTCTAAGCGAAGTAATTCAGGATAGCTTCGCGGATCTTAGTTGGGAATACCTGATCTCTAAGAGCACCATTAGGGAGTTGCCACATGAAGGCCCAAGGGAGCCCACCCGGTATAAACAACTCCAGAAGGACTGGAGAATGATCCGACAGTGTGCGCGCCATGTGCTTAACAGAGCGCGTCCAGAGCTCAGTATCCCTGGTGGCAAGCCACCTATCTATGCAGGACCAGCTGTTATGAGCATAATTGACACAGGTACCCCCCCTGTCAGAGCCATGCTTCACCCTCCAAATGTCTACCATTGGAACCCTCAGTCACCACATGCAAAAGGGCTCTAGCAGCCCCAACATGCTGCAGCCGAGCCAAACTCTTACAGTCCGCTACTGGGTCCAACTCTACATTGAAATCCCCCCCCCCTCACAGCAAGGTCCCAGACCCCAGCGAGTCAATCAGCCGGCCCTCCTCTCGGAAAAAATCAGGGTAATCTGTGTTTGGACCATAAAGCAACACCACTCTACCGGGCCTATCCAGCAGCATGCCACGCAGCATAACGTAGTGTCCGTCCGGGTCCACAATCGTCTTTTCAGTGCGCCACTGTAGCCCCTTCCTAATCAAAAAAGCCACTCCTCTAGCATAGCTTGAATAAACGGCGGACTGACACTCGCCAATCCAGCCAGCCTTTATCCTATTACGGGTGGTCGCAACTAGGTGGGTCTCCTGCAACATGCAAACGTCAATCGTGTGACGCTGTACAGAGGCAGACAACAGTCTCATCTTGCGCCTATCATTTAGCCCATGTACATTCCAAGTAAGGCAGCGTACAAGCGTCCCACTATTCCCAGCCATACTGAGTTGTCACCCAGCCACCCAATCCTCCACACCACATATTTACAACGGGGACAGCATGCAGAAAGGTAAGCAAAGATGAAGAAAGGAAGACATAGTGAAGAATCCAATCCCAGAACGACCCTAACCCCCACCCACGCTGACCCCCCAAACGGGTCTGTGCAGCAGTCCCACCCAACCCCCAAATACACATCCCAAATAACATTATTAAACAGTATCAAAGGACTCATCCAAAGGGGCATGGAACAGGCCATCTGAGACATCATCCCAAACGGGACGGGTGATAGGGGAGCTATCAATACAGCAAGTACAACAGAGAAGCCATGTTATATATTAGAAACATTGACCAACAGAATAGCAGTAAGGCAGCAGACGGGGCCAATAGCCCCCCGGCGCAGCAAAGACCATTTAGTCATTGTCACCCATGGCTCCTCTCTCTCCACCAGAAGCTCTCGAACCCTCCAACAGCGCCTTTTTGGGAACCGATTTTGGAAACTTGGCGCCCAGCTTCGGATCAGTAAAGAAAGGCAGCTTGCCTCTATGCTGCACACATAATTTGGCTGGATAGATGAAGGAGTATTTGGCGTCCGTCTGGCTAAGAGTGCACTTGACCGGCAGGAAGGCCCGAGGGGTGTGGTCAGGAAAAAAGTTGAGTTCATTGTTATTGTAATTCACCGGTCTACGCTCTCTGGCCAGTCTAAGCACAGTATCTCTGTCACGGTAGTTCAGCAAGCGAACCACCATAGGACGTGGCGGAGTTCCCGGCGGTGTGCGCAGACCCAAAGACCTATGGGCCCTCTCCACCACCAAGACCTGGGAGAGCTCACCGGGAAATAGCGCAGACAGCATTGTCTCAACATAGTCCTCCATACGGCCCATAGCCGTTGACTCAGCGAAGCCGATGATACGTATATTATTGCGTCACGACCGGGCCTCCAAATCCTCGTTCTTGTTGCGGATCACGCGTTCCATGTGTAGCAATTGTTCCCCGTCTCCACCGCATCCATCTTCTAAGTCCAAAGTACGAGATTCCAACTGCTCATTTCGGACCTCATGACCATCCACCCGTTCCTTTAAACGATCCATCTGCTCAGTCAGATGGTCAAGCTTAGTATCAATGCCAGCCAGGCTATGCTTGAGGTCTAAGAACATAGCCTTGAAGGAAGAAGCAGAAGCCCCCTCATCGGGGAACGAGTCGTCCGCCGAAGAGCCGGCTGCATCGCTCTTTTTCTCCCCCCCTCAAAGGTGAGTTTTGGCTGTTTATGATCGGCCTTCCCCATCCTCTGCGCAGGCCTCTAGGAACGCGATCAAGAAAGTGTCACTCCTCTTCAGCACCGGGCACCCTCCAGGCAAAGCCACACAGGACAGTAACGCCACTAGGGTATGGACTCCAAGTCACCGATCCCGGTCAGACCAAGCCTGAACTATGGATCGATTAGTCAAGGCCCCCAAGCCGGGCCCGCAACCAGGATCGCAATGTCCGTCCAGTCGCAGAGGATCTCAACAGCAGCCCAGACGAGCGTCTGCAACACCACAGGGGCCAGCGGCTTGAGTCCTGTCGCCAATTAGGCCCTGTCAGTCATCACAGCCAGGCCCAATTCAGGTCCAGACGCCAGGCCATGGCATGGCATATCAAGCAGGCACCCACTCTTCACACGCAAAAAAGGAGTGAGGGGGTTCAGAAAATCCAAACCCCCACCGGCATCAGGCCGAAGCAAGCACCAGCCTAGCGTACCGGCTAAGAAGCCGCAAGCCGGCAAGGTCAGCCCCCCGCACCCCTGTGGCCCTACAGCCCTGCAAGCACCCATAGATGGGCCCGCCGGGGAAAAAAGGAAAAAAATAATAAAAGAGGGCCACCTAATGCGTGGACTAGCTGGAGGGGGGACCCACCAAAGCCCCATCCCCTGATAAGGGGACACCATGAGGCTCAAGAAGCCAAGGGGTCGCTCCACTGTGTCACCCCCAAGGATGCGCTGACTACAGCCCAGTCCCCGCCACAGCAGGCACCCGTGCCCGACCTGGCTGCCGAAGAGGCCCCCCAGGGGGCAGGAATCCGACCACCAAAAGTGCGCGCACCCAAAAGAAGGGTAAAGGGGGCCACCCAATGACACGGCCCCCCACAGAAGGAGAAAAATGAAGCCCAAAATAGCAAAAAATTACGGGGTCACCCCCCAGTGCCGCCACAGAGCAAGCACGCCATCAGCAGGCCTGCCCGCCATCACACTGCCGAGGACCGCGCCTCGCAAATCCAGCAAAGCCCGCCCAGAGGCACCAGGCGGACCGGCTCACCTGTCGCCGGCCAGGAGATACCAGCGCCACCTGCAGCCTCCTAAAGCTTCCCGGTGCCGTTAGCGGTGCGGTCCGGGGGTCGGGAGGCTGCTCAAAAGGAGAATCGGGAGGATTTATTCCCCCACAAGCAGGGCCTCACGGTGTGGCGGTCATCTTGCTGGTCGGCCATGCCACACCCTCCGGGCCAGAACCTGGATTGATCTCTGTTGGGCCGCCATGCCAGAGTGAATGCCCTCCAGGAATGCATTTGTTTGTTGCAAATGGGCTGCTAGCCCCTGGATGGCATTCACAATGGTTGACTGCCCAACAGAGATAGATCGCAGGAGGTCAATAGCCTCCTCACTCAGGGCAGCAGGGGTTAACTGGGGCAGGGCCTGAGGTGCCTGGGGTGAAGGAGTTGCCCACCCTCCTGGGTGAGCGGGCACGGGAAACATGCTGAGGGGCTGATGGGAGGGAGGTGCTAGTACGGGGTGGCAGCTGTACCTGTAGTTGGGGTGGCCACAGAGGTGTTCACCACAACCAGGGAGCTTCCATCGGAGGAGGCATCAATGTCCGAACAGTCCTCTCCTGTCTCCGCCGTGGTGCTCCCCTTACCCCCTGTCCCACTGGTGCCCTTCCCGTCGGTGAATTCGGCCTCCTGGGCCATGTGGGATGCAACTCCCTCCGTTGCCGGTGCCTCTGCTCCTCTGCCAGATGATGCTAATGCACAGAAGGGCAGGGAGACAAAACATAAAGGGGGGGAGAGACAAAGGATACACTTGGTCAATGGTGGCAACAACACCACCGTTGGCATACACGACACACACACACACACACACACACAGGGAACAGCCCTATGCATTAGGCAATGCACTAACGGTCCCAATGCTAGTCACCAGGCCATGTACAAGAATACCTAACGCCAATAGCAAAATACCTGAGACCACCAGACCCCTGCCGAGTAGTGGATGCCTACTAGCTTTGTTGGAGTTGGTTCACATCATACCCTGCCCAACATGGGACCTACCATGCAATGTTCGGCCTGGCCTAGGGGCACCCACAGGCCCATATCCCCCACCCGGATGCCACCCCACCACGTGCAAGTAGTATATTGGGAAACTGCACTCAATCCCTTGTGGCTGCTGTGATGCCCTCAAGCGCCCATCCAACTCTGGATAGGCCACCACCCATATGCAGGCCATCAGGGGGCTCAGGGTTCGACGGGCACCCCTTCCTTGTTGAGAGGCCATACCCAGCTGGGCCTCTGCCGTCTTCCGTCTTCTCAGGTCCTCCCACAGTTTGCGAAAGTGGGTGCTCTGCCTGCCTTGGACCCCCAGGGTCCGCAAGTCCTTGGCGATGGCACGCCATATACCCTTTTTCTTATGGGCACTGACCTGCTGAAAAATAAACATAGAAAAAGGTATCAGTCAGACTGTCCGGCCTCTTACAATCATGTCCCACCATAGCCCTCACATCCCCTTACACCTAGACGTTGCCCACCATACGTGCAGCACGCTGCCGAGGACCCTTCCACCAACCCCCACTTACACGAGGCCCTCACACACAGCACTCCATGCATTCATGTCCCATGCAACGTGCTCACCGTGTACTCACCTGTTGGTCTGGAAGCCCATACAGCATTCGGTACTGGGGTAGGACCCCATCCACCAGTGTCTCCAGATCTGCAGCGGTGAAGGCAGGGTCCCTTTCCCCAGTGACACGAACCATGGTCGGTTCCAGACACAGGTCACAGCAGCACTTGCAGTGCTCCTGTTGAAGGTCAGGTAGCAAGTAAGTGAACAGATAGAAAATGGCAGTCATGTCTGCGGCGGTGCGTACCATCACCGCCGGCGTACATCACCATTGGCCACTGTACCCATAGGGCCCAATGTTATCCAATGAGGAGTTGCACGGCGGTACTCAACCGCCTCCCGCAACGGCGCACAACGTCAGCGGAATCACCTCATTTCCACATGTCCCCATTCAGGACAGGCGAACACCTTTTCAGGAGGGTAGAGGCCATGGCACCTACCTGTGTCACAGTACACATACATACCATTTGGGCCTATACAACAATATACTGTTACAGTCACAACATGCAATGCAGTGTAGTGTTTGGAAATGTGGAATACTGACCAGCTGCTCACTGTTTTGCCCTGTAGATTACAACCGCTGAGGATGAATAGGAGATGGAGACATGCCCCGTGTACAGACCCCTGGTGGACTTGACAACTATGGAGGACAGGCACATCATCCTCACCTATAGACTTGACCAGGCCACAATCACAGAGCTGTGTGCCCAATTGGAGCCTGACCTGATATCTGCTATCTGTCAGCCCACCGGCTGGAAAGTGCTATCTGTGCTCCATTTCTTGGCAACTGGCTCCTTCCAAGTGAAAGTGTGCTTGGCAGCAGGAATGTCACAGCCAATGTTCTCAAACATGCTGACCAGAGTGTTGTCTGCCCTGATAAAACACATGCGCAGCTACATCGTATTCCCCCAGGTGGAGGATTTGGCCACAGTGAAAGCTGACTTATATGCAATGGGACAGATCCCCAACATTATTGGGGCTATTAATACTACACATATTGCATTTGCCTTCCCCCAGAGAAATGAACAGGTGTTCAGGAATAGAAAGAGCTTTCACTCGATGAATGTGCAGATAGTGTGCCTGGCGGACAATTACATCTCCCATGTCAATGCAAAGTATCCTGGGTCTGTGAATGATGCCTTTAGCCTGAGGAATAGCAGCATCCCATATATGATGGCTCAACTCCAGAGACACTGGATGTGACTAATAGGTGAGCCCTGGTTCCCAGCCAGTGGAGGTTGGTGTATTTGTATGGTGTGGGCCCTAAGGGTTAGTGTGTGGCTAACAGTTGTCCCTCGTTATTTGCAGGTGATTCTGGTTACCCCAACCTCTCATGGCTACTGACCCATGTGAGGAATGCCAGGACAAGGGCAGAGGAACATTACAATGAGGCACATGAGCGGACAAGAAGGATTATCGAGAGGACCTTTGGCCTCCTGAAGGCCAGGTTTCATTGCCTCCATCTAACTGGTGTATCCCTGTACTCCTCAACCAAGAAGGTCTGCCAGATCATCTTGGCATGCTGTATGTTGCACAACCTTGCCTTGAGACACCATGTGCCTTTTTTGCAGGAGGATGAGGCTGGAGATGGCCGTGTGGCAGCAGTAGACCCTGTGGACAGTGGAGATGAGGAGGCAGAGGATGAGGATGAGAATGAGGACAACAGAAGTGCAATAATATGACAATACTTCCAGTGACACACAGGTAAGACACTGTAACTTTACTTTACAATGACACTTTTGTGTTTGACATTGAACATGGCAGGCTTATTTTCCCACTTACTGTACCCTTCGGCATTTCTATTTTCAGACATCTGTGCCCCACTCTGGCTCCTGGAGTGTTGAATGCAGCCTACTACAGGTCATACCTATTTATACATTACTGTTCAGTTGTATTGCAGTGTTTAAAGCTTGTTAAACAAATGCACAGTTCAATCATTTGCCAGACTCCATACTTGTATATTTTTATATGGTGTTTATTTAAGTGCCAATAAGTGGAGGGGGATGTGCAATGGGCTGGGGTGATGATTTAGGAATGTCCAGGACAGAGTCCGGTCTATTTGTATCACAGGTGCATTGTCCAAGCGGGCATAGGAAGGGAGCAATGGCAGTTCAAGGTGGACAGGGTGACAGAGTGGGACACAATGGTGACAATCAGGAGAGTCTTATTTCCTGGCGGGGGTCTTGGCAATAGTCTCTGGCTTCTGCCTGGATCCCAGGGACCGTTTGCAGGGTGGTTCTCCTTCTGCAGGAAGAGGGGTGCTGGTGGCCTGTTGGTCCTGTGGCGGGGCCTCCTGTCCACTAGCGGCAGTGGAGGTGGAGGGCTGTTCATCGGTGTGGCTAGTGGTAGAGGCCCGGTGGTGTGCCACTGCCTCCCTCATGGTATTGGCCATGTCTGTCAGCACCCCTGCAATGGCGACCAGGGTGGTGTTGATGTCCATCAAGTCCTCCCTGATCCCCAGGTACTGTCACGTCTGCAGATGCTGGGTCTCCTGCAACTTGTCCAGTATCTGGCCCATCGTCTCCTGGGAACAGTGGTATGCTCCTAGGATCCCTACAAGTACCTCCTGGAGGTTCCCAGGGCCTGTCCTCCCCCTGTCGCACAGCAGTCCTCCCAGCTTCCCTGTTGTCCTGTTCGTCTGTCCCCTGAATCATGTGTCCAATGCCATTGACCCCAGGCCCCGATTGTCCTGTGTTTGTGGGGTGTCCTGTGGTCCCTGTAGTGGTAGACACACTGCTGATTGACATGTCCTGGGGACAGAGGTATGGACCCGCTGGGTGGGTGCTGTGGTGGTGTTTCCTAAGGGGGGAGGCTCTGTGGTGGTATGGAACTGCGCCAGTGTAACCGACTGTCTGGAGGTCCCTAATGGGCCAGGTTGGTCATCCAGATCCAGGCGTCCATATCTGCTGTCATCACTGTGGGCCTCTTCTGGGGGGGGGGGTGCTGGATGTTGCTGGTACCTCCTCTCCAGTGATGTTGGGTGGGGGACCTGTGGGGATGTAAATGCAGTGTTATTGCTTCTGCATGTGACATCTTGTGCGTGGGTGTGTTGTCCTCTATGGTTTTTATTGCCCTGGCAGCTTTGCCTTGGTGAGTAGTTATTTGGTGGGCTAGGTGATTGTCTCTTGTGTGCATGCTTTATTGATGGGTGTCCATGCAGGTCTGTGATGGGGTCTGTGCACTGGTGTTACGTGCAGGGCTTGGTATTGAGATGGGTAGGTTGTGATGGTGGGGTGTATGTGAGGTGGTGGAGTGATGGGAGTGAGGGTACGGGTGGGGGTTTGTGATGGCATGCAGGTAGGGGGGGGTGCTAGTAATAAAGATTTGACTTACCAGAGTCCAGTCCTCCTGCTACTCCTGCCCGGCCCTCAGGATGCATGATTGCCAAGACTTGCACCTTCCATGTTGTTAGTAGTGGGGGAGGAGGTGGGGGACAACCGCCAGTCCTCTGTACTGCTATTTGGTATCTTGCTACCACGGAATGTACCTTCCCCCGTAGGTCGTTCCACCTCTTCCTAATGTCATCCCTTGTTCTGGGGTCTCACGGCATTGACCCTGTCCACGATTCTCCTCCATACCTCCATCTTCCTAGCGATGGATGTCTGCTGTACCTGTGATCCGAATAGCTGTGGCTCTACCCAGATGATTTCCTCCACCATGACCCCTAGCTCCTCCTCTGAGAACCTGGGGTGTCTTTGTGGTGCCATGGGTGTAATGTGAGTAGTATGTGTAAGGGTGTGTGGGGTGATGTGTTGGGGTGTGTGCTGTAAGGTGTGTGGGTGGTATATGGGTGATGGTGTTATGTGGCTCTGGTTATGTGGGTGCTCTTGGTCTATCTCAGTTGGCATTTGTTTGTATTAGTAAAGGATTGTGGGTAATGTGGGTGTGTGTTTCATAGCGGTGTGGGTGTGGTGTGTGTATGTGTGTCAGGTGTATGTAGTTTGAATTGTCCAATGTGGTTGTGTTTTGTATGTGTGTGTGTATTTTGAGCGCGGCGGTATGTACCGCCAATGGTTTACTGTGGATGAATGTCCGCCGCGGTGATTCGTGGATCACAGTGCTGTGGGCTTAGTTCTGTAGTACCGACCGCTGCTGTCAGCAATGGAAACTGCCAACAACAAATGAACACATTGGCAAATTTGAAAAGAACACACTTCCACACCACTATAAAACACACACATGCACACCCCACAATCCTTTTCAACACCAATAGTACGAAAGGTGTTGACACCTCAACACGCATACACTGAACTAACCATCACATAAGTCACACACACAAAACCACCACCAAAACTCAAAACTGCACACCCACCATCACAAACCACACTCCCAACCACACAACAGCACCGTCACCAACTCACATACAACACACCACCCACAACACACACCATGGCACCCCATAAGCACCCCTGCTTCACCGACAGAAAGCTAAGGACCATGGTGTATGAAATACTCAGGGCCGAGCCTCAGCTATACGGGGCACAGGCGCAGCAGACGCCCTTTGCCAAGAAGATGGTGCTATGGCAGAGGATAGTCAACAAGGTCAACGCTGTTGGACACCATCCACGCATAAGGGATGACATCATGAAGAGATGGAACAACCTGCGGGGGAATGTGCATTCCATGGCATCATAACACAACATTGTGGCACAGAAGACTGGCTATGGTCCCCCACCTCCTCCCCCCGAATACACCGACTCGGAGGAGAGGGTCTTGGCTATCCTGAATCTGGAGGGCCTCACTGGACTCCCTGGAGGACTGGGCTCAGGTAAGTCATCTACAATACCCTAACATTCACCATACCTGTAATGCATGTATCACCCTATCCCCCTCATTACCACCATGACCCCAACCCCTACCCAGCCCACAACACCCATACACTCCTATCCATGTTACCTGCATGCCCACAACCCCATACCAATCATTATCCAGCCCCCTGTGCACAGTCACCAACCCACGCATGTAATGTCAAGAGCACTACAACACCCAGAATGCACCACCACCCCCTCACTAAATGCATCAAAAAGAACACAAAGGGACCCTGCCTGCTACTACATGGGAATTACTGGTGAGCAGTGCTGCAAGGTACAATAAAGTGCAGGACACCTACATCTCTATTCTCTCACACACAGGCACAACAGCCCATGACACCTGGACGGAGACGTCAAGAAGTACCTGTCCTCTACCTGAAGATAAAGGCCCCACTCAGGAGAATGCAGCGGGATGGCTGGACACAGAGGAAATCCCTGGGCCATCCCACAATCCTGGACAGTCACCCTCCAGGAGTCCCACCCGAGACATCACTGGCACCCCTACCACCCAGTCACCACCATCAGCTGTGGCCCAATGCCCCCCCACGGACTGGCTGCTCACATGTACAGAGGCCCGAGTTCCCACCCACCACCAGGCAGGATGATGAAGGGCCCAGTGTGACTGCCAGACCTGTGCAGGGTACATAGGCACAGGGGGATAGGGCCAGTGGGAGGGTATCAATGGCCCAGGGGGGTGGCCCAAGGAGGGATAATGCTGCACAGGAGGTCATTGCTGAGGTCCTGGGAGCACACCGCCATTCCCAGGACAGGATGGGCCAGATCCTGACCCCATTGGAGGAGAATCAGAGGCTGCAGGTAGCACACCACCAGGAGGCCATGGAGCAATGGAAACCATGGCCTCCATTGCAGGGTGCTGCTGTGCCAGACCAACATCCAGCCTGAGTCCTCCACCTACCTGCTGGCCCCTTCCACTAGCTAGGACACTGCCCTGCCATCTACAGCTGCAGCTGCAGCTGCAGCTGCTAGTGGACTGGTGGCACTGCCGAAGGACTCATAGGACACCATCAACCCTTACCCTGCAGACCAGACACCCACTCTCATACATAGCCTCAGACCCAGACATCCCAATCAAACATCAGTCAAGACCAAGTCCACTGCCAGGAAGTGACCCTGCCCTGAACTATCTCCCTTGTGTGTCAGTGAGCTACCTTGTTGACTTGCCACTGACATTTCATCATCTTCCAATGGCCCCATGGACTATGCCCCTGTGCTACCAACAGCTTTGGAAATGTACCTGAGTATATTGTTCAACATGTGCCCACTCCCTTCCACTGTCCAATCACTCATGTATGTTTTATCTTCAAATAAATACATTTGTACACAAAAAATATCTGTCCTTATTTAAAATAAGCAATCAAATGTTCATGTGTTTGTATTAGCCAGTTTCCATCATAATGCTACATTTATTGCAGGAGGGGATCGATCTAACAGACTATAGTGTGTGAAGTATGTCACACTGTACATTCCATTGCTATAACACACCTCTGTTTCTTCATTCCTAAAGTTGCCACATCACTGTTGAGGGACACCACAGCACTTAGTACATAAGTCACCCTGAAACAATGCAGTAAACCCATTTGCATAATAGAAAATGTACCTGAGAGTCACTGGAAGTATAGCTGGATTAGCTGGGTTCTGGAGTTGGTCTTCCCCCTCTTCTTCTCCATCACTCTCATCCATTCTCTGAGGTGGCAGAGGTGGTTGGACAGCATCCTCCTATTCCTGAAGCGGGATAGCTTTCCTCCCAGCCAAGTTATGCAGCATGCAGTAGGCCACCACTATCTGACACACCTTGTCAGGGACATAGCACATGGATCCTCCAGAGAGATCTTGCCTTCAGGAGTCCTATGGTCCGCTCAATCACCCTCCTAGTGCGACCACTTGCCTCATTATAATGGATTTCTAAATCTGTCACAGGTATCAGGAGCCATTGCATATTTGGGTAGCCAGAATCCCCTGGAAAAGTGGGTGAAAAAGGGTTAAAACACACTTTCTACTTTCATACAGCCTGCCTGTCAGGTATGTAACTACTACAGTGTCATACACACTCACCTATGAGCCAAGCTCTGGCCCCCTGTAGTTGCCCCATCATGTGTGGTACACTGCTGATTCTCAGGACAAAGGAATCATGGACTGATCCTGGGAACCTTGCATTGACATGAGAAATGGACTGATCAGCAGAAGTCGCCAATTGGACATTTATGGAGTGAACGTTTTAACGATTTCTGAAACACCTGTTCATTTACCCTTGGAGGTATGAGGGCTATGTGGGTACCATCAATGGCACCTTTCACATGGGGTATATTTGCATCAATCCTGATTTGATGGTGGTGAGATCAGCCCTTTGGGGAAACTGGACATAACTTTGCATGTGTTGCACAAATTAATTAAAAAAATTAGACAGGCTGTGGCTGAACATTGGCTGAGATACACCGGCTGCCATGACCACTGTCACTTGGAATGAGCCTGTGGCAAAAATATGTAGCACAGATAGTACCTGCACAGTTGTAGGTTTGGCATGGGGATTCGACTTATCTGGCATCAGAACAGGCTCTAATTATGTACAGAGGTCCAGGATTGTGGCTCGATTCAGGCAGTAATTGATGATAATGTGATGTTCCTCCAAAAGGGCTCTAGCAGCCCCAACATGCTGCAGCCGAGCCAAACTCTTACAGTCCGCTACTGGGTCCAACTCTACATTGAAATCCCCCCCCCCTCACAGCAAGGTCCCAGACCCCAGCGAGTCAATCAGCCGGCCCTCCTCTCGGAAAAAATCAGGGTAATCTGTGTTTGGACCATAAAGCAACACCACTCTACCGGGCCTATCCAGCAGCATGCCACGCAGCATAACGTAGTGTCCGTCCGGGTCCACAATCGTCTTTTCAGTGCGCCACTGTAGCCCCTTCCTAATCAAAAAAGCCACTCCTCTAGCATAGCTTGAATAAACGGCGGACTGACACTCGCCAATCCAGCCAGCCTTTATCCTATTACGGGTGGCCGCAACTAGGTGGGTCTCCTGCAACATGCAAACGTCAATCGTGTGACGCTGTACAGAGGCAGACAACAGTCTCATCTTGCGCCTATCATTTAGCCCATGTACATTCCAAGTAAGGCAGCGTACAAGCGTCCCACTATTCCCAGCCATACTGAGTTGTCACCCAGCCACCCAATCCTCCACACCACATATTTACAACGGGGACAGCATGCAGAAAGGTAAGCAAAGATGAAGAAAGGAAGACATAGTGAAGAATCCAATCCCAGAACGACCCTAACCCCCACCCACGCTGACCCCCCAAACGGGTCTGTGCAGCAGTCCCACCCAACCCCCAAATACACATCCCAAATAACATTATTAAACAGTATCAAAGGACTCATCCAAAGGGGCATGGAACAGGCCATCTGAGACATCATCCCAAACGGGACGGGTGATAGGGGAGCTATCAATACAGCAAGTACAACAGAGAAGCCATGTTATATATTAGAAACATTGACCAACAGAATAGCAGTAAGGCAGCAGACGGGGCCAATAGCCCCCCGGCGCAGCAAAGACCATTTAGTCATTGTCACCCATGGCTCCTCTCTCTCCACCAGAAGCTCTCGAACCCTCCAACAGCGCCTTTTTGGGAACCGATTTTGGAAACTTGGCGCCCAGCTTCGGATCAGTAAAGAAAGGCAGCTTGCCTCTATGCTGCACACATAATTTGGCTGGATAGATGAAGGAGTATTTGGCGTCCGTCTGGCTAAGAGTGCACTTGACCGGCAGGAAGGCCCGAGGGGTGTGGTCAGGAAAAAAGTTGAGTTCATTGTTATTGTAATTCACCGGTCTACGCTCTCTGGCCAGTCTAAGCACAGTATCTCTGTCACGGTAGTTCAGCAAGCGAACCACCATAGGACGTGGCGGAGTTCCCGGCGGTGTGCGCAGACCCAAAGACCTATGGGCCCTCTCCACCACCAAGACCTGGGAGAGCTCACCGGGAAATAGCGCAGACAGCATTGTCTCAACATAGTCCTCCATACGGCCCATAGCCGTTGACTCAGCGAAGCCGATGATACGTATATTATTGCGTCACGACCGGGCCTCCAAATCCTCGTTCTTGTTGCGGATCACGCGTTCCATGTGTAGCAATTGTTCCCCGTCTCCACCGCATCCATCTTCTAAGTCCAAAGTACGAGATTCCAACTGCTCATTTCGGACCTCATGACCATCCACCCGTTCCTTTAAACGATCCATCTGCTCAGTCAGATGGTCAAGCTTAGTATCAATGCCAGCCAGGCTATGCTTGAGGTCTAAGAACATAGCCTTGAAGGAAGAAGCAGAAGCCCCCTCATCGGGGAACGAGTCGTCCGCCGAAGAGCCGGCCGCATCGCTCTTTTTCTCCCCCCCTCAAAGGTGAGTTTTGGCTGTTTATGATCGGCCTTCCCCATCCTCTGCGCAGGCCTCTAGGAACGCGATCAAGAAAGTGTCACTCCTCTTCAGCACCGGGCACCCTCCAGGCAAAGCCACACAGGACAGTAACGCCACTAGGGTATGGACTCCAAGTCACCGATCCCGGTCAGACCAAGCCTGAACTATGGATCGATTAGTCAAGGCCCCCAAGCCGGGCCCGCAACCAGGATCGCAATGTCCGTCCAGTCGCAGAGGATCTCAACAGCAGCCCAGACGAGCGTCTGCAACACCACAGGGGCCAGCGGCTTGAGTCCTGTCGCCAATTAGGCCCTGTCAGTCATCACAGCCAGGCCCAATTCAGGTCCAGACGCCAGGCCATGGCATGGCATATCAAGCAGGCACCCACTCTTCACACGCAAAAAAGGAGTGAGGGGGTTCAGAAAATCCAAACCCCCACCGGCATCAGGCCGAAGCAAGCACCAGCCTAGCGTACCGGCTAAGAAGCCGCAAGCCGGCAAGGTCAGCCCCCCGCACCCCTGTGGCCCTACAGCCCTGCAAGCACCCATAGATGGGCCCGCCGGGGAAAAAAGGAAAAAAATAATAAAAGAGGGCCACCTAATGCGTGGACTAGCTGGAGGGGGGACCCACCAAAGCCCCATCCCCTGATAAGGGGACACCATGAGGCTCAAGAAGCCAAGGGGTCGCTCCACTGTGTCACCCCCAAGGATGCGCTGACTACAGCCCAGTCCCCGCCACAGCAGGCACCCGTGCCCGACCTGGCTGCCGAAGAGGCCCCCCAGGGGGCAGGAATCCGACCACCAAAAGTGCGCGCACCCAAAAGAAGGGTAAAGGGGGCCACCCAATGACACGGCCCCCCACAGAAGGAGAAAAATGAAGCCCAAAATAGCAAAAAATTACGGGGTCACCCCCCAGCGCCGCCACAGAGCAAGCACGCCATCAGCAGGCCTGCCCGCCATCACACTGCCGAGGACCGCGCCTCGCAAATCCAGCAAAGCCCGCCCAGAGGCACCAGGCGGACCGGCTCACCTGTCGCCGGCCAGGAGATACCAGCGCCACCTGCAGCCTCCTAAAGCTTCCCGGTGCCTTTAGCGGTGCGGTCCAGGGGTCGGGAGGCTGCTCAAAAGGAGAATCGGGAGGATTTATTCCCCCACAAGCAGGGCCTCACGGTGTGGCGGTCATCTTGCTGGTCGGCCATGCCACACCCTCCGGGCCAAAACCTGGATTGATCTCTGTTGGGCCGCCATGCCAGAGTGAATGCCCTCCAGGAATGCATTTGTTTGTTGCAAATGGGCTGCTAGCCCCTGGATGGCATTCACAATGGTTGACTGCCCAACAGAGATAGATCGCAGGAGGTCAATAGCCTCCTCACTCAGGGCAGCAGGGGTTAACTGGGGCAGGGCCTGAGGTGCCTGGGGTGAAGGAGTTGCCCACCCTCCTGGGTGAGCGGGCACGGGAAACATGCTGAGGGGCTGCTGGGAGGGAGGTGCTAGTACGGGGTGGCAGCTGTACCTGTAGTTGGGGTGGCCACAGAGGTGTTCACCACAACCAGGGAGCTTCCATCGGAGGAGGCATCAATGTCCGAACAGTCCTCTCCTGTCTCCGCCGTGGTGCTCCCCTTACCCCCTGTCCCACTGGTGCCCTTCCCGTCGGTGAATTCGGCCTCCTGGGCCATGTGGGATGCAACTCCCTCCGTTGCCGGTGCCTCTGCTCCTCTGCCAGATGATGCTAATGCACAGAAGGGCAGGGAGACAAAACATAAAGGGGGGGAGAGACAAAGGATACACTTGGTCAATGGTGGCAACAACACCACCGTTGGCATACACGACACACACACACACACACACACACACAGGGAACAGCCCTATGCATTAGGCAATGCACTAACGGTCCCAATGCTAGTCACCAGGCCATGTACAAGAATACCTAACGCCAATAGCAAAATACCTGAGACCACCAGACCCCTGCCGAGTAGTGGATGCCTACTAGCTTTGTTGGAGTTGGTTCACATCATACCCTGCCCAACATGGGACCTACCATGCAATGTTCGGCCTGGCCTAGGGGCACCCACAGGCCCATATCCCCCACCCGGATGCCACCCCACCACGTGCAAGTAGTATATTGGGAAACTGCACTCAATCCCTTGTGGCTGCTGTGATGCCCTCAAGCGCCCATCCAACTCTGGATAGGCCACCACCCATATGCAGGCCATCAGGGGGCTCAGGGTTCGACGGGCACCCCTTCCTTGTTGAGAGGCCATACCCAGCTGGGCCTCTGCCGTCTTCCGTCTTCTCAGGTCCTCCCACAGTTTGCGAAAGTGGGTGCTCTGCCTGCCTTGGACCCCCAGGGTCCGCAAGTCCTTGGCGATGGCACGCCATATACCCTTTTTCTTATGGGCACTGACCTGCTGAAAAATAAACATAGAAAAAGGTATCAGTCAGACTGTCCGGCCTCTTACAATCATGTCCCACCATAGCCCTCACATCCCCTTACACCTAGACGTTGCCCACCATACGTGCAGCACGCTGCCGAGGACCCTTCCACCAACCCCCACTTACACGAGGCCCTCACACACAGCACTCCATGCATTCATGTCCCATGCAACGTGCTCACCGTGTACTCACCTGTTGGTCTGGAAGCCCATACAGCATTCGGTACTGGGGTAGGACCCCATCCACCAGTGTCTCCAGATCTGCAGCGGTGAAGGCAGGGTCCCTTTCCCCAGTGACACGAACCATGGTCGGTTCCAGACACAGGTCACAGCAGCACTTGCAGTGCTCCTGTTGAAGGTCAGGTAGCAAGTAAGTGAACAGATAGAAAATGGCAGTCATGTCTGCGGCGGTGCGTACCATCACCGCCGGCGTACATCACCATTGGCCACTGTACCCATAGGGCCCAATGTTATCCAATGAGGAGTTGCACGGCGGTACTCAACCGCCTCCCGCAACGGCGCACAACGTCAGCGGAATCACCTCATTTCCACATGTCCCCATTCAGGACAGGCGAACACCTTTTCAGGAGGGTAGAGGCCATGGCACCTACCTGTGTCACAGTACACATACATACCATTTGGGCCTATACAACAATATACTGTTACAGTCACAACATGCAATGCAGTGTAGTGTTTGGAAATGTGGAATACTGACCAGCTGCTCACTGTTTTGCCCTGTAGATTACAACCGCTGAGGATGAATAGGAGATGGAGACATGCCCCGTGTACAGACCCCTGGTGGACTTGACAACTATGGAGGACAGGCACATCATCCTCACCTATAGACTTGACCAGGCCACAATCACAGAGCTGTGTGCCCAATTGGAGCCTGACCTGATATCTGCTATCTGTCAGCCCACCGGCTGGAAAGTGCTATCTGTGCTCCATTTCTTGGCAACTGGCTCCTTCCAAGTGAAAGTGTGCTTGGCAGCAGGAATGTCACAGCCAATGTTCTCAAACATGCTGACCAGAGTGTTGTCTGCCCTGATAAAACACATGCGCAGCTACATCGTATTCCCCCAGGTGGAGGATTTGGCCACAGTGAAAGCTGACTTATATGCAATGGGACAGATCCCCAACATTATTGGGGCTATTAATACTACACATATTGCATTTGCCTTCCCCCAGAGAAATGAACAGGTGTTCAGGAATAGAAAGAGCTTTCACTCGATGAATGTGCAGATAGTGTGCCTGGCGGACAAGTACATCTCCCATGTCAATGCAAAGTATCCTGGGTCTGTGAATGATGCCTTTATCCTGAGGAATAGCAGCATCCCATATATGATGGCTCAACTCCAGAGACACTGGATGTGACTAATAGGTGAGCCCTGGTTCCCAGCCAGTGGAGGTTGGTGTATTTGTATGGTGTGGGCCCTAAGGGTTAGTGTGTGGCTAACAGTTGTCCCTCGTTATTTGCAGGTGATTCTGGTTACCCCAACCTCTCATGGCTACTGACCCATGTGAGGAATGCCAGGACAAGGGCAGAGGAACATTACAATGAGGCACATGAGCGGACAAGAAGGATTATCGAGAGGACCTTTGGCCTCCTGAAGGCCAGGTTTCATTGCCTCCATCTAACTGGTGTATCCCTGTACTCCTCAACCAAGAAGGTCTGCCAGATCATCTTGGCATGCTGTATGTTGCACAACCTTGCCTTGAGACACCATGTGCCTTTTTTGCAGGAGGATGAGGCTGGAGATGGCCGTGTGGCAGCAGTAGACCCTGTGGACAGTGGAGATGAGGAGGCAGAGGATGAGGATGAGAATGAGGACAACAGAAGTGCAATAATATGACAATACTTCCAGTGACACACAGGTAAGACACTGTAACTTTACTTTACAATGACACTTTTGTGTTTGACATTGAACATGGCAGGCTTATTTTCCCACTTACTGTACCCTTCGGCATTTCTATTTTCAGACATCTGTGCCCCACTCTGGCTCCTGGAGTGTTGAATGCAGCCTACTACAGGTCATACCTATTTATACATTACTGTTCAGTTGTATTGCAGTGTTTAAAGCTTGTTAAACAAATGCACAGTTCAATCATTTGCCAGACTCCATACTTGTATATTTTTATATGGTGTTTATTTAAGTGCCAATAAGTGGAGGGGGATGTGCAATGGGCTGGGGTGATGATTTAGGAATGTCCAGGACAGAGTCCGGTCTATTTGTATCACAGGTGCATTGTCCAAGCGGGCATAGGAAGGGAGCAATGGCAGTTCAAGGTGGACAGGGTGACAGAGTGGGACACAATGGTGACAATCAGGAGAGTCTTATTTCCTGGCGGGGGTCTTGGCAATAGTCTCTGGCTTCTGCCTGGATCCCAGGGACCGTTTGCAGGGTGGTTCTCCTTCTGCAGGAAGAGGGGTGCTGGTGGCCTGTTGGTCCTGTGGCGGGGCCTCCTGTCCACTAGCGGCAGTGGAGGTGGAGGGCTGTTCATCGGTGTGGCTAGTGGTAGAGGCCCGGTGGTGTGCCACTGCCTCCCTCATGGTATTGGCCATGTCTGTCAGCACCCCTGCAATGGCGACCAGGGTGGTGTTGATGTCCATCAAGTCCTCCCTGATCCCCAGGTACTGTCACGTCTGCAGATGCTGGGTCTCCTGCAACTTGTCCAGTATCTGGCCCATCGTCTCCTGGGAACAGTGGTATGCTCCTAGGATCCCTACAAGTACCTCCTGGAGGTTCCCAGGGCCTGTCCTCCCCCTGTCGCACAGCAGTCCTCCCAGCTTCCCTGTTGTCCTGTTCGTCTGTCCCCTGAATCATGTGTCCAATGCCATTGACCCCAGGCCCCGATTGTCCTGTGTTTGTGGGGTGTCCTGTGGTCCCTGTAGTGGTAGACACACTGCTGATTGACATGTCCTGGGGACAGAGGTATGGACCCGCTGGGTGGGTGCTGTGGTGGTGTTTCCTAAGGGGGGAGGCTCTGTGGTGGTATGGAACTGCGCCAGTGTAACCGACTGTCTGGAGGTCCCTAATGGGCCAGGTTGGTCATCCAGATCCAGGTGTCCATATCTGCTGTCATCACTGTGGGCCTCTTCTGGGGGGGGGGGGTGCTGGATGTTGCTGGTACCTCCTCTCCAGTGATGTTGGGTGGGGGACCTGTGGGGATGTAAATGCAGTGTTATTGCTTCTGCATGTGACATCTTGTGCGTGGGTGTGTTGTCCTCTATGGTTTTTATTGCCCTGGCAGCTTTGCCTTGGTGAGTAGTTATTTGGTGGGCTAGGTGATTGTCTCTTGTGTGCATGCTTTATTGATGGGTGTCCATGCAGGTCTGTGATGGGGTCTGTGCACTGGTGTTACGTGCAGGGCTTGGTATTGAGATGGGTAGGTTGTGATGGTGGGGTGTATGTGAGGTGGTGGAGTGATGGGAGTGAGGGTACGGGTGGGGGTTTGTGATGGCATGCAGGTAGGGGGGGGTGCTAGTAATAAAGATTTGACTTACCAGAGTCCAGTCCTCCTGCTACTCCTGCCCGGCCCTCAGGATGCATGATTGCCAAGACTTGCACCTTCCATGTTGTTAGTAGTGGGGGAGGAGGTGGGGGACAACCGCCAGTCCTCTGTACTGCTATTTGGTATCTTGCTACCACGGAATGTACCTTCCCCCGTAGGTCGTTCCACCTCTTCCTAATGTCATCCCTTGTTCTGGGGTCTCACGGCATTGACCCTGTCCACGATTCTCCTCCATACCTCCATCTTCCTAGCGATGGATGTCTGCTGTACCTGTGATCCGAATAGCTGTGGCTCTACCCAGATGATTTCCTCCACCATGACCCCTAGCTCCTCCTCTGAGAACCTGGGGTGTCTTTGTGGTGCCATGGGTGTAATGTGAGTAGTATGTGTAAGGGTGTGTGGGGTGATGTGTTGGGGTGTGTGCTGTAAGGTGTGTGGGTGGTATATGGGTGATGGTGTTATGTGGCTCTGGTTATGTGGGTGCTCTTGGTCTATCTCAGTTGGCATTTGTTTGTATTAGTAAAGGATTGTGGGTAATGTGGGTGTGTGTTTCATAGCGGTGTGGGTGTGGTGTGTGTATGTGTGTCAGGTGTATGTAGTTTGAATTGTCCAATGTGGTTGTGTTTTGTATGGGTGTGTGTATTTTGAGCGCGGCGGTATGTACCGCCAATGGTTTACTGTGGATGAATGTCCGCCGCGGTGATTCGTGGATCACAGTGCTGTGGGCTTAGTTCTGTAGTACCGACCGCTGCTGTCAGCAATGGAAACTGCCAACAACAAATGAACACATTGGCAAATTTGAAAAGAACACACTTCCACACCACTATAAAACACACACATGCACACCCCACAATCCTTTTCAACACCAATAGTACGAAAGGTGTTGACACCTCAACACGCATACACTGAACTAACCATCACATAAGTCACACACACAAAACCACCACCAAAACTCAAAACTGCACACCCACCATCACAAACCACACTCCCAACCACACAACAGCACCGTCACCAACTCACATACAACACACCACCCACAACACACACCATGGCACCCCATAAGCACCCCTGCTTCACCGACAGAAAGCTAAGGACCATGGTGTATGAAATACTCAGGGCCGAGCCTCAGCTATACGGGGCACAGGCGCAGCAGACGCCCTTTGCCAAGAAGATGGTGCTATGGCAGAGGATAGTCAACAAGGTCAACGCTGTTGGACACCATCCACGCATAAGGGATGACATCATGAAGAGATGGAACAACCTGCGGGGGAATGTGCATTCCATGGCATCATAACACAACATTGTGGCACAGAAGACTGGCTATGGTCCCCCACCTCCTCCCCCCGAATACACCGACTCGGAGGAGAGGGTCTTGGCTATCCTGAATCTGGAGGGCCTCACTGGACTCCCTGGAGGACTGGGCTCAGGTAAGTCATCTACAATACCCTAACATTCACCATACCTGTAATGCATGTATCACCCTATCCCCCTCATTACCACCATGACCCCAACCCCTACCCAGCCCACAACACCCATACACTCCTATCCATGTTACCTGCATGCCCACAACCCCATACCAATCATTATCCAGCCCCCTGTGCACAGTCACCAACCCACGCATGTAATGTCAAGAGCACTACAACACCCAGAATGCACCACCACCCCCTCACTAAATGCATCAAAAAGAACACAAAGGGACCCTGCCTGCTACTACATGGGAATTACTGGTGAGCAGTGCTGCAAGGTACAATAAAGTGCAGGACACCTACATCTCTATTCTCTCACACACAGGCACAACAGCCCATGACACCTGGACGGAGACGTCAAGAAGTACCTGTCCTCTACCTGAAGATAAAGGCCCCACTCAGGAGAATGCAGCGGGATGGCTGGACACAGAGGAAATCCCTGGGCCATCCCACAATCCTGGACAGTCACCCTCCAGGAGTCCCACCCGAGACATCACTGGCACCCCTACCACCCAGTCACCACCATCAGCTGTGGCCCAATGCCCCCCCACGGACTGGCTGCTCACATGTACAGAGGCCCGAGTTCCCACCCACCACCAGGCAGGATGATGAAGGGCCCAGTGTGACTGCCAGACCTGTGCAGGGTACATAGGCACAGGGGGATAGGGCCAGTGGGAGGGTATCAATGGCCCAGGGGGGTGGCCCAAGGAGGGATAATGCTGCACAGGAGGTCATTGCTGAGGTCCTGGGAGCACACCGCCATTCCCAGGACAGGATGGGCCAGATCCTGACCCCATTGGAGGAGAATCAGAGGCTGCAGGTAGCACACCACCAGGAGGCCATGGAGCAATGGAAACCATGGCCTCCATTGCAGGGTGCTGCTGTGCCAGACCAACATCCAGCCTGAGTCCTCCACCTACCTGCTGGCCCCTTCCACTAGCTAGGACACTGCCCTGCCATCTACAGCTGCAGCTGCAGCTGCAGCTGCAGCTGCTAGTGGACTGGTGGCACTGCCGAAGGACTCATAGGACACCATCAACCCTTACCCTGCAGACCAGACACCCACTCTCATACATAGCCTCAGACCCAGACATCCCAATCAAACATCAGTCAAGACCAAGTCCACTGCCAGGAAGTGACCCTGCCCTGAACTATCTCCCTTGTGTGTCAGTGAGCTACCTTGTTGACTTGCCACTGACATTTCATCATCTTCCAATGGCCCCATGGACTATGCCCCTGTGCTACCAACAGCTTTGGAAATGTACCTGAGTATATTGTTCAACATGTGCCCACTCCCTTCCACTGTCCAATCACTCATGTATGTTTTATCTTCAAATAAATACATTTGTACACAAAAAATATCTGTCCTTATTTAAAATAAGCAATCAAATGTTCATGTGTTTGTATTAGCCAGTTTCCATCATAATGCTACATTTATTGCAGGAGGGGATCGATCTAACAGACTATAGTGTGTGAAGTATGTCACACTGTACATTCCATTGCTATAACACACCTCTGTTTCTTCATTCCTAAAGTTGCCACATCACTGTTGAGGGACACCACAGCACTTAGTACATAAGTCACCCTGAAACAATGCAGTAAACCCATTTGCATAATAGAAAATGTACCTGAGAGTCACTGGAAGTATAGCTGGATTAGCTGGGTTCTGGAGTTGGTCTTCCCCCTCTTCTTCTCCATCACTCTCATCCATCCTCTGAGGTGGCAGAGGTGGTTGGACAGCATCCTCCTATTCCTGAAGCGGGATAGCTTTCCTCCCAGCCAAGTTATGCAGCATGCAGTAGGCCACCACTATCTGACACACCTTGTCAGGGACATAGCACATGGATCCTCCAGAGAGATCTTGCCTTCAGGAGTCCTATGGTCCGCTCAATCACCCTCCTAGTGCGACCACTTGCCTCATTATAATGGATTTCTAAATCTGTCACAGGTATCAGGAGCCATTGCATATTTGGGTAGCCAGAATCCCCTGGAAAAGTGGGTGAAAAAGGGTTAAAACACACTTTCTACTTTCATACAGCCTGCCTGTCAGGTATGTAACTACTACAGTGTCATACACACTCACCTATGAGCCAAGCTCTGGCCCCCTGTAGTTGCCCCATCATGTGTGGTACACTGCTGATTCTCAGGACAAAGGAATCATGGACTGATCCTGGGAACCTTGCATTGACATGAGAAATGGACTGATCAGCAGAAGTCGCCAATTGGACATTTATGGAGTGAACGTTTTAACGATTTCTGAAACACCTGTTCATTTACCCTTGGAGGTATGAGGGCTATGTGGGTACCATCAATGGCACCTTTCACATGGGGTATATTTGCATCAATCCTGATTTGATGGTGGTGAGATCAGCCCTTTGGGGAAACTGGACATAACTTTGCATGTGTTGCACAAATTAATTAAAAAAATTAGACAGGCTGTGGCTGAACATTGGCTGAGATACACCGGCTGCCATGACCACTGTCACTTGGAATGAGCCTGTGGCAAAAATATGTAGCACAGATAGTACCTGCACAGTTGTAGGTTTGGCATGGGGATTCGACTTATCTGGCATCAGAACAGGCTCTAATTATGTACAGAGGTCCAGGATTGTGGCTCGATTCAGGCAGTAATTGATGATAATGTGATGTTCCTCCATGGTGGCCAGATCTACCAGGGGTCTGTAAACAGATCAGGCCCTCCCTCGCCATATGGGTCTGTACCTAGGGGGGAGGAAGAG
This sequence comes from Pleurodeles waltl, assembly GCF_031143425.1. Taxonomy (NCBI): domain Eukaryota; kingdom Metazoa; phylum Chordata; class Amphibia; order Caudata; family Salamandridae; genus Pleurodeles; species Pleurodeles waltl. Next base: position 386,502,477 of record NC_090444.1, on the reverse strand, counting down.
AGACACATTGAGTTGGGACATACACTTTCATAACAAGGTTCCACTATTCATGGTGTACCGGCGACACAATTTTCCCTCACACAGACTCAAAGAACGTGCTAATCCTGTCAGGGTAATGTGTGGTGTGTATGTTTTATTGGATCACAGTGTACGTTCACTTCACACCATGATTCTATGAGGAGGACCAGTAATCATAACAGTACTCGACGAAGGGGAGAGGGAATGGAGTCATGGACTAGGACCCCAGCTGACCAGACTATGAAGGCATGGTGGATGCAAAATGGCAGCCCGCTGCCCTACAGGTAGTGTAGGAAGTTACCTCCTTCCCCTAGCGTTAGTCATCATGGTGGTAGGTGGTGTTCACCGCCGTGCACGTGACCATTGGATAACACTGTCATCAATGGGGAAGCAGGGCCAATCATGATGACCGCCGGCGGTGCACACTGCTGCTGCATATGCCGCCATTTTGCCATGCCCTTGACACTTGACTCCTGCACCTTGAGTAGGAAAGAACTCCACTGCAAGTGTTGCTGTGTCCTGACTCTGGTCCTTGAGCTGGCACGTGCTACAGGGGAATGGGCCTCAGCCTTCATCCCAGAGGAGCTGGAGAAGCTGGTTGACGGGGTCCTACCTCTTTATGCAAAGCTGTTTGGGAGACCAGAGGCCCAGGTGAGTTGCTATTTGTCCTCCTTGAATGCGTGTGAATGTAGTGGATGCTTGTAGGTGTTTTTGTTGGCTGTGTTAATGCTTACCCATAGTGTGTCTGGCAGTTTTTGGCTTGGCTATTGTCTATCTATATGTCTCCATGGGCTATGTCAGGTTGAACTGGCATGGCATTTGTGTATGGGGCACCCACACTGCTGTTTCTTTACTCTGTGTGTCCCATGCAGGTCAGCGCCCATCAGAAGAAAGGATTGTGGCAAGCTATCACCAAGGAAGTGCAGACCCAGGGGGTCTGCAACCAGCAGAGCACCCACTAGAGGAAGCTGTGGGAGGGCCTGACGCACTGGGCACGGAAGACCGGAGAGGCCCAGCTGAGGACAGCCTCCCAACGAGGGAGGGGTGCCTGTCGGACCCTGACCCCCCTAATGGCCTGCATTCTGGCAGTGCCCTATCCAGATTTCGATGGGCGCTTGAAGGCAGCCCTGCAGCCACAAGGGGATGAGTACCAACACTGTTGGGATGCTACTATGACGAGTGTAGTTAGGTGCTATGGGGTGCATGTATTGTAGTGCCAGGCCCATAGACAGGTGTGTCCCTACAGTCCTGCCCCCCTCTACATCCATGGGATAGTGTCCTTAGGTAGATATGGCTGGGAATGTAGGCCTGTGAAGGGGTCCCCTGTTTGGGCTATTGGTTTTAAAGTAGGCTCATGGGTTTTCTAGATTTGTTGTCTTGGCATCGTCTCTCTTTGTTTCCATTAGAAAGTGTAGCAGAGTAGACGGCCAGGATGGTATTGTAATGTACTGTGGGATCATGCCTACCAGTCTGAGGCACATTCATATCAGATATTGTGTCTGCTGAGGGTTATTGCCTGAGATGGGTGGGAGTGTATGTGTCCCAACATGTATATTTTTCCTTGAACTGACATACGTCTTTCTTCTTTTCTCCCCGTGCTCTTGTGTCTTTGTGTGCTTTAGCGTCATCTGGCAAGGGAGCTGAGGCCACCAATGCCAAGGGGACCACTGGATTAGAGGGTGAGGGGAGTACCACAGGGGAGGCAACTACCACTGGAGGGAGTGACTCCGACACCTCCTCCGATGGCAGCTCCCTGGTGGTGGTGGACCCTACTGGGCCCACCCATTCTTTGCCATCTTCCGCCACCCCGTACCACCACCACCCTCCCAGTAGCTCCCCACTGAGTTGCCTGTGCCCGCTCACTCAGGCGGGTGGGCGTCTCCTTCGCCCCAGATACCTCTTCTCCTGCCCCAGTCAGCCCTGCTGCCCTCACTGAAGAGGCTATTGACCTCCTGAGAAACATCTCTGTAGGTCAGACAACCATTTAGAATGCCATCCAGGGGCTGGCATCTGAGCAATTAAGTACATTCCTGGAAGGCATTCACGGTGCCATGTGTGCCCTACAGAGATCTTTTCAGGCTCTGGGCTCCTCTTTGATGGCAGCCAGTGTCCCTTGTCTTTCCGTCCCCTCTCCCACCACCTCTACCCCTTCCAGCACCACACTCCCTTCACCCATCCAAAGCACACATACAGACAGCCAAGCAGCCAAATTAACACACAAGAAGCACACAGAGATACACAAGCACCACAGGTCCCACCACATGCAGGCACACACCCAACATACCAAAGCAGACACACCAACATCTACCTCACCCACTGTGTCCACCTCCCTCTCCCAAAACATGGAAACACTCACACTCATCCACTCCACACACATCCACCAAACATGTGCATACTAAACAAGCACCTGAATCCAAGTCCAGCACATCTACAACTCGTACCACCACTCCCTCAACCTCCACTCCCAAACCTGTCTCCAAAACCCCTCCAGCTGCACCTAGAAAGCTTTTCCTCCCCCGTATTAACCCCCAAGCCCACTCCTTCATCTTCAAAGTCCACCCCAGTCTGCAATACCCACTCCCGTGCCCTTCCCCAGGGAGGAAGAAGGCCTGTGTTGCCCCTGGTCCCTCTGCCACCCTTGGGGCCAGGCTCACTCCTCCTCTTTCCAAGTACAAGCCCAAACCCTCTCCACCTCCAGAACCTATCCCCAAGATCCCCCCTTCCAAACCTGAGTCCCAACCCCCGCAACCCCCGATCCCCCGAGGTGCCTGGCTGCCCCATTGATGCCCCTTCTCAGTGGAGGATTTTTTTCGTCGTGGGAGTCAAGTGTGGGCTATATTTGCCCTTCTGGGACTTGAATATGGACTGGCCTACGGCCTTGTTTGGACATTATTATTTCTTAAAAATACATTTTAGTGCCCAGCAGACCTGTTGGTGCTATATTGACCTGTTGTGCAGCCTTTCACTGTGGGGGTGTGGTGTGCACAGGTGTGTGCATCGGTGCAGGTATTTCTTGGCTTGTGTCTGGTAAGTGCATTTTGTTGGGGTATGTATGGCTTACAGTGGTGGGAGGGGTTTGGTGTGTGTTGCGGTGGTTGTGTAATTGTGCCCTTTCCTCCAATGTGTGCTAGGCTGAGGTACTTACCATCGTCATCTTCGTCGGTGGTCACGGTCCTGGAGAAATATGGCAAGCAGAAGCACTGGCATTATTTCCAACTTTTGCTCCATGTTGGCGTTGGCTTGTTCTGTGTGCCTCCAGTGAGTGTTTCCCTTTATATCGGTCATTTCCGCCAAGCTTGGTGTGGCAGTGGTTCCCGCCGCAGAACTGATGGCAGTGGGGTGTTTCATTATATGGTGGGCAGGTAGGGCCTTTCCGCCGGGCTGAAGATGGCCTACCAAGATGGCGGTGAGTGGGTGGGCCGCTGGCTGTTTCTCATGTGCTTAATTATATGGCGGTCTGGACCAGCCTGTTGCCGGTAGTTACCGCGACCGCCGGCGGGGCAGTCTTTCCTGCCAGGTTCATAGTGACCACCTTATTGTTTTTAAAATCCATATCTTGACTTGTGTATGTTGGATTTTTGTCATTTTGGACTTGTTGGCCCATATTTATACTTTTTGACGCAAAACTGCGCTAATGCAGTTTTGCGTAAAAAAAAATTGCGCCGTCTAACGCCATTTGGATGCGCCATGCGGGCGTCAAATTTATACTTTGACGTACGGCGGCGCAACCAACAGGTGGGAGTCATTATTTCGTGACGCAGACAGCGTCGGTCTGTCGTAAAGGAAACCAACGTAAATGCGACGCACATCACTGTGGGTCGATTTACGACAGCGCAATCGTGAAAACGCCGTTTTTTTTCACGCAATTGCGTCACATTTTTGCGCGAAAACTGCCCTTTCAGGAGAGGAGACCCAAAATGGATCCTAGATGCCCCAACAGACCCCAGCAGGATGAGAGCAGACCAGGAACCAGCCAGGAGGAAGCATACAGGAACCAGGACCTTTTAAAAAAAAAAAGAAAGTGTCGCTTCAGTGCAGAGGAGCAGGAAATCCTGGTGAAAGAGGTGACAGAACACCAGCACCAACTTTTCATCACCTCTAAATTGCCACTCAGTAGGAGAGAGGCCATCTGGAAACAAATTGTGGACAAGATTAACAGTGTGGCTGAAGAACGCCGGACAGTCACCGAGTGTAAGAAACGCTGGCATGACTGCAAACGTAGGATCAAAGAGAAAATGGCCAGGAACAGGGAGGCAGCAATGCAGACTGGAGGGGGGAGTCCAGCACAACAGGAGGCCCTGGACCACATGGAGGAGATGGTCACAGCCGTCATCCCGGAGGAGATCATCACAGGGATTCAAGGACTGGACAGCGCAGACTACCACGACACTACGCACATGCAGGGTAAGTCGCATGGGGAATCATAATACAATAATGGGGACTGTAAGCAGGGGGGGGATACCTACTACACAATGCATGTAAGTCAGCACATATATGAAGTGGCATGGGGAAAGGGGCACGGCAGGGGGGCATGCCCAGTACTGACCGAAGCTGGGGCACGACAAAATACAGCAACAACAACAGTCCCACGGGGACATCCTGTAAGTACAACAAGAGAGCCAAGGGAAAGCAGTGACAGGTGGGAAGGACACTACCTCAAATCCACATCCAGGCACTTGTATCGCAAAATCTATTCCCCATCAACTAGGTCCCTACCTGTAATGCAGTAGCAAACACAACAACTGTAACTTAACTGCAACCACTGTTGACAATAACACCTCTCATCTCTGTGCAGCTATAGTACCAAATGGCAGGAACCCCACCCTGGAACATACATACCTAAATTAGGGGGTGAGGATGACATCTGCAATTACTCCTAGAAATAAGACAAAGGTACCAGTACACTCAAATGCCGAATGTCCATAACTGACACATACATAAGCCTAAGTAAACAGCAATAGGAGCCACACAGCACTAACGAAACACACATGCTGCATACGTCAGGGTCCCTCACGTGCCTGGCTAACAAGGCTACATCACTAATGTCATACTGCTCAGACAACAACATTGAGGAGGGGACACAGGCAACTGGTCACTGAAACACACCTGCAAAGTCGGACAAACAAATAGGACATTCATACGATAAACAGGCCAATCCAATTAAATACGCATCACCCAACATCATCTCAAAACATCAAGAATGTTTACATCCATACCACATCCTAACATTGACATGCATAGGTAATGCCACGTGACATGTACAGATCATGCAATGTGAATAAAAAGTGTATGGGGCAGGGCCTGAGAGGCAAGTGTGCTGCCAGGGCAGTCACAACACCCACAGTCAGTCAAAGTGTAGTGTTGTAAGTGTAACGTATACTTTGCGCATTAGCTTCAGGCTTTAGGCCTTTGAGCATCTTACCCTGATTGTACTTATACTCATTTGCTCACATCTAAGTGCCTCAGAGCAATTTGCACTAAATGATTCTCATTGCCCTTCCTATCAGTTAATGTAGCAAATAGTCAGTCCTAGGGTGTTTTTCATTAGTCAAATCACACTGTTTTGCCTACTTCTGCACTGGAGTTTGCCAGAACATATTCACTCTGTGCCCCAGTCAAGGATACCATCTGGTACGTTGCTGATAGATGTGGTAGGGGTTAAGGTTTGGCATTCCTGCGTAGGGAAACTTTGTCATCACCATGACATATGTCTTTTACATTCACTTCCTTGTCCCAAGACACGCATGGGGGAGTTTCCAAACAGAAAATCACAACTAGATGCTGCCTGCCTTGCTGCTGATGCACAACCAGATCCCAGCCCATTCCTCTGATATGAGGGATGATGTCTCCCCTGTGATTCTGACAGGCAACCTCCAAACTTAACATGCTGTGCTATACATAGAACATGCAGAGGGAGAGTAGAAACTGTTGGGCACCATGAAAGCTGTGTACTAATGTATTACTCTCCTGCGGACTATTTCAATTCTAACAGTGTGTATTGTTTGTGTAATTGGGGCTCACACCTAAATTCCTACAAGTCAGTTGTACAATGAAACTTCATATCAAACTAATACTGTCTTTGTCATTTGTGTATGGGAACATACCGGAAAATATAGAAATGTGTAGGACCTGAGTGACCACCACTTCCCTGAGAAGTTCCAAAGATGTCATGCGCTCGGATGTGTAAACATTCCTTTGATGTGGGAGACCAGAGGCACTGCTAGTTAGTCTTAGCTAAATTGAATATCTGGGTGACAGAGTTATTTACAAGTGGGTCAAACTTAGTCCCCCACACCATTAGCTATCCTGCTGCCTAGAAAGCCAAGACTCACATGTTGGATAATGAGAGCCCACCCTACAAAATGTCCCTCCATAACAATAGTGAAACACCGAGTGAGGAGTAGGAGAAAAAAACGCCTATTCCTAAATAATTACAAAGCAACAGCTAGAGGCGATCAGGCAGACATGTCTGATAGCTCCATATCAAACATGTGACACACAGGTGGGCCATAGGCCTACAACAATGCCCTATGACGGACAGCAGATACCTAGACAAACACAGAGTACAATGTTAAGGCATCCAAAGGCTTGTATCTTACTGCAAAATTGTCACAACACAGACACACTAATTGTACCCTGTTTCATTGCAGAAGAACACGGATCTCCTGCTGATCTGCCTGTCCATGAGTTCCCTGATGACATGGATGACGAGACCATCAACCTCCCACAAGAGACCCTTGACATGGTCCTTGAAAGCCTCCAAACCCCACCTTCAGTCACAAGAAGGAGCACAGAAGAAGCAGCCACCACAGTAGAACCACCCGCCACCCCAATTGTAAGACCTGCCAGCTCCAACACAGCTGAGGACTCTGACGACACTGGCACCAGCTTCGAAAGAACTGTCGTTGGGGTCCAGCGGGAGCTGGCAAAGTAGGTGCGGGTGGGGATGCAAAATATGGCAGCCAGCCTTGAGGGGGTGCGTTCGTGCATGTTGTCAACTGCTGATCAGGCAGCTGCAATGCAAGCCAGAACTTTGCTCTTGGAGGACATTTCAAAAACACTGAAGGAAATTGGCACAGCTGTCATCCAGTTGACACAACAACTCCAACTGCAGGATCACCATGTAATAATGCACCAGAAAGGAGTCAGCAAACATGGTGAATGGACATTTTGCACTACACCACCTATAAATAAATATCACTTGCACACCTATTGTGTCTCTGTGTCATTTCAAAATTCAACTGTGCAGTAGATAACTCCAAAGTGGCTGTGTGGCAACCATGTCGATTCTCTATACTACTGTCCTGATTTCATGTATACTGAAACATCTGTGCAGTGGCCAGGATTGCATCATAGCTTTACTATACTGAGGAAAATAACTGATGAAGGGACTAAGCACACACAATCATGCTGTGTTGGACAGAATGATGCACCATCTATAGCTATTCTACACAACTAATGGTGGCTGAGAAATGTAGGCACCATGCAATACTAAAATTTGAAATTATGCTGTAGAATGAAAGGAATGATAAACAAATTACACAGCATCAATCACCCTTACGGCGTATACTTCCATGAAGGAAATTAATGCTGAATCAGTACACACATGATGTAGGTTAGCAATGACAGCAACAAGACAAGAGTGTGAACAAATCATCATCTATAAAGCCCTCCCTGAACTTCACAATGCTGTCCGACCTATCTATTTACCTACAATAACAAGTCTGGAAGCACTCTTTGTGAAGTAGGATACATACCAACCCCAAACCTTGATGATCAATGCACACTACCAATGGTGGCTCTCCAACATGGTGGATACTTACCAAGTCAGCACACGGGTAGCTGGCATGTTAAACCTCATAAGCCTGGGGATAGCGAGCATGGAACACAAATGTCATACTTAAACTTTCTGCTACACTGATGTCAAGGCCATGAAAAGGTAGCACCTAACGCATCAGGTAAAGGGTTAACAATTTTTTTATTTAAAAGTAGTAATAAAAGAGGCAACTAAGGGAAAGGTAAACCTACACTAATCTAACCTGACTACTACTAACCCACAACTGTCCCTAACTAACCTAAGCTAAACTTACTCTACACATGTAACGAAACGATCTAAACATCAACCCCCCACCCACCATTAAGAGACAAGACACATGCAGGACAACACTTACTAACCTACACACATACTATACTATCCTAAACAAACATATATTTTTTTTTTATTTGTATTTTTTTTATTTTTTTATTAAACAGGAATCCCAACATTGCCCCCCACCCACCCACCCACACAAAAATATTAGATAGAAAGAATAAGGACCCCCCACCCTCTTACCTAACACTAACTAAGCTAATTTCCTATACTTATCCTATAACTAACCCCCCAAACCCAACTAACAGTATGAAAAAGGAAAGAGGTGAGAGGGGAGGGGTAAAAGTTCAGGAGGGCAAAATGACTAAAGATTTGCCCTCTGAAGTGTGCGCCGGATGGAGCGCACCTTCTTCTTCACCTCAGCCATGTCCTCCGTCAGGTTGTCCTCCTTGCAAATTAACCTGTCCAATTTTCTAGACAATGCCTGGAAGGCTGCAGGGTCAATAGGAGGGTCAGTGCTGGTCTGCGTGCCGGTGGAGGTGGATGTTGGTGCTGGAGTGGAGTGGCCACGGGACAGCCCTGCTCCCAACACACGGCTGGGTCCAGGTCTTGATGAAGATGCTTGGTCCGTCGCTGGGTCCCCTTGGGCAGACCTGGTGGTTGTAGTGGTAGTGGTTGTAGGTGGCACCGTTGGGGGAGCCTGTGGTGTGGCATACCACGCCCCGGAGGCCCGATCCGAATTATATCTGCGGGCCATCCTCCGATACCCACACTGCACCTGCAGGATGTGCATGTACCTCACTGCACGGCGCTCAAAATTGTTGCGCTCTGCGGCACTCATGTTTGCAGCTGTGAAGAGAAAAGGGAAATATTGAGCCTTGAATTTACAGTGGGTTGAATACCACAATGGGTCATATGTCCATTACTAGAAATGTATTGTTTGCAGTAATTGTTACAACATAGTTCATGGAAAGGCTCTGAGGAAGTACATGTGAATCATGCATACCTAAGGTCATATCACACATAGCATATCCATGTCTCTACATGATGGATGACATCACCCGAAACTACTCATCCAAATCATACCTAAGGCATTTGACATTATGGCACCAGCTCTTCCGCATACTGACTTCAGTACATATGTCATTCTATGTGATAACACTCATACTCCTCACTCAATGGCATTTGGAATTAGTTGTGTGCTAAGATTGAACCCCTGGCCCAGAATCATATGTCCATACTAGGGGTCAGATGTAGGAATTTAGAAAAATCAACTAGCAATTTGCAAAGCAGAACGGTGTCTCTGACACCGTCTGCGAGTCGCTATGGGGTCCCTAAAACCCACCTCATGAACATCAATGATGTGGGTTCCAAGTTGCCCCACCTTAGCAACATGGGCACTCACGGGGATGGAGGCCTGCTGGGACCAGCAGAACTCCATAGACGTGACTGCTTTTAAAATAAGCAAGTTATTTTTCCCCAAGTGTATGGCTGTTTACCGGAAAGGAAAATGAGCTGCAATTAGTTTTAAATCACAACAATTCAACTTGGAAATTTTCACGGTAATTATTGGTCCCTTAGACCACTGGCTGTTTAGCGCAGGATTATTTTAGTCCACTCACAAAGGTGAAGCTTTACAATGAGGACCCCTTCTAGTCAGCAAGTTGGTTACCATCCACTTCAAGTGGATGATAACAGCTACTCACTTTGCAACCACGTACTCGGTTGCAAATGGGATTGCCTACCACTGTGATTTGCAAGTAGGTCTGGTAAAACCCTTTAATGTTTCAATTTTGAAAAGCATTTTGCTAATATGTACATGACCACCAAATACATTTTGGAATAGGAAACAGACGTTTGCAAATCCCACACATATATTTATGCCATTTGCAACGTGTAGACATTTTTCTCACTCTGGCCCAAGGTACTAACTCAAGTCACAAAAGGTGTTAAGGACGTGTGACATACTGGTTGCTACAGTCCTAGGCACCCTGTTTCACAGTAAGATCCCAGTCTTTGTGGGTGGTGTGGGAAGAACAACCAACAATCCCATGTTCAATGCACACCCAGGAGTGTACAGAAAGTTCAACAAGTATGTGCCTTCACACACAACACCTATGAAGGGCTAGCAACACGTTGTAGTCAGCCCAACCTTGTCACATCCCAGGTCCACACATGTCAAACTGGTATGACTTAGCCCAACATAACATACTATTAGTGAGGCATGTTTAACAACACACACAGAGGAGGTAGTACACCCATTCACATGATTCAACTGAACACCTAGGGCATTGCACTCAAGTCACACACACTTCGAGTTCACCTTGTGGAAGTACATGCCCCCGGAAGATCCAACCTACAGTGTACACAGTCCATCCTCAACTAGGAAGAAGCATTTGTTATCAAAGCCATGTGCCTAAGCTATCTGGGAGACTGTCAGTCTGATATGCAGACTCAGTTGATGGCAAGTCCCTGACCAAGTCTAACATTGACCAGTGTATTAAAAATGAGTCATACCATTCCCAATTGCCGGCCTAATTGAATGGGCTACAGCCCCTCAATCTGAGAGATGACTACGTATTGCTTTGCAGAAACATAATTCAAATTTGATATCACACTAAAAGAACTAAGCCAATGAATGGCCAGCACATCAAATCATGAATTCTCTTTAACACACAGTAATCCATCATGCGTCATTACCAAACAATGTAAATAGCACTCAGGCGACACTCACTGTAGGTATCGGGGTCGTCAAAATGGGCCACCTCTCCCACGGTGTACGGGGCTGGTCCACCTGTAAAGCATGAAACATAGATTATACTCAGACTGGGTGAACGGACAAATGATTTCTGTTACAATGACACTGTGTGAATATGACATGGTAATGATCGACTTTGACACATGCTCATCCTGCATGGATAACTTTGTATTCAACATTATCATTGGATGAGTCTCCTGCTCCAGTGTCACACCCTACTACACTCATGCAGTGGCCAGGACAGTCATGTGTCGTCCAAGTTAATCCTCCATTAGTATGCCCCAACAATAATGTTAACCATACATCTCAGCATGTGCATCCCAGAGAGACATTCCAAAACTGGTTCCATGAGGACTGCATGACCACTCACAATCAAACAGGCTATGTGGACAGGTTCAACACACAGCAACCAGACACACATGTGACATATGTGTGAACAACATGACTAACTTCATGTGACGTGAAGGCAACACACATGTATAGCATCATCATGTGTTTCCAATTTTCTGTCTAGCTATGGCGTCTGCATATGTAGGTATGTTGTTTCTACATGACGTACTCACTGGCCATTATGACCAGTGGAGTACAAATAGAGCAGTTCACGTGTTGCTTTTCTGACACAAATGCAACACTACATTACATGCAGCTACAGGCATCTGGTATGTGTTGCAAAAATGAGCCATCGGACTGGTAGCATAAGTCTTCATACACATTCTGCAACAAATACACATTAGGACACATATGTATACCTTGGTAGCGCAGCATTTGCAACATTTTGTGACGCAGAGAGGGGGCGACTTAGCAAAATACAAATAGATGTTGGATTTTAATGCTGTCATTGCGTGTACATGTGTTGCAAAATATGGGGATTTATGTGTATAACCATGGGCCTAGGTTTCCCTAGCATTACACACAGTCAGCTACTTATTTTGCAGATTGGCTAACAATCATCACATGTTCACACACAGATTTCTATCATTCCCATTTAATAGCTTTTTACTCACCAACATGGCCACCAATCCGGAGTCCGAGGTGGTCCAGCAGGTCCTGTTCCCTGGTGACCAGATCTGCCCAGCGGTGCTTGAGTTGGTGTACATTTCTCATACTCCCGTAGACCCGGACCAGGTGATGGCGCACCTTCTCCCACCGGATTTTCCTCGCCTCCGTGTGATACCCCTGTATCACACGGCCCCCAGCTTCCAGCATTAGTGGCAGGAAATGGCTTACTAGCCATAGGAACCCCCCCAATTCGTCTTCACCCATCCTGGACAGGCGAGGCCTACCTGACATATTGAGAGGACTAATGCTGGACAAAATAAATATGAAAGTAAAAGTGGGAAATGGGGAAAGGTAGAGGTGTGAAAGAAAACGAAGAAGGAGAAAAATAGCCCAACTAACCCCCCAAACTATGCTACCCACAACAGACTCCCACTGACAATACAAACTATCACAGGTATAGACAAAATAACACTAAACAGACTGAGACAATGTTATACAACAATAATAGATTGACACTAAGACAAAATACAAGGCACACAGGACACAAAAGCAGTAAAACACAGGACAACACCTTTCACACAACCACACAGTCTAGATAAATCTGAGACTGCAAAGTGAAAGTGAAAGTTAACTCCCAGTACAGAATTTGTAAACAGAATATCCTATTACATCACTTCCTGCAGAAAATGGCCGCCATTTTTATTTTCCCGTTTTGCGTCATATTTTCACGCATACACAGTTGTGCGTCATTTTTTTTTGACGCATCACAGTGCACATGATGCGGAGTGAAAAAATATGATATGAATATTAATATTTTATAATGTACATGAGATGACCAACATATTGTCCATGTAGCGTCAATTTTATCACGCATACAGCATGGGCGTCATTTTTTTTACACGTACAGTAGTGCACATGATGCGGAGTGAAAAAATATGATATGAATATTAATATTTTATAATGTACATGAGATGACCAACATATTGTCCATGTAGCGTCAATTTCACCACGCATATAGCATGGGCGTAATTTTTTTTACACGTACAGTAGTGCACATGATGCGGAGTGAAAAAATATGATATGAATATTAATATTTTATAATGTACATGAGATGACCAACATATTGTCCATGTAGCGTCAATTTTACCACGCATACAGCATGGGCGTCATTTTTTTTACACGTACAGTAGTGCACATGATGCGGAGTGAAAAAATATGATATGAATATTAATATTTTATAATGTACATGAGATGACCAACATATTGTCCATGTAGCGTCAATTTTACCACGCAAACAGCATGGGCGTCATTTTTTTTACACGTACAGTAGTGCACATGATGCAGAGTCAAAAATATTGTGGATGTAAATTATACTTTGAAGGCAAAAAATTAAGACACTTTTGGATACATTTGTATTTGACTCTGCATTGTGTGCACACATGTACGTGAACAAATTATGACGGCCATGCTGTATGCGTCGAATATGGAGCAAATTTTTCCTTATGTCTTCATGTTTTTAGCTTTGGAAAGGGGATTTGTCATGGTCAAACGGTGCAATGTGATACACATATGTGTTTGTATATGACACATGTCCGTTGTTTTATGTATAGAAGGCATTCACACTGTAATGTTTGGGATACGTTAACTAATGTATTGACCATATTTGACGACATATTTGGTGTAATTGCTGATGGCTATTTTGAAATGATGGATGGGATACCATTATGTATTCCGTCTCCAAAATGTGTCCACATTTATGATGGTGATGCTTTTATCTGTAGTCCTAACAGGGAGTGGGAGAGTCACTTTCAGTTTTTATGGGGCTGAGCATGTCCCATTATGATTTTGTGTTTCAGATTTGTGTTGGACTTGTGACATGGAGGCCACACATGTGCCTTATGCATGTGTGTGGTTCACAAGTACATGCTTCTTGTATGTTTTGGGGGCGGTAGAGGTGGACTTAGGCCACCAGCACCCTAGGATTTGACCATCCAGAATAACTACTGTATCCATGGAGTATATTTATTATATCATGGCAAACCTGCAGCAGCGGGCTAATGTAAGGCCATATGGTATGAATGACTGTTGACCATTCATTCATCTCATTAGCCCATTTGACGTTTGCAGTAATGATGAATTGGAGCAAACTTGCATACCATTTTACTATGACTATGTTTGCAAGACTCTCAGCGTTCCCGATGTGATAATGAGAAGAATATTTTGGTTGTCTGTGTCCCTTTCTGCATAAACTGGTTTAGTGTCATGTTACAATCTTCCTGCTAGGTTCAGACTGGGACACAACTGTGATGGTCTACTTTCAAATATTAGATTGATTGTATGACATATGTGTACATGTGTGTTGGAATGTGGATCCACTATCACCTGTCTGGGTGTATGTTGTCACTGTAACTTCAAGGTCTCCTCCTGAGTTAGTGGCAGCTGATGTTGTAGCTACTGTGTATTGCTCATATCACACACTTGAGAGTAGCCATTGATGACATGGTCACGTACACATGGATGGTCCCACCCAGTCTCTGAACACGTGTAATGTGACTTTCAAATGATCTCCAATTTTGGGCTGGATGAGAGACTGTTTCAGTTGTTTGGATCCGGCATGTGTAATTGTCACATTTGTACTCTTGTTGGGCTCTGTGTATGATAATGTATCATGTCACATCCTACCCTCTGTGCATACAGTTGTGATGTTTATTTTTGGTGTGATGAATTTTAATGGCATTCTTGATCAATGAGACGGCATTCATCTTCAGCTATTTCAAACTAAAGGTGGTCAGAAATGAATAGGCCAAAGCATGATGTGGTGTTTGTTATCTGTGTTTATTTACAAGTGTGGAATACAAGTGATTATAATAACTTAAGTAAAAAAATTGTTCACAAGCTGTTGGCGCCTACGCACTCCTGCTGCGGTGTTAGGTTGTTCCCCCTCCTGTTGCAGGCCAGCATCCTCCTCATCATCATCCTCAGGCATGTCTGGGTCCGGTTCAAGGAGGGGAATGTTCCTTTTTACACAAATATTGTGTAATATGGCACAAGTGCATATGATCTTGCAGACCATCTCTGGGGAGTATAGTAGGCTTCCGCCAGTGATGTCAAGGCAGCGGAACCTTGACTTTAGGATCCCAAAGGTCCGCTCCACAATGCTGCGTGTCCTCTTGTGGGCGTCATTGTATGCCCGCTCAGCAGCAGTATTTGGGTTCCCATATGGTGTCATTAGCCAAGGCTGGATGCCATACCCCTGATCAGCTGAAAGAGAAACACAGAATGGTATCAATTAGATGTAGGAAGCACTGTTGTACGTATCTTTGATGGAAGTAGTTGTGTTGTGTTGTCTGTGACTATTTTGTGTACTAATGTGACAACCTATGGTTGTTGGTGGAAACTTTGGCATTGTTTTTTTTCCTTGGCTGAGCAAGTGTTTGTTGGCTAACTGTTTGTCAGCAGGATGTATCGGTTTCTCAAGTACAGTGTGCCCTCCCTTGCATTGTGACTTGTGACACAGGTGTCCGTGTGTCCTCACTGGGGGTGTGATGATAGTTCCATGCAGAGTTGAAACATGAAAGGGTATTAGAAACGTTCAATTGAACATACCCAGGCCATCCCATCCCTTAAAAGTTATGCATTGTATTAGTGTACAGGTTATTGTGAGACTTCCAATTTGCAAGGTGACATTTAGGCAACCACAGTCATGAATGTCTTCACACTAAGCTGTGGAGTAAATTCCAATGTGTGAGAGGTTCAATGGTGACTTGTGAAACATGGCTAGTGATGTGAGTACCTCAGTGTGTTCCTGTCTAGGTGTTGCTATTGTGGTGTATGGGTTGTTTATCCTAGAGGGTTTCTGTGCAGTGAGTATATAAGTAGATTTTTGTCCTTACCAACAAGTAGTCCATTGCCATACCGTCCATCCTGGAAGTGTTGGTTGATGGTGCAGTGACGGAAGATGAATGCGTCATGTACACTCCCAGGATATTTAGCCACAATGTTGCTGATCAGTCCTTGGTGATCGACTATGGCCTGCACGTTGATGGAATGTGTGTGCTTCCTGTTGCGGTAGAGGTGTTCACTCGCAGCAGGTGGCACAAGGCGTACGTGTGTGCAGTCGATTGCACCAAGGACGTGCGGAAAGCCACTGATGGCGTAGAACCCCTGTTTAGTTTCCTGCTGCTTCTGCACTGTGTTAGGGAAGCAGATGTAGCGGGGTGTCAGTCCAATGATGGCATCCAGTACTTTAGGCAGGAATGCGGAGAAAGATGGTTGTGAGATTCCACCAACCAGGGCACCAGTTGTCTGAAAGGAGCCACTTGCCAGCATGTGAAGTACGGCAAGCAGCTTTGTTTCTGTTGGGATAGTGCGTGGAGTCACTAAAGTGGGGGCCAATTGCTGTTCAATATTTGTCAGCAGCTGCTGAATGGCCTGCCAGTTCAACCGGTACCTCTGTATGATGTCTCGTTCCCTGAGGCCATGCAGGGTTGTTCTTGGGCGGAATATCCTCTCCTGCCTTCTGCGCTGTCTTTGGGGTCCCTGCTGTTGTTGTTGTGGCTGCTGTTGTTGCTGCAGGGCTCTGCGTCTACGTGCATGTTGAAGAAAAATCACCTCCATGTCTCCATGTTGCTGCTCTGCTGCTCTGCTGCTCTGTTGTTTGTTCTGTGTGTTCTGATTAAGTACAGGTGTGTTTGCCCCATTTTAACGCCTGCCCTGACCCAGGCGTTAAAATTTCACGATATTCGTGCTTTGCGCCATTTTTTTGCGCCGCCTGCCGCGCAGGAGTGATTTTTGCCCTGAAGCATAAATACCACGCACCGCTATGTGCGTCTGTTTTTGGACGGGAACGCCTACCCTGCATGTCATTAACGCAGGGCGGGGTGCCGCTTCCAAAAACTGGCGCACATAGCGCTATTTTCCTGGTGCGCCGGATCGGGCGTCAGGGTTTAAATATGGGGCAACGTTTGCGCTGAAAGTGCGTCAAAATTTTTGACGCACATTCGGCGCAAACGGAGTATAAATATGCCCCGTTGTGTTTAGATAAATATTACCTATTTTTCTAAACCTGTGTTGTGTCATTTTGTAGTGTTTTCACTGTGTTACTGTGTGTGTTGGTACAAATATTTTACACATTGCTTCTGAAGTTAAGCCTGCTTGGTGGTGCCAAGCTACAAAGGGGGTGAGCGGGGTTTACCTGAGGGTGATTCTCCTTTACCCTAACTGGAGTGAGGGTCCTTGCTTGGACAGAGGGTAACCTGACTGCCAACCAAAGACCCCATTTCTAACATTTACCTTCAGACTTGGGTGGTCATTCTGACTTCAGCTGTCTTTACGGAAGACTGCTGTGTTTGCGTGTCCCGAAAGACCACCAGTGATGGCGGTCTGAAGTCTGCCGTATTCCGAGTCACCAACACCACAACGCCAAAAAAACAACACCGTTGGCCTGAACGATTGCGTGAAAGAGGCGTCTGCACCACCAGCACTGCCACGCCATGAACATCCTGCCTGCTAAATCACAAATCAGAACCGCAGTCTTAGTACGGTGGCAATCCATTGGTGGTCCGAACTGCCTTGGGAACAAAGCACCTCCACCAGAACACTGCACCACATTAGACAATACCAATACCCCATACCTGATACACATACACACATCACACACACCCGACCACAGCACTACAAAACAAACCCCCACACATACCCAGAACCCCCTTGCATCCAGAAAGTTTGATATAGTGGGGCAAGAGCACACTGACAGAAGGCAATGCACCTATATATCATAGGCACCAGCACACTGAACCCGCATCACACATCACACAAAATCAAGAAAAACACAACCCAAACATCACCACTACACACAAACACCACAAACAACACGCACATCATATTACCCCACCTCACACCAACAAACAGCACACCCAGCAACCTTGCACAACACACATTCCACTACCCACAACACAACCACCATGGCACCACAAAAAGCCCACGATTCACATACGAGGAGCTGAGGGTCATGGTCGACGAAATTGTCAGAGTGGAGCCGGAACTGTTTGGAACACAGGTCCAGCAGACATCCATAGCCCGGAAAAATGACTTATGGCAGAAGATCGTCATCAGGGTGAACGCTGTGGGAAGCCATCCACGCACACGGGAGGACATTAGGAAGAGGTGGAACGACCTACAGGGGAAGATACGGACCATGGTTTCCAAGCACCAAATCACCAGCATGAGGACTGTTGGTGGGCCCCCACCACCTCCCCAGAATTATCATTGTGGGAGGAGAAGGTCTTGGCCATCCTACACCCAGAAGGACTGACAGGAATACCTAGTGGACTAGACACTGGTCCCCTGCCAACATGTACCCCTGCATAGCATGTACTCCCACCACCCTCCCACCCTCTCACACCACTGTAACGTGCACAAACTCACCATGGACCCAATACCCACCCTTGCATGCCACAGCTCCCTACCCACCATTCCCTCACAGGCCCACCTAGTGCATGGATACGCCACACTGCAACCAAAACCTACAACTACGACAATGCAACATTCCTTACCTTTGCTTGTCTGATAAATTCACTTCACATCTCTGCACCTGCATGCTAAACCAGGTCACCCCCTCTCACCAACAAGTAATTGAAATGCACATCAGTACATAGCAATGACCGTAGCAAGAGCAGTACCAACTATTGGCCAAAATGGGACCATTGCAACATTCTACTGATGGAAACACAAGTAGTAGTCTAGCATTTGTCAATGCCATTACTGCCCTGCAAATCCAGTCAATGATGGCATACAACCATATGTATCACTTGTACAATACCATCATGTGACACAATACCTCTCATTCCACAGGTCTCCCAAGTACTACCTCACAGCAGAGGATGCCAGTGACAGAAAGCCCAGGCCTAGAAGCAGGTCCAATAGAGGAGGAATCCCGTGGATGTCTGGATCGGGATGAAGTACCTGGCCCATCAGGCATGAGTGGTCAGTCCACCACCACCAGCCTCACCCTGCCCACAACTGAAACCACCTCCCCTGTGGCATCCATTGCACAGCAGAGCTCACTTTCCCAAACCTCTGTCCCAAGGTCAGATCAAACATCAGTGTGCCCCACAGGACAGGGGCATGAGTCAGCATTGCAATTCAAAGACAATGACGGTCCTGGAGTCAGTGGGAGAGGGTACACTGCACCAGGGGCACAGGCACAGGGGGCAAGGGCAAGTGGGAGGGCAAGTGTGGGCTAAAGGACAAAGCAGCAACAGAATACAGGCCTACCAGCAATCCATGGGCAAGATGGGCTACATACTCACCACCTTGCAGGAGTCCCAAAGGCTGCAGGGGGTATACCACCAGGAGGCCATGCAGCAGTGGCAGGTCCTCAATCGCACTGTGGTCTCCATGTTAGGGGAGTTCAAGGAACTCAACACCATCCTGCGTACATCCTCCACCCAACAGCAGGCCCCATTCAGTAGTCACACTACACCACTGACCTCTACATCAGCACCTGCTACTAGAATGGAGGCCCAGCAGGAGGACGCACAAGCCACCAGCACCCCTACCCCTGCAGCTGAGGCACTCCCCCGTAAAAGAGGTCGGCCATCCAGATATCCTGGAGGACCTGAGGCAAAGACCAATCCCCCCACCAGGAAGTGATCCCTCTCCTGAACTGTCACCCTTGTGTGCCACTGTTACACCCTGTTGGCTGTCCAATGCCAAGTTCCCATCATCCCAAAGCTAATGGATACGGGACCTGTGAAATATACAGCTGGACCACCCACTCTGATCATCACCTCAGCCAAGTCCCCACAATTATGTACACATATCAGCACTACAAGAATGTTAAAGTAACTGATGTAGTAGGAATCTCCAGCAGGTGTGTAAGTACATTCATATTGAAGTAACATCCAATTTCAAGGATGCCAACAAGCATATCAGTTATCAAACAGACATGTGACTTGAAGAGGGAAAATTACATGGAATTAGGCTCAATGTTGTAAAGCATGTACTCCATATTAATACATCAACAGCAGTAGAACACAAACACAGGATGACTGCCCCAGCAGCTATGATACCACATATGTAAGGGCCTGCATTGTCACTCACACACATGTGTAGGAAAGTAAAGATTTCATATTGGTAACATCCTCTACCGATCACCTCCTTGAGTAGTCAGGAAGAGGTAATTGCCACACAGCAGTTGACAATGCAGCATGACTGATAAGTCCCCCTTACATTTACCCAAGCAGTCAGAATGAGGATCCATAACCTTTGGTACAAACATAAGGATGTCCAGTTATGGCACTAGCATTTCACACGTCATTCGCAGCAGTGCATTTCCACTACCCCTCATGGTAAGTCAGCTACCTTTCAAGGTCGGAAACCAAGATAGAAGGCAGTGGTCTCCACATACACCTTGAAGCATGCTAAATCTGAGTACAGACTAGCTTTACCAATACATAGGCCAAGTGCACATGACATATGTTAGAAATGGGGTCTTTGGTTGGCAGTCAGGGTAAGTCACACACAATCCAAATTATACTGTGCCCACCCTCTGGTAGCTTGGCACTGAGCAGTCAGGCTTAACTTAGAAGGCAATGTGTAAAGTATTTGTGAAATAAATCATACAATACCACTGTATAGCACCACAAAAATACAACAGTGTCAGGTCAAAACGATCAAAGATGCAATAAATAAATGTTGATATATCACTGAAAGTGATATAAAGGGCATCATTATGACCCTGGCGGCCGGCGGTACACTGGCGGTAACACCGCCAACAGGCTGGCTGTGTTCCGCCAGTGTATTATGACCATGGTGCATTAGCCACGGCCACACCGCCGGCCCCTCCACTTAACCGCCAGACTTCCGCCAGGCGGTCATAATCCCCAGGGCAGCGCTGCTGTCCCCAACCGCCAGCCTGTCCATGGCGGTAAACACTGCCATGGAAAGGCTGTCGGTAAGGGGACTCAGGGTGCCCCTGGTGGCCCCTGCACTGCCCATGCACTTGGCTGTTGCAGAGGCCCCCAGGCACAGCCCATTCGGGCAGTGAAATGCGCGATGGGTGCCGCTGCACCAGCTGCACATCTACATTGGCGCTGGCTCTATTATGAGCCAGCTGCAATGTTGATGTGACTTTTCCGATGGGCTAGTGGACAGAAATGCTATTTCTGTCCACTGGCCCAGTGGAAATGTCATAATAGGGAGCCACAAATACCGCCAGCGGTATAGTGGCACCTGCGGCTTTGGCGGTCTTTTTGAAAGCCGAAGTTGTAATGAGGGCTAAAGTGTCTTAAGTTTTTTAAAAGCGAACAAAGTCTCTTTCAAGCACAAAGTACCTGGTTCACGTGAAAAATCTCCGCAAAGAACCGCAATGGGGGAGAAGCGTGGAAACAAAGGGGTGTGTGTTGATTTCTTGGGCCCAACACAGCGATGTGTGATTTAGTTTTCATGCAGGGACGGCTGTGCATTGATTTCCGGTGCTCGGTCGTGGATCCTCTTTGGGTTGCGGGGTTTTCAGATGCCCTGGGCACAGTGAATGGATTTCCTGTGCTGGCAGGATGAAGTCACAGGAGCTGCGTCGATCCGGTGGGCGTTGCGTCGAATTTTCTGCCGCACCGCAGGCGTTGCGTTGATTCCTCTCTGGAAGTCGGGCTGCATCGTTCCGACCCAGCTGTGCGTTGATTTGGTGGGCCTTGCGTCGAAGTTCCAGTCGCTACACTGGCACTGCATCGATCTTCTCATTGCGAAGTTGGGCTGCGTCATTCTGGTTCGGCGTGCAGTGAAATTTTCACCGCTGTGCAGGCTGTGCGTCTTTCCTGGCAGGCTGTGCATCAAATTTCACCACACAAGGAGTCCTTCTTGTAGAAATGAAGTCTTTTTGGTCCTGAGACTTTGGGGAACAGGAGGCAAGCTCTATCCAAGCCCTTGGAGAGCACTTCTTCACCACAGCCAAAGAGCAGCAAGGCAGCAGGGCAACATCAAGGCAGCAGTCCTTCACAGAAACCAGACAGGTGAGTCCTTTGGGCAGCCAAGCAGTTATTCCTAGCAGGATGCAGGAATCTGGTTACAGTTTTCTTCTCCAGGAAGTGTCTGAGTTGGTAGGGGCAGAGGCCCTGTTTATATACCCAAATGTGCCTTTGAACTGGGGGAGACTTCAAAGGTGGCTTAGAAGTGCTCCAGGTCCCCTTTTAGTTCAATCCTGTCTGCCAGGGTCCAAGTAGGGGGTGTGGCAGTCCTTTGTGTGAGAGCAGGCTCTCCACCCTCCCAGCCCAGGAAGACCCATTCAAAATGCGGATGTATGCAAGTGAGGCTGAGCATCCTGTGTTTGGGGTGTGTCTGAGTGAATGCACAAGGAGCTGTCAACTAAACCCAGCTAGACGTGGATTGTAAGGCACAGAAAGATTTAAGTGCAGAGAAATGCTCACTTTCTAAAAGTGGCATTTCTAAAATAGTAATATTAAATCCAACTTCACCAGTCAGCAGGATTTTGTATCACCATTCTGGCCATACTAAATATGACCTTCCTACTCCTTCCAGATCAGCAGCTACCACTCAAACAATGTATGAGGGCAGCCCCAATGTTAGCCTATGAAGGGAGCAGGCCTCACAGCAGTGTAAAAACAAGTTTAGGAGTTATACACCATAAGGACATGTAAACTACATAGGTACATGTCCTACCTTTTGCCTATATAGCACCCTGCTCTATGAGTTACCTAGGGCATACCTTAGGGGCGTCTTATATGTAGAAATAGGGGAGTTTTAGGCTTGGCAAGTACTTTTAAATGCCAAGTCGAATTGGCAGTGAAACTGCACACACAAGCCTTGCAATGGCCGGCCTGAGACAAGGTTAAGGTGCTACTTAAGTGGGTGGTACAATCAGTGCTGCAGGCCCACTAGCAGCGTTTAATCTACAGGCCCTGGGCACATATAGTGCACTCTACTAGGGACTTATAAGTAAATTCAATAGTCCAATTGGACAAGATCCAATGTTACCATGTTTAAAGGGAGAGAGAATATGCACGTAAGCACTGGTTAGCAGTGGTAAAGTGCACAGAGTCTAAAAACCAGCAAAAACAGTATCTAAAAAGTGGAGCGAGGCAGGCAAAAAGTTAGCAGTGACCACCGTAAGGCTGTCAGGTCTAACACATACCAGTTTATCATTGAAAGTAGTGACGAATCAGATCAGTCCTGTTGTCATGTGCCTCATCCTCGTATGCCTCCTCCTCAGTATCAGAGTCAACGGACCCAACCACTGCTCCAGCATCAATGCCCCCCTCCTCCAACAGTGGGATGTGCCTACTGAGGGCCAGATTATGGAGCATGCAACAATGATCTTGCAGACTTTCCCTGGTTCGTATTGTAGGGCACCACCTGACACATGGAGGCAACTAAATCTAGCTTTCAATAGGCCAAAGGTCCTCTCAATCACCCTCCTCGTCCGGCCATGTGCCTCATTGTACCTGTTCATGCCTCCTGTAGTTGGATGTCTAACAGGTGTCAGGAGCCAGGGCAGGTTGGGGTATCCGGAGTCACCTGTGTGGAAAAGGAGATATGACAATAGATAACAATGCTGGGCACAGTGCAGGCTGTGTAGGGAAGGATATCAAACGTTTTACATGGAAAGCAGTACACATACCTATTAGCCAGGTCCTTTCTCCCTGTAGCTTAAACATCAACACAAGGATACTGCTGTTCCTCAGGACGTAGGAATCATGTACCAATCCAGGGAATTTCACCAATTGTACATTAAGCGAATATGTACTCTTACGGTTTATGTAGACCTAATCGGAACCGCCGTGCAACGCTTCATTGGTTAACATTGACGTCTATGGGAAACTGGGACCAATGACGATCACCGCTGACGCTGACAGTCATGACCGTTGCAGTGGTGACCGCCATTTTGTTTGGGCAAGCTACCTTGACTCCTGGCAGTCGGGCAAGGAAGACCTCCACTTCGTGTGCTGCTGTGTCTTGAATCTTGGAGCAATGATGGCACGCACTTCAGTGGATAGGGCCCCAGCCTTCACAGCTGAGGAGCTTGGAAAACTGGTGGAAGGGGTCCTACCCCTGTATAAGCAGTTGTATGGGGCTCCAGGGAAACAGGTCAGTAAAATTTCCTTTGTCCCACATTTCAGGTGGTGTTTGATGGCGAATGTGTGTGCACATTGACATGTGATGAATGATTTGGGGTTTTGCATGCACATTATGTGTGTAGTGTTTGGTATATTGGCAATGTGCATGGGTTGTGTATGTTGTGTGTCCCCAAAGGTTGCAGCTGTATTAGCATCATTTACATCATGTGCTCCATTTTCTCAATGTTTCCCATGCAGGTCAGCGGCCACCAGAAAAAGGGCTGTGGAGAGACATCGCCTAGGAAGTGCGGACCCTAGGGGTCCATATCCGGTGGAGCACCCACTGCAGGAAGTGCTGGGAGGACCTGTGACGTTGGGCCTGTAAGACCACAGAGGCCCAGCTAGGGACAGCTTCCCAACATGGAAGGGGTGCCTGTCGGACCCTGACCCCCTAATGGCCCCCATACTAGAGCTGGCCTACCCAGGTTGGGTGGGCGCTTGAAGGCAGCACAGCAGCCACAAGGGGGTAAGTGTAGACTGTTAGGTGACTTCTGCATAGTTGTCTACTGTGACCCTCACTGGACTTGGGATTTACGTGGTCAGATGGAATTTGGGGAGTGTAGTGTCCTGGTTGTGACACCAATCATGTTGGAATGTGACACGTTATTTATGTAGAACCATGCAGGAACAGAAGTGGTGGTACTGTAACACACATTCTACTGTACATATGGGTTACTCAAATGTTCAGGCATTTTACTGGCTTCATACTCCATCTCTGTGTATACTGTAGTAGTCCAAAGTGATCTTGTTGGCACTGCATTGTGGTATTGACAGGTAGGTTTAGTTAGCATTGCAATTGATTTCATTGCAACATAAATAAACATCAGTACCAAATGTAATCCACATATACCTGTCATTTAGTTTGTGTGCAGTTCCTCTGAGGTCAGATTTGTTTCATCCTGTCATGACTGACATGTGGTTGGGTATATTATTGGATTAAATTGCTGGATTAGTCAGTTAGCCAGTTGACAGGCATGTAGGACTTTTCAATCAGGTGTCTAGGATGCAGGGATGTGGTAATCAGTGAGGAGATTGGATATGGCTTGTAGGACTCTATTGTTCATGACTGCAAAATGGGCTCTTGTTTTTCCGGCAAGGGCAAATGTATGTACTGTTAATATGTGAAGTGGATGTGTGGGTTTTTACCATTTCCTACCTTTCTTTTTCTCCCACTCTCCTTCTCTGTCCACCTCTGTCTATGTGTGCATTAGCATCTTCTGCAAAGGAAGAAGGGCACTGGCGAGTAGGGATGCAGCAGCTTATGGGACCCAAGAGGCTGGCACCAGAGAAGCTGAGGGGACCAGTGGGACACTACGAGGTAGGAAAGCACTATGAGGGAGACTGGAGCTACGACCATATCTGATTCAGATTCCTCCTCCAATGGCAGCTCCCTGGTGGTGGCAGACCCATCTGGGGCCACCACAGCACCATCCTTGTCTGCCATCCCCCTTTGAAGCACCGACCTCCCTGTAACTCCCCACCTAGTTCCCCGGGCCCACTCAGCTAGAAGTGTGGGAGTCTCCTTCGCCGCAGGCACCTCCGTCCCTGCCTCAGTCAGCCCTGCTGCCCTCATTGAGGAGGCTATTGACCTCCTGAGGTCCATCTCTGTGGGGAAGACAACCATCGTGAATGCCATCCAGGGACTGGCATCCCAGATGCAGCAGTCCAATGCCTACCTGGAAGGCACTGATGGTGCCTTGTCTGGCCTACAGAGATTTTTTAAGGCTCTGGCC
Organism: Pleurodeles waltl; assembly: GCF_031143425.1. NCBI lineage: Eukaryota > Metazoa > Chordata > Amphibia > Caudata > Salamandridae > Pleurodeles > Pleurodeles waltl. The sequence goes on along the minus strand of NC_090444.1, from coordinate 386,476,749 downwards.
TCCTCATTGACGGCAGCTAGTGTCCCTTCATCTTCCGTTCCCCCTCCAGCCACCTGTTCACAATCCACAACCCCTCTCCCTTCACCCATCCAGGGCACACCTACAGACCAGCATATACCCATTACAACAGACATTGTGCGCAAAGACAAACATAAGCAACACAAACGAACCCCCAGGCATGCACACACACAACACACATCTGCATACACAACAGACAATTCCCACACTGCCTCCCTTACAGTTACATCACCATTCACACCTGCCAGCACTGCATCATCACAAACTGGTCCTGCTAGCATTTCTTGCATATCCTCAATCACCACAACAGCAGAGTCACAGACACCCACACCACACACCACATCCGCACTCATCACAACCACCTTCCCTGCTGCCTGCAGCACATCCACCTCACGTGCACACACCATCCCACATTCACTCACACATCTTCCATTCCCTTTTCCTGCATCTCTACCCCCTCCCCCAAGATGCACAAGCACCCACTCACCCACCCAACATACACCCACCATACACATGCACACATTGCACACACCAGTATCCATGTACAGCACACCAAAACATCACACGAACACTCCCTCTAGTTCCACTCCCATCCGTCGCTCATGTGACCACCCTGTGTAACTAAAAAAGTCTTCCTTGCCGCTCTTGACCTCTTTCCTACTCCTTTCCCACCCCGTGTTGCCCCTAACCGTCATGTCCCCCTGCCCCTCCCAGGCCCTTCCACCTCCCATTCCTCTATTGCCCCTCTGGTGTTTTCCCTGCTCCTCCACCCAGTAAGAAGTCCACCCCTCCCAGAGCCAAAGACCCCCCTCCCAAGCCCAAACAGAGACATCCCCCTTCAAAATCCAAGCCACCACCACCACCCACAAATCCCTGAGGTGCCTGCATGTCCAATTGATGCCCCTATGACGTGGAGGTCTATTTGCTGTCAGGAGTAAAGTTGGGGACATGATATATGGACTATGTGTCCTGCAGTTCTACATGTTGGACTTGACATTTGGCACATTTTGTATATAGTTTTATTTTAATTTCATGGTTCCCAATGCATCTGCCCACATTGCTGTGGTTGGCAAGATGAGATGCTTGTCCTGGTTTCCTTCTACATGGTGGTGTGACATCTGTGTGCAACAGTGTTGAAGGTCTGTGCATGGGTTGTGTCTGTGTTGTTGCATGCGCTGGGTAGATGGGTTGTGCCATGTGCATGTTGTTATGTGTCTGACTGCTTGCTTGTGGGATTGTAGGGGGTGTTGTGTGCGTCTGTGTGCCTGGTGTTGCATCTGTGGATTTCTTTGTATGTTGGTTGTACGTGATGTGTCACCTGTGTCATTGTTTGGATGTGTGTTCACTGCAATTGATAGTGTGCGATTGCCACATACAGTTTTTTGTGTGTGTGGATGTGTGGATTTCACAACATGCCTGTCTATGACTGCGTTGAAGTGTTTGTGGTCTAGTTGTTGTTGTGTGATTATGAGGTGTTGTGTATGGATGTGTCTGGCTGCGTTGGTGGTGTTTCTATGCGTTGTGCTGTGTGCTTGGCACATATCTGCTTGGCTTTGTGTGTGTATTGAGTTCTTGGCTTTTGCATATCTTGTGTGTGTGTGTGTATGTGTGTGTGCTGGTACGGTATGTTTGTATGTGTGTGCGTGGCCTTTGCTGTCTGCGCCAGGAATGTGTGTCATGTGTGGGTGTGTATCACTGCCATTTCCTCCATTGTATGCTAGGCATACTTACGGTTGTCGTCTTCGTCATTGTCGCTGGCCCTGAAGGTGTATGGCGAGATACAACGCTGGGAGGACTTGCAATTAATTTGCCATGGCGGCCGCGGACCTGTTTATGTCCTGCAGGTGAGTTTCTCCTTTTGTACTTTCTGTTTCCACCAAGATTTTCATTGCAGTAAGCCCGCGCCAGATATCCTGGTGGTCTGGTGACTCGTGATATGGTGGGTGGGATGTTGGTTCCCGCCAGCCTGAAGTTGGCTACAGCCATCGGCTGCTGCTCATCGGCGGTGGCGGTACTGGCGGTAAGTTGTCTGTGTTGCATTGGGTTTACTGCCTTACCCGCTATATAGCAGTAAGCACTGCCAACCTGGCACGGTCTCACCGCCACTGCCGGCGTGGCGATCCAGTTACTGCCAAACTCGGAATTACCACCTTAGTTTTTTTCTTGAAGATTTTCTTCGGCAGGACAAACTCTCCAACCTCCCTGGAGCCCTCTTCTGATACACGTTGCAGGAGACCTCGGTGAAGAATTCTACCTTCGGACTTGGTCGATTTTCCAGGATGGAAATCTTCATCCGGGCCAAAGCTGAGTCTTGATCCGACATTCCTGGAGCCATCCTTGAATACTTTGTGAGGGAAGCCCTGGTCAACTTTTTACGTCCTGACTTTATCACTTTTTTGGAGCTTTTTCCTTCTCATGGCTGTCGACCCTCCACAGCAAGCCAATTTCGATGCAAGGTCATCGGATTACCTTTCCAGGAGGCCCCGGTGAAAACCTGGACATCTGGGCTCCGGAGCTTTTCAGCGGGATGAACCTGCAAGTCAGGCCAGGTCACGGTTGAGGTAAGCTTGCTTGACTCGCCACATTGGGTAGGTCCCTTTATGGAGCTTTTTACCAAAAGTTCTCCAATCTTCTCAAAACTTGTGGATCTTCTTCCAGAAGGTCTTTGAAGGTTCTTCAGGAGTGCACAGCTCACCCCTAGGTTCCAGATGCTCTGAGTTGCTCCTTGAGGGTTAGAACTCCAACTCCCAGCATGCACCTGGCTCAAACTCCAAAATGACCACTGAACAGTGGTCAGCTGGTCAGTTTCTTCAGGATTTCATGCAGGGGAATCTGGTTAACCATTTTTTACCTTTAGTAAGCAGGGAGTCCCTTCTTGAAGCAGTTGAAGCCAGGCAAAGTCCATTTTGTGGTGAAGCCCAAGTGTACAGCTGGTGCAGTCCCTCAGAGTGCACTGTCCAGGTGCAGGTCAGGGGTCCAGCAGGATAGTCCTTCTTCTTCTGACATTGTTCCTTGTAGGGATCTGAGGTGTGGGTGCAACTCTGCCAAATGTATCCTTGCTCCTGGGGTGAAAAGTGGAGGGGACAGCTGTTTAATAACAGGCAGACCACCACCCTCTTGGATGACCACGTCCTGGGAAGTGTGGAAAAAATCAATCCCAGGGAGCAACATTCTTTAAAAATCCAAAATGGTTGAAACTGAATTTTGCAAGTTATGTCTGGCCACTGGTGTAGGTAAAAATCCTTAACACTCCCCTTACCTGCCCTCTCTTAATCTAGGCAAGAGGCATCAGATTATCTGGGCTTGCAGGAAATGGGGGAGGTCCTGAGCTGCTCTAAATGTCCTTCCCTCCTTTGAAGACCAGTTGGGCTGCTCTCCTCCTATCCTATTTCACTATCGGCTGAGGCAAATCTCCCCCTCTCCCCCAGGCACATTCTTTGTCTTGAGCCTAGGGCACTTCACACTTCATCAAGGCAGCCTGGCCAGGGCAATCAGAGAAGGGCACTACGGAGCTGACGTTAGCAACTTTCAGGAAGAGTTCTAAAACTCTTTTCCTGAACTAGTTATATTAAATTTAACAATGGCAAGTTGTTGCATTTATCATAACAAAAGGTTGGATACCAAACTTGGAATATCTAGCTCATATTGGAACTTTATTAATTAAAATAAAATCTCCCCATTTTAGCCTATGGAGCCCATCCAATACGGTAAAGGGAAAAACAAATTTGGCTATATTACCTCACCAGGGTTTATAAAACAATTTTTATAAGGTCCCTGCTTATAATTACATAGCACCCAGGCCTAGGGGCACATGTAAAAATAAGGTTGCTGAAAAAGTTGGAAGTACTTTTAATTCCAAAGTTGAATTTGCATGTAACTTCAGTTTAAAAGCACCCAGCAATGCAGGCCTGCCTTTAAAAGGACACTGGGAACCTCAGCCTATGCTAGGGTCCCTAAACCTACATGCCCTATCATATACTAGAGATGTTCGAATCAAGCTGAGATCTAAGTGCCTTAGACCCTCTATTGCGAATGGAGTTTTAGTGACTCCTGAGTTAGATCCTAAGATAATAGCTTTTATACATTTAGGTGGACCAGACCCTAAGAAAGGTCTGGATAAAGGTCTTAGAACTTTTCAGGACAGGCTTATGGATGTTTTGGATCCTTTGACAAAAATATTTGATATGACAGAAAAGCTGTATACCTGTCAGGCAACACAAATACTGCCCTTTCAAATGAAAGAAGGAAAAGTCTTTTGCTTAAATTCAAACCAAAATTGGAGGATCTAGCAACTAAGGAAGAAGGTACTTCCGCTAATGGTTTGCTTTTTGGTGACACCTTTATAAAGGATCTTTCTTCATTTGTGGGAGCCTTTTGTTCCCTTCAAAAAGCTCAGAGGGATATTTAGAAAGTATTTCAAGATCATGTTTTTGGAACGGCTATGAAAACAAGGGGTTGGTTCCAAGGCTGTGGTCAATGAATTACAAGAGAGTCCTTCACAAGAGATTTTAAACATTTTCAAAGCTAACGTACCTACCAAAGTGGGAGTTCTTCATCATAGAAACAAAGGGGGGGGAGAAGTACCCATGGTGAGAAATGCAAAATTGTGCGACAGACTTGCAGAGTTTCATCACAAGTGAGTCCAAATAACAAAGGATTCTTGGTTTTAGAGGCAGTACGTGGTTTTTGAATAGAGTTCATAGATGAACCAGTTCAGTCAAGATTGCCAAGGAGTTTAGTTTTCTCTTCGGAACAAACAGAATTGATAGATTAAGAAATCCAAGAGTGTTGATTTCAAAAGGGACAGTGGTGTTAGAAGAAGAACTCATCTTAACACAACGGGAGAGAGGGGGAAAGAAATGACATGGACCCCATACTGTCTCCCCAAGATATACAACCAAATACACAAGAAGTATGGGGTGTTTAAGTGGGTACCAAGTACACAAAAGTTGCTCTGGACCCTCTGTGTATCCTGAACTTCTGGAATTGTTTGTGGGCTAAAATGTGGCTGTCAGGAGGGGGATTTCTCCTTATGAACTAGGTGGTCTCACACACTATATAGTGTCATGCTTCATCATTTGACCACCTAGCCCCATCCAGGTAGGATAGTACCACTGGGACGGACTCAACCTCGTTGTTAAAAGAACTCGGAGGGAGTGCAGACACAAAGATTATCTGGATAGAAGTGGGATCCAGTTGTACTACAGAAGATATAAAATCACCTAATCAGACACCTGTGTTATATTACACCTTTATTTGTGGTGACTGTTTGTGAGATTAAAAACAAACGGTGGGACACCTATGGAAGGTAATGACTCGAAGGGTCACCTACTGTTCACTGGCCAACATGTTTCTGCCCACTAACTAGAGCCAAAGAAGGTCTGGGGGCATTCTTCAGGGCATAGGATCCCTATACTCATGCACTAACGAGTCGTGTGCAGAGGGAAGGAGGGCAGCTACCTCAGTAGGAGGTGGCCTGGTAAAGATGATGGTAACAGGGGCCTACCTGTTGATCACTTAACCACAAGGGCCCTATCACTACAGGGCAATTAGCTCCTGGTCTAGGGGAGGGGGAGTGTCCCCTTATAGTCACACATGCCAGAGGGGAGGGAGTTGGATTAGGTGCGCATAAGAGCGTCACCCTTTAAAGCATGTGTGACTATAGGGGATACTCCCCCTTTGATTAAAGAGATGGATATTAGCCCTCCCAAAAAAAAACCTTCCTTAATGTTTTAATTATCTATTGTTTTCTACAGATCAAGTTTCAGATTTATGTGAATTTTGTTGGATTCTGACAGGAAAGTAAGAAATTCGTTAAAGAATGAGTTATTCTTAATTTTAAGGACTTTCATTTGAAATCATCATCTTTTAAAGTTTGAGTTTGCATCTTTAATAAAGAAGGTATAGGACTAGTTGCTGGGATGGGGGTTTATTATCTTTGGAATGTTGCAGAGTTCTAAATTCTTTGACTTTAAAGTGGCTGGTCAGTGGTGAAAAGAAAGGGATTTACGGCATAATATTAGCCTCCATGTCTTTAATAAAATCCTGATTTTCTCTCCACAGAGGCTGTGGAAAATCTACATTTTTGTCTAATCCTCTTGCTGTGCCTTCACTTCAATTATAGTCTTCATAAAATCCTCCCTAAATACCTTGTTCATTAGCATTGTCCCAAGCTCAGTTCATGATCCCTTCCCTTCATTCTTGGTTACATAATATGATTATCCTATCACACTTGCACTGATGATACCCACACCACCATGTCTGAATCTCTGACCCCCCTACTACTGACACAACCCCAGCCTCAACATCTAGAAAAATTAGGTCATCTATTTTCCCACTTTTTCAGCACCCACCTCTTTAGCTGAATACATGAACTTTATCCCTGTGTTACTCTTTATGACTCTCAATGCTGGAAATATTTTGATTTTACACTACATTTGGATCGAGTATAAATTTCATATTTGGCAGTTACACGTTTGCTTAAATGATATTGCTTAAGGACACACTATTGCTACTCAAAATCTTACATTTGACTGCCCACATTAGGCATGTGTTTAAATTATGTAGCCAATGTTTGTGTTGTCATCAGTTTATGTTATATACATATTGTGATGTGGCAATTGTTCCGTGAACAATGTTTGAAATGTTTAATAAGAATAATTGTAACCACTAAGAAGGTCATTTAGACTCTGATTGAGTGTGTTCCGCCTCACCAAACCAGCATATGCCCTGGCAGAGGACCATTCGCTATAATATTAGATCCTAACCTTTTTTGGGGGGGATCTCTCTTCCTTCATTGTAATCTCCAGAGTCATAGTTGCACTGAACGTAAAACTGTATGCCAAGCAAGTGTGATGGTTCTTTTGCTCTGCTCAGCTAATTTCATTGTTTCTCTGAAACAAACTACCAAAGTGGGAAATATTTTTAGAAAAACAAAAAAGAGCAATGTAGCAGAAATGTTGGTAATGTCTCTGATGTCAAATTGATCATTTATGTGTGACAACCTATGCATTATGTTAATCAAAGTATTAATACTTTAGTTGTAAATGGTGCACTGAAAAGCCATGTCAACATGCATTCACTCTAGGTCAGCAGTTGAAAATCATTTGGGGCCAGATGTAGCAAATGTTTGCGAGTCGCAAATGGCTCGCAGCGCTATTTGCGACCCCGCAAAATGCGAAATGGGATGTTCAAATCCCATTTCGGAGTACCAAATAGCGATGCGACCCATTACCGACTCGCAAAAATTGCGACCTGATTTTGCGACCTGCAATTAGGAAGTCGCAAATTGTGAGTCACAAACCGGGTGCAAAAGCCAGTCGCAAATTGCGACTAGTCGCAAAAAGCCTGTTTTGCACACCCAGATTACCACTGATTCAGAGCAGGTGGTAACCAGAACCAAAGTAGAAAAGGAGACCCAGAAGGCATCTGGGCTACTCAAAGTGGCTGCACTATACGTGATTGCATGGAGGAGGAGAGGCCAGGCTGCCCAGCAGGGGAGGGGGAGGCAAAGACAGGAGAGGATATACCAAACCAGACAGACACTATTTCAACAAACTCGGGAGGAGATATATGATAAATACAGACTGAGCAGCGCTGTTATCTTAGAGATAATTGAACTGCTGAAACCTCAGCTTGAATGCCAGGCAATGTGCGGCTGCGCCATCCCCACACATGTGCAAGCGCTATGCTCACTGCACCTCTTGGCCTCGGGTAGCTATCAGGGGGTGATTGCTGTGGCAGGTGGGGTATCCCAAAATTCTTCAGACGTTTCCTAGATGCCATACTCGCACACATGTCCAGATATATATACCTTCCCAGAAATGAGGCAGAAATGAACAGCACCAAGTTGGACTTCTACAGAATTGTCTACTTCACCCATGTAATAAGGTGTGTGGACGGGACACATATACCAATTTGCCCACCTGCATATCTGGAATATGTGTTCCGCAATAGGAAATGTACCCACTCACTAAACATCCAGGTGGTATGTGACGCCCATAATGTCATTACTGGCATCGTGGCTAAATATCCAGGGAGTACACATGATGCATACATATTTAGGCACAGTGGGATACACCAATGCCTAGAACGTGGGGAGTTTGGAGAAGGATATTTATTAGGTACTGGCGAGTACACTCTGAAGCCTTACATATATGTCACTGCGTAACCCTGTGATGCCCTGCTAAATTTGCCTATTTTGTCAAACAGGTGACAGTGCATATGCCCTGAGACCATGGATACTCACCCTATACCTAACACCTGGCAATCAGAATGAGAGGTGATACAACATTGCACATCGGACATTTGGCTTGTTGGAGTCAAGATTCAGATGCCTGCACAAAAGTGGAGGAGCACTTCAGTATGCCCCAGAAACAGCACGCAAGATAGTTGCCACCTGTGCCATCCTACACAACATTGCCACCAGACGTGGGCTATATCTCACCCCTGAAGACACAGATTCGGAGGAAGAGAAGCAAGAGCTGCCACACGGACAGCCTGGGGATAGAAGCATCGCAATGGAGGGCAGACAGAGACGGAACCACATTGCAACCCACTACTTTGGCAGGTACGTAGCAACCGTGACAACACTCACTAATGTATGACACACATAGCCCAGTTGTGTAGTCAAACAAACTAACCCTTTTATTGCAGGACTATAATGTTGAAATAATTGTTAACTATACTACAGTATGCAAAAAACAAGTGTAATCTGACACATTATGTCCATGTGCCTCTGTAAAACTACGTGTCAGTAGCTCACAGCCTCCTGCGACTGCGGCCACCATGACTCACTCCAGCTTGGTCCCCTGAGCCCTGCCGTGCACTGCTACTCCGCAACACACGTGCATTAGTGGCAGACACACTACTCACACTGGAGACCTCTTCACTGTCCTGTGGGGTAGCCCCAATGCCCCTTGCAGCCTGTCTGGTCTCCAGCAGATCCACCACATGGCTGATGCGGCCAAATCCTCGTGCCACATCTCCTGCAAAATGCCCCAGTTCCACTTGCAGGCTGACAGTGCGCCTTGACAGGCAGGTTGTATTGGTTGCCAGGTGCCCTATAGACACACCTAGCCTGTCTAAACGGGCAGCAGTGGTGCGCTCCCTGCGCTGTGCCTGTGCCCTGTTAGCCACCAGTTCCCTGACCAAATTGTCAATGGAGGTAGTCTGGTTACCCAAGTGAGTGTCCATTGTTGTGAACTGGTCGTCCACATTTGCCAGCCCATGCGTGATAGTGGTCTGCAGTCTTGAGAGGTTACGGTTCATTAACCTCATTTGTCTATTTTGCAGGAGCTGACTCTGCAATAAAGAGGCCTCAATTCCCACAAAATCCTCATCGGACACATCCGCCCTACGCACAGACTGCATTGTGTGGCGGCGTCTACGCACTGCGCCTGATGATCCATGTGTTTGGCCATCCATTGGCATTGGCCCTGGTGTCCCAATGGCTGCCTCAATACCCAGAGCAGGATCGTCCATGGTCTCCTGTGCCGATTGAACGGGTGGTGTTGTCCTGCCCTCCCCTGTGGTGTCTGTGGCAGCCTCCTCCTGTGTGTCTGTGCCATGATCCTCTCCCTGCACAGTGGCAGTGATGGGGGGGCCTTGTGGGAGACCTGTGGGACATAGGGGATACACTGTCAGTATTGCACATATGTTTGATGCTTCAAAATAAATATTTGCCTATATTTGGACTACTGTACTATATTGCCCATAATGCACTGTTCTATAGGTTGCTAAACTGTGAATGCAGCTACTCTGGAGGTGCCTGCTGATGTGTACTGTGATTGTGTGCATAGTGCATAGGCTGGTGTCAATGCATTTATTTTGGTACTTACTTTTTGATGTTCCTGGTGCAGAACTGTCTACGTCTCCAATGCCCAGTACAGCCTCCGGCTCCAGAGTTGTCTCCACCATGCTATCGATTGCTGTAGGGGGTGGAACAGTAGATGGCCCTCCTCCAGTGCCATGGATCTCCCTCATGCGCTCCGCCACCCTCTCCTTGGTCCTGGAGCAAAGGTCATACCACCTTTTGCGGATTTCATCCAGGGTGCGGTGGCTGACACCAATGGCATTGATTTGGTTCTGGATGTCCTGCCAGATCTTCTTTTTATGGCTGTCAGGGACACTCACTGCTGCCTTGCCAAATAATTCTTCATGGTGCAGGCAGCACTCCTCAGTCAGCACCTCCAACTCCTTCTCAGAAAACGTAATTTTGCGTTTTCTGCCTCCACTGGGTGTCTCCTTGTCCTGTGTAGGCATTGTTGCTGCAGCTCCTCTCACCTGGGTGTGGCTCTGCAGTTTGGGCTGGGTGGGCTCCTCCCTGTTCCATGTGGTTACTTCCTGGTTCTGATGTCATCACTCAGAACCAGGAAGTAGGTATTTCAAAAGTTTAATTCCACCTGCAGGCAATTTGCGAGTCAGTCGCAATTTGCGACACCGGACCACACCCTTAGTGCAATTTGTGACCTCACTTTTTATGAGGTCGCAAATAGCGACCTCGCTAAAAGCGAGGTAGCAAAATGCGGTGCGACTCCGCTGTGATTCGCAATTTGGAATAGCGATTTTTATTGGAATATCGTTTTGTGAGTCGGATGGAGACGCTATTTCATACTGGCAATTTTTTGCGTTCCTAAATCTGGCCCTAAATGTCTTATTTTAACTTTATGTTTGAAGAATTTTCTTGTCTTTATGTTATAAATCATGATGAAAACTAACAGCCTGAATTAACACAATAATAGGTTTTACGTAAGAAATATTTTAGAAATAACCTGCAAATGTAGAGAATGTTTTATCACCCTACATGAAAGTGTTAACAGACTCTTTTTATTTTGAATTTATTGTAATCTGAATAAGTCTAGTAGCTTATTAATATTTAATTTATGGTTTAGAATGCTAAATGTATATTAAATGCACAAATCAATGTGTTTTAATTTACTTCCATTAGCCTAAGTGAGGCCTGCAAGGCCCTGCTTCGTGACTGTGCAGAAAATGTTTAGTCATTTTTCTAACATTAACATTTCTTTCAGAAATTGTTCTCGTGAGAAAGCTAGCTTGGAAATAGATATTCTATTGTTTTATGCATAGCAGGGTTGTGAGCTAAACGTTGATACCTGTACCTTCAGAAACTGAGGAATAAATATGTATATAAAATGTTTCAATGGAAGAGTACAGCTAGAAGCCGATCACATGAAGATCCTGAGAATTTTCACTGATCTTGCAGTCTGAATTGAATGACTGTTTGCATTTCCATCTATTGCATCATATGGAGTGATGGATGGACGAATCATCATGCCCTATAAACTTTAATATACTGTTCCCCAGCTGGAATTTGGTCAGAATCCCTTCCATTGTTCTCTGCTTGCTGAACCCCTTGGACTTTGAGAGGTATAACCCTCTCTACCCTTTGCCCCTTTTGAAATGCCTTACAGAGACTTAGAAAGATTTTTCCCTGACCCAAATAAGAAGACTCTTGACCGAGCTTCTGAAATGCTGACACCATCCCTTTTTATCTACGTTTTGTTAACCTTAGTTTGTTTCTTGATTCCCCAGATTTCCTTTTTCTAAATTCTTTGTGTCCTTTTTGTGCTTTTTGTCTTTTTGCCTTCATGTTTGTCCCAGCACATGATAAATGGATTTGTAAATTCATAGGGTTCCCCCTTGCCCAGGTTATTAGAATTGTAGAATTGTCAAATGCTTAACAGGAGTAGGCAGCACATGTCCTCCTTTTCAGATGTTTCTGTTGCTCTTGTGCATTGATATTATTGAATGCTCAGTATTTCTGATCCTAGTTCACCTGAACTTCTTTATGAGGTTCGGCAACCTATCAATATTCTATATATTTATAGTTTGGTTTTTAGAATTAACTATGTCGCTCTAAGTATTAACTTGTAATAAAACCCTGGGACTTAATTTCAGATTGGAGTGTCATCCTTGTGGGTAAATCGGCCATACTGTATATTTAATTGATTATTGTAGTTTTGATGCCGAGTGTCTTCACACCCTTATATGCTGGGCGAAAAGATTCCTTGATCCCGTTCTAAAAAAAAACCTGTGAAGGAAGTATGCTACAGCAAGAGCATTGGCCGTGAATACTAGGGATTTTCAATACTGTGTTTTTCCTGCATGGGTCTTCTATGCTTCATATAAGGTATCTGAGAATAGAAATCCAGTTCCGGTCGCTCATCCTAAATAGAGTAGAGGCAGTATCACTGTGTTCTGGCAGCCCTGGACCTGACAGGCTGCCAGGTCAAGGGTTTTCACTGACAGAAACAGTTTAGGCTCCAACCCAGGACTACCGATACCTATAAATGAACTGGGAAACCTTGAGGCTGGAGGGTGGAATATTCACCAATTTTGGAGGATATCCGTATCTGCCAATCTGTAAATGAATCCCTTTATTTCCATTTATGGACCTGGATTCCCCCAGCAACACATACGTTGCTCTAACTAGTGCATTAATGCAACGTTTGAGATGGTTGAGCTATATACCAATAACAAGAACAATTGATTATCTCATACCACAAAACCCTATTACATCATTGCAACATCCAAAATAAAGGTTTGAGTCACTTGAATCCAGGAGATAGATTTTAATCTCAGTAGTAGCTCAAATGTATGCATATCACTGCATAATTTTCAGAATCATCACGTTTCAAAGTGCAGCCTGGGTTCTAGGAAGTAAAGCATAGTTGTTGGTCTTCAAACTCTACCTACAACATTTTATTGTGAAAAATGTTTCCATTAAACTCACACGTCTCCCTACATACTGAAAATGATCCATTTGTAAAGTAGTCAGTTCACAGTCTACTGAGTGGATTTGCCAGTGAGAATTTTCTCCATAAATACTGGTCATGCACATGCATAGATTTATGGCCTCATTTACAAAGGCCTGTGACACCGAAACATCACTTTTTATGACACTCCAGTAGCGCAGGCCTCACAATCATATCTATGAGGCTATGCAAAGCCACGTTGTGTCGGTGGGTTTTCCCACGCAACACCCATGGGTTTTGACACATTTTCCGATTTACAAGGATCTGTAAACCTGTGATGTGCCAAAACTGTGCACCTCCCCAGGGGGGCAAAACGAGGTGAAATGATTGTATTTCTCTTTGTTTTTCCTCTATGTGTGCTGAATTCTACAGCACACATAGAAAGAGGAAAACACATCCATTGATTGTTTTTGTGCAGGAAGGTGTCCCTTCCTGCACAAAAACAATCATGCCAACAACGCAGGCACCCTTGCACCATGGTGCAAGGGTTCCTCCGTTGTCGCTAGGCACCAATTTGTGTGGCGGCAGAAGAGACAGGAAGGTGCCATATTTAATTAATACGGCGCATTCCTGCCTTTTCCTTTTGACTCAGGGCAGTGCTGCAAAGTGACTTGCTGCGCTGCCCTGCGGCGAAAATTTGTAAATGAGGTCCTTAGTCTCCTTGGCAACATTGGATATGGTATGAGTGACTGTTAAGAGTACACAGCATGAAGACCTTGCACAAATATTGCTATGTGTATATTTAAATGATTGGAGAAGCGGTCCACATACTTCATATAGTTAGACCCTCATAATAAGTCCCCCAGAGTAAAATCAAAAAGAGGGGATACTGCTCCAGCAATTACAAGTTTAAAATTGTCTAGGGCCCTGAATTTTTGGGCCCTCAAACTCCCGAGCCGATAATTCAGAGCGTGAAAACACCGGACTTGTGAGGAACTGCAACTAGCCGCAGCCACCCCTTGTTGTTCAGCATGGGGAGCCCAAAAAACTCTCCTTGGTTGAGGTAAAAGGCATTCTGCTCTCTCCCTTTCCCTCCACATCCTCCAATCCCCCCTGGGCCAAGGATCAACATTTACTACCTGGTTCCTGGTACCAACATTTCCTACCTGGTTCAAGCAGGTGATAAATATAAGTACATTTGGATCTACTATTTCTCTTCCAATAGGAACAGCACTAGCTCTTGTATTCCCCATTGCATGGGAATTAATTCGTAATCCCTGTTAACTCACTGGGAGATACTGGCTAGAATGGTTAATAATTCTAGCCCTGATATCTCCTCGTGGAATACATGGGAAACTCGTAAGTGAATGCCCTAAAGTGCTAAGGGAAAAACATTTCCACGTGTGTAGAGCTCTGGGGTTCACATTTCCAGTGGTAGTAGTGAAACCTTTTATTCACAGCAGCCTAATTTTCGTTACCATATTAATACTGAAACATTGGATTGCCTCCAATCCTCCCCAGGTACGGGAATGCATAAACAAAGTTTACTTGTCAAACAAATGGAGATCAGTGACCCAGAGCTGTAGAATGCTGATAATGACCAGAAGCCACACATTTGTAAAATGAAGCTTTTTATAAGACATGTTGCATATTGTAATATGGTGAAGACATAGCCCTCGCTCTGTTAGGGGGCGCTGATTGTGGTTTGTAGGCCTCAACTACAAACGTTCCATCATGGCTCCCTCACTATTTCAGTGACACGCCATCGCCCCACAGCATACTGGTGTGTGATTCTATGGAGAAAAATGTGTTGGTGCGAGATACTGCTGGCTTTTCAGCCTTTTCAGTTATTCACTATGATTTGAGCCATGAATCACTTAATCGTAGTAACTTTGTTTATTTCATGGAAGATAAATTTACGCACTTGCACTTGACAGAGAAGTACCATCTATCATACCTACCGTCTACGCATTTTCACATTTCAAACATTTTTTTCTTTCTTCTTGTTTTATTTATTTCCTTCCACATTTACAACTCAAAGCTGGTGACATAATCCAGATCCACTACGGAACCTATGTTTAATTGAAAGCGGTTGTTTAGGCCCACATTCCAGGTGGCGCTGATATTGCTGCACCTGACATTAGGAATATCGTCCGTGTTAGTGATTCAGAGACCCAACATTACTGCAGCATTGCAGGGGCGTAGTGCCCCTTTAGAAGCAGGAAATTACAACCGGGACTGGAGTTACCGCACCCGATTCCCGCAGTTTTCCGCCATCTTTTGGCTGTTTCCCACATGGCCAAAATTTGGTGAAATGTTCTAGTGCCCCTTTAGAAGCAGGAAATTACAACCGGGACTGGAGTTACCGCACCCGATTCCCGCAGTTTTCCGCCATCTTTTGGCTGTTTCCCACATGGACAAAAATTTGGTGAAATGTTCTGTGGGAGTGAATACCCGAATGATGTATTTAAGAGATTATTTGTAATTGATGATTCAACTGGAAACGGCACTGAGCTATGTTCTAACACAGGCAACTGTCGAATCGCTCTTTCAGTTCCTTAAAACTAATACCACTTTAATCTCATATGTGTATCCCAAATGGCTCCTCAGCTACAATCAGCTCACCCTGCCTAGCAATTTCAGTGAGCGGGAGCAAACTGTTGGCAGGTTAGCTGGCAAATACCATGAAACTCGTGGCCAGAAATGTATAAATTACAAGGATGTTTGTGTTTTCTATTTTCAAACAAGGCTTATTGTATTTTTGCTATCAGTATTAAAAAACACATTCATGAATCTTGAATATTGCACCGTGACAAAAAAAGACAAGGTTATAAAGTATTTTCCAACTTTGGATTTTGAAAACGCCCTGGTTACCTAACGTTTCAACACGCGTCGCTTCTCATTAAAATGTGTCACTTGTGCAACAGGCTAACTTGCCTTTGTGGCCTATGCAGTCCCTACCCTTTGATTTTGCTTATTCTAATCTTGTAATGTCCATCTTGCAGTCACGTACATGAATTGTATTGCTGGATGCAAGCAGGCTAGATAATTGTCTTTGATACTTTGTAGAAATACAAAATAGAGAAATCTGAAGAAAACGAACATATTAATTGCCATGTTGACCATTATTAATGCATTATCATTCATCATAGCTATTAGTGATTTATTGTAATATCATTCTTGAGCTGATCGTTCTCGTGGTGATAAAAAGCTGTCTGTCCCCTAATGCCAAACTTATCTTTGCCCATTTGCTTCAAGATGTCCGATTCCTGAAATTGATTTACATATGCTAGACCATTGTTGCTATCTTGTTAACCTTTCTTAACCTTTGGGTACTTTAGGCCTGTCTACAAACAGCTTTATCTCTTCAAAATCCTAAATTGGTCAATTCTGCAACAAACTTAGAAAAACTGAGAGAACCAGAGAGAGGGCTTTGGATAATCCTTCTAATCTACTGGCCTCAATGTATTATCCAAGTCTTTTTCAAGGTTTACTATCACTGGATGGTTTGCCAATTAAGCCATGTCATTTCATGGACATCAACAGGAGGGGTACTGGTAGACCTGTTAGCATTAGGGTGGTCTTCCCCCAAACCTTCCACATTCCTCCTCCATTTTTGGCTGGTCTCGTTTTTGCTGGCCTTAGGACTGCTAACCAGTACTCAAGTGCATGTGCTCACTCCTTAAAGCATGATCATATTGGCTTATCCTCAATTGGCATATTTAATTTAATTATAGGATACTAGTGAAATGGTACTACATATACCAAGGACCTGTAAATTAAATGCTAGAACTGGACCTGCAGCGCTTATTGTGCCACCCACTTAATTTTACATCTCCTGGTAATGAAAAACTCTTACATTCGTTTTACACCACTGCAAGGCCTACCTCTCCCACAGGATAACATTGGAGTCATCTTACTACATTTAGGTCCGTATTTATACTTTTTGACACAAAACTGCGCCGACTGTTTGTCACCTCAAAGTTGCCAATTGGTAGGAGAGAGGCAATATGGCAACAAATTGTTGACAAGATCAAAAGTGTGGCAGAAGTTAGGAGAACAGTCATCAAGTGCAAGAAACGCTGGCATCACTGCAAGCGCAGGACCAAGGAAAAGATGGCCAGGAACAGGAAGGCAGCACTGCAGACTGGAGGTGGGAGTCCAGCACCGCAGGAGGCCCTGGACCACATGGAGGAGATGGTGGCAGCCGTCATCCCTAAGGAGATCGTCACAGGGATTCAAGGACAGGACAGCGCAGACTACCAGGAGACAACGCACATGCAGGGTAAGTTGCATGGGGAATTAAAATGCCTAATTGTTAACTGCAACCGGGGGGGACATACCTACTACACAATGCATGTAAGTCATGATATTCAGGGAATGGCATGGGTAAAGGGGCACGGCACTGGGGCATGGCCCGTTCAGAGGAAACCTGGGGCACAGTACTATACTACACCAACAACCTTTGCATGGGGCTATGCTGCCATGCCAAGGATGATGGAAAGGTAAAACCAGGCCAGGAGGGTAGGGTACAACGTTAAACTGGCCAGCTGTCACACGTCAGCCAGTATTCCCCCTACATGAACTAGGGCCCAATTAACAATCTCAGGCCATATCTGCAAGTGGAATTTAACATTGACAACAGTTGCCACTAACACCTCTGCTGTGTGTGCATGTCAAGTAGCTAATGGCAGTAACGTCCCCATGTATCAAACACACCTAAATTAGAGGGTTGAGGATGACAACGTTATCAATCCCCTGAAATCAATACAAATGTTCCAATCCTGTCAAATGTGATTGTCCAGAGTTGCTACAAACATCAGCCTTTGTCATAAACATTATGAGGTACACAGCACTAATATCATACCGATGCTGCATATGTCAGGGTCCACCCTATGCCTGGGTCACAATAGCTTCAATGACACCATGCAACATCCTAAATGTCATACTGCTAAGACAACAGCATTGAGGAGGAGGACATATGTAACTGGCTAGTGAAATACACCCACACAGTCAGAGGAGGAAATGGAACACTGCTAGGACCAACAGTGCAATCCAATGTAGCACACATTTCCCAACATCAGCAGTACACACTACCAATGCTGACACCCGTATCGTGCCATGCCAATGCAATACATAGTATATGCTAGGTCTCTGCAGCATATAGGTGGATGTGAAATATCTGAGACTGGGTCAGTTCCAGAGTGTTAAGTATGGTGCAAGTGCCATCAGAACACCCACAGCCAGTGAAAGTCCTCACCATGAGAATGGCATTAGACGGAGGGTTGAGTAGGACAAGAAGGTGGCAATTCACAATCTGGCCAGAACCAACACCTAGAAGATCTGATGTAGACAAGTCCACAAACTGACCACACTACATGTGACATGCAGGTGGGGCATAGGCCTGGGAGAATGCTAATATGAAATACAGGAAACATGAACAGGAACCAAGAACACAATGTTAAAATAATTGGAAGACAGGCATGTCACATTACAAAGCCCACAAAACAGACACACTAATTGTACCATATCTCATTGCAGAGGACGATGGCTCTCCTGCAGATATGCCTGTCATGGACTTCCCTGATGACATGGATGACGAGCTGACAAACATCAGCCACCAGACCCTCCAAGATGTCCTTGAAACCCTCTAGAGCCCACCTTCAGTCACAAGGAGGAGCACAGATACAGCAGCCATCACAGAGGACCCACCCACCACCCCAATTGTACGACCTGCCAGCTCCAACACAGCTGAGGACTCTGACAACCCTGGCCCCAGCTTTGAGCGAACTGTAGTTGGAGTAGAACGGGAGCTGGCCAAGGAGGTGCGGGTGGGGATGCAAACTATGGCAGCCACCCTAGAGAGGGTGCATTCGTGCATGATGTAAACTGAAGAACAGGCAGCAGCTATGCAAGGGCGAACAACAATCATGCAGGAAGTTGAAAAAAGGTTGAAGGAAATCAGCACAGCTGTAATAGAGTTGACCCAACACCTACAACAACAATCCTGTCAACGCATGCACGAATGCAATATTGAACCCCTCAGGGCCGACTTGGCTGCCTACCACTGTGATGTGGCTGCTATTCTTAATAACCAGCAGCTCCTGCTTGCTGCAGTACTGCCCTTAAGACCCCCACAGTTAGCAGCTACCGGGATATCTGACTCCACGTCTTCAAACACTGAGATGTGTGTTGCCCCTTCACAACCATCCCACCAAGTGCAGAGGAGAAAACACACACATCAGAAGATGAAGACGTGGAGCAGATCACCTTCACCCGTAACAGTACCCGGTAGCACTAGTCCCTGCCACATGGCCACCTATTACCAAGGTCCTGTGCTTTGTAACATGCCAGTCTTGCAACAACTGTACTCAAGCACTCTTCTTCAACCCACTGTTTATCTTGTCAGCCTGCCCTGTGACTGTCTCTCACTAACTGATTGGCAAATCCTGTCCCTCTGCACTGTCTGACACTTCACCCCAGCATGTCCAATGACATGTCCTTTTGCACTTATGTAGCATCACAATGGAAGATGTCACACTAATGGACTCACAATCATGGACAATGTACATATAGCACTACAGCACTTTTAAATAAATAGCACTTACACAACACATTTGTTTCTGTGTAATGTGACACATCAACCGTGATGGCAATCAGTGATGTCAACCTGAGGTCAATGAGCATTGATTGTCTAGACACCTGACCTGAACGATTCTTGGCTGATAACTATGCACAGTGGGCTGGATTGTACTATCATCTGCCCTCCCTGAGGGTTATTTTATAGCAAAATAGAAACTATGCACCAAAATGCTGTGTTGTACAGAATAACACCTCCTCAAGGGATGTCTAAGCCAGAAAAAAGTCCCTTCGATTGTTACTGAAAGTCAAAACGTACGTATGTGACATATTAGCCAAATTTTACCTAACACACACCAAACAGCATGAAGGGATATGTATGAGTTACCATACTAATAAGTAACCATGCTGAACATTTTAACAAATGATAGGTGTGAGTAATGTATACCATACTACCTTATAAGGACATCAGGCTGCAGGCAGACTTTACACAGTGTCCCCAATACCAAATGTGGTTGCAAAGTATGCGACCTTGAAAACATACAGCACCAAATAACCACACTTTGGGATCCATAGTAACCGTGAGTGGTGGGTGCAATGGATGGCCGAATCTTAGCTAAGTAGCTTTGGTGTAGCTGCCATTGTAACAGCTCAGTTGGGATAAGGTTGCAGCATGGGACACAAAAGCAAATACCAAACAGACACTGTTCACTCATGGCAAGGCCCTGATCTACAAGCATGTGACACATACTGTAAAGGGTTAACTAGATTTTTGTTAAACAGTAAAAACAGAAGCGAAAACCAGGGGACACACCTAAACTAACCTATTCTACTCTAACTACGCATTACCCACAACTGTCCCTAACTAACCTAAGCTAAACTTACTTATCACATTTAACGAAACGATCTAAACATCAGTCCCCCATCCCCCTTATGAGACGGGACACATGGAGGACAACAGATACTAACCTAAACACATACTATCTTATACTAAACAAATATATATATATATATATATATATATATATATATATATATATATAAATATATATATATATATATATATATTTTTTTTTTATATATTTGTTTATTTTTTCATTTTTTAAAACACCAAAACCCCAACATTGACACCCACACACATAATAAAAAACAGTTGAAAAAAGTATGAAACACCCACCCCCCACCCACTACCACTAACTAAGCTAACAGCCTATACTGACCTAACACTAAGCCCCCTAAACCCACTAAGTTAAGGAACCAGGAGAGAGGAGGGAGGCGAGGGAATCATGTCTGAGTCGAAGCCTACAAGTTGGCCCTCCTCAGGGTCTTTTTAATGGCACGCACCCTCCGGTTGACTTGTGCCACCTCCTGCTGCAGTCTGGTCATTTTCCGTAGGACACGGTCCAAGTTCCTTTGCATCTGAGCAAAAGCTGCAGGGTCCATGGCTGCAGCAGGAGTAGTATGAGTGCCAGTCGATGACGTATGGGCCCTTGTCAGGGCCATGTCCATAGGCTGAGGTGCAGGTGGTGCTGTGACTGGTCCTGGAGCTGTTGCTGTAGATGGTCCAGCAAAGGTCCCAGCTGCTGTTGAGGCCACCTGGGTGGTAGTGGTGGGGTTGGTGGTGGTGGCTGCGGTGGACACGGAAGGGACCCCGTGTGCAAATGCCCTCCACACTCCGGAGGCTCTCTCATGGCAATATTGTCTTGCCATGTTGTGGTACCCAGACTCCACATCCAGAATGTGGCCGGTAACGCATTGCCCTGCGTTGAAACTCTAGAAGCTAGATGGGAGTCATATTGGCTGCTGTTAAGACAAATAGAAAACCAAACATTAGGTACTGTATTGTGTGAAATGGCTCAAAAGGAAAATCAGACAGTACATCTAATGTACCTGTAACAGCCCGTATCATCATACAGATCACTGATAGTCCCTGAGTAAGTACATGGCAAGCCAGGATACAAATGTCCTATCATCAAATAGCATATCCAAGATGGGTAACAACTGGAATGACTTTGGCATCATAGTTCTGCCAGTTGTCAGCTACAAATCATGCTGCATATCCTCCACCACTGACAGTCCAACAAATTTCTATGTTCTGGAAGGCAATCTAGGGCCACAAGATCTGCAAGTTTTAAATGGACTTGCCAGTATAGAATGCATGTGCCAATCATGAGTAGGTATCCTAGGTTTGGACAAGTGATTTACTGATTTACATGTCTGTGTACCAAACTTGGCTCATCAGTCCTAGGTACACTATTCACAACCCTACGCTTGTGTCTGAGGGGGGTGGACATGCAACTAATAATTTCTAACAACAAGGACACCCAGGAAGCTTTGGAAAGCTGTACGTGGGTTTGGCCAACACACCACAGGTAAGTAGAAAGTCCAAATAGGATACACCAAAGCTTGGACAATCCCATCAACACTTATCTTTGGAAAAGCAGACCATTGTCTACATTATTCCCTACCAGTAAGCCATGACTTACAACAAACAGATAGATGCAAGCATACTTCTGGCCATGAGCTGCATGCACACCTAGGCCATTGTACTCAAGTGCCTCATACTCGTAGCACAACATGTGGAGCTACATGCTGCTAGGAAGTTAAACATACAGTCCAACATGCTCATTAGTGATTATGGAAGCTGAAGTCTGTGGGCAAGACTTTGGCATCTCTATTATTTAAAAATCAGGGTCTGACTTGCTGACTAGTTAACTAATATGGCACACTGCTACATTTTCAGATTTCAAGTTGTATCCACATAACTCGTCCCTATTCACATTGCCGTGCCTACAAGACTGACCTAGGATCCCAAAATATGCCAATACGATAAGGATTGCCCAACTCAAAGATGGTGATATAATGATACTCCACTCAAGGAACAAAACAGATGATTGACCAGCGCATCACACCTTGCTATGTGTCTAACACACAGGAGTCAATCACACATCATCAGCAAACACAACACAGAGCAGAAATATCAACACTTACTGGAGATGTCTGGGTCAGCAAATCGAGCCACATCTTCAATAGTGTAGGGTGCAGGTCCACCTGTAAGGTATGGAAGGGAGAAATGTGCTCAATGTCTGTGCACTGTATAACACTTCAAAATACCAATACTATGTGAAATATTAACTCAGAAAGTAAAGCCTCTCAGACATGATGATACTGCATCCTACATACCACTGCAAACATGTACAGACCCGGGCACTCCAGTGAGTGATACACACATATCCGCACACATGCAGTGCCCCTAACTATCATGTGGTGGCAAACACGCTCCTTCATTGGTGAGCAGACAAAATCATGGAGTGTATTTCTGTAGGAGGCTGGCCTAGCTTATAGTGGGTACCTTGTGGTACTTACACTTTGTGTTAGGTCCAGTTATCCCTTATTAGTAGATTAGAGGTGTTCTAGCAGCTTAGGCTGATAGAGGTAGCTATAGCAGAGCAGCTTAGGCTGAACTAGGAGACATGCAAAGCTCCTACTATACCACTTATATCACCTAGCACTATATCATAAGAAAACACAATACTCAGAGTTACCAAAAATAAAGGTACTTTATTTTAGTGACAATATGCCAAAAGTATCTCAGAGGATATACTCCCTTAGGAGGTAAGTAATATACACAAAATATACACATGCAAACCAAATCAGGTAAGTAAACAGTTAGAAAAGTAGTGCAAACACTGTAGGACACAACAGAATACAATAAGAGACAATAGGCCTAGAGGCAACACAAACCATTTACTCCAAAAGTGGAATGTGAATCACAAATGGACCCCAGGCCTAGGGTAGTGTGTAGAGGGTCGCTGGGAGTGTAAGAAAACACTAAGGGTGTCCTAGATACCCCACTCCAAGACCTTGAAAAGTAGGAGTAAAGTTACCCTACTACCCAGAAAGACAGTAAAGTCGAGATAGGGGATTCTGCAAGGACAACAATGATGCAAAACGCTGAAGATGGATTCCTGGACCTGAGGACCTGTAAAGGAAGGGGACCAAGTCCAAGAGTCACGCAAGTGTCCAGGGGGGGCAGGAGCCCACTAAACCCCGGATGAAGGTGCAAAAGGGCTGCCTCTGGGTGAAAGAAGCTGAAGATTCTGCAACAACGGAAGGTGCCAGGAACTTCTCCTTTGGTCAGAAGATGTCGCACGGTGTGCTGGAGGATGCAGAGTTGTTTCCACGCAGAAAGACTGCGAACAAGCCTTGCTAGCTGCAACAGTCACAGTTGTGGATATTGGGTGCTGCCAGTGCCCAGGTAGGACCTGGAGGTCGCCCCTTGGTGGAGGAGACAGAGAGGGTGCTCAGAAACACAGAGAGCCAATGCAGAAGCAGGCAGCACCCGCAGAAGCACCTGAACAGGTATTCAGAAGATCTGAGGATGACGGTCAACTCAGGACAACAAAAGAGGGTCCCATGACGTCGGAGTCCAACTCAGCGAGTTGGGCAATGCAGGGCGGAGTGCTGGGGACCTGGGCTAGGGTGTGCACAAAGGAAGTCTTGCAAGAATGCACAAAAGCCCAAGTAGCTGGAGTTCATGCAGTACACAGGATTACTGTCTGGCGTGGGGAGGCAAGGACTTACCTCCACCAAATTTGGACAGACGGGCCATTGGCTTGTGTGAGACACTTGGACCCAGCTCCTGTGTTCCAGGGACCATGCTCGTCAGGATGAGAGGGGACCCAGAGGACCAGTGATGCAGAAGTTTGGTGCCTGTGTTGGCCGGGGGAAGATTCCGTCGACCCACGGGAGATTTCTTATTGGCTTCCAGTGCAGAGTAAAGGCAGACAGCCCTCAGAGCATGCACCACCACAAAACAGTCGAGAAAGCCGGCAGGATGAGGCGCTACAATGTTGCTGGTAGTCTTCTTGCTACTTTGTTGCGGTTTTGTAGGCGTCCTGGAGCAGTCAGCGGTCGAACCTTGGCAGAAGTCGAAGAGGGAAGTGCAGGGGAACTCTGGTGAGCTCTTGCATTTGTTATCTGGTGAGATACCTACACTAAATAGCCCACAGAGGAGGATTGGCTACAGAGAAAGGTAAGAACCTATCAAGAGGGGTCTCTGACGTCACCTGCTGGCACTGGCCACTCAGAGCTGTCTATTGTGCCCTAACACCTCTGCATCCAAGATGGCAGAGGTCTGGGACACACTGGAGGAGCTCTGGGCACCTCCCCAAGGAGGTGCTGGTCAGGTGAGTGGCCACTCCCCTTTCCTCCGTCCAGTTTTACGCCAGAGCAGGACTGGGGGGATCCCTGAACCGATGTAGACTGGCTTATGTAAGGAGGGCACCATCTGTGACCCTTCAAAGCATTTCCAGAGGCCAGGAGAGGCTACTCCTCCCAGGCCCTTCACACCTATTTCCAAAGGGAGAGGGTGTAACACCCTCTCTCAGAGGAAATCCTTTGTTCTGCCTACCTGGGACCAGGCTGTCCAGGCCCCAAGGGGACAGAAACCTGTTTGAGGGGTTGGCAGCAGCTATAGATGCAGAGGAAGCCCCGGAAAGTTAGTTTGGCAGTACCCGGGCTCTATGCTGGAGACCCGGGGATGCATGGAATTGTCCCCCCAGTACCAGAATGGTATTGGGGTGACAATACCATGTTCCTAGGCATGTTACATGGCTATGTTCGGAGTTACATTGTGACGCTACATATAGGTATTGACCTATATGTAGTGCACACGTGTAATGGTGTCCCCGCACTCACAAAATCCGGGGAATTTGCCCTGAACAATGTGGGGGCACCTTGGCTAGTGCCAGGGTGCCCACACACTAAGGGCCTCATTACAACATTGGCGGGCGGCATGTGCCGCCCGCCAAGTTGTAACCGCCATGCGGCCGCCAATGCGGCCGCACTCCCGCTGTGCCCATTTTGACATCCCCGCTGGGCCGGCGGGCGGAAACTGAGTTTCCACCCGCCGGCCCAGCGGGGATGTGGGCCGCAACATGGGAGCTGGCTCCAAATGGAGCCGGCGGTGTTGCGGCAGTGCGACGGGTGCAGTTGCACCCGTCGCGCTTTTCACTGTCTGCATAGCAGACAGTGAAAAGCCACATGGGGCCCTGTCAGGGGGCCCCTGCACTGCCCATGCCAGTGGCATGGGCAGTGCAGGGGCCCCCATGGGCCCCACGACTCCCCGTACCGCCAGCCTTTTCCTGGCAGTTCAAACCGCCAGGAAAAGGCTGGCGGTCGGGGGCTCGTAATCACCAGGGCAGCGCTGCCCTGGCGGATTACTACTGCCGGGGCCATTGTGGCGGAAAACCTCCGGCCCTGGCGGTGTGACCCAGGAAGCACCGCCAGCCTGTTGGCTTTGCTTCCGTCATTTCAACCCTGGCGGTCATGTACCGCCAGGGTCAAAATGACCCCCTAAGTAATTCTGCACCTAACCTTCACTAAGTGAGGGTTAGACATATAGGTGACTTATAAGTTACTTAAGTGCAGTGTAAAATGGCTTTGAAATAACATGGACGTTATTTCACTCAGGCTGCAGTGGCAGTCCTGTGTACGAATGGCCTGAGCTCCCTATGGGTGGCAAAAGAAATGCTGCAGCCCATAGGGATTTCCTGGAACCCTAATACCCTGGGTACCTAGGTACCATATACTAGGGAATTATAAGGGTGTTCCAGTGTGCCAATCAGAATTGGTCAAATTAGTCACTAGCCCACAGTGACAAATTTAAAAGCAGAGAGAGCATAAACACTGAGGTTCTGATTAGCAGGGCCTCAGTGATACAGTTAGGCACCACATAGGGAACACATATAGGCCACAAACATATGAACACTGGAGTCCTGGCTAGCAGGATCCCCGTGACACATATCAAACACACTGACAACATAAAAGTTTCACTATGAGCACTGGGCCCTGGCTAGCAGGATCCCAGTGAGACAGTAAAAACACACTGATATATACTCACAAATAGGCCAAAAGTAGGGGTAACAAGGCTAGAAAGAGGCTACCTTCCTACAATTCCTCTCATCATGTGTATCCATGAGAGACATCCAAAGCCACTTTCCGTGAGGACTGCAATACCAGTCACCCATACATTGTGATTAAGACCAATTTTAGACACACAGGTACAATGTACAGAGGGCCAGGGACAGTTGTCAGCCCTCAATTTGTATCATTTTCTTCATTTTATGTGCCACAGCTATGGTGAGTTGCACCAACCATAGAGATATGAACCCGTGTGCATACCTTTTGCCAGCCATCCCTAATTGAAAAGTTGCACTACAAACCCAAAATATCAGTCTAAGATGTTACCTGAGGTAAGCTATTACTTGTTACGTATGTGTCAGAATCCAGTTCAGACATGTATCCGAAAACAATTGAGGGACAAACTATTTACGAAAAAATTCTGGATTTCCAATATATGTTTCCTGATACACTCACCGACCACACCTGAAACATATGTTTGAGCCACATTGCCATCATCAATTGACATGAAGCCAGCACTAATTTTCAAGCTCCTGTTGTGTTTAGAAAGTTAGTCTATCTGTTGCGTCAACAAATGACGGTAATGTGTAGGAAAGTTGTATACCTCACAGGCAACAGGCAACTATGGCTCATATCTATACCTAATTTGCACCGCATTTGTGATGCTGTTTGACACAAAGGTGACGCAAACTTCCAAAATACAATTGGATTTTGTAAGTTTGCGCCACTCTTGCTTCAAAACAGGTCGCAATTGCGGTGCTAACAAAGTAGAAATATGGCCCTGTTTGTTTCACTAGCATTCCACAAGTTCAAAAACATTGCCGGCAGAATATGAACAATTCGGTTTCTGTCACTACAGAGCATTTAAACATGCACATTACTCTGATTTGTACTCACCAACAGGGCCACCAATTTCAATCCCCAGGTGGTCCAGCAGATCTTGCTCCCTGGCAACAAGGTCAGCCCAGCGGTGCTTCCGCTGGTGGTCATTTTGCAGTGTGTTGTATATTCTCTGCAGATGGTACAACACCTTTGCCCACCGGAGCCTCCTTCCCTCTGTGTGATAGCCTTGGATCACACGACCACCTGCCTCTATCTTCAGGGGTAGGAAATGGCACACCAACCAAATAAACCCACCCAGCTCCTCCTCTCCCATCCTGCCAAGACGAGAACTACACAACATTCTTGTACCAAAAATAAAGAGGGGATAAAGGGGAACAAAGGAGAATAGAGGGAAAGTAGGACAGGAAAATGCAAAAAAAGTACAAACACAGCCCAACTATACCCAAACTACCACTACCCACAACAGACTCCCAACACAACAAAGACAAATGTTGACAACACAACTGAGCACAAAAACACTCAGACAGGATACCACAGACAGTTATAATACACAAAAAGACAATTTAAAGACCACACTGGAGACAAAATCACAAAATGCACAAAGAGACAGGTCTATACACAGCCACACAGTCAGGAAATATCACAGACTGCAAAGTGAAAGTGAAAGTACACCCACTGTACGAATTCCGTAAACAGGATATCCTATTTCATCACTTCCTGCCTCAAATGCGGTGCGCTTTTATTGTTATGCGTCAAAATATAATGCTGCTTACAGTCTGTGCGTCATTTTTTTTACGCACATGATAAGAAAAAAACCCTGTATCCATATTGTTAAATATGTGTTATACTTAACCAATTTCCAGGGGGACAGTGTGGGAATTACCGCTCAGGGCCAATGGATTTTTCAGGGCATTGTGCGTCATATTACAACCCATATGCTACATTTTTAGACACATGTGCGTCTTTTTTTGATGCATTTGCGTAAAAATTTCGGTCATTAACAGGGTTTGGGTCATTTCTAATTTTGAATGGGACATGACAGTTGTGAAGATACAGAGATAGGCTGATTGTGCCCACATTGGGCATTACGATGTATGGGCACATGTGACAGATCATACTACTGCAGGCCATGATCCTCTATTTGGTGTACCGTATTTTCACGCATCACTGACGCAATACAGGGCCAAACGTGTGGGATACAATTATGTATTACCCAGTTTGGGCATGTTTTGCATCAAGAGAGGATAGCAAGGCAACACAACTCACTACAACAACTCAAAGCCTATGGGTCAATGTGTGTGAATTGGCTACTACTATTGTCATTGACCCACTGTGTGAACATCACAAGATGCATTTTTGCTAATCTGCTGGTATGCATGTGGAGTCAATGTGTCCAACCCTTAGATGCAAGTCAGTGTGGAAATAAGAGAGGACATGTGTTTGTCATACACATAGCAAGAACTGCTGTGTGCACTTCCTAGCTTTTTTGGAACATAAACACCACCAATGGCAAAGCATGTACAGGATAGATGGCGGACGGTTGTTCATGTCAATGTTCCATAACTTAGCCATCACATGTCCTGGAATGTTGGATACTACTTCCTAGGCACTTGTTTGTTAACCCACCATGAGTCAGGCATGGGATCATACAATGTGGGTACCGTGTTTGTGACACGTAGTCACTTATATAATACACAATTGTAATGTTACGCCACAGTTAGAGTCATATAAATGAGCCATATCTCTCCTGTGGCAGTGGAGGGCCAGCAGACCAAGCAGCACATGTTCACATATTTCCAGTGGTAAAATGCACAGAGGTGTCTGGTTCATGTGTGTGGGCCAATGTTTAGCCTGCATAATTATTGGGGTCTATGTTGTCACAGTTACGTGCAGGTCTAGTCATGAGTCTGTGGAGCTATTTCCTGTATTTACAAAGTATCCTTCCCAGATCAATAGAAGGAAAGACAATGGGGATTTGAGAACACACATGGGGATGATCCAACCCTGTCACTGTAGATGTGTTATGAGACTGCCAACAGGGCAACCTTAGTTTGCTGACAAAGTTAATGTCTCTGGAATCTTATACCGGCAGGTTTCCTGACAACATTTGAACACACGTTGGCCTTTAAAATTCCCACAGCATCTGGGAACATCAGTGCCTCTGTGCTGATTACTCTCACAGCTATTCACCACACAAGCCCCATCAATATGTTAGGAGCAATGCAATGTGAATCAGCGTGTGGACTGTCCGGGTCCTAACATGTGTAGACATTTCATGCACAATATCTGACGTTGTTTGGTGTGCTGGAGGCACCATACCCAATCTATGCATACAGCCATGGTACACTGTCACAATTTGGCACCCATGCATACATGAGACCAAGACAAGGGATAGGCCATGATTCGGCTATTTGGAGACAAGTTCCCCCCCATGGTGCAATAAATAAACTGATTATCCTATACATTGTATTTGAGTATGCATTGTAGACCCACCTGACACAATATCCCAGGAGGATTATGAGGGTTGGAAAGCAACTATGATACAAATGTAGGCCCAAGGAACATTTAGGGTAATGCTAAGACAGGAGCCAGTCAGACTCACAGGATGCAGGGTCAATCAGGTTCCAAACATTTCACAAGGTAAATACACAGTGGTCAGACTGAGAGTGGTCAAAGGAGGAACAAGACAGTGGAAATGGAAAAGTGTGTTTGTCCCGTGTGTTGGAAAGTAACACCTTAACCCAAGGGCTGTGTTACACAGCTGATTTATACTGGAAGGCATAACAGTGTTATGGATTAAATGGCAGCTTCTATGCTGTTCCAAGCAGCTGCAAGGGCAGTGCATGTTCAAATGGATGGTGTCCATGGAGGTGCTCAGAGATGTGTGCAACGGCAGTCTCTCACAAGTCCTGTAAGTGAGATTCAAGTTCAAATGGCCAACAGTACCTTTCACATGGGAAGCAATGTACAGGTGATAACAGGGCTTAGAGACTACAAGCCAGTGCATTATTTAACCTGACGTCCATGCAGACAGAAGTACAATGACTATGGCATACCATACTAAAGAGGGTAGCACACTGGATTTACATTGTGAGTCTGGGAGTGTGTAGAGGAGGGATTATCTGGGGACACATATTACCATTCCAGGAACCTCTGACAAAGGGTGGGGTGAGACCGGGAACATGTGTGTGTCAGGACTTAGGACATGGGCTGCCATGTGCAGGGAATGTCATGTGAGCAATGCTAGTCATACCTGGGGCACTTGTGCTATGATTTTGCTGCTTATATGGAAATCTAGTCACACATAGTCCTTGCAAAGATAGGTGATGTA
This sequence comes from Pleurodeles waltl, assembly GCF_031143425.1. NCBI lineage: Eukaryota > Metazoa > Chordata > Amphibia > Caudata > Salamandridae > Pleurodeles > Pleurodeles waltl. The sequence goes on along the minus strand of NC_090444.1, from coordinate 386,446,338 downwards.
ACAGTTACTGCTGTCAAGGGTCTGGTCATACATTCCTGTTACTAATGCAATAGCACATCCACTGGATCATGTATCAGGCAATGTTTTACATTATTGTCTGATGGTGTCTTAGTTGTGTGCCATATGTTGCAATGAACCATGTTGCCAACATGTATGTGTGAAATAGGTGTGGTCCTCTGCTATTGCCCTTCAAATGTGACATGTACAGGATAAATGTCATTTACAGTGTGAGTGAATGTGGCTGTACATTCATACGCATCTAACTAGTTTAGCAATGTTCTTTGTCCTAATCGGTATTTCAGCAGTGCTCCATGAGGCTACTCTCTGATTCTGATAGTTGGAGATAACGTTATGCAAAAATGATGATCCAGACCATGATATGGTGATTAGTATAGGTGTTTATTTACATAGGGTAAGACAGTGGTGATGGGTGAGAAGGGTTCAAATAAATTTTGGGCAATATGTTGTCTCCGATGCAATCCTGCAGCTGTGTTTGGATGGTCCCCCTTATGTTGATGACCGGCATCGTCCTCTTCCTCCTCTTTAGGCATTTGTGGGTCGGGTTCATATAGGGGAATGTTCCTTCTTACACATATGTTGTGCAGGATGGCACAGGTCAAAATTATTTTGCACACCATTTCAGGTGAGTATAGGAGGCTGCCTTCAGTGATGTTGAGGCACCTGAATCTTGACTTCAGGATGCCAAAGGTCTTCTCGACTATGGTGCGTGTCCTCCTATGTGCCTCATTATAGGCACACCCTGCTGCAGTGCTTGGGTTGGCAAATGGGGTCATAATCCATGGCTGGATCCCATACCCCTGATCAGCTGAAAGAGAAAATGAGTGAGAACAAGTTGATGTAGCTTGCCCCATAAATATCACTTTGCATGGCAGTAGTTCTCTTGTGTTGTCTGTGCCTCATTGGTGTTTGTGTTATTGTGTTGATTCCTATGCTTCTAGGATGTACCATCAGCATTGGGTTGTTTCCTTATCTGAACGGGTGTTTGGCTGTTGACCGGATGTCAGCAGTATTTTTGTAGAGTTGCAGTACAGTGTGTACTCCCTTGCATTGTGACTTGTGAAACAGGTGCCCCTGTGTTTTAACTGGGGGTGAGATGATAGTTCCACACACAGAATCAATTTGACAGTGGTGGTAACACGGTTGCATCTATGTACCCCGGACATCCCATAAAATTTGACATATGCAATAGATAAATTTAAGCATCAGTGAGACCCTTAGATTTTGCAAGGTGACAATGTGCAAAACATCTCCGTACGTTGTGAGCACTGACGTGTTAACAATTGACTATGCACTAATTTCACATGTGTGACAAGTTCACTGCAGACCTATTTCTCTGCCCTTGCCAAGTCAACTCAGGTTGTTACGTGTTCCTATACTACTCAACATGTTCAGGTTCCGATGGCTAACTTGGTTGTGAGGTTGTCATTTAGAGTTTCAGAAGGTCCGTATGGCAGTACATCTGTTGTGTATGTGTTAATTTGTCGCAATGCGTATGTGTAGGAATGTGCACTTTCAATAATGTCCCATCAAGATGTGTTCTTCGCACAGTCCACTTGCTTCTTGGTAGTGGGCAATGTGAGAGAAGGAGTGATGTGAGATATTGGTACAGCCTCAATGTTTGCACGTAACCTTCATTGTAGTCATCATCATGCTATGTGTGTCATGGTGTTTGACCTGCAGCAAAAAACATTACACACCCCTTACACAGTGCGTATTGGTTTGAAGGGTGTTGGATTGAGTGTTATTGATGTGATATTGAAAGTTTAATCTTCCCAGATGTACTGCCAGTTGGGGCCATGTGTTTGTCATTGTGTTGTTTTACATTTTTCCCTTGTGTCCATGGAGTGGCATCAATTGTTATTTGGAACGGTCATTTGTCCCTAGGTATGACTCTCATTGGGTGAAGATATCAAACATGCTTAGCGGTGTCACAACCTCAGTGTGTTCCTGTCCATGTGTCTATGTCGTGCTGTATGTGTTGTGTGTCCTAGAGGGTTGCTGTGCAGTATGCATATAAGTAAGTTTCTGTACTTACCAACAAGTAGCCCATTTCCATATTGTCCATCCTGGAAGTGTTGATTGATGGTGCAGTGACGGAAGATGAATGAATCATGTACACTCCCAGGATACTTTGCCACAATGTTGGTGATCAATCCCTGGTGATTGACAATGGCCTGCATATTGATGGAGTGTGTGTGCTTACTGTTGCGGTATGGATGTTCGGTTGCAGCAGGTGGCACAAGGCGTACATGTGTGCAGTCAATGGCACCAAGGACGTGTGGGAAGCCATTAATTTGGTAAAACCCCTGTTTTCTCTCCTGCTGCTTCTGCTGTGTGTTGGGGAAGCTGATGTGGCGGGGTGTGAGTGAGATGATGGCATCCATTGGGTACCATTGGGTAGGGAGGCGGAGAATGATGGCTGTGAGATCCCAGCAACCAGGGCGCCACTGGTTTGAAAGGAGCCACTTGCCAACATGTGTAGTACAGCTAGCAGATTGGTTTCTGGTGGAATGCGCAGCAGCTGCTGAATGTCTTGCCAGTTAAGCCTGTACCTCTGAATGATGTCTTGTTTGCAGAGTCCCATAAGGGTTGACCTGGTGCAAAATATCCTCTCCTGCCTTCTGTGTTGCCTTTGGGGTCCCTGCTGGTGTTTTGGAAGCTGCTGCTGTTGGTCCTGTGCTCAGCGTCTGCGTGCATGCTGGATGAAAAGCACCTCCATGTCATTCTTTTGGAGCTCTGCTGTTGCTTCTGTGTGTTTTAATTAAATACAGGTGTGTTTGCCCCATTTTAACGCCTGCCCTGACCCAGGTGTTATTTTTTGGCGCAAATCGGGTTGTGCGTTTTTTTCCGTCATTTTTGCGCGGTAGCATTAATAAGGCACACGGGTGTTTAAGTCATTTTTTGGACAGGAACGCCTACCTTGCTTGTCATTAACGCAAGGCGGTTTCCCGCATCCAGAAAATGACGCACACAGCAGGATTTTGGCGTTCGCAGACTCGGGCATCAAAGTTTAAATATGATGCACAGTTTACGCCGATTGTGCGTCAAACTTTTTGATGCACATTAGGCGCAAACAGAGTATAAATATGCCCCTTATTAAGCTGTAATTTCCAAATGGCAACAGGTAACCAGTTTGTGTTTGGTGTCTTTGGAATTGTAATGAAACATACTAACTAATGGTGAAGTCAGATTTTAAATTACAATTTTGAAAATGCCACTTTTAGAAAGTCGGCATTTTCCGGCCTTAGCCATTCAGTGCCTGTAGCCAGTCCCTCAGTCACATGACTGTGTGTAGCTGACAGTTGGCTTTGTGTATTCCTCCTAGTAAGCCAGACACATTAAAGAGCTTAGGTGTGTGCTGGATGGGCCATCACTGACAGAATGGGAAGACTGAGCTGGGCACGGCCCTACTTAACCTAGAATAGGCTGTGTCCTGCCTTCACACAAAGGACTGCACACACCCTGTAGTTAGTCTGGAGCCGGGACAGGGAAGGCAGGATGCCTGAGGACTTTAAATGGAATTCTAGAAGCTTCTCCCACCTTCCAGAGGAAGGTTCCTAGGTATAAATGTTGGACCTCAGACACCAACTCTTCAATATACTTCTGGGCCTGTGGATACTTTACCAGGAAGAAGTGTTGTGGTGTTGCTGAAAGACTGTCACTCTGCTGGACTGCTGCCCTGCTGGACTACTGTCTGGCTGGACTGCTACCTTACTGTGCTTACCTGCTGCCTCCTGTTCTCTTGCTTAGATTATGATGACTGTACCTACATCTCTTAAACCCAGAATGGCAGAGTGACTCCAAGAACTGGTTGTCTGGCCTCCTGATCTGGAGCCTCAGGAATACAACAGGCTTCCAACAGCCTCACACCTGCATCTAGACTCTGCCATCTGTGAGTCAGCCCAGCCAAGGTGGTGCCATGCCTTCTGGAACCCTGGAAGTGGGCCTCAGGTGCTCTGTCAGCCTATGTGATCCAGCAGAACTGAAGCATGTCCTCTGCAGTGTGGTTCAACCCTGAGAAGAACCAACGCAATATTGCTTCTGCATGGACTGGAACTATTGCAAAGACCGGCATCGCAGCCCGTTGCCACATCAGAACCGCTGCTGTGTGATGCATCCTTGGAGCAGGCCTTCACACCCTTCATCAACGAGAGCCTCAACGATGATGCCGGACTCCACATCACTGCCTTCCAGCTCCTCAGAACCAATGATTCACCCCAGCTGCGCAGCACATCCTGATACCGGACTTTGCAGGTCCACTTTTTTAGTCTTCCACAAATAGGAGCCAATTGTTTCAAACATACTATCCAGTCCATAAACTGGACACACATTCTATATGTACACACAAATTGGAAACACAAAGAGAATGCAGGGGTTGATAAGAGAAAGTGCAATTACCGTGAATATAGCCTTGCCAACATACTATATGAAAAAATGCACTGGGAAGCTCATATACCACACCAGTGGTATTAATATGAGTATAATGTAGACAGCACCCATATTGCTGTCCATGAAAGAATACATGGATGTTGATTTTAAAAGAACATGAAGGGTAATAGTGGGTGAAATTGTGTAATCATTTCCTGCGAAATCACAAAACTCCATACACATTCCCCAAAATCACACTTTTAATGCATAATGTGGTTTGCCTGTGACATTTTTTTTAATGTGAGTGTACACTTCGGGTAAAAAATATCATAACCTAGCCCCATCAATCACCACAGCATATTCAAAGACATCACATCATCTCAAAGTCCCTTACAATGAAAACAAAATAGTGTAACTCTGGGAGTGTGGGAGGCTGGTTCTCTATGTAGTGTGCAAAGCTAGGCACACTGTGCAGAGAGTCCACCTGTGGTTTACATAGGTAACAACTAGACCACCTAATGCTCTAATGTTTATGGCAGCTTGATTGAGCAGTGATGCTAATCTTGGGGAAGTGCAAAACAGTTTTTGTACTCACAGTATCAATAAAGCAAGACATACAATCCAAAGAATAACTTGAGACCAATTTACAAAAATACTTCAGAGTTTTATAAAAATATTGAAATCAAGATCATCAAAATCAGGTAAGTACTTTTTAAGTTATGAATTTTTAAAGTTTAGCAAAAATAGTCTTTTTGTGCATAATTACGCACCATAGGAATCAATGGAGAAATACTTTTAAAATGCATATACAATCAGGCAATGTCTTTACAAATTTCTCCTTTTGCAGGTATGTCGTGGTCATCAGTGGGGACTATAGACCAGCTGGAAAAGTTCAGGTAGTTCCCAGTTTTGGCGGCAGCAGCTGCAGAAAGTTGTTGGAGCTGGTGCAAGGCCACTACGGGGGGACCACTTGGAAAAGCACTGCAAAGGTGGACTTAGAGGTAAGTCTGGTGGGTCGTCTTAGAGTAACGGGGTTGCAAGGGATGGGGAACCCGTAGGGCACAGCTGGATCTCTGGTCCAGGGCACAGGGTGGCCAGGTGCAGAGCACATCTGTGAGCCAGGAGCTTTGCGCAAAGGTGCCCTTTGAAGCAGAAGGTAGGTCACTTTGAGGGTTTCTAGCAGATCAGCAGGGGCCCTCTGGTGGGAGGTCCTGGTGTTTCCTGAAGTCTGTGAACTGAGTCTTCCGCCTGGTCCTTTTACAGTCCAAAATGGACTGTCTTTCTCAGGGTCTGACATTAAGTAACCAGTACCTGGGGCTATTGCATGGCTTGGCCATTGGAGGGTGCAGTGTCACCAAATCTTCACACACTTACAGGGTGTGTCCTTATGGTTCGTTGGGTGAAGTTTGGTCTGGCTGTAGTGTCCGGTTCCTTGGTCAGTAGCCAGTCATTGAAGTGGTTTTCACTGGGTCTTTGGTCTAGGTTGCAGGAGAGTGATACCTTCACTCTGGGGGGAAATGTTTGTCAATTTTTGAAGTGTGGAGGTCATCTGGAGCTGGCAGAGTCCAAGCAACCCTTCAGTGGCAATTGTCGAGTCCAGGGTACAGCATGCAGGGTTGGCACCTTTTTCTTGGTGCAGCAGGATTTCAGTTCTCGAGCGTTGGGTCTTCATTATTGTTGGTCTTCTTTTGTTCTTGGAATCTGACTCTCTGGCCTAGGGGTGCCTACTAAATACTGTGTTTAATGGGCTTTTAGGGGATTACCTAGTAGTGACCAATAGGCCATCAACCTTAAGGTGGCTACACCCACTAAATGACCACTTCCTGTGGGCAGAGGACACTTCCCTACACCTGATTGGCTATTTTCCTTCCGTGCAAGATGGAGGAAAATGAAATGGAGGGGTCACCTTGCATGCAACACCTTAGGGGTGGTGCAAGCTGTGCTGACCACTCCTCCTGTCCCTTGTGTGTGTGTGTTGCTTCTGCCAAAAGTGGGTGTTTGCAATGGGAGCAGCCATCTGCTGCTAGCAGCAGGCTTGGAGGTTGAGTTTCAAGAGCGGTACAACCTTTGAAGCTTACTAGCAGGGCAGTGCACATTCCTGGAGGAGGTGTGAAAGCACTTCTGCCCGAAAGGCCTTCGTTCCCGGGACCCAGAGAGCAGGACCTCTCACCCCAGGATTCCAGAGTCTTGCCTGGTGGTGGTAGGCTGTTTGTGACCAGCAAGCAACCATGCTAGGGTAGTTAGCTTTTGCAGAGGGCACCTCTAATGTGAGCCCTGGACACATTTTGTAATAAATCCAATACTGGTAATAGTTTGGACTTATCATTCTGAGTTGTTTGATACCAAACATCCCAGGGTTCAGACTAGCCATCATGTAGCTGGGAAACTCATACTGACCAGTATCCAGCACATGCATTCAAAATGGCTGCTCTGTTCACTTACTATGCCCCAGGTTTGGCAAGGACACAGTAGGGGCATATTGCTCATGCATCTATGCCCACAAATACAGTACAGTGCACCTTGCCTTAGGGCTAGAAGGCCTGCCCGAGAGGAGACTTACCTATATTGCATGCAGTGTATAGTGGACCGAGAACACAGGCTGCGTGCCATGTCGAGTTTGCATTTTAGGATTGCATCAGAACACTCAGACTGCAATGGCAGTGCTTGGTGCTTCTGGAGGCATGACCCTAGAGCAGGGGTCCTCAAACCACAGGCCACGGGCCGGATGTGGCCGGCCAGGGTCCTGAACCCACGGCCACCAGATGAGCCTTATAGCTTTAGGGGCCCGGTCAGCACTGCGGCCGTGCAATAGCACGACCAGGCGCCTTTAAAGAAATTGCAGCTGCAAGGTAATACTGGGAGGAAGTGACGGCCGGTCACTTCCTCCGAGCTCCCTCCACGTGGGAGGGAAGAGAGACAAGCCGCGAGGACAGGAGAGCCGACAGGAGAGCCACGCCGACTTCTATCAGCCACAACCACCCTCCGGCAAAAAAAAAAAGGTAAGAAAAATTAGCTGTGTGTATGTCAGTATGTATGTACATGTATTTATGTCAGTATGTATGTACATGTATGTATGTATGTATGTCAGTATGTGTCTGTCTCTGTGTATGTATCCGTATGTATGTCTGTATGTATGTATCTGTATGTATGTGCTTGTATGTATGTCAGTATGTGTATGTATGTATGTGTGTATGTGTGTATCTCTATGTATGTGTATGTATTTCAGTATGTGTGTGTATGTATTTCAGTATGTATGTATCTGTATGTATGTCAGTATGTGTCTGTCTGTATGTGTATGTATGTATGTCTGTCTCTATGTGTGTATGTATCTATCTGTATGTATGTCTGTATGTATGTGTTTATATGTATGTATGTATGTTTATGTATATGTATGTATTATGGCAATATGCATATGTATGTCTGTATGTGTCTGTATGTATGTGTATGTATTTTGGTATGTATGTGAATGTCAGTATCTATGTATCTGTATGTATGTCAGTATCTGTCTGTGTGTATGAATGTATGTATGTATGTGTATGTATGTATGTCAGTATGTGTATGTCTGTCTGTCTGTGTGTATGTATGTATCTGTATGTATGTGTATGTATTTCAGTATGTGTATGTATGTATCTGTATGTCACTATGTATGTATGAAGGTATGTGTACGTTTGTCTGTGTATGTATGTATCTGTATGTATGTCAGTATGTATGTCTGTGTGTGTGTGTATGTATGTCAGTATGTATGGGTATGTGTATGTGTATGTATGTATTTCAGTATGTATATGTATATGTCTGTCTATGTATGTCAGTATGTATGTATGTCAGTTTGTATGTGTGTGTGTATGCATGTTCTTATGCGTGTGTGTGTCTGTATGTATGTTAGTATGTGTCTGTATATGTCTATGTGTGTGTTTCAGTATGTGTGTCTGTTAGTATGTGTGTATCATTGTGTGTGTGTATCTGTGTCCTTTTTGTATCAGTGGATGTGTCTGTGTTTGTGTATTCCTGTGGTTGGGGTTTGGGGGCAGGCTTGGAGACGGGCTTAGACCTTTAGCAATGTTAGGGCCCCCAAAATGTCTGATGGTGGCCCTGGGGCCACTTTGAGATGTGGCTGTACTCAGCCACAAGACAGGATTTTTTTTTTACCTGTTAGTCCTTCCGCGGCTGATGGTCAGAAGAGTGCAAAGATTTTTCCTACGCCAGCTGCCAGATGTGAGAGGCATATGACGACATGACATCATATCCGGCAGCTGTGCTGTGGTGACATTTCTTTTCCTCCAACTGAGCTGAGCTGCCCTGTCTGCATCTTGAAGTACAGGTAGGAGTAAAGGGGCTTAGGGGACCTATTGTGCATTACATTTGGGGGGTTGCATTAGGGGGAGGGGATCAGCAGTGTATTAGATAGGGCTCTGCAAAGTGGAATGTTTTCCAGAAACCGACCACAAGCCATATGAATGAATGGTCCCTTCCCTGCACAGCACATATTTAATGCCCAGCCCTCACTATAAGATACAAGGCTTTGCCAGAATTGACAAAATCTGTGCAGTTCGTACTTCCAGTTCCCAGGGCATGATTATCAGCTCAGTCTTCTCGGCTCTAAACTGAAATTGCTATGGTCAATTTAATAGTATTAGCATACGTGGGCCACCTTTCCCTACACCTGTGATAAGTGCCTGCTAGTGAGAGAGCTTGTGTGTGTGTGCCTGCTAGTGAGTGAGCTTGTGTGTGTGTGTGTATCTGCTAGTGAATGAGCTTGTGTGTGTGTGTGTGTGTGTCTGCTAGTGAGTGAGCTTGTGTGTGTGTGTGTGTGCATGCTAGTGAGTGAGCTTCTGTATGTGTGTGTCTGCTAGTGAGTGAGCTTATGTGTGTGTGTGTGTGTGTGTGTGTGTGCGTGCTGAGCACTGACCTTTTGCATTACTGCTGGACACTGACCATTTGCGTTACTGCTGGATGTTGACTAATTGCGTCACTGCTGAGCGCTGACCATTTGCGTTACTGTTGAGCACTGACCATTTGCGTTACTGCTGTTCTCTGACCATTTGCGTACTGCTGAGTGCTGACCATTTGCGTTACTGCTGAGCACTGACCATTTGCATTACTGCTGAGCGCTGACATTTTTTATTTTAGTTTAGTCATTATTGTTGGTATATTGTTTTTGTTGCTGTAGCTGTGTATTTATTGGTATTTTACTAATAGCAATTTTCAATCCCTAGGAAATCATTATAAAGAAAAATTTACTCTGAGCGCAGGGTATTCAAAGAACGCGGTACAAAGAAAGAGCTATTTGTCTAATATGCCAGACTTTAGTGTCTAAGCTCAAGGAATACAATTTGCGTCAACACTACGAAATTCAACATAAAGATAAATATGATTGTTTGGTCGGACAAGTGAGAAAAGATAAAATATTAAAACTGAACAATGGATTGACAACTTAGCAAAATACTTTTGTGAAGCAAAAGCAGCTAAATATATCATCATTGCGAGCAAGTTTTCAAGTTGTCAAGCTCATAGCGCGCACTCGCAGACCATTCGTAGAGGGAGAATTTGTTAAAGAAGGACTTCTTTCTGTTGTCAAAGAGATGTGTCCGGAGAAGTTTGATTTATGTAGTACAGTGAGTCTTTCAGGACCTACAATTAAACGAAGGATTGAAGAAACGGGAGAAGATTTGCACCTGCATTAGCAAAACTCCTCAAAAAAACATTGCTATTTTTCAATGCCACTCGACAAAAGCAATAATATTTGTGATTCTGCACAACTTCTCATTTTCATACGTGGGACAAATGATTATTTCGAAGTCACAGAGGAGCTTATGACTTATTTCCACAGGTTTCTGATTTTATGCTTTGAAAAAACAAAGAAGTACCAGAGCTCAAAGCAGAATGGAAATGGCTGCTTGCCTTTCTGACAGATATAACAGAGCTACTCAACAGTTTCAATATTCAACTTTAAGGAAAGGGGAAGCTCATCTGTGATATGCATTCACATGTGAAAGCATTTCAAGTAAAATTAGACCTCATCATTAAATAAGTGAAGGAGGAAAACTTCTGCCATCTCCTCACAACTCAAAACCTGTTGGCGGAAAAACCAGCAGTTGCATTCCCAAACAAAACGTGTGGATTTATTAGAAATGTTGCAAAATGAGTTTCAAATTAGATCTAAAGAGCTTCATCTCCATGAACAAGACATACAGCTTTTCCGGAACCCATTTTCTGTTGACATTGAAATTGTTGATCCGATTTACCAAATGGAATTGGCTGAACTACAGAATTGTGACTCTCTGAAAAGAAGCATTCAAATCAAGCAGCCTTACTAATGGCTATGCATCTCTCCCCTCTGAGACATATCTTAATCTTAGGAACCATGCACTCAAAATTGCAACCATCTTTGGCAGCATCTATATCTGTGAACAGACTTTTTCCCGAATCAAACATCTGAAATCTCCATCCAAATTAACTGATGAACACTTGCATCACTTGCTATGACTAGCAGGGACAAATATGGAACCGGATATTGACCACCTCATTAGCCAAAAGAAAGCCCATACTTCCCATTGAAATATTATAAGTTTATGTTGATTAAAATCGTTCTTCATTTTAAATATTGCATTGTTTCTCCTGTTTTTTGTGCACTACAAATAAAATATGTGCTGTGTGCATAGGAATTTGTACATATTTCGTTCAAACTATAGTCTGGCCCCCAACAGTGTCTGAGGGACAGTGAACTGGCCCCCTGTTTAAAAGGTTTGAGGACACCTGCCCTAGAGGGTGGCACAATCTGTGCTGCTGCCCTCAGGGGCCTACCCTTTGTTTCACATGCCCTGGGTGCCTAAATACAATTTACTAGAGACTTATGGTACCTGCAAAAGGTGTTGCCAATTGTGGCAATGTATCACAACAGTTTTGGGAAAGAGATCTGGCCCAGGGAACCTGTTTGGCATAGCCGTGAGCACTAACAACTTTGAGACCACATCAAACACCAGGCAAAAAGTGGGTGCTAGCCATGACAAAAGAGGCCTTTTCTCACAGGGAGTACTATATTGAATGGCTATTGACCATTACAAATGTGACCATGTCAAGGTCTGTCCTTTGTGTGTCTTACAACTTAGAACACCTATAGAAGTTGAGTCCCTGCATTAAATGACAACATTTCAAATTACCTAACATTCCACTTGTGTTTAAGGGCCTGACTCACAATGGTAAACTTACACTTTTGGTCCAAAAGTCTTTGGACCAAAAGCCTAAGATTATGACTTTTCGGTATTCACAAAGGTAAGTTACAAGTAGTATCTTTACATCTGCACTCATGGCAGGATCTCTGCACTCAGAGCGGAGATCCACCCCGAGTGCAGAGATTCCAATCCGGGTGCAAAGATTACACTCCAGGTAATCAGTGTAGGGAAAGGTGAGGAAGACATTGTGACATGAAGGGTTAATTAGTCTAAGCAGTGTAGATGAGCGCGATGCATGCAGAAACCTGAACCGTACGTGGAAATGTTCATGATGTCGCTTTCAAGCTTGTTTTCCAACATTCCATAGATAAAATTATCCGCAGGCTGCATGTGCAAGGAGCAGGAAGTGTGGGAGAGGGACGTGCAAAGTTCGTTCTAACCCTGAGAAAGGGAGTCCAGGAAGAGGCCAGAAAAATAATGGCTAGTGAACAACAGGGCAGCCAAGGGACGTGTACTGATAACATAGCTAGAAAATGCGAGAAAGGAATAGAGTCCAAGCTTCAGGTTATTTAAGAACCGAAGCACGGGTGAGGGAATTGAAGCTCACAGATGGAGTTGTGCAAGCTGCCTTCGCCCACATCGATGCCTCCCTGGTTGTGCTGTTCTTAGACTGTGACGCTTGAGGGGGGAGAGAGGTTCGAGCAAGCGGGAGAGGGCTTCCCAGCATTGTGGATAAAGTTAAGTTCCGCCGAGGGATGAAAGGCCTTTGTTTCTCTGCTTTATTCTGATTGATTAACATACTAGCGCTATGTTTATAATCTGATGTATTCTGCTCATCTATATTTGATTTTTCCTGGAACGTCTTAATGTGAATACGATGCAGTAGCTGAAATGTGCATTTCGTAGGCAGTCAATTAATGCAGTGTTCATATTGGTGAACTCTTTGCTCACATATAAATAGATACTTTTTATTGCTATTTTTCATTCTACTTTGTTGATGTGCCAAACGCATATATTTCACTGAAAATTTATTGAAGGTAAGTTGTGTGCATTATTGGTGAGTGGTCCTTCATTGAGCGTCCTTATTGACTTCTATCGAACAGATCAGGTGTCAATCAATCACCTGGATAAGACACCAGGTGTGGATTGGAATCTCTGTACTCGGGGGGAGATTCCACCCGAGTGCGGAGATTCCACCCCGAGTGCGGACAAACTTGTAACTTAAGTTTGTGAATACCAAAAAGCTGTAAACTTAGACTTTTGGTCTAAAAATAGACCAAAAGTCTAAGTTTACCTTTGTGAATCAGGCCCTAAGAGGATTCACTTCAACAAACAATGCAGCAAAACCTTTAGAAGTCACCATGACACAGACAGTAATGATGAGAGTGTTTTTTTGTTGCTTGAGGGTGTTAAAGCGTCCCTTTATGATAATTTATTACACATCAGGACTCGTTTTAGGCCAATGAATCTTTTGACTCAGTTGAGAGACATCTTAGAACGAGATAGCTAATAAATATGTCAATCAATACATCAACAATGTCATCAATATTTATCACGACAATGCATTTCACTTTAGTCAAGGTCATTAATTAATTCAAAGACGCTACCATGAACTTTCAACCATGAATTACCACACCTTGATTAGTAGAATTTTATGAGTTTTATTCCCTATTGATTACAGTCTATAAGCAGATACGTTAATCTCAATACCAAGATACATAATTGCATAGTCACGATATGGTAACTTTGATAAGATTTCATTAAAGCGAGAATCACAAACATCAGAACATAACACGGCGTGAACATAGATCAAGTTTAGCAGAGTGTCAATAAGGTGTCAGTTCAACAAAGCATAGTCTCAGTCGTTTGTCTATTTGCGTCAGTTTTGGTGAACACCTGTCCTAACCACTGATTAGCATTCGCATGTTGGGCTTCATGCAAAATAATTTAGAACACTAATTTGGAAAACATCTAACTAAGGTCTCTATCAAAGGTAAGCAGTTGGTACCTAGAAAGGAAAAGCAAACAGACAAATCACAATTGTATTGTCATAATTACCCTCCAAAGTTTAGGTCAGCGCACAGGTTCAGTCTTCGTTCTCAGGACATCAGTCAAATCGCTATCAGTCAGGATTCAGCTCCGGGGCAAAAAGGGCACTTTCCTCATAATGAGGTAAAGTGTAAAATGGACAAATCTAAGGGCGAGGATGGTTTTAAGTGAACCACCAAGTCACCAAACAGAGTGACAGAGTTTCTGGATAAAATCAATAGCATTCCGTAACCCACCTAAATGACTCCTGATAGAGCGTTCCGACCTAATAAATTACCTGTATTGGGACGCTCTTGGGTCGATGAATCTTTTGACCAAGTGGGGCTCTCCTCACCCGAGAGTAATCAATTCGATCAAATCAATAATCAATAACGTACATAGGCAATACCCTGATCAACATAACATTTCACAATTAATCCAGAATACATTTCGGCGAACCATGACCTTTCGGTCATGAATAACCACACCAGTTTATTCAAAGTTAATGAATTTATTTCCCTATATTAGCAAAGCTAGCACAATATAAACATGTCTCAACACCAAATGATATATGTAAATGAACATTAATAGCTGTCCATAACGGTGAAACAGATGCAGTCTATGCAGCATTTGAATAATAATGCCTTCGATAATAGCAATGCAAACAACTAAAACTATAATCTGTAATGAACTAATTGCATACATTGGTCAGCATAACAAGGTCTCAAATTGCATCGTGCGACTTATGAATCCTCATCTATCCTCAAATTAGCATCGGCATGTGGGACTTCATGCAAAAACAATTTAGCAACATTAATTTGGAAAACTCCTAACTAGGGCTCTTATCAAAAATCAGCAGTTGGTTACCTAAAAAGAACACAATGTAATTGTACAATTTCCTTTCATATTTACCAAATCCAATCAGCATTCAAGGAAGTCTTCGTCTCACAGGTACCAGTTTCGATCAGCATGGGACGGGGGCAAAGGGGCAGGGTGGACGGGGCAATTGCCTCTCAGCGGCAAAAGGACAAAACTATTACTTCATGCAAAGGGACGAATCAAAGTTAAAGTCTCTAGGGCGAGAATTAATTAAAGTCTCTTTCTCTCGATTAGAGAAAGCATCAAAGTCTCTTTCAAAATGGCGTCGCAGCAAAGTGGGCCATAATAGCTGCAATGTCCTGCAAAATGGCGGGTATGGGCGATGTCCAATAATAGCTGCTTTCCTCTCGTGCACCTGGTTTAAATAGACAACAGTTCAAATCCAGTAGGGTCTTCCATTGGAGGGTTCATAGGTTGGCTTCAAATTGTCCAATCAAAAACTACAGTTTACAAGCTTCTACCTAAGCATACATTATCCTTGGAGTCGGGAACGTAAGTTGCAACATATTTTACCAATTAACTCACTTTCAGAGCGTCCATTGTCTGCACCTGCAGATTGACCTTGGAGCAAAGAAGAAGATGCCAGGCTGGCACGAAACCTTAAAGATAAGCATGTGAACGATCCCACTGGAAAAGTACAGCTTCAAGCAAGAATACACTTTTATTAGCACGTTGAAAAAATACGAGCATCTAAACCGTGAGACAGGCAACTAGGCCAAAGCCTCCACTAAAGTTATGCTAAGCTAAAACATTTCAAACAAGCAAATCATAGCACACGTTTACGATTATGTCAGATTCGTACAATTCTAATACATCACGTTATATAAAGCACGCTTATAAATGTTGGCAAACTACTCTGAGGGCACATTTGTCCCCGTACAATCTTTATTAGTTCGATTAAAGTCACACTTGATTATTGCAGTACTACGTTTAAGCGCTAATAAATGTAAAACCTTCATTTCTGCGTCATCAATCCCTCCTCTGATGACTACTTGTCATCACACAAAACTATTCCCACAAATTTTATTCCATTAAAATTCTGTCAGTTCTCTTTGCCTTTTAGTTCCCCTTGTCCTTGCTTTGTATTCTTCTGCCATTCTTTTCATCATTTTCTCTTCCTTCCTTCTTTTAATTCTTGCCATGATCATTATTATTCCCCTTTTTATTCCCCAAATTCCAAAGATGCAAATCAGTACTATTAATATTCCCTATATTATTTTTAGTAATATTCCATTCCAAATGCCACCAAGCCAATTTCCCACTGAAGCAATTCCCTTTCCAACTTTCTCCCACACTCCTGGTTCTTTCAATTCCTTCAAGTCTGCACTCTCTTTTGTTAGATTTGCAAGCATAGTTTTAATTTTCACACTGTTGTCTGGAATATACGTACAACAGTGACGCGCACCAAGCATTTTGCAAACGCCGCCATCCTTTGCTAAAAGAATGTCTAGGGCAAGCCTGTTTTGAAGAGTCATAGCTCTTTCCGCTGCAAGTTCAGCATCTATCAGGATTATAGCACCTGAAAACTTTGTCAACATGTTATCCACTATAGTAGACAACTTTCTTATTTTGATGGAATTCAACACAACTCCAAATGAAGGAATCATGGCTCCAAATATATCTCCTACCACAGCAGCTGCGGTCTCTCTTTTCTGGATACGATGAGATCCAGGCGTCTTTGGAATCACTGATAGGTCATCCAGTTGATAAACCTTTGAGAACACTATACCCAAATAACATCTCCCCCACCATCCCTTTGGAAGACGATAATAGGCATTATGCCCACAAATGTAATATACACCCGGTATGACAGGGTCAAGTCCGTTCAGCATGAATGTCCATTTGGCCTTAAAGATAAACGTATGTTTACATTCACTCGCTCCTACAAAAATGTTGTCATAATAAGATTCACCTCGATATATACAAAACTTCCCTACATGCCAAGCATCTAAAGCCATTCTCCCTTGTGTTTTTATTGCGGCAAAATCATAATGATCTACTGAAGTCCTCTTACTTAGCTCTTTTTCTAATTTCGCATTCATTTGTGCCCTCCTATCATCTGTGCGATCTAAAAAGCTTATTTCTACTGCAGTGAGCGAGCAGGTAAGATTTTCCCTATGTGCGTGAGCTGTTTCAAAAGGTTGCATTGGCTCGAAAAATTCCCTCATTATTTTAGCATCCCAATCTTTAGCAATCTGGCTTAGTTGCGTAATTATAGGAACATATGCAAAGGTAACATCATAATTTGAGTAAAAATACTGTATGTTAGTTTGACCATAAAATCTAGAAGTTACTATACTACATGTAATCCCATATGTAAGAGGCATGTGATGATAAGTCACCCCTTCCTTTACCGATGTCGGTATCTGTGTACACACATAACAATCTTTCGCATCCATAGTCTCAACATATTCTGTTAGCAAGCGATAGAAAACATTATACGAAAGCTCCTTCTTATCATGCAAGTGTCTCTCATCTAATTCTAGTCTTTTCAATGCGGTTAGTTCAGTGACAGTAATAGGAACAGAAGTAGAAGCATCAATTTTCTCATCCTCACCCTTACCATGCATTCCAAGCACTATTGCCATTATTATTAGTACACATGCAGTTATCAAGCCTATACACACATATTTACAATATTTCATTCTACTGTTTTGCGTCATGATCTGTATAGAATCAGAGAGCTAGAAGCACCTATAAAAGAAACGATTTAGCAATTCAGTTACAAAGCTGAACGAGCGCAATGTTCACACAGTTTTCTTCAGGAGGCCAGTCACTTATCGGTTAGCAGCATTTGTCTCAATTCGGCAATAACTCAGTCTCTTTTTTTTTTCCGTTAGCAACGTCGTCTCAAATCGGGTTTTAGAGTCAATCAGGTTTTCAAAGTCTTATCAAGTTAGCAAATGTCTCATCCGGTTTAGCAATGTCTCAGCTGGTTGTGTCACGTTATATTATATCAAGAAATGTCATTTACCAGCTTTTCAATCAACAGTGTCCATAAAACTTTTCTTTTCTATTGGTATCTCTTCTTCTTCGTTCTCGAGGCTAAGAGATACAAATTCATCAGTCCAATCGTCATTGACTACATATGCCCATTCTGGACCGGAATATCTCCTGTTTGGTATCCTTTTCCTTTTCAATTTTGCCTCTCTCTTTTATTCTGCCTCACTGGTACTTTCCTCTTTGGCAAAGTCTTTTTCTTCACTTGATGTCGGTAATACGACAGACACTTCCTTTCTTTTCTCTTTCACTTTTGGCCCTTCACTGTCGTTCAACTTTTCTCTAGTCTTTACTTTTACTGGTGATATACTTGGTCTTTTCTTTGCACTGTGTCCACTTGATGGACCTGCGATCTCCCCTGATGAAGTTTGAACAGTTTCGTTCTGTTCTGCCTTGTCCCCTCCTCCTGGGGAGTCAATCACGTTTTCCTTTTCTTTCTCTGTACCGTCTGCTTCTGGGAAAGCCCTCCTCTGATCAGGCTCTCCTGCTTTCTCACCTCTTTCGAGCCCTTTGTCACCGTTACTTTCGTCAGGCTCTTTGTCACTTTCAGCTGCTTCAGGCGCTTGGTTACGTTCAGCTGCTTCAGGCTCTTTGTTACCTTCAGCTGCTTCAGGCTCTTTGTTGCCTTCAGCTTCTTCGTCACTGTCTGAGGTTTCTCCTTGGTCTTCCCCAAGTGAATCAGTTGCTTCGTCCTCAGAGAATATCTCTCTCTCCTCTGTTTCTGCCTGTTCGCTTCTAGTTCTGTTTTGCTCTGTCTCAGCGCTTTGCACTTTGTTATCAGGAACTGGCAGTTTCAGCGCTTCAACTTCCTCATCTGTGGGACACAACACTTTCTTTGTATGACTGGCGTGAATCCAGTTGGGAACTCCCGCACACTTCACAGCGGTAGTGGTTGTCAGGATCACTTGGAAAGGGCCTTTCCAACGGGGTTCCAGACACGACTTCCTCACGTGCTTCTTTACCACGACCCAGTCACCTGCTTTCAGTGTGTGTCCTGGACCTTGGATCGGTGGCAAGGTGGTTGCTTCCACCTGGTGAGAGAAAGAGCGAACCACGTCAGCCAGACCTTTGCAGTAGTCTAACACCATATCATCTGTAATATTCAAAAGCGCATTTGCGGGAACTGCAGGAAGTCTCATGGCCCTGCCCATGAGAATTTCGTGCGGGGACAATCCAGTCTTTCTGTCAGGGGTGTTTCTCATTGACATTAACACCAAAGGCAATGCGTCAGGCCATTTCAAATTTGTCGATGCACATATTTTCGCCATTCTTGATTTCAGTGTACCATTCATCTGCTCCACCAGTCCTGAGGCTTCTGGGCGATAGCTACAATGCAGTTTTTGCTCAATGTTCAGCGCTGCGCAAAGTAACTTTATCACCTCGTTATTGAAGTGACTTCCCCTATCTGATTCTAAAGAGATCGGGAATCCGAAACGTGGTATCAACTCCCTCAACAATAGTTTTGCAACTGTAAGGCTGTCATTTCTACGTGTGGGGTATGCCTCAATCCAGTGACTAAAAATGCACACAATCACCAACACATACTTCAGACCTCCATGCACAGGCATCTCAATAAAGTCCATCTGCATTCGGCTGAACGGGCCACCGGCCCTGCCAATGTGGCTCACGTTCACAACCGTTCCCTTCCCTGGGTTCATCTGCTGACAAATGACACATCGGTGGCAGACTGCTTCTGCAACTTGACGAAATCTGGGGTTAAACCAATCAGTTTTGAACAATCTTATCATGGCATCTCTCCCTAGGTGAGCCTGCCCATGATAGAACCGCGCAAGCTGCGATAAGAGACAATTTGGTAAGACAAATTTTCCCTCACTTGAAACCCATATCTCATCTGGTCTCTTTGTACATTGTGCCTTAATCCAGGAAACTTTTTCATCCTCCCTGACGCTATTCTGTAATGCTTTTAGTTCATCCATTGTATCCACGACCTTCAAGGCAAAAGCTTCAGCTGGTTCGAGCTCTGGCTCATTTATCGAATTCCATTCATCCCTGAGCAATATACAGTTCAAGGCACAAAATCTTGCGACTTGATCCGCATATGCATTTCCCAGGGAAACGTAGTCCTGTCCTTTTGTATGAGCACTACACTTTACCACTGCAATTTCGGCTGGCATTTGAATGGCATGTAACAATTCCCTTATTCTCTCCCCGTTTTTCACTGGGGACCCTGAAGAAGTCAGGAAACCTCTCTGTGACCATAGTTGCCCAAAGTCGTGCACAATTCCAAACCCGTACTGACTATCAGTGTAAATGGTAACCTTCATCAATGCAGACAGTTGACATGCTCTTGTAAGGGCTACAAGCTCTGCTACTTGTGCGGAATAGACTCCTTGAAGCCAGGACGCTTCCAAGACACCTGTGACAGTACATACAGCATATCCTGCTTTCAATATTCCCAATGCATCTCTTAAACATGACCCATCAACAAAAACAATTTGGTCATTTTCATCAAGCTTAGTATCCTTGATGTCAGGTCGAGGTTTTGTGCAAAATTCAGTCACCTAAAGGCAGTCATGCTCGACGTCTTCAGCGTTCTCAATTTCGACATTTTCACCAGGAAGCAAGGTTGCTGGATTCAACGTAGTGCACCTTTTTAGCTGCACATTCGGTGAGCCCAGAATTATCGTTTCATACCTTGTGAGTCTTGCTCCAGTCATGTGTTGCGTTCGGGAGCGGGTCAAAAGTATCTCAACTGAGTGAGGGACCATGACTGTTAATGGGTGTCCCATCACTATTCCTTCACTCTGAGTGAGGCTGATACCAACTGCTGCTACGGCGCGCAAACACCCAGGAAGTGCTGCTGCGACCGGATCCAAAGTAGCTGAAAAATACGCTACTGGTCTGTTTACGCCACCATGGGCTTGAGTCAAGACAGACAGAGAACATGCATCACGTTCATGACAAAACAATGTGAAAGGCTTTGTGTAATCAGGCATACCTAAAGCTGGAGCCCTGCACATGCATTCTTTTAATTCAATAAAAGCATCCATTTCATCTCCTTTCAGCTCAATTTCATCCAATGCATCCTTCTGGGTCAGTTTCAGTAAAGGCTTTGCTAGAGTTGAGAAGTTGGGAATCCACTGGCGACAGTAGCTCACCATCCCCAAAAACTTCCTCACCTCCCTCCTCGTCTTTGGTGGACTCATTTGAAGTACACTTGTTATTCTTTCCTTCATTATTCTCTGTGACCCTTTCTCTATTTGGTGACCCAAGTATTTCACTTTCTTCTGACAGAACTGCAACTTTGAAGGAGACACCTTGTGTCCATTCCTTCCCAGATGGTTCAATAGAGCAATGGTGTCGGCTGTGCAGCCACTTTCTGTCTTAGATGCAATCAGTAAGTCATCAATGTACTGTACTAGAGTAGACTCGAATGGCAGTTCTAACGCTTCCAGGTCTTTCTTTAGAATCTGATTGAAAATTGACGGTGACTCGGAAAACCCTTAAGGAATTCGACACCAACTGTAAACTCTGTCTAAGAATTTGAAACAAAAGAGAAATTGGCTGTCCTCATGAAGAGGCACCGAAAAGAATGCTTGTGACAAGTCGATGACTGAGAACCACTCGGCATCGCAAGGGATTTGAAACATTATCACAGCTGGATTCGGTACTACTGGGCAGCATTTGACTATGATGTCATTTATTTTCCTCAAGTCCTGCACAATTCGGACCTTTCCACTCGGCTTTATTAGTCCCATGATTGGTGAATTATATGGACTGCTTAACACTTCTTTCAGTACTCCCTGCTTTACAAACTCGTCAATGAGTTGGGCGACTTTCATGAGGGTGTCTTGTGCCATGTGGTATTGTGGGGTCTGGGGAAAGGTTGCATTGGGTTTTACTGTCACTTTCACTGGTTCCACTCCTTTCACCAATCCCACCTCTTTTCCTGTCATATCCCACACTTCTTTTCCGACTGTTTCCCGTAATTCAGCTGGAATATCTTCTTCAGTTATCATCGGAAGAAGGTTAATCAGAGGATGTTTTTCATCGACAATTTCCATCTCATCCCCTTCTACACTGTCCTCTTCTTCCCCATCACTGCTCGTCTGAATTCTGATTCCATCGTACGAACACATAATCGAACATCCCAACTTGCACAGTAGGTCTCTCCCTAACAGTGCTATCGGGCTTGAGTCACATACCACAAAATTATGTACCCCTTGATAGTTACCAATGCTGACTGGTACTGGATCTGTGATTGGGTTTGTCAGGTACCTGTTTGCTACTCCCACTACCTGAACTGTTCTCCCTGAGAGTGGCAAATTTGGTACTTCAATGCTCCTAACAGTTGAACGTGTGGCTCCTGTGTCAACCAAGAATGAAACTCGATGACCCATGACTCTTCCCTCCACATACGGACCCTTTTGATCAACTTCCAAGGATGCTGCAAGCACACAATTTCCTTCCTCATCTGAACTTTCACTCTCCCATGCATCGTTTATTCCATTCTCACTGTGTAATGGGAACTGTTGTACTGTGCCATTTGTGCTCATCACCTGACTCGAGACCTGTGGAGGAAGCATCACTTGCTGCTGACCCATTGGTGCCAAAGGTATTTGCATTTGCTGATTAGGTACCATTGGTAACTGCTGTTGCATTGGCTGCATTTGCGTCATCTGCATACGGGGCATCTGCAACTGCTGCGGCTGCATAGGCTGTAATCCCTGCAGCTGATTTATGGTCTGAAAATTTGGGTTTGGACCTCTCATTTTCGGTCCCCTCATTGTCTGGAATGCATTGACATCATTGTTTTGCTGACCAACACCTGCACCTTCCTGCACCACCATCGGGCACTCGCGTTTCCAATGTCCGACGATTCCGCACACGTGACACGGCATCACCTTTTTCATTGCCTGCCACCATTCGGAACCACAACAGTGTTCAAATCCGGACCATTACTCCCAAAACCTCCTCTGCCTCTGCCTCTCGCCTGTGGCTGAAACACCATATTTCCCTGCGGCTGCAGCTGCGGCTGCGGTACCTGCTGTTGGAACCCTTGCAACCCTTGCAAACCTTGCAGACCTGTCTGAGCTGCTTTAAGTTGCATCACCATCACTTTCTCTTTCAACCTTTTCTGTTTCACCTCAATTTCGTCGCTACAGTATTTCGCATAATTCAACACCTCATCAATCGGTTTCGACTGCCAACAAATCAAATGCGACTTTATCATCTGACTTATCTCTGGTCTCAGCCCTTCCACAAATCTGAACACAAAATGAAGCATGTCCTTCGCCTCTATTGTTTCCGTGCCACTGTAGTTCTTAAACGCCTTCAACAACCTCTCGTAGTAACTATGAATCGACTCTTTAGCCTCTTGGGCAGTTCGATCAATCTTCTGCCAATCCACATTTTTCGCGGCAACCTTCGTCTTCAAATGCTCAATCACCTTATAGTACAAGCTCATCACCATAGGTGATGGTGCACCCGTATCCCTGTCTCTCTCTGGTTCACTTGTCGGCCAACCTACAGCCCTTTTGCAGTCTTCCCACAAATCTGCCGGAACCACAATCTCAAAGAGGGTGTTCAGGTCTTCCCAAAGACATTTTGCAAGCTTTACAAACCTATCAGTCTGTTGGTACCATTCAATCGGCTTCTCTCTCAGTTTGGGAAAATCATCCGTAAAAGACTGAATGTCGCTTCTGTGCCACGGTACATGTATTAATTTTCCCCCTGCTGTCTCCCTCATTGGTAACATGGTTATTGCATCACTACTCTGTGGTCTTTTCTCGTTGTGCTCTGGGACACTGTCTTTCTTCTTTTCCTTTTTCTTTGTCCACCTGCTTTCCCATTTGTCTAAGCACCTCCACACTTGTGCACTCTGCAGCAATTCTCTAAGGTGCGTTTTCATGCCTGCTGACCTCATGTGTTCAAAGTCTGTGGACCTGAAATCCAATCTATAGCTCCTGCTCAAGTGTTTTGTCTTGTCTATGTCAATCCCGTTTTTGTCAGCTATTTCTTGCAAGCTTCTATGTACCTTGTTCACTTCTCTCGTAATCCTGGGACACAGATACCTCAGCTCTTCTTCCGAGTAGGACTCTAACCTATTCACCCCCATAGTCCCTTCCACCAATTCTTCTGCTTCCATGTTCAACCTGATCCTATTCAGATAGTCCTCTTCTCCCTTCCCACTGGCTGAGCTTTGTGTGGAATTTAGACTGTTGAACCACTGTGTCAGCTGTTGCGCATTCAGCCCCATCAGTGTAGCATTCACATCAACTGCCATTGATGGTTGCGGCAACTTTTCAGTGTGCGATGATAGCGGTATCATCAATGGGGGACTCGACCTCACCACTGTTGACTGAGCACATATGGGACTAAACTCCATCAAGGACCCAGATCCAATTGGCTGAGCCGCTATCGGAGTTATCTCTGGAGTGTGTTCTATGCACCTCCTTTCCGTCCCATTCTGCACCATTGATCCTTGACCGCTCATACCTGAGTTAGGCTGAACGTACAAAGGTACCGGTGGACCCACAGTAATGGGTAGGGATATCGCATCTGGGTTCTGTCCATTCCCCATGTTCTGAGGCATGTTCATTCCTACACTATGGGTTATCATTGCCGGCATGCCCGTCTGACTCCCTGTCATCTGAGCATGTGCGGTTCCCCCTGCATCTGCTTTTGGGGCATCAAAAACTGTGTTGATTCAGCTTGTGCCAATGTTGGGTTGCGACCATTCTGTACTCCCATCACGTTTGGATCTAGAATCATTCCCGTACCATTGTCACTGCTGTAGTACCTTGGGACCTGCGGCTGATAATTTTCTGCTGCTTTCAACGTAGGCACATCTGGATATATTCTCCTGACCTGCGGTATCTGCGGGGTGAACAGTAAACTCGGGTCCTTAGATCCCGATGGCGTTTCTGAACTCTGAGTTTCATTATTCTGTACGGTGCCGGAGGGGCAGAACTGGTACTTGGACCTTGTCCATTCTCTGCATAAGGCGGTGGACGGTCGTTCAGCAACTGCATGATGAACTCCTCATCATCGGACTCGTCCTCCCTATCTTTGGAACACCTCCTGTTTGTCTTACAGGTAGCTTTCTTGCCTGTCGCCTCTTCTTCCTTAGTAATTGCGGGAAACAATTTTATCCCCTGCAATATATCTGACCTCCACACCTTCTGTGCATTATCCCACCTAGCGTCCGCTAGTGTCTTTTCTGCCTTTCTTATCCTGGTCTCGAACTTCTTTTGCTGTTGCTGTCTAGCCATTAGTTCCCAAATCGCTAGAGCCTCAAACTGTGCTGGCTTTGGAGGTACCTTCATGTCGTACATTGCGAATCTCAAATTCTCTAGGATCCTTATATTGAATGTCCCATGGATCGGGAACGCTACGCTCCCATGTTTCTCTGTCAGCTTGTGCCATTGCTTTAACCAAAGGCACGGAGCTACCCCCCTTTCCTCCATTACAATGTAAGCTGGTGTACCTTCGGGTGGCGTCTCCTCTCCTACGCTCGCTTTAATGTAAGACTCCCCCTTCATCGCGCTCTTTAATGCTTTAAAAAATTTCATTTTCTCGTCTTTTATTTCACAAAATTTGTAATCAATAGGTGACTTTAATTCCCGGAATACTCTTCGCTTGCCTTTCCCCTTCCAATCGAGTCCCACGGACTGCGTCCAATCCGTGCGCGACCCTTCTCTACAACCAACCTATCCCAGCGCGGCTCCTAGTGACGTCACACTCACACACACTGCGGCTGACAAAGCCTTGCGGCTTGTCCTCCTTCACTCAGCTCCTCTCGTAACAACTTCTAGCATGTATCGCGAGCAACCAAATAATAATAAAACAGATCTGTCGGTTTACTACAGGAAGGGTAACACAATCGCTTCAGGACCTTAGGGATTTTTCACTAGCCTCGGCAGTTATTCCATCTTTCTCGGTCCCCACTTTCGCAAGCAAATCTGACCCGCAGACCTACTCTCAACTTGTCAATGATCTATTCTAGTGCACTTAGAATTTGTCAAAGCCCGAAGTCGAAGTTTCTTTCACTCCCTTAACACACGTACCGACTCGTTGACCACGCCCGATCAACCTACTAAACCGCCCAGACCACAACATAAAACAAGTGTCTCATACACTTTTCAACATACTCCGGAGTCTCTTGACCTCGCAGGGCCCGTCTCAACAACAACAACCACGTGGACCTTTTTCTGCACAAAGCGCCACACGCACATGAAGTTCGACCACTTCCCTACTCTCACACTCGGAGTCGCACCTCCGCTATTTTCTATGAAGTTCGACGACTTCCCTACTCCTACACTCGGAGTCGCACCTCCGCTATTCTCTAAAATCCTCGCAACCTTTTCAAACAATCTGCGGCAATAAGCTGTGCAAGCGCAAAATCCTAACTTCACTCATACCGTCACTAGTACCGCCAACGCCGATTCCACACCTCCATTCTCTCCATTCGCAAGCTCCGAGATCCCGGGAAAGTTGCGGGGGACTTAGCCCATCATCATTTTCTCAATCTGTTTTACCCAAGAAAAATCTAATTCAACACCATATACCTCTCGAGCGGGGTCCCAAAAGTCTAAACCGTTAATTCAACACCATATACTTTAAGAGTGAGGGGTCCCAAAGGGCGTAACCGTCCTCTGCTACCATCTACTGATAGAGCGTTCCGACCTAATAAATTACCTGTATTGGGACGCTCTTGGGTCGATGAATCTTTTGACCAAGTGGGGCTCTCCTCACCAGAGAGTAATCAATTCGATCAAATCAATAATCAATAACGTACATAGGCAATACCCTGATCAACATAACATTTCACAATTAATCCAGAATACATTTCGGCGAACCATGACCTTTCGGTCATGAATAACCACACCAGTTTATTCAAAGTTAATGAATTTATTTCCCTATATTAGCAAAGCTAGCACAATATAAACATGTCTCAACACCAAATGATATATGTAAATGAACATTAATAGCTGTCCATAACGGCGAAACAGATGCAGTCTATGCAGCATTTGAATAATAATGCCTTCGATAATAGCAATGCAAACCACTAAAACTATAATCTGTAATGAACTAATTGCATACATTGGTCAGCATAACAAGGTCTCAAATTGCATCGTGCGACAGATGAATCCTCATCTATCCTCAAATTAGCATCGGCATGTGGGACTTCATGCAAAAACAATTTAGCAACATTAATTTGGAAAACTCCTAACTAGGGCTCTTATAAAAAATCAGCAGTTGGTTACCTAAAAAGAACACAATGCAATTGTACAATTTCCTTTCATATTTACCAAATCCAATCAGCATTCAAGGAAGTCTTCGTCTCACAGGTACCAGTTTCGATCAGCATGGGACGGGGGCAAAGGGGCAGGGTGGACGGGGCAATTGCCTCTCAGCGGCAAAAGGACAAAACTATTACTTCATGCAAAGGGACGGATCAAAGTTAAAGTCTCTAGGGCGAGAATTAATTAAAGTCTCTTTCTCTCGATTAGAGAAAGCATCAAAGTCTCTTTCAAAATGGCGTCGCAGCAAAGTGGGCCATAATAGCTGCAATGTCCTGCAAAATGGCGGGTATGGGCGATGTCCAATAATAGCTGCTTTCCTCTCGTGCACCTGGTTTAAATAGACAACAGTTCAAATCCAGTAGGGTCTTCCATTGGAGGGTTCATAGGTTGGCTTCAAATTGTCCAATCAAAAACTACAGTTTACAAGCTTCTACCTAAGCATACATTATCCTTGGAGTCGGGAACGTAAGTTGCAACATATTTTACCAATTAACTCACTTTCAGAGCGTCCATTGTCTGCACCTGCAGATTGACCTTGGAGCAAAGAAGAAGATGCCAGGCTGGCACGAAACCTTAAAGATAAGCATGTGAACGATCCCACTGGAAAAGTACAGCTTCAAGCAAGAATACACTTTTATTAGCACGTTGGAAAAATACGAGCATCTAAACCGTGAGACAGGCAACTAGGCCAAAGCCTCCACTAAAGTTATGCTAAGCTAAAACATTTCAAACAAGCAAATCATAGCACACGTTTACGATTATGTCAGATTCGTACAATTCTAATACATCACGTTATATAAAGCACGCTTATAAATGTTGGCAAACTACTCTGAGGGCACATTTGTCCCCGTACAATCTTTATTAGTTCGATTAAAGTCACACTTGATTATTGCAGTACTACGTTTAAGCGCTAATAAATGTAAAACCTTCATTTCTGCGTCATCACTCCCCGTGACATGGGTTTTTATCCCTTTTCCATTGTACATTCCCCAAAATTCTATTGGACACTTGTTATATCCCACTATCTTTAACCTATCAGAAAGTACACTAGGTAACCCAATTCTTCACCCCATAGTATTTTACAAGTCTTTGATTGGTCTTCGTAATTGACGTCTTCAGAGGTGGCATGTCCGGTATGATTTCATCTTTCTGTAATTCTTTGCACATCTTTTGGTCAGCAGTTCCATTGTCTTCAACGGTTTGAATGACCTTGTACATAACATTAATCTACACTGTTTCAATTTACTTTTAACATTTATTCTGCAAACGAGAGAAACTGTGAGAACGGATCTAACATGGTTACATTCGTCTTCTAATTTGAAGAAAAAGAACACGCAGGGTCATGTCCCTTTGTGAGTCAGCATACTGAAAAATAGAAAAATGCATTTAATATGAGAGCCCAGGCAGCTAAGCTTCGGCTCATGCTAACTTAAGGCCTATGAGGATTTCAGTACAGATTCAATAACGCAATCATTAGTATGAACTTATTTAAACATAATATAAACATTTTGGTAATTATTATTAGTCTATGTATACATTGGTGGCCACTCCCCGTGGTCACAATTTAAGTGCACGTCTAAGCAAAATTACTATCATTATAGTTTCTATGCAGCATTCTCACACATTGATTCATAAACATTTCATGTTAAGATATGTATATTATAAAGCTACGCTCTCTCAAGGGCATCACTGATCCAACATCACAGCACCTATTAGCATGCATTATTGAAATATCTGATGGCAAAATCCACATCTGCAACAATCAAAAATTAAATTATATCCCATTGCACTTTAGGAAAAAATCTCATCTTTGGCGGTTGGCTATTTGAGTGTCAGACTCATACTGTCACTGGGGTTGATTAAAGCCGTTCATGCAGATCTCTAAGGAAACTTGGAACTCATGAGTTCAATGAGTGCACAGTCAAAACGCATCATAGGAATATATATTCTTGATGAAAATGAAAGACACTTTAATGCATATAAATAAGTGTCTTGTGGATGATCTAACACTTAGTGATATGTCTGCAGGGCTAGATTAATCAGTTTAGGATGCAAATGGAGAACTATATAGTAAGGTTAAACAATCTGTTGGGGCTAAGGGGTAAAAGAAATGCTCCGTGGCGCAGGCTATCAATATGGTTGCAGATTAAAACAAGACTACCAATGGCCAAAGTAATAATCTTAAGGAGACAATGTCTGTATACTACATCACATAGCTGATCTACACCCTTATCTCTGTTCTCAGGCAATCAGAGATTCAACAGTCTTATCTGTTTCTCTCATCAATTGTGTTAGGGCAGGCATCTGAAGAGAGACAAGCAGCCCCTTGGTATGGCACTGTGTGTGGAAAATATTAATCACACAATCCTGGGCCCATGCCTGATAATGCCATTTGTTTATGCCGGAAAATGAGTGGTAAACTCATTTTGTGAATGTAGTTATCACTTGCTTTGTTATTCTTATGGACATGAAGATATGTGGCAGCAGGGCAGAAAATAATGATCCTCAAAGGCACATGCAGTTAATTTCCAGTCTCCTTATCTGTCTATCCAGAGATCCCGTGTCAGTACTAAGCACTTTACTGCAGTCATACAGATGAGATTCCACATCATCATGTGGGTTATCTCAACAGGCATTACACTTTGGACAGATGCGTTCTGTAATGTGCAATATATAATAATCCTGTCACACACGATCTTGGGGTGGTGAAGGAGCCTATCAACAGACAGATCTAGCCATCCTAATCTGAACATGGAATTACCATTTATTGATGCCAGTGAGTTATGTGATGTCAGTCAAATTTCTTTCGAACGAGATAGGAGCAACATTCAAGGTAAGGAGGGTAAAAAAGGAATTGCTGCTGTTATTCTGAGTGGGCTTGTCAAAACAACCTGTTCTGAGTTTCTGTTTTTGAAACAGAACAGGTCTGTGTCCCGGTGGGTGCTCAGTAGAATAGAATTCCACAGTGCCTAAGCTTGAACAGAAAAGCTGTTACCGCCTGATTAGCTTTTCCAGAATTTATGGACCTCCAGAAGGCTGAGATGAGCCGATCTCAGGCTTCTCCTAGAGATAACATTTGATTTCTAGGCCTCTCAGCTTTTTAAATGTCAGGCAGCAGGTCTTAAATTGAATCTGCTTGCTAATAGGGAGACAGTGGAGCTCGTTGAGTTAAGGGGTCTGGAGAGGGACTGCTGCAAATCCAAGTGGAGAACAATATATTTGAGTTTATAGGGCACAATGATTTGTTCATCCACCATGCTATATGACGCAGAAGTTGTAATCATCCAATGGAAATCGGTCACGCAACAGACTGCAAAATCATTGTAGAATCCCAGGTTCATCATGAGAAAAGGCTTCCATCTTAGCTCATCCGTGCAGGTTAAAGCAAATGTATACATTTTGAGTTTCAAGATTCCTGAATGTACTGTGCCCAAAGTAAAGTTTTCAGACCTACTATGTGTAAAACAATAGTACATCTATTACAAAGCTGACATTCTCATACGAACGATGTCTAAATGGAAAATATATGTTATCAAAAGTGGTGAAACATTTTCCGAACAATCAGGAAACAGGGCCTTGCAGGCCTCACTTAGGCTAAGCAAATTTAAATAAAATGGCACATTCAATTATACATATAGCATTCAAAATTATAAATTCAACATTAATAAGTTTTGTCATTGTTAATGTTACAATAGATTGAAAATTAAATATCTTGATTAACCCATGTATGTAACTATGGCACAGAACTACAAACCTCAACCTTTACATGTAATGTTTTAAACATCCTTCTTAAAAAAACATTGTTGTTTTAATTAAAACTGTTAATTAGCATGATAAACTATAACATGAAAAAAAATTAATTTGTTAAGCATAAAGTTTTAAGGCTATACCACCTGCCTTTCGATAACCTATTCTACAGTGAATGCAAATTAATATAATTTTCACTGCCCGACCTTATAATCAAAATATACTTTGGTTAAAAAAAATGCAAAGATTGTGACATCACTGCGACATGAGGGACAGCACTAAAAGTTCTGCTACATCATGTGCAAAGGTTAGAGGAGGTACAATGTTGTGGGATTTAACTGGACTGGTCCGGTAGTACTCAGAACTGCATTAAGGGTTGGAGCCTCTGAGCGGGAATCTTGGTGAGTATCTTGTCCATATTTAATAGTGAAAGAGGTCTGTGCGAGGTGATCTTGGTTCTTGTTAGGCTTAAGGACAACCGTAATAATGGCCTTCATAGTAGAGTGCCGGAGGAACTCCCTGATGATTGCCTCTTTGTATGTGGAAAGGAGACAAGGTGTCAGGGAATCAGCATAGGCTTTACAGAAATCATCAAGAAGGCCATCAGAACTGAAAGCTTTACTACTGGGGAGACCCTGACTAGCATCCTTGACGTCCTCGATTGAGATTGGAGGGTTCAGGATTTTCCTGGCCTCTCCATCTAGCCATGCCATAGCAAACTGGTCCAGATACTCAGAGACTGGAATACTCTCTATGTGGTCTGGGAGCATAAAGGCAGTCGTAGTATCAGTGGAACTCATTAAGTATTCAAACGGTTTGAGAACGGACATACCCTGACTCACCAGCAATGGCAGTGACCCCTGCAGGCCCACACACACTGGTCCCAATAGGCTCCTACCTGGCCGGTCGCCCTCTCAAATGCCCTCATTTGGGCCCCCCCATCCAAGATAAAGATCTTACGCTCAGCCTCTTCTCAGTATTCCTGCAGCATTTTGTATAATTGCACTGAGTGCTATGTCTTTTGTGACTAAAAATTGTTTTTTCAAATGTTTGAGTTAGGACTCAAGTCAGGAGAGACAGGCTCTGAAGGATCCTGGTGCCTCCCAGAGTGTGGCTACATCGCAGAAAGTGTCCTTATTTATTTGAAAGTACTGGTGGATGGCAGCACCGACTTCGCTGCGAAACACTGTGTCACAAAGTTCAGAACCATGCAATCACCATGTATGGAATGAGGGTTCAGAGGGTGATTTATGAAGTGCTAGTTTCATTGGGGAGTGGTTGGATATGCGACATTGTAGAATGTCCATGCTGCTCACCCTGAGCATGAGAGTGTGTGACAGATTAGCCATATGTCCAGTCATGAGAGTGATGTGCATTGGAGAGTAAAACTTGTGTTCCATTTGATGAGGATGAAGGACTCGCCAAGCATTCACCAGGTCATAAATTTGCATAAGGTGGGTAAGAGCTGGCCACGGTGTTAGGCGGGGGATCTCCAATGATCTATTGTGCACTATGGAGAGGGTATGATTAAATTCATTCACAAGGTAGTGGGCCAGTCATGATACTTGGTGCATATCTGTGTAACAGTGTCAAAAAAGGCAGGATTGTCCAGTTTAGGTCAGATATATCAATCAATACCAGCCAATCCCCAATAAGCTTGCCAGCTAGTACCTCCAGTCTATCTTCATCGTCAGTGGCTCGATCTGTAAGAGAGTACTTCACTAATTCCCAAATATGAATGTGGCCATAGCAGCCAGTAAATCAGACGAGGCAAAGGCCTCCAGCAGCAGGCGAAAGGCCCTCCTCAGGGAGCCCGAGTGCCAGACACACAGCCGCTGCAACAGGCCCAGGCAGACCTCAGCTCCTGTAAGCCTCCAAATCCATGTAGACAGAGGGCAGATGGGATCAACAGCAGTCAAATGTTAGTGACCCCAACCACGCACCAGGGAAAAGTAGGTGGGCGGGTATTGTGGGGCAGGTCGGCATGCTGACAGGAGCAGGCAGCAGTGAAGGACCATGCTGCAGCAGTCTGAACATCCCTCAATCACCACCTCTGGGGTGACTATGGTGCACTCACCAAGTGCTCTGAATCACTGACTGTTAGACTTGGCATCCTTGATGTGGTCTCCCTTAACTTTTTGCCTCTGTTTCCCATGTTGTTAATGTATGCTGGACTCTCTTTTTGCTATCTCTGATATTCGGGGCACTTTACCACTGCCATCTAGTGCTGAAGTGCAAGTGCTCCTATGTAAAATGTATGTATAATTGGCTTTCCATGATTGGCATATTTGATTTACTAGTACGTCCCTAATACAGTGCACTAGAGGTGCCCAGGGCCTGTAAAATTAAATGCTACTAGTGGGCCTGCGGCACTGGTTGTGCCACCCACATGAGTAGCTCTGTAAACATGGCTCAGACCTGCCACTGCAGTGTCTGTGTGTGCAGTTTTAAACTGCCAGTTCGACTTGGCAAGTGTACCAACTTGCCAGGCCTAAACCTTCCCTTTTCTTACATGTAGGACACCCCTAAGGTAGGCCCTGGGTAGCCCCATGGGCAGGGTGCAGTGTATGTTTAAGGTAGGACATATACTAAGGTGTTTTATATGTCCTGACAGTGAAATACTGCCAAATTCGGTTTTAACTGTGCAAGGCCTATCTCTCTCATAGGTTAACATGGGGGCTGCCTTTAAATATTATTAAAGTGCAGATTCCCTTTCAGAGCAGATAAAAATGTGGGGTTTAGGGTCTCTGAACTCACAATTTAAAAATACATCTTTCAGTAAAGTTTGTTTTTGGATTGTGTGTTTGAAAATGCCACTTTTAGAATTTTCTTGCTTAAACCATTCTGTGAATCTGCCTGTTTGTGGATTCCCTGTCTGGGTCAGTTTGACAGTTGGGCTGTTTGCACCTCTCCTCTAGATAGTGACACAAAGGGAGCTGGGGTGTAGCCTGTATATCCTGATGAGCCATCTGTGCTGAAAGGGAGTGGTCACTCACACCTGAAAGGGCTATGCCTGCCCTCAGACAATGCAGTCTCCAACTCCCTGGTATGTGTCTGGGGCCTAGCCTGGGCAAGACAGGATCTTACATACAAGAGAGCCTTTCCTTTGAAGTTTCCCTAGTACTTTAAAGGCAGAAAGGAGTATAAGTAGTGTACCCAAAACCCCTGAACATTAGATCACTTCTAGAATCAAGAGGAACCTCTGTCAAGGAGAAGAACTGAAGAGCTCAGGAGACGTGCTGCTCCTGTCTGTGACTGTGCTTTGTTGAGCTATCCTGCAGTTGCTACTTCTGCCTGTGAAAGGACACAAAGACTGGACTTTGTTGTGTATTCCTGCTTGAGAAGAATCTCCAAGGGCTTGAAGTGAGTTTGCCTCCTGTTGTTGAAGTCTCAGGGCCATCAAAGACTTCCCCTGTCAGCACCTGGACTCTCTGCTGAGACTCCAACCCTGCCAAGTGGTGCCCTATCCAGTCCCTGGGCCCTTGAAAGGTGAAGCTGGCAGACAAGATCTGAAAATCCACGCACAGAACGCTGTGAAGCGAAATTTACAACGCACCTTTCGCAATGCGGCTGATAAACAACGCGCTGCTGGCTTCACAGCAGAAATCGATGCTCTACCTGCATTGTGGCTGGGAGATCGACACAACGCGGCTGGAGGAACGACGCGCAACACCTGCTTACTGAGGCTGATAATGATGCAAACCCCATGCAGCGCAGTTTTTTAACACCGTGCAACTGGATTTTCCATGCAACATCCCTGGGCGTCAAAGTCAAACCGACTCTACGCGGATCCAAGGTGCCCTGTCCAGAAATCGACGCATCGCTCTCTTGCGAGGGAGAAAAACAACGCATCGCCGACCCGAACGGAGAAAGAAACGTCACACAGCTTCACTTGCGAGTAAGGATACGACGTATCACTACCCTTTTCCGACCCACACTCGCCTGTGCTCCTTTATTTTGGACGCTAACCAGGTGCTTTGTGTAACAAAAGTATTCTCACTGTTTTCTAAGGATTAAGACTCTTATTCTTTGGAAAATTCATATCCTGACTAGTGTATGTTGTATTTTTGTCATTTTGGTCTTGTTTTGTTTAGATAAATATTACCTATTTTTCTCAACCTGGGTTGTGTCATTTTGTAGTGGTTCACTGTATTACTATGTCTGCTGGTACAAATAATTTACACATTGCTTCTGAAGTTAAGTCTGAGGGTGATTCTCCTTTACCCTGACTAGACTGAGGGTCCTTGCTTGGATAGGGGGTAACCTGAGTGTCAACCAAAGACTTAGGGGGTCATTCCGACCCCGGCGGTCAAGGACCGCCGGGGCCGGTGTCGGTGGGAGCACCGCCAACAGGCTGGCGGTGCTCCGCAGGGCATTCTGACCGCGGCGGTTTGGCCACGGTCAGAACAGGAAAACCGGCGGTCTCCCGCCGGTTTTCCGCTGCCCTCAGGAATCCTCCATGGCGGCGCAGCGGTCAAGCAACTGCACCCGTCCCACCTTCCCACTCCGCCGGCTCCATTCAGAGCCGGCTTCCTCGTGGGAAGGGGTTTCCCGCTGGGCTGGCGGGCGGCCTTCTATCGGTCGCCCGCCAGCCCAGCGGGAAACACAGAATCACCGTGGCGGTCTTCAGACCGCGGAGCGGTGTTCTGTCGGGGGAACTCTGGCGGGCGGCCTCCGACGCCCCCCAGAGTTAGAATGACCCCCTTAATTTCTTACACTGACACTGCCAGAGCAATAGTGGGCACTGGATGGAGATGGATGGTTACATAGGTGCAGCGATTTCACTCAGTGTTGCAGGAGGTCTCCTCTCAGGTGGCCATCTTTGTTGCTGGCTCTCTGGTTCCCCACTGAGTTTAACCATAAAAGCTACATCCATTTCCTTTTTGTATTCTTGATGCTAATTAATTCCTCTTTTTTAATAGATTTTCCTTGCATTTTGTTTCTTTGTCGTTTGATTAGAGCTGCTGATGATTGGTGCCCATGTAATGTGATGCATTTGACCCTGAGACAACATAGAAAGTGGAAATTTTACCTTTTTCTTATGCATATTGTTTAAAAAATGCCACTCATTTTCACGGAAATAGCAAATGCTAGTGGTGGTGTCCCATGACAATTTCATTGTCAAGTCAAAGTCAAAATCATCTTTATTCAGCTAATATAATAGCCATAAAAGAACAAAAAGCACACATAATAAATAAAAAACGATAAAATAGATTAAAAGGATAAAATACAAAACATCATATGATAAAATGCACAATTAGTGATGTACTAAAATAAAGTACTAAAATATCCAAACTTTACACAACTATATCAGCTATAACCCATAGAGTTATGTAACTAATCTAAGCTCATAGATCTCCTTGAACGTGTTGCAGCCTGAAGAATTGGTGACATTTGTCTACTGTGGGTGATGAGTTGGAAGTCTTTTGTGTTTCTGAGACATCAGAAGAACAGGAGGCAGGCCAGCAAGCTCTTGGAGACACTGGGGTCAAGTGATGTGGGTCCAGTCCTTCTCATCCAAGCAAGGAGGGCAGAAGGCAGCAAGTCATCACAGCAAGAACGCCGTTCTTCTAGAGCAGCAGTCCAGCAGAGGAGCAGTCCTTGTAGCAACACAGCAGTCTTTTTTCCTGGTAGAGCATCCACAGGCCCAGAAGTATACTGAATTGGTAGAGTCAGAAGTCCAGTTCTCATAGTTAGCGTTGCCTTTAAAGTGGGGTAGACTTCAAAGAAGGGCTTTGAAGTGCACAACGGTTCTCCCTTCCTGCCCTGGCTCTGGGCTCACTACAGGGTGGTCTGAAGTCCTTTGTGTAGGGTCAGGACACAACCCATCCACGTATAAGTGTGTAGCTGTGGCCAGCTCCTCCCTTCCATTCTGCCCAGTCGCACTTAAGCTCCCTTTGTGTGTGGCTATCTAGAGGGAATGCACAAGCCCAGCCGTCGCCCCTCTTCAAACATGTACTGGAGACAGAAAGAAGGCAGCCAATGGTTAAAGAAAGAAAAACTTTCTAAAAATAGCATTTTCTGAATTACAATTTAAAATCCAATGACACCATAAGTTGTGATTCCAGAGGCAGCAAACTTGGGAGTCCCATCTCTTCCAAAATGAAAATGACACAATGTAATGAGGTAGTCCTAATGTTATCCGATGGGAGAGATATTCCTTGCCGTAGTGAGAAACGAATTTAGGTGTTTTTTTACTACCAGGACATGTAAAACTTAAAAGTATATGTCCTACATTTTAGTTGCACTGCACCCTGCCCATGGGCTGTCCAGGGTCTTCCTTAGGGGAGATTTATATGTATTAAAAAGGAAGGTTCAGGAGTGGCAAGTGGTTGAACTTGGCAGGTCGACATGGCAGTTTAAAACTGCGCACACAGGCTCTGCAATAGCAGGCCTCAGACATTTCTAAGGGGCTCCTTAAGTGGGTGGTACAACCAATGCTAGTGTCCTGCTAGGAACATTTAATTTACAGTCCCTGGACACATGTGGTGCACTTTACTAGGGACTTATAAGTAAATTAAATATGCTAATTGGGTATGAGTCAATGTTATGTTTAGGAGCGAGAGCTCGTGCACTTTAGCACTGGTTAGCAGTGATAAAGTGCTCTTAGTCCTAAAGCAAACAAAAATTAGGTCAGAAAAAGAGGAGTAGGAACAGGGGCAGTTACTGCTTCAATTGCTAACTTGTATTTTTTATACGAAAGTTTAACTCTTTACACTTTCAAACAGTGCGATCCTTGCTCTGTGCAAAGGTCAGGCAAAACCAGGCACATACAATAGGTACATGTTCTAGAGCGCATGCGCCGGCCATTTCAGGATTTACAGGGTTTAACAGGTTTCAGCTCTGGATCCCGCTGGTCTACAATACTGTAAGGTGCTGACCACTAATGGCGCACTGCAGCCTCGCTGACTGAAAAAAGCCTGGGTGCTTTAAGCATAAACCCTGGTTTTCCAAGGCTGTTTGTCAATTGGCGAGGGCGCACTGTGTACCAATGCACTCCACCCATTTCCTAACTCATCACAGCATAGGGTGGGAGCAAGCCTCCATGACCTCACCCCATTTTGGGTGGAGTTGGAAAAGGTTGGAGTTGCTTACGACGAAGGCTGCAGCACACTTGCCTAACGATAAGAATAAACAGCAGAAGTGAGTGATTGGATCCGAGGACGGCTGACAGTAGGTATCCGAGGCATGTGTGGTCACTCGGAGATACAGAGGGAGATGGCCTGGAGAAGGATTTTAAGAGCCTGTATGATTCAGGTGATAAGCATCAGAAAAAAAGACCTTGAAATCTGCCCCTACCAGACCCTTATTTCTTACCATGCACTCGGGAATGTATTTAAATATTAAATATCCTGCAAGCTCGAATTATCTTGTTTCTGAGCAATTAGATGGCTAAACTTTTTTTTGAGCAGATTAGGAAACACGTTTCATCAATGTAAACTGTGGATTATTTGCAAATAGGAATTACTGATAATGACTCACACCTCCAAAACATACCTTCTAACTAAACAGAAGCACTTCAACGCCAGCAAATAAATTAAAAATGAATGGGATCAAAGGTTGCAAAGCAATATTGTCTTTCTGCTTCTCTGGCGAAGAGAGTATTTGAGAGTGTGGTTCAAATACAGGCAAATAAATGTACTTTCATCAGGATGGATGGATGGATGAATACATGGATGGATGGATGGAATATCACCTGAGGGTGGCTGGATGCTCTGGTGATTAACCCATAGTGAAAGGATAAATAGATGGATGGGTGGGTGGAAGAGTAACAGGAGAGTGGATGTATACATGAATGAATGGATAAATGCTCCATATGATGGATAAATGAGTGGATGATTTTCCAGTTAATTGATACAAGGATGGGGGGGAGGATGAGTGAATATGAGAGTCTCTAGAAGGATGGATGGATGGATGCATTAAAAGAGGAATGCAGTAGATGATGGAGACATGGATGAATATATGGGGGATGATTGGGTAAATGATGCATGGGCTGAGCGCCCTCATGTTGGCAAGACTCGCTCACTATCTAAAATTCATCCCCAACCTTTACGCCCACTACTTTAAAATGTCACAAGCTGTCCCTGAGGAGGAAGGCAAAACATTAAGAGGGGCCATTCAACAAGTGTGCCAGTGTGCATGCATGCTGATAGATGGCTGTCTTGGAATTTTAATTTTTTTTTTTATATGCCAAACAGCTTGCAGCACATTGGCTGGTGCATTGTGCATTTTGCTGTAAAGAAAAATCATTTCAATATGGCCTTTTGTATGTGTACATAGTTGCTGGTGCTCCTGCTTTCAACATGTAATTTTTTTCTAATTGTTTTTTTAAATTTACCTATGCTGGATGGCTGAGTGCAATTTTCAAATGGTGAGTTGCGTATGTACAGAATGTCACCCAAATAGAGGCAAGTGGCCTGGTAGCAATGTGCACCTGTCTGGCAATAGCAAAACCAATAATAAAATGTATTTTTTCATTAAAAATACTGAAGTGAAGGGCTGGAAGAGGAAGGGCGTGAGGTAATGCGATGATCCAAGGAGTTGAAGGGCTGGGGAAAAACAGCAATAAAGAATGGGGGTAAAATCAAGGCAAAATAAAAGTTTTGATAAAATGAGGTGGAGAGTGGGTGGTGGACAATCAGTTAAGCCAGGGGTGGCAGTTGGGAGCCAAGACAGGTGGAAGAGAGAACCAGGAACAAAAGGCTTCCCATAGACTAAATAAATGAAGCAGTGAAAGGATACACCCCCCCCAATCAGAATCCATGGCAAAGAAGAATTACTCCACGGGTAGGACATGCACAAGGATAGACAAAGAGATTGGATAGGACACAGGGAACTGAGATAGACAAGAAAACTATCTAGTCATGGGTATGGGGCTGACCCAAATCCCGCTCCAAGTGTATGTTAAAGCATTAGAGACAATGCCATCGGAGACAGAAAGCCTAAGCTGTCTGGAGCAAGATCGCAAAAGGGCAGACATATTACACTCCGAACGCACTCAGGGAAAAAACTGAACCGAGACCATGATTTTTATGTATCCAAAGGCACAATAAGGTGTGAAAAATTATCGAAGACTCCCGAAAATAAGTTGTAGATGTCCAAGCAGTCAATTTCTCAGTGTAAATTTAGGTAATGGAAGGTAGAAGGTCATGCAGTCAGTTGGTTTTGCTTACTTGCTTTCACCACATCCACCCCAGCAAATGTGTGATTCATTTATGGTGTAAAATTAAGTCACACCTCAATAAATCACAAAGCCCAGGGGAAGACGGTTGGAGCTAAATAAATGGGTGGGAAAGGGGATTTGGGGAAAGGTGTGACAAAGACAAACACTACACAAAAGAAACCACAACAAAATTAATTGGGCTGCTGAGTAGTAGACCATCATCAATCTGTTTTGGAAGGAAACAAAGGGATAAGTGGAATGGAAACAGTCCTTCTGCCCCAGAAGAGACCCCCAATAGTATATCCTAAATGTTATGTGTTCTAGTTTTGTTTTAGTTATGGAAGATTGAAAGTAGTGCACCCAGATCTAAGAATTCTGATTGTTAAAAGGAAAAATATACTGTATTGCCAAATTTGGTGATGCATCTCTATTCTTCTTGGCATGTTCGTTACTCTGGTGCCTGTCTGAACCTGCCCGATGGGTAAGCTGCAGTCTTGAGTTTTGCAAGTTTAATTTGTGCAGAAGAGGACAAGGAGAAGGCCTGTGTATTGAAAAAAGGTAGCTATATTATAGAGTAAAGGAAAAGGACAAAAAAAAGCAAGGTAAGCTTCAGGAGGTGTCAGGACGACTCAGGAGTGTACCAAGAAGACTCAGAGGCAGAGCAAGAGCACAAGAGGAGTTTCACGTTTGAGCTAATAATGCAGCAACAACATACTCAGCAGCATTTGTAAATCAATGCACTTCTCTCCAGTTCACAGTGCTGAGTGAGTACTACGCCTCAGAGTCTTCGCCATCATCATGGGTTCTCTTTGAAGTCAAAAATTTTCTCCTTTCTAGCTGTTGAGGTAGTCCCATCTTGAGTCCTGCCATCCTCCTCCTTCAGATTCAGAGTGATTACGTCCCAGTCCCAAACTGAGTAAGGTAGACTTGTGAAGTACACTATTGTTGAAGAACAAATAGAGGAACAGAACTGGAGTATTTTTTGTGTAGATATGTAGATATAAGTAAAGTGGATGGTTTCTTATGAGGAACCCGAAAAAAGGAGTAGACCCTGCAAGTAAATGTCACTACTTTTGAAGGACTATTCACTTTCAGGAAAAAATAATCACCCATTAACCCCCAAACATTGCAAATCATCAGAAACAAATTTACAGTTTTGTTGAACTCGCTCTCTTACTGTTAGCCACCACATACATCAGTCATCACAATCACAGTTGATCAATATATCACCATTCATTGGTGCAATAGTTACTTAGTTACCTCTTCCAATCCAAGCACAGTGTTTGAACAAAATTCCTCCTATTTGATGGTATCCACACATTGGAATTAGACATTTGCACTGGCAGTCTTTTCATCAATGATCTTCTACGGCAGCCCTGCTAGGTGATGTATGGGATAGGCAATGGCATGTGAGGGAGGCAGGCAGCATCTCCAATGCCCTGAAGGGTATATGGGGGCTTCTTCATTGCACCTGGGTCCGACTCCAATCTGTGTTTGTATGTGACTATAAAATCAATGGTGGGGCAGTAGAAATCCAGCACAAACATAATGTTGAACTAGACAGTGACACAAACGGAGCTGGGGTAGAGTCTGCATATCCTGATGAGCCATCTGAGCTGGAGTGGAAGAAGGATTGGTCACTCACACCTGAATGGGCTGTGCCTGTCTTCACACAATGCAGTCTCCAACCCCCTGGTGTGAGTCTGGGGCCTAGCCTGGGCAAAGCAGGATCATGTAAACAACAGAGACTCCCCTTTGAAGTTTGCCTACTTCAAAGGCAGAAAAGGGTATAAGTAGTGGACCCAAAACCCCAGACTTTAGATCACTTCTGGAACAGAGAGGAACCTCTGCAAGGAGAAGAGCTGAAGAGATGAGGAGAAGTGCTGCCCCTGCCAGTGACTGTGCTTTGTTGAGCTGTCCTGCAGTTGTTGCTTCTGCCTGTGAAGGGGGACAAAAACTGGACTTTGTTGTGCATTCCTGCTTGAAGAAAGAATCACCAAGGACTTGAACTGAGCTTGCGTACTGTTTTGAAGTCTCAGGGCCATCAAAGACTTCCTCTGCCAGCACCTGGGCTCTCTGCTGAGGCTCCTGACCTGCCAAGTGGTGCTGTATCCAGTCCATGAGCCCTTGAAAGGTGAAGTTGGCAGAACAAGAGCTGAAATCTACACACAGAACGCCGTGGGGGAAATGTTTCCATGCACCATCTGCAACGCAGCTGATAAATGACGCTCCACCCACTTTGCGGCTAAAATCAATGCTCCACCTGCATCGATGGCTGGGAGATCGATGCATCGTGGCTAGAGAAATGACACCACACCCACTTGCAGCTGCTGATAACAATGCAAACCCCGCACAGTGCGGTTTTCAAACACAGTGCAACCAGATTTCTCACGCATTGTCCCTGGGCATCAAAGTCATTGTGAATCGACGGGGATCTGAGGTGCCCTGTCTGGAAATCGACACATATCTCTCTTTCAAGGGAGAAAAACAATGCATTGCCTACCCGACCAGAGAAGAAGCGACGCACGGCCTCACTTTCAAATAAGGAATCGTTGCATTGCTGACTTTTCCAATGCATGCTCACCCATGCAGCTTTATTTTTTTATGCAAACCAGGAACTTTGTATAGAATTAATGTTTCTATTGTTTTCTCTGAAGTAAGACTCTTAGGGGCATATTTTTACTCTGCTTGTGCCATTTTTGCACCATTTTTATGGCGTAAATGCGGTGCAAACTTTGCTCCATATTTATATTTTGGCGCTAGACCCATCTAGTGCCAACAGTTTGGAGTTAGAGTCATTTTCTATATGCGCCCAAACACCTTGCGACCTTTTCTGACAATGATATGCAAGGTAGGCGTTCCTGTCCAAAAAATGACACCAACCCCCTAGCGCCATATTTAACTTCTGATGCAAAAATGCCGTACAACTAAGAAGTGGAGCGAAAAAAATTAAGTAAACCCCGATTAGCGCCAAAGTTTAACACATGGTTTACACCAAGCGTTAAAATGAGGCCTACACACCACTACTTAAGGAAAACTCACAGAAGCAACATTG